>NC_069795.1:14655000-15280000 GCF_027406575.1 Nycticebus coucang
AGAAACTCTATGTTCCATGTTTCCTTTTGTTGTCCCATATGAAGGTGTTATATGTGAGTATAGCATTTTAAAAGACACCAAGGTCAAGTTGAGTGCTCCATCCTCAACCCTTATATCTTTTAGGGGTCATCTCTGCTCTTATACGTGGCCTGAAGTTATAGCAGTGATAGTCTCTTAAGAGTGCAGGACCGAAAAAGTCATGCCCTTCTTTACTTCCTCAGATTTTAGCTATTATAAAAAATATTGCTGGAAATGGAGATCTCCAAATCTGGAGACTTTGTGTTTTATTTTATTTAAATTTTTAAATGAAAGTTATTAAAACGTAATATAAATAAAACAAATTAAGATTTGTTTTAGGAGTACAGCTCCATGTATTAGGTAGTCAAACAGAGAAATCAACATATATTATGTTTCATCACTCTAAATATAGCTTTTGGGAGATTTCGTAAAAAGAGAAGAAACTTCTGTAATTTTACAGTTGCTGAACCCAAATTTCTTCTGACCCCCCAAATATCAAATAAGCAGGCACATTCATTTTTGATATTTCAGAGGAAAAATATGGAGCAACCAGATGTGAAGAACAGTGGTACAAGATCCGGGCGGTGACTCAGAGCATTGAAGACCATCGTGCTAAGCTGGTAGCAGCAGATCTTTTCTAGAGAATTTTAACATCAAACATCAAGCAACTGGAAGCCACCAGACAGGGTTTCTCTCTATACTCTACATGTCACCTGGATGATGTAAGGCGTGAGGAGCAAATTATCTCTCTTCTGAAGCATGGTGATAAGTCATTCAGCCAAAACTTAGGGTAACAAGAAATAGAAATAGCAAAATATATAGTGATAGGAAAAGGGTCTATTTTGGGCTGTGAAAATGTCATTTAAAAATTTGGTACATGAATGTAAATTGACAGTCTAATCAAGTGTAGCAGTGGCTTCTGAATCACTTGGAAGTGGATTGTGTATGACTTTAGATAGAAAGAACTGATGTTCAGATCCTTGAATTTTTAGGTACATGAAAACCTCAGAAGACGTCCAAAGGCCGTGTTTGTTCTTCAGGCTTTGTCTTTGTCTGTCTCTCATTGCCTCTGCCTGTCTCTTCCTCTCTCTCTCTCCCCTCCCTCCCTCCTTCATGACTTGTCCTCTTTCACACATGCACACACACACAGAGAAAGCAAAAATGGTGAAGTGAAATTAGTACCTATGTAATAAAACAAAATTCATAAAAGTATACAGTTAAACATGAACATATGAAATGCATGTATATGAAGAGAAATAATACTAGTACAAAATAAAAAGCAAACTCTTTCTACAAGTTTTAAGACATTCCATTGATTTTGATTAATCAAAGTGGAGCGTATTGAACCTGAATTACCTTTCTTCCCCTATAGTCAGTGTTGAAGTTGACATTTCTGATGTGAATGTAGACATGGAATCCAGAAAGACAGGAGGAAGAGTCCAGTAGGGTGAGATGCTCTAGTGATGGAGATTACAGGACCTGTGTATTACAGGTATGATACAGGTTGCATTATGGCTCATGGTGTCAGAAATGGAAGATTCGGTCAGGTAGTAGAGAATCTGTTTCCTTAAACTGAATGTCACCAACTGCATATGGACAAGACCTTTTAAATACTCTGTTGTGAATTGTACAAGCTCCAAGCAGTGCTGCCCTTGTAATTCACATGAGTTACTGAAATGAAATATCATCAGCTAACACAAAGGGAACTAAGGTATTTTTATATATAACTTATTCACAAATTTTTCACTTGTATTATTAACAAAGTTATTAAAATTTATTTTATTTAAGGATATTTTATTCTAGCCCAATTTTATTCTTATTAGATTGGCCCAACAGAGTGGTCCTTATCTGCATAACATCTATCATACTTATAGGACTTGAGAGTGAGAGAAAAGAACTACCAAAGATCTAATTCTCCAAAGCTCTTGGGTACAGATTCCCTGATGTAGTACCATTGTATACAATGTCAGAGTTTTAACAATAAGACTCTGAAGATGGGTATCTGGTATATGTGTGCACAGCTCCAGTTTCTCTCACACTTCCAGTTGAATTAATAGAATTCATTGAAATGACATAGTTTGCAATATTCCATATTGTAAGCAAAATTTTTCCATCACTTAGATGACATTCATTGAAGGCCTGCTATGTACCAGTCACTTAATAAATGAATTATATTATTTCCATTATTGTGATCACTCTTATTTTTGTGATATTTCCTTGTTCATAATATTATGTGCTATAAGACACAGCAATGTTGCAATTTTTTATTTGGAAATATTAGAATATTCCATAGGAGCTATATTAAATTGAATTATTTTACTTGGATACTTCCAAAGTTGGGATGATGAACAGACATCCCCCAAATATTTGCATTGGGACAATGGGGTATAAAATTCCCATAACAGATAAAAGTGCAAAATAGGGCCATAATCTGCCAATAAAGTGGTTATATTCTAAGATTTGAGTTAACAAATATTAAGAGAATTGGTTCATGAATAAATGATAAATCAAATACAAGAGAATAAAAAGGCCCAAAGTCCTTTTCAAGGACTGACACTAAAGTGAGAATTGTGGAAATGAAACAAGTGTTATTTTTAGGAAAATGTAAATATACATGAAGCTGGGACTAATCTAAACATTATTGTCACCTGAGGAAGCTCTAAGACTCTGTTCTCTCTTTTCCTCATATTTTCTTCTCTTCATTTCAAATGGTGAATTTACTAATATATTAACACACAAATAGACACAAATCATGAAGATAAATCAATTTAAATGCAACAGATCATTATTTTCAATAAGATACATGTTTATTAAAACACATTTTAAATGTTCTCACATAAGTTGTTGATAAAAAAGGAACAATTTAATGACAGTAGAATGTCAAAGGCAAAGCTTTAAAAAAAAATCTGTGAAACAGTTATGACTTCAGTGATTTAGAGATGTTGCTTGTAGAACACAACCTATATATTTTCAGATGCTGAAGGATGATGTTGACATTTTAGAGTAGAAAATTGAACTATTTGTATGAGTGATCGTGGAGGCAGATTCATAAAAATCACGTGCAAGAGACCAATAGCTTGAGTTTCTCTGTGAGTTTCTCAGTAGAACCCATAGGACCAGTATCTTCCATAGCAAAATGGGCGGCAGTACCCATATCCACATCTGCCATAGCCACAGCCCAGGCCGCCATAGCTGTAACCCAGACCTCCATAATAGTTGCCGTAGTAGCACATGGTCTCCAGACTGGAGAGTTTGGTTGAGGAGCAAGAAATCAGCTTTTGCAGTTTGATTATCACCATCTGCACAGGTTGGTCCCTTTATACACACCCTCAGGGGTGAGTGGGGCCCATCATAGGACCTGTTGATCACATATTCCTACTAATTTGCATTAGTTCATTTCCTAAATCTTTGTTTCATCAAACAACATAAAACACTTATAAACAAGATGACTTTGCTATGGAGTCAGCATTCCTATGATCAAATCATGTGCTCTTAATGTGTTTTTCTTCTTATTATTTTAAAACTCTTATTCATGCTTTGTTTAGCTTAAAATATTTGATTAGTTTATCTAGTCAAATAACTGACTAGTTTCTAAAATGTTGACATTCAAGATTTTATCATTACGTCTGCATGTATACAGGAATCGTCTACACACGGGAAAATAATGTTCATCAACCATAAAGCATATTCAGCAGAATCAGGTAAGCTTTTTCTTCTTCTTTGTTTACTTTACTAAGTAAATTTCATGGAGGCATAAAAGTATATAGAATTGTATTTTTAAGCTTTATGTGCACCTTATACATATCCCTGCGATTTAATAACCATCGATATTCTGCTATCAGTTTCCTTCCCTGTATTTTTTTTTGTAGTTATAGTTATTTCAGATGGATATTTTGAAGGAAATCCTCTATCAGAATAGGGGTTTTAAATACAGACACACACACACACACACACACACACACACGTGCATGCACATGAGGTCTGACAGTTAAGTTTGCAAACTCATCAGAGAAAATGTGTTATAGATCTAATTCCTGAATACACATATTACTATGATCACCTTCCAAGTACCCCCCTTGGGAAGCTATGCACTGATGCCAGTGCCTACTCCACCCTTCAAAGCAATTTTGGAACTCTTTCTGAAAGAGCCTTCAGAGCTGTCATTGTATTACCCTTGATGTCCTGAATGTCATCACGATGTCTTTCTTTTGATATTTCTTTTATCTTTGGGTAAAGACAAAAGTTATTTGGTGGTCAAATCAGGTGATAAAAGAGGGTGTTCTAATACAGTTATTTGTTTACCTGCTAAAAGCTCCTTCAGAGACAGTGCCGTGTGAGCTGGTGCATTGTCACAATGCCAGAGCCATGAGTTGCTGATGAAAAGGTCTGATCATTTTTGTTTAACTTTTTGTGCAGCCTTTTCAGAATGCCAAACAATAAGCTTAGTTAGCTATTTGCCCAGTTGGTTCAAATTCATAATGAATAATTCTCTACTATAAAAAGGTTTAGCAAAATCATTTTGACTGTAAATGTGTGGATTTACTTCTGCATTCTCTATACTCTTCCAGTGCTCAGTCTGTCTTTATGCCAACATCACACTGTTTTGATCAAGTGATATGTATCCAATAATTGCAGTTATTATTCTTTTTGATGCCACATTATCCTCATAGCCAGCAGAAACCTTTTTAATTTGGCCTACGTATTTTTTTTAATAGATCTCTGGCAGTTTTCTTTATAAATTCATTGATTTCTTGCGTGACAAGATTTTCCACGTTCATCTTTAATCTTTCTTGCCCTAAATCCTTGTCCCCCACCTTTTAGAGAAGCACTGACATTTAGAGATGATAATCTGAACTTTAGTGTGTCTCATTGGTGTAACATTGTGATTGTTTGCATGCCTTTCCAAGAAAGAGAACTGAAAAGTCTCTTTTCATTAAAAGAAAAAAAGATAAAGACAAAAATAATCATGAGTTCAAATTGTCTATTTCAGTTCAGAGTAAATTTAAAGAGGTTTAATTTAAGCTTTTTGAAATGGATTATCATTTTCCTTACACTAAGAACATTAGTTCCAGATCACAAACATACATAGCTTTTTTCCTACCTTCATTTTCTTCCCCTCTCTTTAAATTGCTCATGAACTTTATGACCACCCTGTGTCCATATTCTCTCTTTACAATATACATGTGCATATATATATATATATATACACAATACCAACATAGTCACACGTCATACCTAAGAAGATAAACTATTAGATAAAGTCTCCAATTTTTTTCTTTCCTTTTGCCTTTAGGATATATTCTACCAGAAATGTAGGAGCAAAATATCATGTTGTATAGTTGCTCTGACTTTTCAATGTCACTAGGTAGGGACACAATTAGGCTCACATACTTAAGCTGGTTTAGAATTTTTAGAATAATTTTTAATTTGTAATTTATTTCTGTAGAATATTTATGTTTATATACTGAAACATCTGAACCAAAGTGCATTCAAAGAAATCTGGCTTCCATAAGTGTCCACTTTTATCATCAATAAACATTAATTTTGATTATGTGTTGTGTTAGTAATTATATCATACAGTCTGTATGATTAATAAATATTTATACCACAGGGATATTGTACACACACTGTGCTACACCTTACAGTTTTCAGTTAACAGTTTTCCATGTATACATTTATTTAGAGCCTTCTTATATTTTTATACAGAGCTAATAGTTAACAGTTTTCCATGTGTACATTTATATAGAGCCTTCTTATATTTTTATACAGAGCAGAATACTCCTATACCAGTTAGCGACAGGTACCTAGCAAACCAATGAAAAACTTGAAAGTCTTAAACAACAATCACTTATTTATTTTCAGTTGGGCCTTTCTGAATATCCAGCTCACTTTCCACTGATCTTAATTGAGTCCTCATTTTTTTTGCAGTCATCTTAGAATGAGTTTATAATAAATAAACATGACTGAAATGACTCATCTTGGCTCCACTTGGTCTTTTATCTCCCAACAGGGTATGACAGGTATGTTCTTATGGCACAAGCAAACTTCTGAGAGGGGAAACATGAGAGCATAGGCATTTTTTAAAAGGCTTCTATTTACATCAAGTTTACTAACATCCCATTTATCAAAGTAAGTCACTTATACGGCTAAGTCCATAGTAGATGGATGAAGCTGACTGTCCTACCTAACATGAGAGAACTGAGAATGGGGGTAACAATACAGTTAATCACTATTCCACTGTGTAACATACTTTATTTAAGAGTATTTCCTTTGTATTTAGTTAGTAGATGACAGCTGAAGTGACTGTGTGCAGAGGAAGTCAACCCTGGTCAGTGTAAGGAATTAGGATGTTGTTATGTCAGGGCAGCCTGGAGAAGTAAGCTTGAGATTCAGGGGCCTCATTGGGGAGTTCTGCACATGAGAAACTGCAGCAATCACAGCATGAAAAGATCAGCAATGAGGCGCTCAGGCCATTGAGATGAAAGTCTGGTCTGGCCAGCAGCAAAGAACCTAGACAAACTGCATGCTGGGTGAGAAGGAGGGGCAAGGAGACAGCTGGGCTGGGGGCTTCCTCCCTGCTCATGGAATCGCCTGCTCCGTAAATTGCCCTGCCCTCAGTCCTGGTCTTACACTTTACTTTCAGGAAAATAAACAAAAGTTCCTGTTTCTCCAGGACTCACTGAAAGCTGTTTGCTCTAATGTCCTTCCAAACGATCTGAAACCTCTCCCTTCTTGCTCCTGCCGTGATTAATTTGTGAACTTTCTCCTCATAATTTCTCCTTATGAGTCTGTCTTTTCACTGTGTCTTTTCAAGACCCAGGAAGCCCTGGTAGCCTTAGCTCTTCAGAACTCCCTTTCCCTCCAAACATGCACCAGGACTTGTCTGGCTGGTGTTCTCACGTTTGCTAATGGAGCGTTCTTTGAGGTGGTCCCTTTCTATTGCTGAGTAATTTCACATTCATTTCTGAGTGTCCTGGATTTAAAAATCATCAGATTTCTCTTTGACTTCCTTGTAGTTGGCCAAGTATGGGTGCTCTTTCTACAAAGCCCTTTTGGCATTGGGGATTGGCCTTGTTGATTCAAGTTCTACTGGTTCATTGGATGACTTTGAAAACCAATATTGCAAAAGAAAATGCCCTAGGGAATTTTTTTCTTGCTTGTTTTTGGAAGAAGATTGGAAGAATTTAAAGCTCTGATGCTGTTGACATGTTTCCTTCTGTATTTTTTTATTCTTTTATGGGGTATGGAATTGGAAATTACTGCTGTCAAACTTGATGTCAAGTTTTCATTGTTGTTAACTATTACCATATGAAAAAAGAAACCTAAACTCAAACCAGGTTTCATAGTCGCTGCTTATGATAAAATGACTGTATGTAAATTACTATGCTAATCCAAAATCAAATTATGCTCTGTCCTTAATTGGTTATATGTTTAATGTGTCCATGATTACATCTAGATGATTTTACAAGTTCACCCTGCCATTTAGAATTTTCTTGTAAATTAATATTTCATAAAATATTTTAGTTCACTCCCCCTGGGTAGAAAGTAAGTAGTTTAAGTCACAAAATATATGTTTTAAAAATCAGTCTGTAACGTGGTGTTAGATCCTCTTTTGTACTATAAAAGGGCTCATTTTAACAATTTAAGCATAGATGTGTAACTGCTTCCCACCTCCTCCTTGATTGGAATCCAGGGGCCTTCCTTGGCTCTCCACTTGTTCTATACGTTCTGAAGGAAGGTATCTCATAGTGAGAAATAGAAAGGTCCATTCAATATGCTAAGTCCTAGTAGAATGATATTGAGACAATTTAGCACCATTCTATGCTACCTCAAGAAACTGACCACGCAGAACACTTTGCTAGCAGAGATTATGTTTACTTTCATCCAATGAGAGGTGTTTATAAGGGATTTAAAAGGTGGAAGAGACCAAAACCATGCCATTGCTACAGAACAGAGAAATGTGTGATTTTGGGTAGATGCAACTTCTTACAGAATACTTTAGACACTTTTCTACAAATCATTTGTGCAAAAATAAATAAATAAATCAGCCTTTGAAAATTCTGTTTTACCCTGATGCCTATAATTTTTTTGATGTGAAGTCTAGGAAAAAAGTGTGTGAGACAGTGAGGGTCCTCCCTAATCTTTGCTTCTTCTACATCTCCTATAGACATTAAGCATTATTTCCTGCTTATAATATGTAGAATGAATTTAGTTTTTCTGATCAGGCACTGTTGGTTAATGCAGTGATAAGAGTCCTATTTCTCATGAAATGAATGCATTTTTATTTAGAGTTAAGTAAATAGTGAGTTTAATGCATCTAATAATTTTTTTTTTTTTTTTGAGACAGTGTCTCAAGCTGTCACCCTGGCTAGAGTGCTGTGGCGTCATAGCTCACAGCAACCTCAAACTTTTGGCCTTAAGCGATTCTCTTGCCTCAGCCTTCCAAGTAGCTGGGACTACAGGCACCCACCACAATGCCTGGCTATTTCTTGGTTGTAGTTGGCATTATGGTTTGGCAGGCCCGGGCTGGATTTGAACCCGCCAGCTCTGGTATATGTGGTTGACGCTCTAGCTGCTTGAACTATAGGTTGCTGAGCCAGCATCTAATAATTTTTTTTATCTTGGTGGATAGTCACAAAAATAAATTTGTTCAATTTTTGGTTTCGTCTTTTATGATTAGTCACAGGAGTTTTCTCAGAGTACACTATGTACCCTACTGACGAACCACATTTCCCTCAAATTACGATGCCTGCACAAGAAATCATACAAACCAATTAATAATGCAATTCTCACAAGTGGTAGATTGCTTACTAAATGGTATAAATACTTTATTTTTCCTTCTTTCTGTGTACCTTACTATATGAATTTGCACCTTCTCCTAGCAAGAGGTGGAGCCAACATCTACTGTCTAAATCTGCTGGCTTCGAAACTTGTTTCGGCCACTAAAATACACAGGAGGTGCCATCCTCTAGAAAAGGCCTTAAGCTTCTATGAGATTAATTCTCACTTAACCTTCTAGAGAATCAGAGATCACATGAGGCACTTAAGCCTACCGCCAGCCAAACCCCAAACATGGAGGGATCCCCTGTGTCAGGATGCTGCCCATCTGATGTGCAGCTGGCAAAGGACATGTGAATAAAGCCATCCATGTTCAGAAAAACTGCCCAGCTGACCACAGGACTCAGGACTAATGGTAGAACTGATGTAATTTTTCTTGTTTTGTTGGTGTCCAACAAGTCATGATAACCTCCCTCAAGCTTGAGCTTCTCCATCTCCTCCCTGCTGCCCCAGACCCTTTCTTTCCCTTTAGATATTATCCTCATTTTGACATGAGCATTGGTTTGCTACTAAAAGTCAAAAGGTATTGCTCAGCTTCATGAGTTGCTGACAAAAAAAGAGTTTAAAATTCTAAAATAACAGGTGTGACAAAACTGTACTTTACTCTCCAGTATTTTTCAGCATTTCCTTTTATGACTCCATTTTGAAAACACTAAATATTTTCCCCATGGCTTCAAATTTATATCCTGGAACTATAACCAGAAAATGGAAATGATTAGATTTCATTTTATTTATAAAATTTCATTTTCACGAAAGCTACTGAAGCAATTCCTTCAAGAAAGGCATTGTACAGGAACACGAGTGAATTGATGAAGAAGTTTTTCCAACTTTGTATAAAAAGTAATTTTCCTTTTGTCCAAGAGAGTTTAAAATGCATAATCCAATTCTATCATCAGAAATACAAGAGAGATTCCTAGATGCTTTGTTCTCTCTGTATTCGTGGCCCTAGGAATGTAGGGTGAAGAATGGTGGAACATAAATCTTTAATTTCAACTTCTAATGTATTCTTCTTCCCCTCTGAGCTTACTCTGAAAGGACTTGAATGGTACCATTTGGACCAAATAGAATAATTTGGGCACTGAGGCTCTGGAGAGAGGTAAATGTATACTCATCTTAATAGTCATGCTTTTTTATGCGCTCTTAATTTTAAAAGCATGAAATCGATATAAAACATTAATGAAAGCTTTGCAACCCTATTAATTAATTTATGTACTTCCTCAATTATTTAAAAAATAAAATAGAAACTAAAATCCTTACAATTGCCAGGTACTACCCTAGGTGCTAAAATCTGTAAATTCTATGAATGGTATTTTGCCCTTACTAGTATTTAATTTCTCTCCCCTAAGATGGGCTGTGATATCAGTAGAATGTCATTTGAGAAATTTATTCATATATTTTATAAGATGGGAAAAAGACACATGACTTCTAATACTTTATGGCAAACTACAACTAACACTACAATATAATATAAGTATACAATTCTGAAATAGCTGCCTAAATACATATGTTATCCTTAAAAATCATATTTGCAATATGCAATATATACATAGTTTAAAGTCTTCATGCCTCTGTCAAATTTGGAGGAAAGCTTATAATTATAAATGAAGGTTAAAATAACATATTAAATCAAAATGAATCTTAAACTGAATGGATGTAGAAATTATATAATTCTTACATTAGTTCTTCTGGTAGGGTATATAGGAAGGTTGTATCATATAAATATGTTCCCATATGTTCAAACGAAAAGTTGGAAACATCAAACTCAAACCCACTTTCTATCAAAGCAGTGATATAATTTCTTACATCTAATGTGGTAACAGGATGGAACTTTCTAGAGATTCTCAGAGACAAAGGTGATGTGCAGATTTATTTTGTGTGCTACCATCAGATATGGGGTGTGGCTTAAAGGTATATGCCAGGGAATAGAAGGGGATCGTTTAGAACTATGTGAAGTGGAAAAATGCAAATACAACGCCAAAGAAGCATAGTCCTAACTACCCAAATATGGTAAACAGAGACTAGCCAAGGACCCAGATACATAGGATATAAGGATGGGATATAGGGACATTGTTGAGGGCTTTAATTCATTAGGTAAAAACTACCATATGGGATAATGTTTTAATGCAATCAAATATGGATGGTGATTACAAGTTCATCTAAAGTAAGTTTCTTTTTTTTTGTCTTTTAAATTTATTTTATTTTATTTTCAACTTGACTGTTTCTGACAATTTATTCTACTTTTTCTTTCCAATTTTCACTTCCTATAACAGTAGGTGACATAATGTAGTCAATTCCAGTAAACGTCATCCCTTCTGACACTTCTAGAATTTTCTAGATTTTTAGTCTTCATTTATTTATTTATCTATTATTAAATCATAGCTGTGTACATTAATACGATCATGGGGCACCGTACGCTGGTTTTATAGACCACACTGGATAGCATAGAGCTTCCTGGCATTTTCTTAGTTATTGTGTTAAGACATTTATATTCTACATTTACTAAGTTTCACATGTACCCTTATAAGACGCACTGCAGGTATAATCCCACCAATCACCATCCCTCTGCCCATCCTCCCCCCTCCACCCCGTCCCTCTCCCCCTTCCCCATATTTTTAGGTTATAACTGGGTTATAGCTTTCTTGTGAAAGCCATAAATTAGTTTCATAGTAGGCTGGTACATTGGATATTTTTTATTCCATTCTTGAGATACTTTACTAAGAAGAATATGTTCCAGCGAACACTTAGAGATCCAAAAATAGATCTGCCATTCAATCCTATAATTCCTCTACTAGGCATATACCCAGAAGACCAAAAATCACATTATAACAAAGATATTTGTACCAGAATGTTTATTGCAGCCCAATTCATAATTGCTAAGTCATGGAAAAAGCCCAAGTGCCCATCGATCCACGAATGGATTAATAAATTGTAGTATATGTACACCATGGAATATTATGCAGCCTGAAAAATGGAGACTTTACCTCTTTCATGTTTACATGGATGGAGCTGGAGCTAAAGTAAGTTTCATTTAGAAATAACCTATTCTATTTTTCAGCCTTTGACTTTCTAGCAACTCAGCATGTAGTCAATGTCACAATTTATAATATTCTCACACACACTCATAGACATGTCATAAATGTAACAAAAGTAATGTAAAAAAAGCAATATTGCCAATACAGGTGATTTTATTGAAAATTGAAACAAAATTTGTCTCACATGAAGGATATGGAACTAAAATGTAAGCAGAACAATAAATGTAATACAGTAAGAAGAGAAAAATGTTCATTTATAGAGCAAGACATTCCAGATAATTATATTCAATTGAGATGATAGATGTAGAGCTTAAATTAGTCTCTCCTCCCTGAGTAGCCCAAGATGAGATGATCACTGTTTTAAAAAGAAAAGAATTCAGAATGTTGAGTCAAGCAACACGGGAAGAGGAGCCTTGGAGTTTCTCTAGACGTTTCTCAGTAAAATCCACAGGACCAGTGTCTGCCACAGCAAGATGGATAGTAGCAGGTGTACTGATTCCTGACACAACCAGAGCCATGTCCACAGCACAGGCTCCGGAGTCGGAGGCCCCATATCACATGGTGCCAGGAATAGGAGGCTCAGTCAAGGATCAGGGAACCTGGACTTTCAGTCTGAATGTCACTCTGTGCCAGGGCCTTTTATAAACCTTCAATGGTCAGTGAGGCAAACCACTGGAAGAGCTGGACTCATAATTCACTCTGTTTACGATAGAAAACTTCTTTATGGCTGGGAGTGGTGGCTTATTCCTATAATTCCAGCACTGTGGGAGGCCAAGGCAGGAGGATCATGTGAGCTCAGGAGTTCCAGAGCAGTCTGAGCAAAAGTGAGACCCCCATACCTACTAAAAACAGAAAAACAGAGCATCATTTTGGGTGCCTGAGTCCCAGCTACTAGGAAGGCTGAGGTAGGAGGATCCCTTGAGCCCAGGAGTTTGAGGTTGCTGTGAGCTATGACGTCACATCACTCTAGCCTGGGCAAGAGAGTGAGACTCTGTCTAAATAAATAAAAAATAAGAAGGAGAAGAAAACTTTTTTATCTCATCTTTTCTTTGGGCAAAGATTTCTCATAGGTTTTTTTGGTTTTCAGATTAAAAATTTCACAATCCAACTGTGTCACTTTTAGTAGAGACAATTACTATATATTGCAAATCTGAATCCAATTACACTAGTTTGTTAAAATTCTTTGGCCATAATATATGGAATTTGAAAAGAATGCTGGCTGCTCATGTGAGTGTATAGATGCATGGACTGACATTTTAACCTAAATAAGAATTCTGTCAAAATGCCTACTTTTTATTTTTGGGGCCTTACAAATCTTGTTTTGCCCAAAGAAAATACATCTTATCAATACTTCTTAATTGTACATTAAGATGCTATCGTATGCTAATATAGTGGTACCTATATTTACATCTCTAATTATGTTACTTTTCAAATTTTGTCCACGGAAATTAAGAATTTTGGTATAAAATGAAATATTGACATAAGAGGAATGACAATTAAGATTAGGGATTCATCCCAGAGAAAGTACTACGTACCTCATTGGTGAGCATCGCTATGTTCACGGTCAATGTCCTCCCATGGGGAAGCTATGCACTGACACCAGCGAGTACTCCATCCTTTAAAGCACTTTTTTCTAGGATGAGTTAGCAAACTTTACTGTCAGACCTTATGATGGCAGCTCTGATGGCCATTCCAGAAAAAGCATCCCACAATTGCTTTGAAGGGTGGACTAGGTGCTGGTGTAGGTGCATGGCTTCCCAAGGAAAGTTCTTTGAAGGTGACTGTAATGATATTCAGCAATGAGGTATGCAGCATTTTTTCTGTGATGAGTTATGACCATGTATATTTTTCTTCCTTATTGGGTGTTAAAAGGTTGATCTTTCCCTAAAAAATATGCTTTTTTTCTGTCATTCTGCCAAATTTATTTGAACCTACCTGGGACTCCTTTTCCTAGTAGAGGCCTGGAAAATCCTCCATCCATTCTCTCACTTGGTTCCTTAGTGTTGACATTTGTTCTGGGGACTGGAAGTATTGGGGTTGAGGATCTCATGAGTGCAGTCTTTGACCACCCCCCCTTCTTTGACCCACAAGAATGGGTCTTGGGCCTGGAACACTTCCTTACAGAAGATAAAGAACCTTATATCATTGAAAGTTTTTCTAATAGAAATATTTTTTGAAATATCTGGAGTGCTTCAGATCATACGTGTTGATACCTGAGAATATCGTCTGAACTGTGTATGGGATGTTCAGGAAATGGGAGTATCTTTTGCTGTTTCAGACTAAGTGCATACTCCTTTGTTCTGTCTAAGCTTGTAAGTAAATAGTTCTTAGTCAAGGCACAGTCTTAGCCTTCAATTATCTCAGAGTCTATGAGGAAGAGGGTGTTTTCTCTTCTGAGGTGGGCATGGTCCACTTGCCCTGTGTCAGCAGCCTGGGCACACACTAGCCATGATGGGTCGGCACGCACTATTGGAGCCAATGTTGGTGTTTCTTCAGGAGAGGGAAGGCATCACTCCATCTGGTGCTCAATTGTGTTGTTTCCTTTAGCAACTCTAATACGAGGATGTAGTGGGCAGAAGTGTTTTGACTTATATTTCTAGCATCTGGGATTGTGATGATCTTTGTTTTCGTCAGGTAGTGTCAGTGCTCCCCAGGGACTGGAAAATGTGCCCCGAGTTCTGATCAACCCTGAGGGAGATACACAGGGAGCTGAGATGGACGCAACAGGGATACATAATTATATATGTGAATTTTACATTCAGTTCCAATAGCAATGGAGGAAGCCAGTGTAGGACAGAACACCTGTCACTGATGAAAGACCTTAAATTCTCTTCTGGAAGAGGCTATGAATAAAGTTAGATTTTAAGATGAACATTGAAATGGAGTATTAGAAGTAGTTTTCACTCACATAGCTGTAAACTAGATGGAAGAAGAAAAAGAGGTTGGTTTGCAGTGTTCCATTCTGAGTACTCCACAGAGAGCACTTAAAGAGACAACCAGCCCTGAGGGCACAATAACATGACTTTGTACACAGAGACCCTGGAGATAGTTTATATTCCTACTTTCTCGTATTTTTGTATAGTAGAATATGAAATTCTAGGGAAACAAGAAATTTTCAACATCATTCATTTTCATTAATTCATTTATTCAAAATATTTAAGGAGCAACTCTGCTAACTGCAAAGCTATGATCCCCTATCAATGGCATTGCGCACAATGATAGGTTTACTATTCATCACTTGAGGATATGCCATCTAGGCGAGGACTTCTGAGAAAATCCACTGTATGAGAGCAAAAGCTGGAGAACAGTATTTTAAATCAGTTGCTGAGCTAATCAAATAGGACTTCCTAAAATGTGAAGTCAACACATTTCCTGTATTATATCATTGAAAGTTTTTGTAATAGAATTATTTTTTGAAATATCTGGAGTGCTTCAGGTCATACGTGTTGATGTCTGAGAATATCGTCTGAAGCGTGCATGGGATGTTCAGAAACATTGCGTCCTACTGGATGTTTAGGAATGGAGTTTTTTTTTGTTTTCTCAGTATGTAGTATATATTGGTTTGTAGAGGAAATCTAGCACAATCAAGAAAAGTCATATTTTTTTCTTGCAAATTACAAGTTGGAAGAACAAGATCAGTTTCCATAATCTAAGTGAAAAGCAATGACCTAGCTTCTGCAAAGTTCTTTTCCCAGAGGAGAATGAGGTGGCTTCTCTTGTGGACCTCTGCAGTAAAATGAGAACAGACTCACCAAGAATGCAGGTACCATATCTGGGATATGTGTTATTTCCCTTTGTTGTTGAATTGAGAGAAGCAGCAAAAAGGGTGGGAGGCAGAATAAACCCTGTCTACCTACCTGAAGGCACAGAGCTGAATGATACTACCTAAACGTGGGGTTAGCAAAGCAGCACTATCATTTGCTAACAGAAAATGAGACTCTTATTCTGCGAATGGCATTTAACTTGTTTATTTATGAGTAATAGTGCTCCTAGAGGTACATATGCAAAATAACTAAGAAAATGCCAGGAAAGCTATGTTAACTAGTGTGATGAAAATGTGTCAAACGGTCTATGAACCAAGTGTATGGTGCCCCATGATCATACTAATGTGCACAGCTATGATTTAATAAAAAAAATAAAATAAAATAAAAAAAAGAAAAAAAATTTTATACACATATTGTCACAAAGGACTGACGATATTAGCCTTCGCTTCTCTGGAACACCATCATCTCAAAATAGACTCAAAAGAAGTGCCCAAAAGGAGTTTACACAGCTCCCTACAAATTGGTGTAAATAAAAGGAAAAAATACTGAATATGATAAAAAACTCAGTTCATTAATTTTGAACTTGATATTTTCCTCTATGAAAGATATTGATTGAAAATAGAAAAGAATATCAAAGACAAAACTTACCTATTATTTTTGACACTTTGGGGGGTATTTGCATGAACTGAGAAGGATACCACATTTTAACTTTGAGTTTTTCAGGTTAACTTGAATGAGTTTATGAGAGTTTGCATAGAGAATACAATTATTCATGTGAACAATCTCAGAACTGACACAGTAACTAAGTAAATGAGGTGCGGGATTTATTAACCAGTATGATGTCAGCATTCCAAATTGTATATGAAATCAGCACATTGTACCCCATAAATGCATTAATGTATACATGATCTACCTCTTTATGATTTAATAAAAAAAAAAATCTCAGAACCAGAACCAGGCAATCAAGGTGAAGGAGTCCCGTCAGCTGGCCTGCTCTGGACGTTCCTGGGTGGAATCCACAGTGGCTATGTCTGCCCCAGCAAGAAGGGCAGTGGCCACGTCCATACCTATCACACCCACAGCCCCAGCCCCAGACCAAGCCACCAGAAGATGGCTGCATTAATAATAGCAATGGTATCAGCGAGTAGACATTTTGATAGAAAATAGACCCCAACACTGGGGTCCAGACCGAAGTCCAAGTAGCTTTGTGCAGGAAGGAATTTAAGAGCCAAAGAATAAAGCGAGACAAGGAAAAAAAAAAGGTCTATTGAAGTAACAAAAAAAGAGAAGGCATCTTGCTCCTTAGGCAGGGTAACAGCTATCTCAGAACAACAGAGAGTACACTTGGAAGCTTCTGGAGTTTTAATTTATACTTCTTATGTAATTTCATGCTAAGTGGACGGTCAATTGTTCATATGATTTCTGAGGAAGGGTTGGGGAATTCCTGGAACTGAGGATGCCTCTTCTTTTTGAACCATATAAGTTAACTTCTGGGAGTCACTCTAACATTTTAAACAGTCAGGGCACTGGTGGGATTTTTTTTTTTAGTAGGTAATACAGTGTAAACAGGGTATAATGAGCAGAGAGGGCATCTTGAGGTTGTTTTTTCTGGGAATCTTAGTTCAAGCTGCCTTTGGCTAGCTTCTCCACCACCTCCTATTTTATCAGAGACCTTGGTTCAGAATGGACTCTTTATCAAGCAGGGCTTGCTGGTTCCCTATCTCAATTTTAGCTGTAGGTCAGGGAATTATTTTCCTCAATTTGAATGTTACCATCTGCAAATAAGATTTTATGTGTCTTATGTAGTATATGAGGCAATGTGGCTTCATATGTCATAGTAATATACATAATACAATTTTATAAAACATTCGTTCAACAAGTAGAGATGTCCTAATAGAAAATATAACTATTTTGTCTAAAACTCAATAATTATGTTACATATCCTTAATTAGAGATGCTTCTTATATTTTAGAGATCTTCTCTCTTTATTTTGTTATTAAAATCTATAATTAGTTTCCTTGAAATGTTACCATTATTCAAGCCCATCAAACCAATTTACCTTTTTTAAAATAATAATGACATCCATTGACTAATCACATCTGCAGAGGAGGAACTGGGAGTATATCTATTCAATGAGGAAGCAATAAAAATGGAAAGTTATCTGAAGTAACAGATCTTTTAACTTACATATTTCCTCTCCTTTGGGCAAACAACTCTCCAACCCAAATAATATTTTCTACTGATTAGTAATAGTGAGCTGACTACATTTACATCAAAGGGCTAATATAAATCCACATTTTTATCTTGAGAATTTTATTTATTTATTGGCATAACTCATTGTTTCTATATAAGTGCACCACAAGCATTGATTTAGAAATCCAAGTATTGGCATGGCGACTGCTTCCACATCTTACCTCTTGGGTTTCTGTATTTTTGAGTTAGCCTTAAAGTTGTCTGTGAGCTTTTACAAGAAAGTGTTCTTGAGATAATGGCAGAGGAAAGTATGATATGGACAGGGTAGTGATTCCACATGCAGTCACCGGGTAAGTAGAGAGAATTTGGTGCAAACAAGTGAGAATTCCCCACAGGCAGGTTCTATGTGTGACCTAGAGGACTCTCTGCTCCACCTTTTCATTGTTTATGTAATGAGATTAATAGCTGTGGTAATTTTTCTAATTTTCCAATTTTTTTAGGCAATTTTTCAAACATACAATACAGTTGAAAGAATTATACAGTAATCATCCATACACCCACCACATGCATTGCTTATTTTTCTTCTTTACGTGGAGGTAGTTCATTCATGGGGAGGCCACAAGTTTTGTGCCCCCCATCACAATGACCCCAAATTCCTGTTGGGTGTGTTATAAACAGAGGAGCCATTTTTCAGGCCCCTGTGGTGGTTTCTGGTATTCTTTCAATCAATAGATATTAGGCAAAACAAATTGATGATTAGTATCTCTCTAATTGTTTTAATAAAATCACACATGAATACATAGTAATTGTTACATGGAAATACATAGATATGAACATAAAAATTTTAAAAACATGTATATTGAATATAAAAATATTTTTATAATGCATAATTATATTGTGTCCTAAAAGAATAAAAATAAATTCCACTTATCACAATGTTTTAATATGACTGATCTGAAATGATCGTTTTAGTACTGTGCTGGTTACCAGTATTGTTTGCCTAACTTGATGCATTCTGTCTGTAATGAACTTAAGTAATTTAAGTAGTCACTTTGTTGTTGCTCTTTTCTCTTGGTTTCAATATAATAGTTTTGTTTTTGTTTGTTTGTTTGTTTTGCTGAGCCTTGTCAATTCAAAAAAAGTCCAAATTTCCTGGACTTGGTTGGAACAAGATATAGTCAAGTGATGAAGTTCTTATCGATGGATATAATCTAAGGTATTATATAGAAACTTTCTGGAAGCATGCTTAAAATTCAATTTGTATGTAACTTTACCACTGTCTTTGGACATTCCTTGATCCTCTTGCCTAGAACATGAAGGCTGCCATCTTTGGCTGTGAAGGTGATGATCACATTTTGAGAATGATGAAGTAAGGATCTAAAATAAGCCTGGGTTACTGGGGACTACAGCAGAATACAGATGACTTAAGTTCAGACTTTTTTGTTTACATGAGACAGAAAGAAACTCTTAATAGGTCTATTATTTCTGACACTGGAAATAAATTATACTTCAAACCCATACAACAATATAGGGAAAAAAAGAGAAAATTCTACTTGGAACCAAATTTTAGACAGTTTTTCCCCTTAAAAATTAAATACATCCCCATGAATAATGTCAGTGAAGATAAGAAAAGTAAAGACGTGTGCTATATTATTCTCTTAGAATGGACTGCCATTTATTCTACAGTGATTAATTGTCAGTAGGAAGCGAGTTTGAAGTGGGAGTAATCAAGTGAGTTTTTGTATTTGAGATACTGATGATTTAGTCACATTTTTAAAAAACATTTTGTTAGAATATGCCTCGTTCATTCGAACTATGCTTTTTAAAACCAACACACAGATAGCTAAAGAGCATAGTGCTATTTCTTAAATAAATAACTTCTATTTTTCAGACTTAACCCAAAATATTTCAGGCATGCTTCTGCCGGGGTGTGACCTATGACCACGTGATGGAGAGGGTGAGTTTGTTTGAGATAGTGATTCTCAAAGTCTTGGATCCAAAAAATATTTCTGAGAATTGAAAAAGTCTTTATTTATGTGTTACATTTATTGAGAGTTAACTGTCTTGAAAGTGAAAAATGATGATATTTAATATATGAGCTAATTCATTTCACAATAATAATCATAAATCTATTGCCTCTTAACATAAGCATGATATTTTTAGAAACAAACAAGAATTTTTAAACATAAAGATTATTGGCGATCCTGGAATGTTTACATTTGTCAATCTCTTTAATGTCTGGCTTGAGAGAAGATAGCATCTTATACCTGAGTTGATAATACGTATGTGTGTATGTGTACTTATATACACTTATATGGAAAATTTCACTGTGCATTCATGATAATTTTGGCAAAAAAAAAAGAAAAGAATTTTTGCCTTAGAGAGGCTTTGAAATGATCCCCTTCACAGTTGTCTTCTTTTATTTATTTATTTATTTTTTATTAATATTAAATCATAGCTGTGTACATTAATGCGATCATGGGGCACCATACACTGGTTTTATAAACAGTCTGACACATTTTCATCACACTGGTTAACATAGCCTTCCTGGCATTTTCTTAGTTATTGTATTAAGACAATTATATTCTACATTTACTAAGTTTCACATGTACCCTTGTAAGATGCACCGCAGATATAATCCCACCAATCACCCTCCCTCTGCCCATCCTCCCCCCTTCCTCCCCTTCCTCTCTCCCTTCCCCACATTCTTAGGTTATAACTGGGTTATAGCTTTCATATGAAAACCATAAATTAGTTTCATAGTAGGGCTGAGTACATTGGATACTTTTTCTTCCATTCTTGAGATACTGTACTAAGAAGACTATGTTCCAGCTCCATCCATGTAAACATGAAAGAGGTAAAGTCTCCATCTTTCTTTAAGGCTGCATAATATTCCATGGTGTACATATACCACAATTTATTAATCCATTCATGGATCGATGGGCACTTGGGCTTTTTCCATGACTTAGCAATTGTGAATTGGGCTACAATAAACATTCTGGTGCAAATATCTTTGTTATAATGTGATTTTTGGTCTTCTGGGTATATACCTAGTAGAGGAATTATAGGATTGAATGGCAAATCTATTTTTAGATCTCTAAGTGTTCTCCAAACATCTTTCCAAAAGGAATGTATTAATTTGCATTCCCACCAGTAGTGTAGAAGTGTTTCCTTTTCTCCACATCCACGTCAGCATCTCTGGTCTTGGGATTTTGTGATATGGGCTAATCTTACTGGAGTTAGATGGTATCTCAAGGTAGTTTTGATTTGCATTTCTCTGATGATTAAAGATGATGAGCATTTTTTCATGTCTGTAGGAGTGCGTCTGTCTTCTTCAGAGAAGTTTCTCTTCAAATCCCTTGCCCAGCCTGTGATAGGATCACTTGTTCTTTTCTTTCTTTCTTTTTTTTTTTAATTAAATCATAGCTGTGTACATTGATATAATCATGAGGCATCATTCACTAGCTTCACAGACCGTTTACCAAGTTTCACCTATACCCTTGTAAGATGCGAGGTGGGTAGAGGGAAGGGGATTGGTGGGATTACACAGTTGTCTTCATATCACACTTTTAGAAATCTTGTTCTAGAGCACCGATCTTCCAAAGTTTTCAATAAGAAAACCAATACTGCAAATATTTCGAGCCAGTGCCACTAATATGCAATTTAACAATTTATTTATGTATTTTTCACATGTATTAACTAATAATAATCATTAAATAGAAAATACATTAAAATGATTTGTAACAGTACATGTACCATGATATGTATGCTTTAACATTTTAGAAAATTTTGGTTTAAGAACTTGCAATACATAGATTTGGAATTCTGGTTCTGAATTCAGTTTATGTGAATTATTGGAGATATGTATTGTTTGCGACATTCACCAAATCATCATACTACCTTTTAATCTCATATCTAGTTGTGTAACTTGGTTTTTTTTAATTAGGATGATAAATATACATTTTCCTTGATGTAATCAGTTTATTTTTACCGATTAATTGAGTAATTTTGTTTTTATACAAATTGATTCACAACACACTAAAACTCTTTCATTTGGAAAAATATTTAAAATCCAATTTGAATATTCTGTTATTAGGTTTAAACATCATACAAACACCAGAGTTTTATAGGTAGTATACCTGCATCACGTTTAGTAATATCACAACAGAAACAATCTCAAATGTCCATTTACAAAATGCACTGTCCTCGTACAGCAGTATGCCTGGAATACTACCTAGGAGACGGGTTCAATGAATGAATGAATGAAGATACGAAAAGGACTCATAATCAAAATGGTCTATCAGAAAAAGACTTACTAAAAAGATGACCTTGCTCTCAGAGATGGCACAGCACTCCCTGTATCCAGTTTCAGGCTGGATACAGGATTCATATCAACAATATCAGGCAACCAAGAGGATTTTTTTTTTTTAAGTGATGAAACTATCAGAAAGTGGACAACTTGGAAAACTCAGAGAACCATTACTTAAAATTCGTGTATGTGATTCTCCGTGCTCTGAGGATACTAGGCAGACAATCAGTCACATGTAGTTACCAGATTAAGGTGTGTTTTCAAATCTCTTGCTTATCTATTAAAGAGGAGAAGGCAAAATTATATGAGGAATAAGTGATCAACTATGTCCTCATGGAGTCTTAGCTATAAATAGTACGAGAAATACACAGAGTAACAAAATAGAAAAAAAGAATGGAGGAAATAGTGTCACCCCCTTGGGACAGTAATCACACGTAGATTTCCATTTCACAATCATTCACATGCAAAATTCATAGAGAACATATTCATAATAAACATGAAAACGCATCATGTTTGCAAACAGCAAATTTATTGAATGTACTTAGAAATCAAAGGGAAAATTCGTTGCATTTTAAGTCATTCTTTCTCATCTTGCACAACAGAACCAGAGAGATGGTGGCATCTGTAGTTCTTTCATAATAATCAGGTTTAGAATTTTGCTATTTTGAAAAATCCAGGCTTCAAGGGGGAACAAATCCAAGGGGCTCAAAAGTTTTCAGTAGAATCCATATGACCAGTATCTTCCATAGCAAGATGGACAGAAGAAGCCATATCTGTAGCCAGGATAAACCCAGCCATAGCAGCAGCCAAGCCCACCATAGCCACAGCCACCATAGTAGTTGCCACAGTAGATCATGGTGTCAGGAATGTATGGTCCAGGTGTAAAAGAGGAAGACAGTCTTGAGTTTGAACATCCTCATCTTCACCAGGTCTTTTATACTTCCGCAGGTATGGAAAATCATAGGCAATGTTGCTGTCACTACGAATTATTTTGCATTAACCACATGAATGCCACAAATAGCAAAGCTCTCATAAATTTCTTATTTCATTAGGCATTGTGAAGCCTTCATAGCCAAGATTCCTCTATTGTGTGTCAAGATTTTCCCAAAGTATGTACTTGGTATGACAGATTTTTTACTTGGTTTTATTATTCTTCCATTTTGAGAACTCAAACTTAAATTTTATGAAAAGATTCTGCAAAATTACAGAAACCATGCACACCACAGATGATTCAAGATGATGATCTATTAGTACTTTCAAATTTATCTACCAGTTGCAATTGAGGAAGTCATTATGTATGGATTTGGGGAAATAGAAGTATTTAAGGGGCAAGGCTTACCTAAACATACGAGCTCAGTAATATTTTCCAGTATTTCTTCAGAGATAAAACAATTTATTTTACTATATGTATGTAATTCAGGTGAAAGTTTTCCAAGATATAAGTTAAAAAATGTACAGATATACTTTATTTTCCTGTGTTATCCCAAATTCTATCTTGCTTCATTATTACCACTAGATGGAAAACCATTTATTCTTGTCCCTTCCAGGTAAATCTAACAAAATTCAAGGCTCTCTTAGTGTCAAGATCAAAGTACAATTGCAATAAAGTTGTTACCATGCCCCCTTCTCCTCCTATGGCACATCAATGCCAATCTGCATGCTATGATTTTGACACAGAATCTTTATCTGTTCTACAGTGACGTCTGGGATGGCACAATGCATATTGCCATTTGCTGTTGCCATAATAAAAAGTTTGTGCTTGATCCATTACCCTGTGTTCAGTGCTACAACTTTCAGGCTCTATAATCAGAAAAGATTTTGGTTGTGGTAAACAAATTAATGAGCTTGAACTCAGATCCTCCTGGATGACCACCAGTCATTTTATCTGTCCCTGATTGTGTGATGTGTTTAGGGGAACTTGGTGGGACTTTCTTTTCAGTAGAATCATAATGCACCTTTCTCTATTTTTAGATGCACAGACTTGAGACAAGATTTCTCTCCTCTTCACCTTTAATAACACAAGGCCCCTAAATGAGGGTTTAACCACGTCTGAATTCTCTTGTTAAATTTATTAACTTTTCATCAAAGCCTCTATTGAGGAAAACACTTATGGGATGAACAAAGTAATAACAAGAGCAAGCTTTATTGTAGTAACCACTATCAGCCAAACACTATTTTGTTTGATATGTATGTGTATTAACTGATTTTATTCTCAAAATTGGCTTTGTGGTACATATTATTATTACTAACCCATTGACAGATGGGGCAACTAAGGTATACAATTATATTGGTCACACATGTATAAGTGACAGAGGTAAGATCTGGAACTGAAAAACCTAGTCTAGAAATTTTAGTTTTAACTAATATGTTCTACCAACTCCTCTAAAAATCATCTTACTAAGAACAGAAGTTTAGAGAATAATATGACTTAATCACCAAATTTAGTTTGGAATTTTATTAGGTTAAAAGAAAAGATTGGCCAGGAGTTATAGATCGCTAATAGTCTGATATTTTACCAAAAAATCCTTGGTCTTTGGTGAAAATGTACTAGGATGCATGAAGAGACACCCCTGAAAGTATTATTTAAAATTTTTCAACTCTCTATAGTCACTGTTGTGGCAGAACACAAATATAACAAATGTCTCAAATTGAAAAATAAAAGAACTCTCTTATGACAATGTAGTTTTATATATATAATGAAATATCATAAATTCCACATAATGGTTGTAGTTTCAGGAAATAAATTTGAAAATGTGGGCAAAATAATTGATGTTTTAAAGAATCAAGAAAAAATATTGATGTGACACAGAAAAGTTGAGTTTGCTGACACCTGGTATTTCAGAATTTCAAGCTATTGGTTGTTTTTTTTTTTTTGTCAACAGTCTAAGGAAGCTTAGAGACACTTTTTGGCTTATAATAGTGAACCATTTCACACGTAAAAACAATGATAAACAATAAAAGATAAAAATGAATTTGGAGCAGCAGAAAAGCGATAAAGAAGCTCATGTGAAAAGGAGATCGTCATGACCGGTTGAATGTCAGAAAAAAACATGATAAATTTTTTGGCTGTTCACAGGTGGTCCGGGGTTATCTACTAAAATGTTACCTATTGCCATAAAGAATGGTTAGAAAATGGTAATTTGAATGTGTGCTGGGAATAAAGTGTTAAGGCACTTAATGCTCGTTAAAGACCACAAATATTCAGATGTGGCTGAACAACAGGAAGTGCCCTCATTGTCACTAGGCCATGATTTAATCAAGAGTCCACAAACTACTCACAAGGGTCCTATGAATTAGCCAATAGCATGACACCTGCTGTGGGCCACACCCACACTGAGGGAATATAAAAGGCCCTCTGTAGACACAGCGTCCAGACTTACTGAAGTCACCTACACTCCTTCTCCACTCAAGGATAACCTCAACAACTAACACCATGTGTGGCAGCTACTACGGGAACTACTATGGCGGCCGTGGCTATGGGTGCTGTGGCTATGGAGGCCTTGGCTATGGCTACGGAGGCCTGGGCTGTGGCTACGGAGGCCTGGGCTGTGGCTATGGCTGTGGTTATGGCCGTCTGGGCTGCGGCTATGGGTGTGGCTATGGCTATGGCTCCCGCTCTCTCTGTGGCTGTGGCTATGGCTCTGGCTACTACTACTGAGGACACCATGGGAGACTTTCACCCTGAATCCTGTGATATCAGGATTCACTAATTCTCAACTTTATGTGTTTTAGCTTGGGTTGGCTAATAATCATCTCATATCATAGGTTTCAAATGTGATTTTACTGAAGACTTTCCCTCCTTGGCCTCACGATCTAATATTTCAAATTTTTCCTTTCCTTGATTTAGTCCATGAAAATTAAAAGAATGTAAATTCATCTCATGAATTTCTGTATGGTCTTTTTTTTAAAGATGATGCTGTCACAGAGCTGGTATTTTAATTTCCATGCAGGAACTTTGTCTTTATTTTCTTAATAAACTTGTTAAATATGGTATTACTATCCTGGCTTTTAAAAAATCTAATACCTAGTAACCAATCTGCACATGGCTTATTGTGTGCCCTACCTGACTTTCTGACGGATGAGAGGATTTGAGTCCCACACCTGCTCATCTGGATGGGGAGCTTGGGCTGCCCTTCTCTTTCCATGCCAGAAACTCAGTGTTTTGATTTTTCTCCCCTCCTTGCCCTGGCTTATCTCCAGGTGTTTGGCTGCTACCTTCTGGACCACTGATGGAACTGGTGCTTGTGCACATCTTTGGGGACCCTAGTGCGAGCTGTCCCACCCATTTCTGCCTAACTCTGTTTTGAGCCTGAGTGCAAAACAAAAACACCTGAACTTTTCATAGTTCACTCCATCACTGAGACACCTGAAAGTTTCTCTTGATAAAGGTCAAGGGTAAACTTAATTGTTAACACTACAGCCAGCTATACCTCCCAATGCCACCTACTGGCCTGGAGGTCAACCTGCACATGCCAATACAAAAATCTGCTAATCCAAGTGCACAGTACTTGAGAATGATATAAGCATTATCCTCCACCAGCCCTGCTTCTGTGGAGGTCATGAGCCTTCTCATATCCCCCATCCATTGCTGATACTCCTGGCATTTGAGGAAGACATTACACCAAGACTATCTATAACCAAGGAATTCATAATAGTCTTTGCTATTGCAAATCCCCAGAAGCAAAATCAGTCTTACTCAACATACACATTCTCAAGGAAAAACAAATGTCCCACCCAAACAAAAGTAAATTAAAAAAGAGCTCACAGCATCTCCAGTTGAGAGGCTATGAGTAACAATACTGAATGTATGGAAAAGTAAGCAGCATGACAACCCCACATGATCACACTGAGTCTGCAGCAATGGATTCTAAACAAAATTACATTTTTAAAATGCCATATAAAGAATTAAAAGTATTAATTTATTCTGTTCACACCCCTTGAGAAAAAAAAAGTATTAATTTAAACTAATCTCAATGAGATTCATGGGACAACTGAAAGTCCATGAAAAGAAATTAGAAAATCAATCCAGGATGTGAATGAAAAATTTGCCAAGAATAAGAATCCTAAAAATAAATAACCAAAATACAACTTCCAGGAATGAAAAATCCATTGACAGAGCTAGAAATGTGTCTTAAAGCTTCAACAATAGAATAGACCAAGAAGAAGAGAGGCTTTCAAACCTTAAAGACAGGTTTATTTAATTAATCTAATCAGACAACAATAAAGAAATACAAAGGAATGAACAAGGCTTTTGAGAAGCATGGGACTATGTAAGTGTATGAACTCATGAATTATTGTTATTTCCCAGGATAAAGAAAAAGCAAACATTTTGGAAAATGCACTTCCAAAAATAATTGGTAAATATTTCCTAGTCATTGAAGAGATTTGTATTTTCAGATACCAGAGGCCGTACAAACAATAGGGAAGTACACTCTAAGACCTTCTCACCACAACATGAAGTTATCAGGCTTGTAAAGTCAGCATGCAGGTGAAGAGCACCTAGTCACCTATAAAGAAAACTCTTCAGACAAAGTGTTAACTTTTTTTTTAAAAAGGGTATTGCTCAGTTGCTTGGGCTAGATTGTAGTAGCATCATCATATCTTACTACAAGCTCAAACTCCTGGACTCAGGCAATCCTGTATCTGTATAAATGGCTCTCTACATATTATGACTTAATGGTTAAGTAAAAATCTGTTAAGTGAAAACTGTAATGTGTAGTTATAGTGTGTGTATAATATCCTTGTAGTATAAGCATTTATTAATATAAATTATGTAACATAATTACTACTATGACATAGAATTTAATAATATAGAGATAATAAAAGTGTACACTTATGGAAACCCGATCTTTGAATGCACTTTGCTTCAGATTTTTGAATGGATAAACATAAACATAGCATATAAATAAATAAACTAAAAATGACTTTACAAAATCATAAACAAACTGAAGTACACATGTCTAACTTTGTTCTTACTTGGTGATACATAAAAGCCAAAGGAATTATACAACATAGTATTTTGCTTCTACATTTCTAGTAAAATATATGCAGCAAAGTTATTATTTGAGTTTCCAGTAAGAAACTAAGGCTTTAAGTATAAGAAAAATGATAATCCACTTCAAAATCAAAAAGTTAAGCTTTAACTTGAATTGAAATTGACAGTTTGAACTCAAGATTACTTTTTGTCTATATATATTTTTAGAATAAAGAGACTTTTAGGCTCTATTTATTGAAAAAGTATATATATTGTCACAATGTAACACCAATGAGAAACACTAGTGTTATCTGTAAATATCAGTGCTTCTTTAAAAATTAAAAAAAAAAAAGTGAATGGAAACCTATTCGAAATCTTTCTACAATTCTATCAAAAAATACACAGGTGAAATAAAAAGTTTTCTGCCAGCCCCTGATAGGATAATGTGGCTTCAAAAAGAATAAACTGCAGTCGATGCATAACATATCAATTAATTAAAACAGCATAATATTGGCAGAAAGACAGACTGAAAAATGAAAAGTATAGACAGCACAGACATAAACCCACACACATATATAGTCAAATTAACTTTGACAATGATACTAAGAATACAATGGGGAAAGAATAGTCTCTTTAATACATGGTGCTGAGAACTGGATATTTGTATGCAAAAAAATATTAGATCCGTTACTCAACACAAAAGTCAACTTGAAGTAGATGAAAGACTTAACCATAAAGCCTGTATCTATAAAACTACTAGAAGAAAACATGGGAGAAAACTTTGATATTGATCTGGGCAATGATTATTAGATTTGACATCAAAGCATAAGCCACAGAAGAAAAATAAACAAGTAAGACTAATCAAACTAAAAAGCTTCTGCACATAAAAGGAAGCAACAACATAACAAGAAGTCAACCTAAAGAACAGGAGAAAATATTTGCAAATTGCATGTATGAGATCCACAATATATAAGGAGCTTCTACAACTCAGTAGCAAACAAATAAAAAAACAAACATAAAAGCCCTTCTAACCTCTCCTCCCAAATCAAACATGTAACTCAATTTAAACATGTGCAAAGGACCTGAAAAAATATTTCTCCTAAGACAGACAAACGACAAAACGGTGTTTTGGAAAAGTGTTCCACATCACCATTTATAAGGGAAATGTAAATCAAAGCCACAAATAGCTATCACCTCACACCTGTTAAGATGTCTATTGTTAATAAAATAAAAGATACAAGTGCGGTTGAGGATTGGGTGATACTGGAATACTTGCACACTGTTGGTGGGAATGTAAAATGGAACATTGGCTATGGAAAGCCATATAAAGTTTCTTCAAAAAATTAAAAATGTGACTAACAAAAAATCTAGCATTCCCACTTGAGGGGAAATCCAAAAGAAAGAAAACCAAGGTCTCATAGGAATATCTTTGTTCCTTATTCATCTGGCATTTAACATAATGGACAAGACATGGAAACAAGCTAAAAATCCATCAACAGATGAATAGATAAATATATGTGTATACATATAAATAACATTTAGGTTTAACAATGAAATAAATGCTGCCATATACAACAACATGGATGAACCCAGAGGAAACTATGGTGAGTGAAATCAGCCAGTCATAGAAGAGCAAATGCCTCATGATTCCTTTTATAGGAAGAATCTAAAATAGTCAAAATTACAAGAACAGTAGAATGGCTCCTATTCCCAGGGGATACGAGAAGGGGAAGATAGCGGAGTTGATCCTAGGCTAAAAATTTCAGCTATGCAAGAAGTCTATTTCTGGGGTTCTGCTGTATGATATAGTGACTGTAATTCACAATGCTGCACTGTGCACTTAAAAAATTTAAGATGATAGATTTCATCAAACCATCAAGGAGATTATTATAGTATTTAAACATGCAATTTTCATACACTGCTAAGATATACAGCTATTATTCTGAAGATTGATAAATTAAAAGAACCAAATATTTATTTCTCTCTCCAAAATGATCTCTACTTTTGAGGAATTATTTTTGTCCTTTGTGAAAAAAATGTAGAAACAATGATAAAATTTTACAATAAATATTTCAGAACTTCTAGCAATTATAAAAATAGGCAAATATCCTTGGATATAAAAATGTTTGGGTATAAAGTTGATGAGGAAGGTTGTAACATGAACACAATGAGAAATCCCAACACTACTAAATGTGAAGCGATGAGCCCACCAGACACCACATGCCTCTTATTACGCAATAAAAAGTACACAGAGTAACCATAAAATATCATTCTCCTCAAAAAATAGTAAAAATAATCAGAATTATATCAGCCTTCTATGTAAACCTATATGTACCATGAGGGAGAGAAAAAGACAAAAAAAGATGAAAATGTGTCAAACTGTTTATAAAACCAGTGTATGGTGCCCCATGATCATATTAATGTACACAGCTATGATTTAATATTAATTTTAAAGAAAAGGGGAAAAAAAAAAGAAAAAGAAAAAAGAAAGACATCAGCCATGTCGAAAACTTAAGAATTCTGTAGGACAATAATATAGTTTCTTCAAGAAACGAAATGCTTAAAGAAGAAATAATTATGTCTTCAAAAAGAGTTATAAGACATGCCCAAATGTAACGTATGTCTCAATGTAAAAAATGTCTATAAAAATATATCTCTGAAGCAATCAAGGAAAATTGAACGTGAGTTAACTATTAGAGGATGCCAAACATTTTTTTAGAAAATGTGATTGGTGTTTAAAGGGTATTGTGGCTACATACATATTAAAAAAACTCCTGCTGTTATAGAGACATACACTGAGGTACTTGTAAAAAAAATGCCACCTTGGTTAGGATTTATTTTAAAATATGCAGCAGAACAAATAGAAACTACAAAAAAAAGTGCAGTGAAGGGAATGATGGCGGATACTGACAGTTATTAAATCCAGGGTTGCGTTTACAAAGATTCAGTATCCAACTCTATATATTTTATAATAAAATTTCATAAATTTCATAAAATTTACTTATACAGTAATTAACTAATAAGAACAAAGTTACCTGACTCTGCTGAATAAACTCAATTGTTGGTGAAACTTGTTTTTCTCTTTGCAGAAGGTTCCCCCACAATGTATACAGAAGTAATGATATAATTTTAAAAATAAACACCTTAGTCAATGATTAAACAAGATAAAAATAGTCAAATATTTTTAGCTAAACAAAGTGTGAGTAAGGGTTTTAAAATGAGAATAAGAAAAACACATGAAGGGCACATGATGTGATCACAGAAATGCTGATTCAATAGTAAAGTCATCTTAACTTAGAAGATCCTCATGTTGTTTAATGAAACAAAGATTCAGGAAATGCACTAACACAAATGAGCAGAAACCACGAGATCAACAAGTCCTGTGAGGGGTACACGAAAGGAGCGACCTGTGCAGATGGCAATCATCACACTGCAAAGCTGATTCCTTGTTCTTCAACCAAACCCTCCCCTCCAGAGACCATGTGCTTTTATGGAAACTGCTGGGCAGGTGGAGGTTCTGGCTGCGGTGGCCTGGGCTGTGGCTATGGCAGATAGGGATACGGCTACTGCTGCCCATCTTGCTATGGAAGATACTGGTCCTATGGGTTCTACTGAGAAACTTCCAGAGAAACTCAACCTATTGGTCCCTTGCAACTGGTTTTCTGAATCTGCCCCCATGATTACTCAAATAATTCATTTTTCTTTTTTTCTTTTCTAAAATGCCAACATCATCCTTAAGGATCCAAAAAAAAAAAAAAAAAAAGTAGGTCGTATTCTGGAAACCTCATCTAAAGTCAGTGCAATCATTGTAAAAGTTTCATGGGCTTTTTGTTTGCTTGTTTCTCAGGCTTTCAAAGGAGCTTTGTCTTTGATATTGTCCTGCCATTAAATTGTTGAGTTTTGACCAGTAAATTATATGAGAACATTTAAAATGTATTTTAACAAACATTTACTTCATTAAAATATTTATTTGATGCATTTCAACTTAGTTATCTTCATTGTGTGTGTGTGTGTGTGTGTTGCGATATTGGTAAATACACTGGGATGGGGAGAAGAAAATATTAGGAAAAGAGTGTCTTTAGAGCATCCTGAGGTGACAATGATGTTTAGCTTACTTCAACTTTATATTTTCCTATTTTCCTATAAAAATAACACCTATTTTATTCTCATGCTTCTTAATTTAGTGTCAGCTCTTGAATAGGAATTTAGATGAGTTTATTGTCATGCAGCTGGTTTATCTTTTACTAATGAACCTATTTTCTTAATGACTGTTAACTGAGTATCTCAGACAGAATATAACCACATAGTGGCAGATTCTGAGCGTATTTTACACCTTCGTCTCTTACAGGGATGTTAAAGTCATATACAATCCACTTCCAAGTGATTCAGAAGCTGCTGCTACACTTGATTAGACTGTCAATTTACATTCATGTACCAAATTTTTAAGTGATGTTTTTGCCCCCTCAAATAGTTCTTTTTCATATCACTATATATAACAACCTTTGCTGTTTCTCTTTCTTGTTACCTTAAGTTTTGGCTGAATGACTTATCACCATGCTTCGGAAGCGAGATAATTTGCTCCTCATGCCTCCCATTATACAGGTGACATGTAGAGTATAGAGAGAAACCCTGTCTGGTGGCTTCTGACTGCTCGATGTTTGACATTAAAATTCTCTAGAAAAGATCTGCTGCCACCAGCTCAGCACGAGGGACTTCAATGCACTGAGTCACTGCCTGGGTCTTATACCACTGTTCTTCACATCTGGTTGCAACATATTTTTCCTTTGAAATCCCCAAAATGAATGTTCCACTTTTTCAATTTTTTTCTTAAAAAATCCCATGACATTAGGAAATGGCAGTCAGACAACTAAATTTTATGTGATACTTAAAAGATTGGTTTGATAATTTTTTAAAATAAGCTTTACAAATGTGAGGTGGACTTTATCAGTACCATGCACTAATCGTTTGTGCAACTGGAGCTCTTGAGGTGGATTTTATATGTTATTTTTGTTATTAGATCATAACTGTGTATGTTACTGCATTTATGGGGTACAATGTGCTGAATCTATATACAATCTAGAATGTTCAGGTCAAATTGGTCAACATATCATTCATCTCACTAATTCAATTGTTATGTACATTTGATTTTAAAGGAGTTACAATATTTTGCTCAAAAGTCATTTAGTCATCATTGTATTTGAAAAGTCAATATTATTAATGGAATTCTTGGCACAAAAATGTAGGTGCCAAGCATCATTTGGGTACCAGAAAATCTAGATGTATGTTTGACCTATCAAGGAGAATCATAACGTATTTTCCAATTTGAAAAGAAAGAATATGTAGTTTTTCTTTTACAACACTGGAAGTTTCCCTAAATGTTCTTTACAATTTTTAGTATCTCGTCTTTCAAGTGATAAGAAGAGAAGACACAGGAACAGGAATAGATGTCATCTAGTACATGTCTTTTTTTTTTTTTTTTTTTGGCCAGGGCCGAGTTTGAACCCCACCTCCGGTATGTGGCACTGGCACCCTACTCCTTGAGCCACAGACGCTGCAAGCTAGTAGATGTCTTAAAATGATTGGCATATAGTTTCTCACAAATAATTAACAATTACATGACTAAAAGAAGTTGGGAAATCTAAGTGAATTTCTCTTAATTCCTGAATTATCTTAATTGGAAACATATGGAAAAGTAGGGTTTTTCATCATATGTAAGGACCCATCACTAGTCTCAACATTCAATGATAATAAAGTTCAATGTTTTCTATTCTCAATGTTCTGTGTTTAATATTAAGTGTATGACTAACAGAATATTTGTGGGGTTAGAGGGGCAAATCAGAGTAAAATCAGAGGGGAAGCTTGTTTTTCTTAAGAAATCTCCCACAAGCTATAGTTAGAATGATGATGCATAATTTATGTGGACCTCTCTGTTCAACTGTCATTGAGCTGTTTGTTTAAAATAAGTCTAATTTGTTTTATATAAATTTTATTTTAATATATAATTTTGTTTAATATTTAAACAAAACAAAATATTTCCATAATTGTGAATTTCCATTTCCAGCAATATTTCATCTAACGGCTAATAATATCTGAGGAGCAAAGAATGAAAGAATGCCTCTTTTGGTCCCTCTGATACATACTCTTAAGACATATATCACTGCCATAATTCTAGGCCCTCTATAAATGCAAACATGATCCCTGGTGAAAAAGTCATAAGAGTTGATGATGGAATAGCCAACTTAACCTTGCTGTGTTTTACACACATCATGTATATTATGTTTCTATAACACAGATGACAAAGGGAAGCATGGAACATATAGTTTCTACCCATAAAATGGTCATTTATATTCTGGAAAGGTTGCAGTAACACATACAATGGGAAAAGGGTCATGAACAAGTGCCAACTGTGTCTACCTCAGTAACATACCAGTTACTATCAATAACATAATCAGTTACTATCAATAACATAATCAGTTACTCATCTTTCATGAGCAAGACACAGGAAGCACGTTCCTCCAAACAAAATTTATTTTACCAAAAGCAAAACAAAAAGAAACAACAACAGCAACAAAAACAACAACAGACCTGAGAACTACTGCCAAGGTGGGTCTTTCCAATGGTTTCTTCTCTGCTCAAAGCCCTCCTGATATCTGCTGAATAAAGCCAAACTATACGTGGTCTTAGCCTGAGATCAGGCTGGGAGATCCAGTCTTATTTGAGTCAGGAGGAGATTGAGTTCTGGGGAAAAGAACTGACAAAAACAGTGTGAATGGAAAGGAACCCCGATGTCCATCTCTGACCCCAGCATCACAGACTTAAGTCTTTGCAGAGAAGACTTCAGGTAAAGACTGCAATCTTTTCACAAAAGACCCAGGAGCCAGGCGGAACATGATGGTGAATGGGACGGATGTGTAGCCCACCTCTCCCAAGTCATCAGGTGAGAGGAAGGGGAGTCTGGACCTTTTCCCCACGTGGATTATTGGTGTGGACAGACAGCTGGAGACGCTCAGCGAATTGGCAGATTGCTGTATATGAGGTGTAATTTAAAACCACGGACTCTGTTGTAGAGATTTTTCCTGCCTGGTCGTGTTGGCCGGCAGGCCCCTCACTCATGCCTCCAAGGACAGCAGCTTGCAATTCCTGGCAAAACCCAATTGACGAAAATTTATTCCTGGGCTGAGTTTGGTGACCAGAAAGGGGTGCCGCTCAGAGCCACAAGGAGCTAAGCATCCTGATGGAAAATTGAAGGGAAGGGATCCCGCCCAGGAAACAGACATTTTGAATTGTCCAAAATGGCAGACACCTTCTCCCAAAGCAACAGGAGTGATTAAATAGACCAGACCAATCCTGGTGGGGAATATTGTTGTGGGCTGGCAGTTCAGGCTGTGTGGCGAACTGGTGGGTGGCTGGACTCAAAAGTCCAGATTCAAAAGTGAGACTCTGAGCCACAAAATCTGAGGAAAAGGTCCCTGTGCGCTGTAGCCGTGGGAGCCAGTGGCAGCTAGAGCTGGCACAGCCAGCCCCTCCCCCACAGCCAATTACAGTTGCCAGTTTGAGGGAGAACATGGAAGCAGAGTGGAAAGATTAGTGAAGTGTGGACTCCTGCACCAAGTTGGGAGGTTGGATAGGAGTGCTGCCTGGAAAAGAGCAGCTGAGGTTGGACAACAATTAGGTAATAAACTTTTACAGAAACTCCAAAACGGAGATCGCCAGGTAGGGTGGTTACCGTGGTAACAGTGTAAACTATGAATCAGGTATTAGCCTGGGAACCACTCACAGCACCACCTGGTATCCAGAAAGTATATTGCATTGTAAATATATTCCTACAAAAGTTGATTTCTATGTCATACATATAGATGTATATTTCCACATATATACAAGAATAATATTTTTGTGGTTGGTACCTGTTTTTTCTCTTTTTTTTTCTCATCATTTTCTTGGAGGAGCTATTGTTAATTTTTTAATTTTTTTAATTTTAATTTTTTCTTTCATCTTTTTTAACTTTTTTAATGAACACCACTTTTTTCCTTCTATCTTCCTATTCGATTCTTCTTATGGTTTCTGAGAGTGCTTACATCAGATTTTTAGAGGTTTTTTGTTTGTTTTGTTTGTTTGTTTTTTACCTTTTTTTCCAATTATTTTATCATTATCATTATTTTTATTGTAGTTGTTTTTTTTGTTGTTGTTTGTATGTCTATGTGTTTATGATTGTTCATGCATCTGTGGGCTTGTGTGTCTGGTAGCCTTTTTATCTGTTTATTTGCTCATTTGGTCTCAATGTGTTTGGTGTTTTGCTAAATTCTTGGGTTGGCTATTTCCCTAACTCCAATTTCCACATTCAACAAAAACAAGGGGGAAAGGGGGATGATAGCTGATTACAGCCAGCTCTCAATAGAAGCTCCAGCCTGGAGGGAGAGATAACGAACAGAAAGAACACAATGAAGCTGAAGGAGGGGAGCTGAGCTGAGAGATGAGATAGATAATTGTTCGTCTTTCCTGCTGAGGCAAGCTTTAACTCCAAAGAAACTATTTTCAGCTTCCCCAAGATGACTGACTGAAGCTAGCTTTCCACAGAGGCTCCCGTCCAGAAGAAGAGTTAAAGGACAGAAATTTAGCAAGTAACCTGGTGGATTAGAGCTGCAACAAGAGAGAAGGTTGAAGAACGCATATCAACCCTGCTGAGGCGAGCTGCAACCCCAAGGATACAAACAAAAGGTACAAAATCCATCACCTAGTGGACGGGAGTCCACTCCCCCAATGAGAACAGCTTGGAGTGCCCTACAAACGAACAAGCAGAGTTAAAAGGTCCTCCCACTCCACTCCATGGGAGAGACCATCTAAAAACTTGACCTACCTCCCCTACTAGGGTGCCACATCATTCTCCTGCCAGGCATAAAACTGTATATATTCTCTACCTACAATTCTGAGCTCTCAGCACTCCCCTCCACTCTCACTCTAAGGTCTGGAGGCCTGTCCCACAGGAGTCCAGATTCTTGGGTGAATTCTTGAGGGGTGTGGACAGAGCCTAGACTACAGCTGGTCAGTGCTGATTCTGTGGCATGGGAGTGAGGAGAGGATGGTTAGCTGAGAGGGAAGCATCCCGGAGCGGGAGTGCCCTAAGGTACAGAGCAGCAGCTGTTTGTGGCAACAATAGGGCTCACTCTCGGATATTCCAAAGCAACACACCCTGTCTCCCTGGGCAACCAGAGGAGGCTGAGCATCTTCTCAGGTGGCAACTGCCGCGGACCGCCCTGTCGGTGGGCTCCAGTCCGAGGGAAAGTAGGGAGAAGGAATGAGGAAGGTTGAGAGATCGGCGAAGGAATGACAGACTGACACACTACGGGTGAAGTATGCAGCTGCAAATTTACTGGGTACACATGTTGGTATTTATACATTTTTACAGAGCTTACATAATGCAATCTTTTTGCTTACGTGCGCGGGTTATCTTTGTGTTTGTAAGTGTGATTTATCATGCATTGTTATGTCTTAAGGTTCCGCTTCCCGGAGGGTAGCGGTTATTAGTCAACTCTGCCCGCTTCCTCTTATCTCAGGAATGTTACCGCCTCCAACTCTTTTCTTAGTTTCTTATTATCTTTTTAGAACAGCTTGATATCTTCTTTATGTTAATGCTTGACTAATTCTACATTTACTATTTGATCTTATTGTTATTGATAATTATAATTTTGATTTAGAGTAAATTTCTTGACAAGTATTAGTTTTTCTATTGATTTTTATTATGCGTGACAGTTGGTGAAGTAAGATGTTCTGAACAGGACTTCATGGTGGGTGGATGTGTTTCAGTGACTTTGTAACTTATGTAGATAATTTGTATTTCATGTCCTTAGGCTTATCGTCTTAGCTCACTGGTATTTATGGTGGGAAAACATCTTTATGTGCTCATTGTTGGTGCCACTGAGTCTAGTAGCTCATGAGGTGGTGTTATATCTGGATCAACAGTGTATTGTGTTCATTCTTAAGAAAGTACATATTGATAGTTTATCAGAACAAACAGACTTCTGGTACAGAATGACAAACACATGAGTAGACGCCACAATCTTTAAACTTAAGCGGGTAACTGAGCATGCTAGGCAACATTTCTGATGCTGTGCATACTGGGGGCGCTGGGGGCAAAGCTCCGGGGAGCACAAACCACCTTCCCGTCGTTCTATAACGCGGACAGCACTGCCTCACTACGGCTATATGCCGTGGGCGCGGCAGGCAACCACCGCAGAACAGATCTGGGATGGAAACACAGGCCCTGTGAATAAAGGGTTTGCCTGAGGTGGTACCGGCCGGGGTAGAGCGCCGGTACTAGAAAATGTACGCACAGAGCTGGGAAGTTCCCAGGGTGGGGCTGACCCAGAGGACCACTTTACTGTGCCTAAGATGCACCCAGCCCTCAGGGGATCATCAGCCTATGGAAAGCAGGAGGCTAGAACTGACAGCTAACCGAATACAAACCTGTACGGCGTGAGGCGCAGGCTCTGGGAACTCAAAACAGCTTCTCTTCTGCAGAGGAATTTAGCAGGGTCAGAAACAAATTCCTGCAAAGTTTTTCTGTTCGGTTCTGTCAGTAAAAGCAATCAGGGGCGGGCCTGGAACTGAGTGAACACCCCCAGCCTCCATCAAGCACCTGAGGTTGTCAGGCCTCCCCTCCTCCTGCTGGATAGAGGCAGAGTCTGGCTGAGCAGAAATAGATTTCCTTGTGATTCAGGCAGGTGCAACCCCCTTGAGTATCTGTTCACTAGAGGCAACTGGGCCACAGCTCTGTGGGGCTATCAGTGACTGGGTGTGACAGAGGTGCAAGGTGGGGAAGGAGTCATCAACCTTCCCAGACTGATCAATTTGCTGGGTGGGTCCTCCTGACTCCAAGGAGCATTGGAGCAAGCCATATCTGAGTTGTCACCAGACCCCTGCAATCCAGTTGCCAGAGACCTTTTAAACTCTCCCACCTGAGACAGGTGCTGACTGAGACAATTGATTTGGAACTTTTGAAGTGAACTAATCTCCTAAGGACTATTCAAGTGGTGCCCTGGGTGTGTGGTTGTAGGAAGGTTTGATTTTCCTTTTCCAATTGTTGCCTGTGGTGGACGGGGTGACTTAATGCTGGTATTTCTCCACAGCTGAGACTTCAACCCAGACTAACTGTTTCACTAGGGTTGGAAAGAGACCAGCTGAAAGCAAGACAGAACCACTTAGCCCCACCACACAAAACAGGTCCCCATTTTCTCAGGCCATAGCACTGTATGGGTCCTCGACAAAGTTCCAGGGGAAAAATCAAATGGTATAAAACAATCATGGGGAAGAATCATCAAAAATCTCTGTTAACATGAATAACCAGAATAGATCAACCCCCCGAAGGAAAGATATGGCAGATGTAACTGAAGATCACATTCATAAACAGTTGGCTGAGATGTCAGAAATCAATTTCAGAATTTGAATTGCAAACAAGATTAATAGAATGGAGGAAAATTTGGAATTAGAAATTCAAGGAGCAAGTCAAAGGTCGGAATTAGAAATTCGAGGAGAAATTCAAAAGTTGTCTCAAGAATTTAACAAATTTAAAGACAAAACCACCAAAGATTTTGATGTACTGAAGCAAGAATTTGCAGCCGTCAAAGATCTGAAAAATACAGTAGAATCCCTCAGTAACAGAGTGGAGCAAGCAGAAGAAAGGATTTCTGACATTGAAGACAAAGCCTTTGGACGCTCCCAAACTCTCAAAGAGGAAGAGAAATTGAGAGCAAATACAGATCATTCCCTCAGAGAGCTCTGGGATAATTCGAAGAAGGCTGATATCTGCCTCATTGGAATCTCTGAAAGTGATGAAGTGGCCTTTCAAGGTAACAGAGGCCCTTCTCCATGAAATTATGAAAGAGAATTTTCCAGACATGCCAAGAGAGTCTGAAATTCAGATAGCAGTTTCAGAACCCCAGCATGACTCAATCCGAATAAGCCATCCCTCAGGCATATCATAATTAACTTCACTAATGTTAATATGAAGGAGAAAATTCTGAAAGCAGCCAGATGTAAGAAATCCATGACTTAAAAAGGGAAGAATATTAGAATTCCTGTAGATCTCTCTGCTGAAACTTTTCAGGCCAGAAGACGGTGGTCATCGACTTTTAATCTCCTAAAGCAAAATAATTTTCAACCCTGGATCCTGTATCCAGCTAAACTGTGTTTTATTTATGATGGAGAAATTAAATACTTTAATGACATTCATATGTAGAAGAAATTTGGCATAATCAAATTTGCTCTTTAGGATATTCTCAGACCTATCCTCCATAATGACCAGCCCAATCCTCTACCACAAAAGTAAACTCACTCAGAAACTTTTGATCAAACTCCAACTTCCACAGTGGCAAAAGGATTAAAAATGTCCACTGGAGTATTGAAAAACTCGATACCCCAAATTTTAACAGACCTATCAATATTCTCCATTAATGTGAACAGCTTAAACTGTCCTATAAAGAGGCACAGGTTAGCTGACTGGATACAAAAACTCAGGCCAGATATTTTCTGCATGCAAGAGTCACATCTTACCTTAAAAGATAAATATAGACTCAGGGTGAAAGGATGGTCATCCATATTTCAGGAAAATGGTAATCAGAAGTAAGCAGGTGTTGCAATTCTATTTGCAGACACAATAGGCTTTAAACCAACAAAAGTAAGGAAGGATATAAGAATGGTCACTTCATATTTGTTAAGGGTAATACTCAATATGATGAGATTTCAATTATTAATATTTATGAACCCAACCAGTATGTACCTCAATTTATAAAAGAAAATCTAACAGACATGAGCAAATTGCTTTCCTCCAGTTCCATAATAGTCAGAGATTTCAACACTCCTTTGGCAGTGTTGGATAGATCTTCCAATAAGACGCTGAGCAAAGAAATTTTAGATTTAAACCTAACCATCCAACATTTGCATTTGGCAGACATCTACAGAACTTTTCATCCCAACAAAACTGAATACACATACTTCTCATCAGCCCATGGAACAGACTCCAAAAATCGATCACATCCTAGGGCACAAGTCTAACCTCAGTCAATTTTTAAAAAGTAGAAATTATTCCTTGTATCATCTCGGACCACCATGGAATAAAAGTTGAACTCAGTAACAACAGGAATCTGCATACTTAAACAAAAACATGGCAGTTAAATAACCTTATGCTGAATGATAGCTGGGTCATAGATGAGATTAAGAAGAAAACTGCCAAATTTTTGGAACAAAATAACAATGAAGACATAAATTATCAGAACCTCTGGGATACCACAAAGGCAGTCCTAAGAGGGAAATTTATAGCACTGCAAGCCTTCCTCAAGAGAACACAAAGAGAGGAAGTTAACAACTTAATGGGACATCTCAAGCAACTGGAAAAGGAAGAACATTCCAACCCCAAAGCCAGTAAAAGAAAAGAAATAACCAAAATTAGAGCAGAATTAAATAAAATTCAAAAAAAGAGAATTGTACAATAGATCAATAAATCAAAAAGTTGGTTTTTTGAAAAGGTCAATAAAATAGATAAACCTTTGGCTAACCTAACCAGGAAAAAAAGAGTAAAATCTCGAATCTTATCAATCAGAAACGACAAAGACAAAATAACAACAGACTTCTCAGAAATTCAAAAAATCCTTAACAAATATTACAAGTAACTTTATTCTCAGAAGTATGAAAATCTAAAGGAAATTGACCAATACTTGGATGCATGTCACCTTCCAAGACTTAGCCAGAATCAGGTGGAAATGTTGAACAGGCCAATATGAAGTTCGGAAATAGCATCAACTATACAAAATCTCCCTAAAAAGATTAGCCTGGGACCAGATGGCTTCACATCAGAATTCTACCAAACCTTTAAAGAGGAATTAGTACCTATATTACTCAACCTGTTCCAAAAGGTAGACAAAGAAGGAAGACTACCCAACACGTTTTATGAAGCAAACATCACCCTGATCCCCAAACCAGGAAAAGACCCAACAAGAAAAGAAAATTATAGACCAATATCACTAGTGGTCTAGTGATGCAAAAATATTCAACAAGATCCTAACAAACAGAATCCAGCAACACATCAAACAAATCATCATGACCAAGTCGGTTTTATAGCAGGGTCTCAAGGCTGGTTCAATATACATAAATCCATAAGTATAATTTATCACATAAACAAATTAAAAAACAAAGACCATATGATTCTCTCAATTGATGCAGAAAAAGCTTTTGGTAATATACAGCATCCCTTCATGATCAGAACACTTAAGAAAATTGGTATAGAAGGGACATTTCTTAAACTGATAGAGGCCATCTACAGCAAAACCACAGCCAATATTGCATTGAATGGAGTTAAATTGAAATCATTTCCACTCAGATTAGGAACCAGATGAGGCTGCCCATTGTCTTCACTGGTGTTTAACATTGTAATAGAAGTTTTAGCAATCACAATTAGGGAAGAAAAGGCAATCAAGGGTATCCATATAGGGTCAGAAGAGATCAAACTTCGTAGATGATATGATTGTATATCCGGAAAACAGCAGGGATTCTACTACAAAACCCTTCGAAGTGATCAAGGAATATAGTAGTGTCTCAGGTTACAAAATCAACATTCCTAAATCACTAGCCTTTATATATACCAACAATATTCAAGCTGATAAAACAGTTAAGCACTGTATTCCATTCACAGTAGTGCCAAAGAAGATGAAATATTTGAGAGTTTATCTAACAAAGGTCGTGAAAGGTCTCTATAAAGAGAACTATAAAACTCTAAGAAAATAAATAGCTTAAAATGTTAACAAATGGAAAAACATACCATGCTCATGGTTGGGAAGAATCAACATTGTTAAAATGTCCATACTACCCAAAGCAATATAAAATTTTAATGCAATGTCTATTAAAGCTCCACTGTCATACTTTAAAGATCTTGAAAAAATAATACTTCGTTTTATATGGAATCAGAAAAAACCTCAAATAGCCAAGACATTACTCAGAAATAAAAACAAAGCAGGAGGAATCACACTACCAGACCTCAGACTATACTATAAATCGATAGTGATGAAAACAGCATGGTACTGGCACAAAAACAGAGGAGTAGATGTTTGGAACAGAATAGAGAACCAAGAGATGAATCCAACTACTTACCATTATTTGATCTTTTAGAAGCCAACTGAAAACATTCAGTGGGGAAAAGATTCCCTATTTAACAAATGGTGGTGGGTGAACTGGCTGGCAACCTGTAGAAGACTGAAACTGGACCCACACCTTTCACCATTAACTAAGATAGACTCTCAAGGGATTAAAGATTTAAATTTAAGAAACTATAAAAATACTAGAAGAGAGTGAAACTATAAAAATACTAGAAGAGAGTGCAGGGAAAACCCTTGAAGAAATCGGTCTGGGCGAGTATTTTATGAGGAGGACTCTTCGGGTAATTGAAGCAGCTTCAAAAATACACTACTGGGACCTGATCAAACCAAAAAGCTTCTGCACAGTAAAGAACACAGTAAGTAAAGCAAGCAAACAACCCTCAGAATGGGAGAAGATATTTGCAGGTTATGTCTCTGACAAAGGTTTAATAACCAGAATCCACAGAGAACTCAAACGGATAAGCAAGAAAAGAACAAGTGATCCCATCGCAGGCTGGGCAAGGGACTTAAAGAGAAACTTCTCTGAAGAAGACAGGCACACAGCCTACAGACATATGAAAAAATGCTCATCATCTTTAATCCTCAGAGAAATGCAAATCAAAACTACTTTGAGATATTATCTAACTCCAGGAAGATTAGCCCATATCACAAAATCCCAAGACTAGAGATGTTTCCTTTTGGAAAGATGTTTTGTGAACACTTAGAGATCTAAAAATAGATCTGCCATTCAATCCTATAATTCCTCTACTAGGTATATACCCAGAAGACCAAAAATCACATTATAACAAAGATATTTGTACCAGAATGTTTATTGCAGCCCAATTTATAATCTCTAAGTCATGGAAAAAGCCCAAGTGCCCATCGATCCATGAATGGATCGATGAATTGTGGTATATGTACACCATGGAATATTATGCAGCCTTAAAGAAAGATGGAGACTTTACCTCTTTCATGTTTACATGGATGGAGCTGGAATATATTCTTCTTAGTAAAGTATCTCAAGAATGGAAAAAAAGTATCCAATGTACTCAGCCCTACTATGAAACTAATTTATGGCTTTCACATGAAAGCTATAACCCAGTTATAACCTAAGAATATGGGGAAGGGAGAGAGAGAGAGGAGGGATTGGGGAGGATGGGCAGAGGGAGGGTGATTGGTGGGATTACCCCTGTGGAGCATCTTACAAGGGTACATGAGAAACTTAGTAAATGTAGAATATAAATGTCTTAACACAATAACTAAGAAAATGCCAGGAAGTCTATGTTAACTAGTGTGATGAAAATCTGTCAAACAGTCTATAAAACCAGTGTATGGTGCCCCATGATCATATTAAAGTACACAGCTATGATTTAGTAATAATAATAAAAACAATAACAACAAAAAAAACCCACAAAAACTTTTTTCTTGTGGAGAAGCAATACAAACCTGTTTCCATGATTTTCACTGGATCATGTGTATTTGACTCAATATAGAATGAGTCAGAAGCTTGAAATAGAAGAAAGATTTAATTTTATTTTTTACTTTTCTGCAACTTTTGTTAATATTTTTAGCTAAAGTGTATTATTAATAATTCTGTCTTTCTTATTTTAAAATTTCAGACTATTATGGGGATACTTAAATTTTGATTACATAGGTTGCTTTTGTAAGGTTGAAGTAAGAGTTTTAGATGTGTCTTTTACTCAGAAAGTGTGCAATGTAATTGGTCATGAATTAAAACATAAGTGAAATATTATCTCAGTTATAAGGACCTATTTTTCCAATAAATCAAGATATTTATTATGCCATCTGAAGCAAATTAGTGAGCTCTGTGATGTTTCCCTGCCTGTGGTATTCCCCACACACTGAGGGTATGTAAAAGGTACTTGGAAGATGATGACATCAAAACAAAAGATACTACTTGCTGGTCCTCAATTGAAGGGTCCACATCTGAAACCATGTGTTACTATGGCAACTACTATGGTGGCCTCAGCTATGGCTACTGTTGTCTGGGCTTCAGGTTGACCCTGGCTATGGATGTGATTACAGTAGCTATGTTACATCTTCTGCCACTCATTGTGCTGTGGAAGATACTGGTCTTATGGTGTCTACTGAAGAATTTCCAGGGCTGCTTAGCCTACTGATATAAACTCCTGTCATGGGAGTTTACTGAGACTTTCTTCAGGTTTCTTCATATTAAAAATTTAGAAATGTCTTCAAAAATACCAACTGTATGTTAAAATAGCTGAGAAAAACAAATAAAAGTCAGCATGGTGGCTTGGCGCCTGTGGCTCAAGCGAGTAAGGTGCCAGCCACATACACCTGAGCTTGCGGGTTCGAATCCAGCCTGGGCCCACCAAAAAACAAGGATGGCCACAACCAAAAAATAGCCAGGTGTTGTAGTGGGCGCCTGTAGTCCCAGCTACTTGGGAGGCTGAGGCAAGAGAATCGCTTGAGCCCAGGAGTTGGAGGTTGCTGTGAGCTGTGATGCCACGGCACTCTACCCAGGGGGACAGCTTGAGGCTCTGTCTCAAAACAAACAAACAAAAAATTCAGCATGGTCATGTTGATTCATCATTAAAAAGTGGATTGTATGACTTAAAGAAAAGTTTTTCTTTTGTTATTGTATCATTTTCATAATATTGTGTAAAATTTTATTAAAATATCAATTTATTCATAAAAATATGTATTTTTAAATAAACTCTGTTTCATTGCAAATATGCTTTGTTACAGATCTACTGAATTATCCCTATCAACTCGGCATATATGTCTGTGTTTGTGTATAACTACTCATGCAGGGAAGATGAGGAAAAAAAAACAGAGAGATATGTATTATCTTATCAGATTACCAGAGAAGCAAAAATATTCAGTTTAACATAAGGTCATATTCTAATGTAATAAAGTAAAGCATTATGTTCATTAATTCATTTGTACACCTCAATGATAAAGGAGTTGAACTAGTAGTTCATCAAGAAAAGCCATGTACAAATCACCTATAAATGGTGTTCAACTCTATTAATTTTAAGGGTACGTGATGTGATTTTGATGTTGTGAAATACAAGGTTGTTTCATGACTTAACATATGGTCCATCCTAGAGAATGTACCATGTTCTAATGAGAAGAATATGCATTGTGTGATTGTTGGATAGAAAATTTTATAAATATCTTTTTGGAGCATTTTGTCTAAAGTCAATTTTAATTCTAATGTTTCTTTATTGGTTTTCTGTCTAGATGATTTGTCTAGAGCTTTGAGTGGGGTCTTGAATTCCCTCCTTATAACTGTATTGCTGTATCTGTCTATTGTATCTCTTTCTTAGGGTCTAGTAAGATTTGTTTTATGAATCCTTGTGCTCCAGTATTGGGTGCATATATATTTAGGATTGTAGGATTGCTATGTCCTCTTATTGAACTGATCACTTTTTCATTATTTAATGACTTCTGTCTTTTTTTGTTTTGCTATTTTGAAACTAAAGTTTGTTTCATGTAATGTAAGTATAGTTTGCCTGCTTGCTTTTAGTTTCCATATGTGTGCAAGATCTTTTTTCATTGCTATACCTTCAATCTATCACCTTGATTACTAGTAAGGTGAGTTTCTTGTAAACAGCATATAGTTGATCTTTTTTTTTTTTTTTTTTTATCTGTGGAGCATTTAGATCATTTGAGGTTAATATTGATATGTGAGAGGTTTTTTTTGCCAGTTCTAATGTTAATTGTTATTTAGTTTTAGGAAGAGGAATCATTTGTTTATTTTTCCCTCTGTCACTTTGTCTCTGTAGGTTGGTGGATTTCTATGATGTTCTCAATGTTATTTCTTTCTTTCCATTTTCCATGTGATTATTTGATAAGTCCTATGAGTTTTATACTTTTGTGTTTTTATGATGGTAAGCATCAACTTTTTGTTTCCATTTTTAGAACTTCTTTTTATATTTCTGTATGGTCATTCTAGTAGTAAAAATTCCCTTAGCATCTGCTTGTCTGGAAAATCACTATTTATCTCACATTTATTAAGCTTATTTTGGTAGAATATATAATTTATGGTTGAGAATTTTTTTCTTTAAAAGCCTTGAAAGTTTTAAATATCTGCTGGCTTGTGAAATTTAAGCTGAGAATTTCACTATTTCTTAGGTCTGGAGGCTCATGCCTATAATACTAGATCTTTGGGTGACTGAGAAGGGAAGCTTGCTTGAGGTCAGAAATTTGACACTAGCTTGAGAGAAAGCAAAACACTATCTCAAAAACAAACAAAAAAAATTTAAAAAATTAGCCAGGCATGTGTTATTTGCTTGTAGTCACTGCCTAGGAAGCTAAGACAGTTAGACTGCTTGAATCCAAAGTTTGAGGTTGCAGTGAGATATTATGATGCTACTACACTTTAACTCCATGAGAGCAAGTCCATGTCTAAATAAATACATAAATGAATAAATAAATAAATAGTTAACTAAATCTTCTTCCCTTGTTGATTTTGGGATTTGGTCCGAGACAATGACATTAGGCATTTTGATATCTATATGTTGTGGTGAGTAAGGCCGTCCAGTGTATTTTTCTGGTGTTGGAAGGGCCTCTACTATCAGGATCTCTAAATTTCTTACCAGAGTAGGACATTTTTGTCAATCATTTTCTTAAATGTTTTCCAATTTTTTTTTCTTTTTTCACCCCCAGGCATAATAAAATTTCAAAAGTTAAGCCATTTATGTAGTCCCATAATTATAAAAGCTTTCTTCATTCTTTATATTCATTTCTCTTTAATGTTGTCTGACAGGATTATTTCAAAAGACCTGTTGTTAAGTTTTTTAATATCTTTTCTACTTGGTCTAGCCTATTGAAGCTTTCAACTGTATTTTGTAGTTCCTTCAGTGAATTTTTTATTCCCCAAAATTGTTTTCCCTCCCTCCCTCCCTCCCTCCCTCCCTCCCTTCCTTCCTTCCTTCCTTTATTCCTCCCTCCCTCATTCCCTTCCTTCCTTCCTTCCATCCTTCCTTCCTTCCTTTCTTCTTTCAGATTTCTATTCTTAGTAAATTTCTCATTTATACCTTGCACTGATTTTCTGATTTCTTTGTATTGGTTTTCAGGTGCTCTTGAATCTTATTGAGCCTCTTTAAAATTAATATTTTGAATTTTTTATTTGGCATTTCAAAATTTAATTTTGGATAGGATCCACTTCTAAAGAGTTAGTGTGATCATTTGGGGCTCTGATAATAGTTTGATTTTTAAGACTTTCAGTATTGTTACTCATATCTTCTCATCTGGAGAAAACTGTCACTTCTTATTTTTGAATTTACTTTTCTTTGGATAAGACTTTTTGTTTTTCCTTGAGAATGTGACTAAATTGTATGTTGAGTAAGGACGTTGAGTCTGCTTCCACGCCTCTTCAGTAGCAAGGATGCTTATGAATTCCTTGGTTGCAGATAGTCTTGCTGTGGTGGCTTCCTCAAAGGGAAGTTACAGTACCAGTTAATTGGACACATGAGCCTACTCCAGAGAAGTTGAGTTGGTGAGGGTCTTGATAAGATTACATCATTGTCAACTACTGTGCACTAGTGTCAGCTAAATTTGCATGTGGTATTGGCTTGTGCAAGTTGACCTCCAGGCCAGTAGGTAGCACTTGCAGGTGAGAGTTGCCTGCAGTAACAGTCAAGTTCATGCTTGTTTACCAACAGGAACTCTCCAGTGTTTAAGAGATGGAGTGAACTGTGACAAATTCAGGTGTTTTTGTTTTGCCCACCCAGCCTCAGATGGAGAGATGGAGATGGAGCTGGGCAGAGTGGGAGTGGGCAAGCATGTACTCAGATGTCCAGTTCCAACAGTGGTGCAGTAGTTAGTAGCCAAATGGCTATAGATAAGCCCAGACACAGAGTGGAAAATTCACCACTGCACCAAGTTTCTTGCATCAAAAGAGAAGGACAGCCCAAGCTCCTAATCTGGGTGAGTGTATGTGGGACCCAACTCCCTATCACACCTCAGAACTGACTTTTTTCATTTAGACAGTGATATAGAGCAACAGTGAGTCACATGCAGCTTGGCTACTAGATATCATATGAAAAAGAAATCAGGATACTAATATCATATTAAACAAGTTTATTAAGAAAATAAAGAAAAAGTTCCTAAAATACCACTTTTGTGACAGAATCATCTTGATAAGAAACCATACAGGCATTCATGAGATAATTTGCATTATTTTAATATTCATGAGGTCCAGAGAAGGAAAAGTTTAAAATATCAGATGCAGAGGATACTGTGGGGCAAGTCTTCAACAAAATCCTTTCAAAAACCTGTGATGTGAAATGATCATCACTTAACCCTAAAGTTGAGAACATTGGGTTCAGAATTGGTGAATCTCAATGTCACAGGATACAGGTGAGAGTCCCCATGGTGTCTTCAATAGTAGTAGCCAAAGCCAGAGCCATAGCCTGAGCCACAGCCATAGCCACAGCCACAGAGAGAGCGGGAGCCATAACCATAGCCACAGCCATAGCCACAGCCCAGTCTGCGGTAGCCACAGCCATAACCCAGGCCTCCATAGCCACAGCCCAGGCTTCCATAGCCATAGCCCAGGCCTCCGTAGCCACAGCATCCATAGCCACGGCCACCATAGTAGTTCCCGTAGTAGCTGCCACACATGGTGTTGGTTGTTGAGGTTCTCGTTGGGTGGAGAAGGAGTGTAGATGACTTCAGTCTGGTTAATTCTCCCTGCAGAGGGCCTTTTATACTCCTTCAGTATGGGAGGGACTTACCACAAGTGTCATGCCATTGGCAAATTTTATGACTAATACAATTAATGTGTGTTGTTTCCAGACTGCAAGGTAATAACAAGGTATTAAACAGGCTTGCTTTACCTAATACATTTAAGTCATTTTTTTCATACCAAGTCTTCAGTATTCCAAAACCATATATTATGTATACAAAAAGCATTTCAACAATTTTAACTTGCTTGCTCTTAAACACAAGTACTATTTGTTTCCCTGAACTTGCACCAATTGTACTCCCCTCTACAAGAGATTTTTAACCTAGTTTCAGGCCAGCATCAAATAGAGGAGTGTTGGGGTGGCTCAGGAAACAGTGATAAGATTCAAGTACAAAAGGTAATGTGGAAGATCCTGTGTTTTAATCACCCCTCCTCTATTTACCAGGAAGTGGGAGGGCACAAAAGTTACTCATTTCCACTGCCTTGGTAGGAAATTCAAGTAAGGAAACAGGATTTTAATACAACCAGACAGACAAATTTATAACATTTTTAATTCTTTCAAAATGTTTCTTTTCTATGTATGTGTCCTTGTAGGGTTTTTTCTTTTTCTAGTAAACACAATGTATGAATATATTTTTATAACAGATTTTTATCTAATTTCCTTTTTGATAGAAACATAATTAACAGATCTTCACCATAAGACTATAAATTTTGTCATAAAGAAGTCACAGGGTAGTCTGATATTTCACACTGATGATTCAGCAAATCGATTTTTCCATCCCTCCATTCATCTATTCAACATCAATAAATGATAGGAACCTTTAATGGCAACTAGTGGCAGTAGTCTAAGAGCCACACTTTCTTTCAGACTATAGAGATTGTATGTGCCATTATTGTATCATAGGCAAAAGGGAGTTCAATTTGTGTGGGTTTTTAAAAAATTCTATAAATAAATGATGTGGTTGAAATTTAAACACCTGTGGAAAGCATAGGTTGTATGGTATCAAAATGTCCAGTTGTTAAAACTAACAGCACTGAGAAAGGGAAAAATATAAGTTTGGAAAACTGCAGAAAGTAAAGATGTGATTAAAGACTGATAAATACATGTCAAAAAGATTGAAGGAAGCTCTTGGTGGCCAAATGTGGGATAATTGTGCATATAAATTAATAATTTTCATCAAGGACTGTAACAAATTAAATAAGTATTCACATGTCAATATAAAAATAAATGGATAATTAAATGCATTCAGGAGAATGGAAGGGTTTTTATGTAAGTTGAAAATCAAAGAATATAGTAGAAATTAGCAGTGAAAAAATCATCAATGAATTCTAAACTTACAAATGAGGATATGAGCATTGAGATGATTACCTGTCTCAAAGAATCTCTCAAAATTAGGAAAAAATAGTGACTCTATAAAACTGTGGTGAATACTACTGGCTAAAGTTCACACTACTAAAATTCTGACAAACCAACACACTATGCTTCACGATGTCATGCCCTAAAAAGGAAACAGTATCAGAAGCAGGTGTGCTGGTGTCATTACGAATTATTCTGTGCTAGTCACAAATACCACCAATAGCAAAGCTCTCACAAATTTCTTCTTTCTTTCTTTCTTTCTTTTTTTTTTTTTTTTGAGACAGAGTCTCACTTTATGGCCCTCAGTAGAGTGCCATGGCATCACACAGCTCACAGCAACCTCCAACGCCTGGGCTTAAGCGATTTTCTTGCCTCAGCCTCCCGAGTAGCTGGGACTACAGGTGCCCACCACAACGCCCGGCTATTTTTTGGTTGCAGCCATCCTTGTTTTTTGGTGGGCCCGGGCTGGATTCGAACCTGCAAGCTCAGGTTCAGCTGGGGCCAGGTTTGAACCTGCCACCCTTGGTATATGGGGCCCGCGCCCAACCAACTGAGCCCCAGGTTCTTTAGGCATAGTGAAGCCTTCATAGCCAAGATTCATCTATTGCGTGTCAAGATTTTCACAAAGTATACTATTGGTATGACTCCTATTTTGTGTGATTTTGAAATCCTTCCTTTTGGATAGCTCACATTTAAATTCCATGAAGAGATTCTATATAATTACAGAAACTACACAAACTACAAATGATTCAAATTGTTTCTGATTTATTAATACTGTCAAATTCATCATTCCAGTTAGAATTGAGGAAATTAGTGAGTAGGGGTTTGGGGAAATATGAGCACTCAATGGGCAAAGGTTCACCATAAAGAATGAGCTCTGTAATATTGTCTAATATTTCTTTAGAAATAAAACAATTGATTTTACTTTAAATGCATAATCCAGGTGAACTTTTTACAACATGTAACTTTATAAATGTACAAATGTACTTTATTTTCCTCATTATACCAAATTCTATCTTCATGCATCATTTCCCCTGGATGGCAAATGACTAACACAATTAATGTGTGTTGTCCTTTCTGGATCCAGTTTAAAATACAGGAGAAGCACAGATGTTACCAATCCCTTCTCTCCTGAGATTCCTCAATGCCTAGTGGTATGCTATGATTTTGATGTAGTACCTTTATTCTTCATTAACATCTGAATATAGCCATTTCCCACTGCCATAATAAAAAGTTTCTGTTCGGGGCATTACCTATTGTCCAGTGCTACATAATTTGGTCTCTGTAACTAGAAAAGGTTTGATTGTGGTAGGAAATTAATGAGCTTGTACTCAGATCCTTCTGGGTGGGTGCCAGTCATTTTTTTTTTATTATAATTGTTAAATCATAGCTGTGTACATTAATGCGATCATGGGGCACCATACACTGGTTTTATAGACCGTTTGACACATCTTCATCACACTGGTTAACATAGCCTTCCTGGCATTTTCTTAGTTATTGTGTTAAGACATTTATATTTTACATTTACTAAGTTTCACATGGACCCTTGTAAGATTGGTGGTTGGTGGGATTCCACCTGCGGTGCATCTTACAAGGGTGCCAGTCATTTCATCTCTACCTACTTGTGTGATGTGTGTTGGGGGAGTTGCAAGTCAGTGGACTTGCTTCTGCTCAGTAAAACCAGAAAAAGCCTTTCTCTACTTTTAGATTCATAGCCTTGACACAAGATTTATCTTCCCTCAGCTTCAATGATGCAAGGCCCCCAAATGAGTATTTTACCATGTCTGAATTCTTTTGTTCAATTTATCAACTCTCCACTAAACCGTATATCCATGAAAACAGGTGCAAGTGACAGAGATAAGATTTGAGGCTAGAAAGTTGATTCTAGAAATTTTATTCTTATTTATATATTCTACCAACTCCTATAAAGTCATGTAAGAACAGAAGTTTAGTGAGCTATATGACTAAATCTCTGAATTTAGCTCAGAAATGTATTAGGTTAAAAGAAAAGATTGACCAAGAGTTATAGGTTGCTCATAGCTTGCCCCAAACTCCTTGGCCTTTGGAAAATATACACTAGGATGCATAAAGAGATTCCTCTGCCACTATTACTGTTTAAATTTAAAAATCCAATTTTTACCGTTAAGCCAAACACAAATGTAACAAACATTTTGAATTTAGCAAAAATACTTTTATAGAACTTCAGTTTTATGAATAACATGAAGTCTTATAAATTCTATATTTTTGTTGTGGCTACATGATATAAAATTAAAATTGTGGGAAAATATTGGATGTTTTAAAAAGTCTTAAAAGCAAATATTGATGTGACAAAGAAAAGTCTAGTTTGCTGACACCTGGTATTTTAGAATTTCAAACTAATGGCTTTTTGTCAACAGTCAGAGGAAGCTGAATGACATTTTTTGGTTTGAAGTATTCAACCATGTCTTATGTAAAAATGATGATAAATAATGAATTTGGAGCAGCAGAAAAGATATGGAGAAGCTCAAGTGAAAAAGAGATCATCACAACCTGTTCAATGCCAACAAAATCCTGATAAAATTTACTGTTACAGGTGGTCACAGTTTACCTACTAAAATGTTATTTCTCACCATAAGAAATGCTTAGAAAGGCTCGGCGCCTGTAGCACATTCGTTATCGTGCTGGCCATGTGAACTGAGGCTGGCAGGTTCGAAGCTGGCACAGGCCAGCTAAACAATGACAACTGCAACAACAACAACAACAAAGAAATGGTTAGAATATGGTAATTGGAATGTGTGTTGGGAGTAAAGTGTTAAGACAATTAATGCTCATTAGTGACCACAAATAATTCATATGGGGCTGAACAATAGGAAGTTTCCTCATTGCCACTAGGGTGTGATTTAACCAAGCGTCAACAAACTACTCACACTGGTCCTGCAAATTAGCCAATGGCGTGATGCCTGTGGTGGTTCTCACCCACTCTGAGAAAGTATAAAAGGCCCTCTTCAGGGACAATTATCCAGACTGAAGTCATCTACACTCACTCCTCCACTCAACGACAACCTCAACAACTAACACCATGTGTGGCAGCTACTACGGGAACTACTATGGTGGCCGTGGCTGTGGATACTGTGGCTACGGAGGCCTGGGCTATGGCTATGGAGGCCTAGGCTGTGGCTACGGAGGCCTGGGCTGTGGCTATGGCTCCTGCTATGGCTGTGGCTACCGCAGACTGGGCTGTGGCTATGGCTGTGGCTATGGCTATGGCTCCCGCTCTCTCTGTGGCTGTGGTTATGGCTGTGGCTCAGGCTATGGCTCTGGCTTTGGCTACTGTTATTGAGGACACCATGGGGACTCGTGCCTGTATCCTGTGACATTGGGGTTCACCAATTCTGAACCCAATGTTCTCAGCTTCAGGGTTAAGTGATGATCATCTCACATCACAAGTTTCTGACAGGATTTTGTCGAAGACTTGCGACACCGTGGGAGACTCCACTATGTTTCCTGTGGCATGGAGATACATCAGTTCTGAACCCCAGATGTTCTGAACCTTTCCCTTCACTCACAACTTTCCTGTGATGGATGTTTATTGTGGACTTACAATCTAATCTACCAATTCCCTGATTTTCATCCTGTGGTGGGATAAGATGAATTCACCTGACACCTAGTAGATCTTTTTCATATGAATCATGGTGTCAACAACTGCCATGATTGACATTGACAACAACTGCCTCCATGACTTTCACATGGAAATTTATTTCTCTTTTTATCTAATAAAGTTATTTAAATGAAAAGATCGACCCTGATGTCTGTTTCATGTTGTTTCATATTCTAGAGTTCTTACTGACAATGTTTTGTTTTGGTTTGCGATAAAGCTAACAATTATATTCTTTGGGAGATATTTTATTTCATTAGTTCTAGATAATGTTTCTTTAGAAGTTTAGTTTTTTAGAACAGTAACTTTTCTTTGGTAAACTTGTAAATAGTGTAGATTGTGCTTGGGAACTCTCAACACTAAATCAAGTGCATGTTGTTTATGTCTTAAGTAAGCATTGCCTGGTACGTGATATATAACAAAGAAAAATTTCAATTCCCCCAAACTTTCACATGCATCTCTCTTAAATAAATACTAACAAGTGTCCTTCTTCACTGTTAATCTTTCACTTTAATGGAACTAATTTTTATGAGAGATACAACCTAATGGACAGTTTTATAATCTAGGACATGTATATTCTAAGCTCGTAATAGTTCACAAAATGAATTGGCCTACATGGTGGGGCATCATAATTACATAAAGATATATTTCAGATATAGGCTGAGATGCTTCAAGGTCTTACAGGGCTGCCATTTGAGATGTTGGACGGGGCTGTGGTTGCTTCCTAGGCTTAGCTGGGAAAGCATCTGCTAAGTTCATGTTGTTAGCAGAATTCAGTTCTTTGCAGTTGTGTAACTAAAAATCACGTTTTCTTACTGGATTTTTGTTGGTGTCTCTTGTAGGCTCTATCCTGAAGATCACCCTTAACTCCAAAATGATGCCCACAGATAACATTGCCATGTCCTATTAGGTAAAAACAAGTCACAGGTCTCACCTACATGCACAGGGCAGGGCTCATACCAGACATTGACATCAGGAGGCACAGTCACGGGGGCCTGCTAAGAGTCTGTCCAAGGGGCATCCAGTCTTTGCAGCAGTAGTCCCTCATCTGTGATTTTGCTTTTCACAGTTACAGTTACCTGTGGTCAACTGTGCTCTGAGAACATTAACATTTGGGGGGGAAAGAGAGATCATATTCACACTACTTTGATTACAGTGTATTGCTCTAATTGTTCTACTTTAACAAGAATTATTGTTAATAACTAATAACTTTGCCAATGTCATCACAGGTAGGATTTTACTTTCCTGGCTAAAGGGATTTTTTGTTCTTTATTCTTTTTAGCAGTTATTAGGATTGTTGTATGATATCACAGAGTATTTTTCCCCTGGGTGAGCTTGAGGAAAAAAGGTCTAATCTCTACTATCCGAATATAAAGGATACAGATATATATATCATGTAATATATATACACATAACATATACATGACATAGAAATAAGAACTACCTTGTTGAGTACATTGTTTTCATCTTGTCTATTGCTTTTTTTCCCCACTTGATCTGTCTAGTTTTGAGAATGGTATTCAAAGTCACTCGTTTTTCATGTATTTCTATTTATGTCTCCCAGAAACATGCATCTATATCTTTTTTTTTCATTTTTTATTGTTGGGGATTCATTGAGGGTACAATAAGCCAGGTTACACTGATTGCAATTGTTAGGTAAAGTCCCTCTTGCAATCATGTCTTGCCCCCATAAAGTGTGACACACACCAAGGCCCCACTCCCCTCCCTCCGTCCCTCTTTCTGCTTTTCCTCCCCCACATAACCTAAATTGTCATTAATTGTCCTCATATCAAAATTGAGTACATAAGATTCATGCTTCTCCATTCTTGTGATGCTTTACTAAAAATAATGTCTTCCACTTCCATCCAGGTTAATACGAAGGATGTAAAGTCTCCATTTTTTTTAATGGCTGAATAGTATTCCATGGTATACATATAGCACAGCTTGTTAATCCATTCCTGGGTTGGTGGACATTTAGGCTGTTTCCACATATTGGTGATTGTAAATTGAGCTGCAATAAACAGTCTAGTACAAGTGTCCTTATGATAAAAGGATTTTTTTCCTTCTGGGTAGATGCCCAGTAATGGGATTGCAGGATCAAATGGGAGGTCTAGCTTGAGTGCTTTGAGGTTTCTCCATACTTCCTTCCAGAAAGGTTGTACTAGTTTGTAGTCCCACCAGCAGTGTAAAAGTGTTCCCTTCTCTCCACATCCACGCCAGCATCTGCAGTTTTGAGATTTTGTGATGTGGGCCATTCTCACCGGGGTTAGATGATATCTCGGGGTTGTTTTGATTTGCATTTCTCTAATATATAGAGATGATGAACATTTTTTCATGTGTTTGTTAGCCATTCGTCTGTCATCTTTAGAGAAAGTTCTATTCATGTCTCTTGCCCATTGATAAATGGGATTGTTGGCTTTTTTCATGTGGATTAATTTGAGGTCTCTATAGATCCTAGTAATCAAGCTTTTGTCTGATTGAAAATATGCAAATATCTTTTCCCATTGTGTAGTTGTCTCTTTGCTTTGGTTATTGTCTCCTTAGCTGTACAGAAGCTTTTCAGTTTAATGAAGTCCCATTTGTTTATTTTTGTGTTGTTGCAATTGCCATGGCAGTCTTCTTCATGAAGTCTTCCCCCAGGCCAATATCTTCCAGTGTTTTTCCTATGCTTTCTCGGAGGATTTTTATTGTTTCATGCCTTAAATTTAAGTCCTTTATCCATCTTGAATCAATTTTTGTGAGTGGGGAAAGGTGTGGGTCCAGTTTCAGTCTTTTACATGTAGACATCCAGTTCTCCCAACACCATTTATTGAATAGGGAGTCTTTCCCCCAAGGTATGTTCTTGTTTGGTTTATCGAAGATTAGGTGGTTGTAAGTTGTTAGTTTCATTTCTTGGTTTTCAATTCGATTCCAAGTGTCTATGTCTCTGTTTTTGTGCCAGTACCATGCTGTCTTGACCACTATGGCTTTGTAGTACAGACTAAAATCTGGTATGCTGATGCCCCCAGCTTTATTTTTATTACTAAGAACTGCCTTAGCTATATGGGTTTTTTTCCGGTTCCATACAAAACTCAGAATCATTTTTTCCAAATCTTGAAAGTACGATGTAGGTACTTTGATAGGAATGGCATTTAATAGGTAGATTGCTTTGGGAAGTATAGACATTTTAACAATGTTGATTCTTCCCATCCATGAGCATGGTATGTTCTTCCATTTGTTAATATCCTTTGCTATTTCCTTTCTGAGGATTTCATAGTTTTCTGTATAGAGGTCCTTCACCTCCTTCGTTAGGTATATTCCTAGGTATTTCATTTTCTTTGAAACTATGGTGAAGGGAGTTGTGTCCTTAATTAGCTTCTCATCTTGACCGTTATTGGTGTATACAAAAGCTACTGACTTGTGGACATTGATTTTATATCCTGAAACATTACTGTATTTTTTGATGACTTCTAGGAGTCTTGTGGTTGAGTCTTTGGGGTTCTCTAAGTATAAGATCATGTCGTCAGCAAAGAGGGAGAGTTTGACCTCCTCTGCTCCCATTTGGATTCCCTTTATTTCCTTGTCTTGCCTAATTGTATTGGCTAGAACTTCCAGCACTATGTTGAATAGTAAAGGTGACAGAGGACGACCTTGTCTGGTTCCAGTTCTAAGAGGAAAAGCTTTCAGTTTTACTCCATTCAGTAAAATATTGGCTGTGGGTTTGTCATAGATAGCTTCAATCAGTTTTAGAAATGTGCCACCTATGCCTATACTCTTCTGTGTTCTAATTAGAAAAGGATGCTGGATTTTATCAAATGCTTTTTCTGCATCTATTGAGAGGATCCTATGATCTTTATTTTTGCCTCTGTTAATATGGTGGATAATGTTTATAGATTTGCGTATGTTAAACCAGCCTTGCATCCCTGGGATGAAGCCTACTTGATCATGATGAATGACTTTTTTGATGATAAGCTGTAATCTATTGGCTAGAATTTTGTTGAGAATTTTTGCATCTATATTCATGAGTGAGATTGGTCTGAAGTTCTCCTTTTTGTTTGGGTCTTTTCCTGGTTTTGGTATCAGGGTGATGTTTGCTTCATAGAATGTGTTGTGGAAGATTCCTTCTTCCTTGCTGACTCCCTGTATCCTCACAGGGGCGATGATAGGCAGATCCCACCAGCCAGAGATGTCTGGAGTCCTATCTCCCCAGACTCACGGTGCCCAGATGCAAGGAAGCTGTTACTCGGCCGCCATCTTCCACACTTAATCCCCATGCATCTATATCTTTATAAAGAGGGTTTTTGTGCTATTTGGTACATAAAAGTTCATAAGGATAATATATGATGTGAGTTGTGATTTGTGTGGCTTTTCTCTTGAAAAATTCCCTCCACCATCACTTTAAGGGCATTTGCCTTAAATTCTATTTGTCTGACACCAGGGTTTTTGTCTCTTCTTACTGAGACTTTTTGCCCACGTGTCTTTGTGCATGGCTTGCAACTTTACTTTTGCATTTCTGAGTAATTTTGTTTCAGGTGTTTATATACAGCATATGGTTAGGCTTAGCTCATCGGCCAAATTCACAGAGTTTTTTGAAAGATTAAAGTAAACCCCTTTACATGTATTGATATGACTGGTGTGTTCAGTAATATGCTTTATGCTTTAATAATTTGAAAAATGTTTGGATGGTCTGTTGTTATTCTAGTGGTTACTTCATTACCTTTGCATATATATGAATTATAATGTCATTTTTCTCTTTAAAAAAAATTTGCTCTTTTATTACCTGATACACTAGCTTATATTCATATTCCTTAGCTCTCCCTATTGCCTAAAGAACAATAATTAGCTCTCTTTCTTTTTTATTGTCATCACAAAATATATTATTCATATGTTATTCATCTTCCAGACTAGTTCCTATGTTTGATATCACACAAAATACATATCATTCCCCCACACACGTATATTCACACATGAAAGCATGTGTCTCAGAGACCCACAAATACACAAGTACACACATGCATGCATATATATTCAATATTTTACTTAACTTTTTCCATTCATCCCTTCTTAGATGATGCTCATACTTTAGTTGGTTACTCACCATGGGCTTGTGGATGCAGAAATTCCTAATCTGTGTGTTGAAAATCATTGTTTTAATGCATCAATACATAAGGATAGCTTTGTTGGATATAAACAACGTTGGCTAGTGATTTTTTCTTTTTTTTTTTTTGGCCGGGGCTGGGTTTGAACCCGCCACCTCCAGCATATGGGACCAGCGCCCTACCCGCTGAGCCACAGGCACTGCCCCAGCTAGTGATTTTTTCATTAACTTCTTTACGATACTTCTCTTTTTTCTGTCTTTGAATGTGGTTATTTGAAAATTCTGACTGTATGTAATCCTTTACTCTTTGTAAATTATTTGAATTTGTTTGACAGGAAGCTTTTTAAAATATTATTATTATTATTATTAAATCATAGCTGTGTACATTAATGCGATCATGGGGCACCATACACTGTTTTTATAGACCATTTGAAATATTTTCATCACACTGGTTTACATAGCCTTCCTGGCATTTTCTTAGTTATTGTGTTAAGACATTTATATTCTACATTTACTAAGTTTCACATGTACCCTTGTAAGATGCACCGCAGGTGTAATCCCACCAATCACCCTCCCTCTGCCCATCCTCTCCCCTCCCTCCCCTCCCTCTCCCTCTTTCCCATATTCTTAGGTTATAACAGGCTTATAGCTTTCATGTGAAAGCCATAAATTAGTTTCATAGTAGGGCTGAGTACACTGGATACTTTTTCTTCCATTCTTGAGATACTTTACTAAGAAGAATATGTTCCAGCTCCACCCATGTAAACATGAAAGAGGTAAAGTCTCCATCTTTCATTAAGGCTGCATAATATTCTATGGTGTACATATACCACAATTTATTAATCATTGAGTAAGGATTATCTATCATGGCAACCTATTGTTTAGTACCATCTATCTTATAAGTGAAAATCTTAGGTTTATATTTCCTCTCACTAGGTCCTGCCAACGAGTAATTTCAGTCAAACAAGATAAACAAAACAAAACAACATAAACAAAATATATCATGATTACATTTCTGAAAAGTAAAGAGAAAAAGTCTTTACAGCAGCCAGAGAGACCCGGACATTACCTACAGGATAACACCAATTTGAATGACAGTTGATTTCTCATCTGTAACTATAAAGTAATGAAGAGAATGGCACTATATATTTTAAGTCCTGAAAGAAAAGAATTGCCATCCTTGTATTTTAAATCTGGCAAAAAAATGGTCCTTCAGAGATGCAGAGTAAATAAAAACATCCTCTATGAAGAAAAATTAAAATAATTTGCTTAGTAGAACTATACCACAAGTTTGCCTAGTAGTTCTTTGAGCAGAAAGGAAATGCTAAAGGAAAGAATTTTGAAATATTAAGAAGATACAAGTTAAAAAACAGAAATATAAATACATACGATAGGCTATCTTCCTCATAAATTATAAAAATCATATCAGGTAATTAAAAAATTATAACACTATCTGATAAAACAATAAAATAAAGTAGACATTGTAAAAGAATGTAAGTAGAAGTAAAGTTTTCACATTTTACTTATAGTAGTAAATGTTGATACAAGTAGATGTTAATGGTTGCATATTATAACACCAAGAGCAAGAATACTAAGAAGTATGCAAAAATACAGATTGAGCAATACTAGAAATAAATTAAGATTCAATACTTTGGTATGTTAAAAATATAGAAAATAAGAAAAGTGTCCATAGAAACATGAATCAAAGGAAACAAATAGAAAACAAATAAAATGGCAGACTCACACACTAACATATTGATAATTACATTAATTAATGCTCATTTTTCTCAAATGAAAACAGTGCAGACTGTTTGTACCTAATAATATAATATACTAGTAACACAACATCAAAGGCTCTTATCTTTTTCTTTGTTGGATAATTGATCAAAGTATTTCTATGTGGCATTTTAAGCTTAGTTTTCGTTATTGTTTGAAAACATGGTGCTTCATAAGAGAATGGCCTAAAACCATCGGCTTCATAGGAATGGCCTATCCAAAATCCAGAAGACCAATATCACCCATAGCATCCTGGGCAGTAACAGGCGTTATCTCTACCCTCCAAAGCCCAGGAATCCAGAGCCACAGCCCAGTCCACCATGGAACTTGTGGTAGAAGCTCACGGTGTCAGCAAAGATAGGCTCAGCTGTACAGCAGGGTCACATTGTCGAATTTTAAGTTCTTCATCTTCACAGGGCCCTCCGTACCAACTGAGTGGTATGTGGAACAAACCACAGGCACTGCTGGGTTCAAATTCCAAACTAATTGACACTGAAACCATCTAAAAATGTTCCTCATAACTAATATACCCAAGACAACTTTGCTATGTGTCAGGATGCTGACAATGAAATCACATGCCTTTGTTAATACATTCTCCTCTTCCTTTGATGATTACTTGTTCCAGATGCCAAATTTAAACTATGCTACCAGCTACCAGGAGGTTGTATAACTCATACAGTTTTTTATTTTTGTTGTTTTACTTAATAACATCCATATTCCTATCTGCATATATGTAGACTTAGAGGTAAAAAAAATGTAAATTCAAAAAGTTAAGGAAGATGCAAAGGTTGTGGAAAAAGAAGACAGGATTTGCTTATAAAACATTGAATGAGAAAATGTTTCATCATCTTTCTGTGGAACAATATTGTTCATTTTGGTTTGTGCTTCACTGATACATATATTATAATTTCTTAAGAGCCCAAAACATGGCAGACCCTGATGTTTAAACTCATTGATTCTGAATACAGGGAAAGGAAAGGACATATTCTGTTAGAACCTTTAGTTTTAAAATAATTTAGGAATTACTCAAAGAGAGATTGACTTCGTGACTCCCTGAAACAGCACTGCTTATGATATTCTTTCCCACAACATATAACTTAATATCTAGTTATAAGAAAACTTCAGATAAATCCAAATTCAGGAATACTCTACCAAATAACCAACTCTTTAAAAATGTTGAGGCAAGGAAAGTTAAAAGAAGACTGAGGAACTGTTAGAAGTTGGAGAAGATTAAAGATGTACAATGACCAATGTAATGTGAATTGGATCCTGGAGTGGAGAAAAGGGCATTACAAGAATAAAACGATGAAATAAAGCCAGTAATTTAGTTAAGAGTACAGTTAATTTATTTGGTTTGGTAAGTAGATTATGGTTATAAAAGATAATTATCTTTGGTGGTTTTTGAATGATTGGTATATAGAAATTTTCTTTACTAATTGACAACTTTCTATAGGTTTAAAATTATTTTATGATAAGAAGTTTAAAAAGAATGTAAAACCACCTTTCCATTTCATTGATTTTGTCATTTATTACTCCTTTCATACATCAGAGAAAAAAACGTACATTTTCTTGTTCTCCAGTAAGATTGAACATAAATGAGAATTAAACTCATTGGTGTAATGAATTGTGCTCAGATCATATTCTCTCGAATTTTAAATTACCTGAATTATCATTAACGTTGTGGTTTTAGTATAGAAAAGACACTAAACAGCTGGAAAAAAGTAATTATTTGGATAAAGACTAAGAAGAAAACTTCAAGTCAAAAGAATGCTATTTTTTTCTGAAATCAAATAAAAAAAGAGTAAACAGAGTTGGTTTTAAGAACAAATAAGATTGTGATAAACAAAAGTTTTCTTTCTTGATGTGAAGGATGGTTGTAGATAGAAGGTTAAAATGAGTCTAGCTTGAGACAGGGTTGTTGTCAGTGTGAAGGTCTGAGTGACACCTCTTTTTCAATCCCTCAATCAGAATGAATCTAAGGGGAAGAGAATCTAAATTGAGTCAAACAGGGCGGCACCTGTGGCTCAAAGGAGTATGGCACCGGCCCCATATACCAGAGGTGGTGGGTTCGAACCCAGCCCCAGCCCAAAACTGCAAAAATTGCAAAAAAAAAAATTAAGTTGAGTCAAACAAAATAACATTCCTTAAAACCTCTGAGGCTTTATCTTATGACTGAGAATCAGCAACCTAATTATGTTAGTCAAAAACAGCCAATGAGCCAATGGTGTGGCACCTGTGGTGGGCCACACCCAGCTGAGGGAGTATAAAAGGCCCTCTACAGGGAGAATTATCCAGACTGAAGTCACCTACACTCCTTCTCCACCCAAGAACAACCTCAACAATCAACACCATGTGTGGCAGCTACTACAGGAACTACTATGGCGGCCGTGGCTACGGATGCTGTGGCTACGGAGGCCTGGGCTGTGGCTATGGAGGCCTGGGCTGTGGCTACGGAGGCCTGGGCTATGGCTACGGAGGCCTGGGCTGTGGCTATGGTTCCTGCTATGGCTGTGGCTACCGCAGGCTGGGCTGTGGCTATGGCTGTGGCTGTGGCTCTGGCTTTGGCTACTACTATTGAGGACACCATGAGAGACTCCACACTGAATCCTATGACATTGGGTTCACCAATTCTGAACCCTATATGCTCTGAGCCTCATATGCGGAAATATACCTCACATCATAGGTTTCTGGTATGATTTTGCTGGAAACTTGCCCTCCATTACTCTCTGGATTGGATATTGCAAACATTTCCTTTCCTGGATTTAACTCACAAAAATAAAGAGAATGTGAATTTATCCCATGAACTCCTGTAGCATTTCTTACCTAGGTGATGGTATCACAGACATTGCTTTTTTATGTTCATGTAGAAGCCTACTCATTTTTTTCTCAATAAACATGTTCCATCTGGTATAACTGTTCTGATTTTCTTTTTATTTAATATACAGTGTTTATGTTTTTTAGCTTTTGTAAATTGTTCTAAAAATAACCCAACATAACACACATTAACATGTAGAAAACTACATGTAGTTGATTTGTTGATTCTGCATATAAAAAACTGCTTCTTTCAGGGCGGCGCCTGTGGCTCAGTCGGTAAGGCGCCGGCCCCATATACAGAGGGTGGCGGGTTCAAGCCCCGCCCCGGCCAAACTGCAATCAAAAAATAGCCGGGCATTGTGGCGGGCGCCTGTAGTCCCACCTGCTCGGGAGGCTGAGGCAAGAGAATCGCTTCAGCCCAGGAGTTGGAGGTTGCTGTGAGCTGTGTGAGGCCACGGCACTCTACAGAGGGCCATAAAGTGAGACTCTGTCTCTACAAAAAAAAAACTGCTTCTTTCAACTTGTTTTATGCTGCTTATGTAATTCCTATGTCAAAGCTCAATATGAATAATTTACATTTATAATCTAAACAATGATTAAGTAGCATTCATTAGCTCTTTATAATAGAGAAAACACGGTGCCGACTCCTTAATATACATTATCTCCCATGGCCCTCAGAATCAGTCTATGATGTATTAAAATTATTATCCCTATTTTACAGCTGAATAAGGGAACAGAAGTGAAGCAACTTTCTCATTGGCAAGTTTAATGGGGCAAAAGACATATTTCTTACCCACCTGTTTGTTTTCTGTTTGTCTATTCAAATAAAATATTTATTTTTTGTATCTAGATAATTGTGGAGATTTTTGTAAATGCAAAATTATCTTTCACTATAAGTTTAGTTATTAGTGTCAGTTAATATTACAGACTAATATTAAATTTAAATTATTTAATAGTATCACTACTATTAAATTTAAATTATGTGAAGAACAAGATTTTTTCACCTCTTCATTCATAAACACTGTCCATTACGCTTCGCATGCTCTTTTAATCTCTGTTTGCCACTTTATGTGTGAAATTCCAACTTTCTACTTTAGATACCTATAATCACTTATGCACATCTCTCACTTTCTTGCCATAACCTCTTTATTTTATTTATTTATTTTTACATATAGATGTGTTTATTTGGTTTCCACTTTCTGCGTTCACAAAATCAATTAGGCTTAAAATTTAATAACAATAACGGTGTTTAAGATAAGGACTAGAAACAAAAACTTCATAAAGAATGAACGAAGATATACATTCAGAAAGGAAATCAGACAATTGCTGCAAGGAAATATTGAGCAATAATAATAATAATACTGCAAAAAACATAACATTCACATTGTCAAATAAGAGTATGTCTGTTATAGAATGCTTTGACTCTGAGGTTCAGTATGAAGTCATCAGTTAACTTCTTCTTACTTTTTTTCCAAAGTGTCAAAAAATGGACAACTAATATTTATAAATAAAACTAAAAAATAATTCCAAAAAACAGATCATGACAAATCTTATAGATGACAGAAAAAGAAGAAATACTTCAAAATCATTCAACTTCATCTGGATACACTTGATATTAAAATTGGAAAAATATATTATTATAAAGGGAAATTACAAACATATTTCACCTATAAAGGAGGACACAATATCCTAAACAACATATTAACAAGTTGAATTAGGGTGGCGCCTGTGGCTCAGTTGGTAGGGCACCGGCCCCATATACCGAGGGTGGCGGGTTCAAACCTGGCCCCGGCCAAACTGCAACCAAAAAATAGCTGGGTGTTGTGGCGGGCACCTGTAGTCCCAGCTACTCGGGAGGCTGAGGCAAGAGAATCGCTTAAGCCCAGGAGTTGGAGGTTGCTGTGAGCTGGGTGAGACCACGGCACTCTACCGAGGGCCATAAAGTGAGACTCTGTCTCTACAAAAAAAAAAACAAAACAAAACAAACAAAAAAAGAAGTTGAATTAAAAATTAATGTTTAAGTAATGTACTTAAACATTAAGTACATTAAGTCTAGCTAATTTTTTTATTTGTCATAGGGTCAAGTTTTGCTATGTTGGTCTTCTCCAATTCCTGGTCTTAAAACCTCCTTTTATAAGAGGCCTCCCAAAATGCTAGGATTAAGGCATGAGCCCTCATGCCCAGCCTTCCTCGTTTTTGATTTTGCCATTTGCTTGTATGTTTGTCATAGAGTTATACATCACATTGCTCTTAAGTGTTATGAATTCTGTAATTTAAAAAATGTATGAAAGGGGTTTTCCTTCTTTTGTAAGGATGCTATTTTAAAAGGTGAAGGCATTGTGATTCCTTAGATTGGTCCTTTTATTTTTATCAATTGTTATTTTCATATGGTTCTATCGTTAACCTTTGATTGCAAACAACGCCTGTAGGTGTTCAAGTAAGATGTTCATCTGGTGGGAATGACACCTGTAGGCTCATTTTATTTCTGGGTACTCTGCAGTCAAAGGGTTAAAATGGATGATGTGTATACCTAGTACCAAGAACAAAGATTCCCTTCATCAGCTCTTATGTGTTCGTATTCAAGCCTATCACATACAGACAACTAAGAAATGCTTAGATTTCTAAATTCATTTTGCCTGTTTAGCAATATCCCTTATTTTCAAAGGTGCTCATGGAGTGTGAGCAAGTGAAATAGTCATTTCCAACCCCATGTAATTCATCTTTTGTTCATGTTTATTCTAGGTGTCCTACTGATAGATGTTCCATGTTAGTGATGTTTTATTTCAAATCCTTCAATCTTCTCCTTAAGTGATTTTTTCTTTTTTATACAGAATCCTAAGCTATTATTGTTTTTCTCATTCAGTCTTATTGTCAATGACAAAAATAAATACTCTGAAGATTTTTTTAATATAATGTTAATACTTATTTTATTCTATATGTAAGCTTATTGTATATATTTTACTTAATTTTATAATATTATTATAGTTTTTCGTTTTATTATTCTGAGTCTTTAAACCATTTTGTTGGGATATGATTGACAAACAAAAGCTGTACATATTTAATGTATACAACTTGATGAGTTTGGATATAGGTATGAATCTATGGAAGCACCATCAAAATTTATGTCCTAAATATGGCTATCACCTCCAAATTTTCTTCCTGAACTTTTTACTTAATATTGTTGCTTTTTTGATAAAAAGTACTTAGTACAATATCTATCCTATGAAAAGATTTTCAAGCAAGAAAATAATAAAAGTCACAAATACACAAAAATGTAAAAACAACTCTTGAAATACCATCAGGCCAAAGAAGAAATTAAAAGAGAAACTAGAAGATATTTCAAGACATTTAATGAAAATAAAAATATACTGAAATATGGAATTCAGTAGAAGCAGGAATAAGGGGGAGCTTATAGTGATAAATGTTTAAAAAAATTATACCATAAGAAACTAGAGAAAGAAAAACAAACTAAGCCCAAAGTTGTCAGAAAGAAGGAAATAATGAATATTACAGCATAAATATATGAAATAAGAAATAGAAACACAACAGGGAAGATCGACAAAGCTAAGAGTTTCTTTTCTGAAAGAAAAAATGGACAAATGAATAGTTAGACCAACTAAAAAAAATAGATGACTCAAATAAAATCATACATAAAACAGGAGACATTACAAATGATGCCACAGAAACAAAAAGATCATTAGGGACTATTATGAACAACTGTACACAGAAAAATTGGATAAGTTGGGAGAAATGGATGAATTTCTAGGAATATAGATCATAAAAAAGGCTAAGCATGAAGAAATAGAAAATCTGAACAGACCAATAACAAATAAGGATATTGAACCAATAATCAAAAACTTTTCAATAAAGGAAAGCCTACAACCAAATATGAATATCAGATAAAGAAAGAAAGGGAAAAAAAAAAAAACTATAGACCAAAATCACTGATGAACAGGAATGCAAAAATTCACCACAAAATTCTGGCAAACTGTATTCAGCAACACTCTATATGGATCAGGTACGATGGCCAAGTTGGATTTATCCCTAAGATATAAGGGTAGCTCAATTGTCATAATTTATTTATTTATTTATTTATTTGTTTCGTAGAGACAGAGTCTCACTTTATCACCCTTGGTAGAGTGCCATGGTGTCACACAGCTCACAGCAACCTCCAACTCCTGGGTTTAGGCAATTCTTTTGCCTCAGGCTCCCGAGTAGCTGGGCCTACAGGCACCCGCCACAATGCCTGACTAATTTGTCATAATTTAATATAAGTTATAGACTACATTATAGAATGAAGGATACAAGTCACAATGATCACCTCAATAGATGCAGAAAAGCGTTTGATAAGTTTGTGATAAAAACTTTAGCATATTAGGTATAGATGGAACTTACCCCAAAATAGTGCATATGATGTATGTGAAAAACCCGTGGGTAAGATCATTGTTAATGGTGAGAAACTGGAAGCCTTCTCGCTAAGATAAGGAATAAGATAGAGATGCCACTCTTACCACTCCAATTAACATAGTACTGAAAGTCCTAGTGAAAAGAAAGAAAGAAAGAAAGAAAGAAAGAAAGAAAGAAAGAAAGAAAGAAAGAAAGAAAGAAAGAAAGAAAGAAAGAAAGAAAGAAAGAAGAAAGAAAGAATCAAAATCAAAATAGGAAATGAAATTATCTCTGTTTGAAAATGGCATCCAGATTCTCTTTTATGTAGAGAATCCTAATGACTCAACCAAAAATAACTTGTTAGAATTATAAAAACAAATTCAGTAAATTTGTTGGATACAAAATAAATGGAAAATTAGTTTTGGGACAAAATAAATGGAAAATTAGTTTTGGTTGTATACACTAATGCTATCTAGAAAGGAAATCAAGAAAACAATACTATTTATAACATCATAAAAAGAATAAAATATTTAGAATAAACTTAATCAATGAGATGAAAGACTTATACACTGAACATTATAAAGCATTAATGAAAGACGTTAACAAAGACACAAAAAATGAAAAAATATCCCATGATCAAAAGAATTTATGTTGTTAAAATATCCATACTACCCTAAGTAATCTATTGATATAATAAAATCCCTTTCAGAATCACGATGACATTTTTTTTTTTACAGAAATAGAAACAAAAATCCTAAAATTATGGAAACCTCAAATAACTCTAACTAGTCAAGTCAGTTTTCAGGAAAAAAATGAAGCTGGGGACATCCTGTTTCTTGATTTAAGAACACTATCACAAAACTACAGTAATAAAAGCAGTGTGAAAGTGAACAGGCATGGAGAATAATGGAACAGAACTGAAAGTTCGGGAATCAACACAACATACACTGTCAGCTGTTTTTTTGCAATGTTGTTAAAAATACACAATAGGGAAAGGATGGTCTCTCTCATAAATGACATCGGATAAACTGAATATCCACATACAGAAGGATTAGAACCTTCGCATCACACGCTTGAAATAACTCAACAAAATAGATTAAAGACTTAAATGTAATACCTGAAATGATAAGATTCCTAGAAGAAAATGTGAAGAAAAAGCTTAAAATGTTCCCGACCTTGGTTTCAGCAATGGTTTTTTTGAAGTGATACTAAGAACAAAAGCCAAAAATAGACAACAGCACTATTTTTGAATATGTCTGGTACCCTTTATTAGTTTCTTGTACTATTATAGATTTTTAAAAACTCTTGTTACTTCCCTTCTTTACTGAAAACCTTTAAAACTTTGTGAATTACATTATTTATGACCGTGTTTTTAAGTCAACTTAAATGCTATATTCTTTTGTACATGTATGTTTTGATTGAATTTTTAATACATTTCTAAGAGATACTTGTTGGTACCATTGATTTACCCTCCACATTCATCATTTCACTAGGGCTGGTGGTTTCTTACTGCAAGCCCTTATTATTGTTAGAATGCTTGCAGACCTTAGCTGATAAAAAAGCAGTGTCTGCGTGCGCTCGTGTGCGCGCGCACACACACACACACACATGCTTGCTCACTGAGAAATGATGAAAATAATAAATTTATGTAAAAATAAACTGTGCTTACAAATGAACTTTCATTTCATGAAAAATAAAATTAGAAAATTTCCAACAGAATACTAACTGGACTTATGTGAACATATACAAATGAATGTATTTCCCTCACAAAATCAATAGATATCATGGATCATCAATGAATTTATGACTCTTTTACCATATGTAGCCTAGAATTTAGATGCTAGTGATAGAAAAGAAAATGACACTCAGGTAATAAATATATAATATTTATTATATGTGTTTATATAATAACAAGCAAAAATATTCTCACTAAAAACCAGAAGACCAGTATCTTCCAAAAAGGGCACAGGGGGTTGCAGACATATCCACAGCCAGGCCCACAACCCAGGCCACTGCAGCCTTAGCTGAGGGAGGTCCCCATCACAGCTTCTGTAACATACAGCATAGGATGTAGTAGTGGCAGGTTCAGGTAAGGAGCAGAATTCGTGTTTTGAGGTTGAATTTCATAACCCAAATGGCATATTAAGAAATTATACATAAGATTGACTCATTTGCACACTGAATAGTATTTTAAAACATCTTAAGAATTCCTCTTAACCAATATATTCGAGACTCTTGCTGTGGTGTCAGGATGCCTACAATGAAACCATGTACCTTTAAAATGCCTTCTAATTACATAGTGTTTGCTTACTTGAGAACCTAGCTTCCATGAGATCTTGTAAACCAGGTAAGCCCCACTCTATTTATTATTGTTTTTATTGGTTTTAATTCCTATCTCCTCTGGATGAGAAATCAGGGAGCAGCGTAGGGAGGAATAGGAAATGGCAGGAAGCCATGGGGAAAAAGCAATAAAGGCAGGATTAACAAGTGAGTGTAGGTTGTGATATGTTATGCTTGATACAGTGTTTTCTATTTTTGTGGAAGATTTCTACCAAGTTTTATTTCACATAGAATTCTAATTGCTAAAAGTCAACTTCTTCCACCATTTTTTTAGTGCATTGTTAATATATATTGTGTTTATATTTGAGAAAGCTTTTCATTTAAGATTGAATACCTAGACACAGGAGCAATTAGAGAATGGTAGCTCTAATTCCAAAGAATACGGACTATGGTGCATGGTTCAAGAATATTTCCATGCTCCATACATGACATTTTCTGTTTATTGCCACTTATTCTAAAGTATTTTAATTTGCTGATGCCTATCAAAATCCCCGTGACCCTAAGTCAGAATGAGGATTTTCCTAGTGAAGCTAACTCTGTTCAGTAAAGGACTAGATTTTCTTAAATATGCCTAAAATTTTATTTTTAGCTGCCTGATATTACCAACTATAAGAATATACTTTCCAACATTAGTATCATTATCTGAAGGGAGATAAAACTGCATCTAAAACTTCATATTATTGCTCCTAATAGAAAACTAATTTCTTCCTTCTAACATCTTCATCTTTCCAAACTCTCAAAAGATTTTGAAGTAGCTTAAGGAAAGACATCAAAAAGAAGTGTAGAAATGTATGTTCAAGTCAGAAAATGATCTGAATTATTATAAAGAATGATTCTTAAACTTTAATGGGAGCAACGTACACACATATAGTAAAAAATCTGTATAGTTTCCAAGAATCCTACAGTCTTTACCATTTATCTTCATGGATCTTACACATGGGAAGGAAAGACCTATTCTACCGGAAACCCTAGTTTACAAAGCTATTCCACATTACAGATTCTTTTTTCATTTGTTAACTTATTCTTCATAACTTTATTATGAACCCCCTCCTTGTCAGGATTTCGTTTTAAGTATATGTGATGTATGAATAAAAAGGTACATGAGGTCCCTATTTTCATGGAACACACTTTCAGTTGAGGTGTATATAGGCAGAGAGAAATAGACAAAAAGGCAAGTAATTTCTGAAATAAATACAGTAACAGTGATAAGCACTTTTTTTTTTTTTGTAGAGACAGAGTCTCACTTTATGGCCCTTGGTAGAGTACTGTGGCCTCACACAGCTCACAGCAACCTCCAACTCCTGGGCTTAAGCGATTCTCTTGCCTCAGCCTCCCGAGTAGCTGGGACTACAGGCACCCGCCACAACGCCCAGCTATTCTTTGGTTGCAGTTTGGCCGGGGCTGGGTTTGAACCCGCCACCCTCAGCATATGGGGCCGGCGCCTTACTGACTGAGCCACAGGCACTGCCCAGTGATAAGCACTTCTAACTGACTCAGACCAATGGGTTGAATAAACTTTTAATCATTACCTGTGAGTATTATTTTAAATTGGCTGGTCAGAAAAGACACATCAAAAAAGATGTAACTTTAATTGAGAGCTGAATGAAAAGGATTCAGCCATTCTTCTGGTCTTTTCAGAGAGATAAATCAGCAAAAGGAAAGGCCTTGAGGGGAACAGGTTGGTGCACCTCAGGCGCTGAAGAGTTACTAGGTTGGACCCTGGTAAACAAAAAGTGCAATCAATTAAGTCAGAGAGGCAGGACAGAACTGAAAGACATTTTTCTAAGCTCAGTGTGAAGTTTAGGAAGGATATGCTCCAGGCGAAGGCTGTGATGTGAGTTTTTGTGGCATGATATTGGACATGAGGAGAGAAAACATTCATTGTCAGGTGAGATCACAGGCTCTGCACAGGTGACACAAAATCCTGACAGCTATGAAAAATCTTTTGCACAGGTGATGCAAAATTCCTGACAGCTATGAAAGATAAAAATTGGATTATTCAATAGAGAGTTGAATATGCATCTCTAAAAGGGCAAAGATAAAAGACATAATGAGGCCAAAAACATTGCTCTGAGATCGAGGTCAAGTGAAGAAAGGAAATTCCTGAGAAGGTGAAGCTGGAGCAAAACAAGTATACAGGAGAGTAAAGGAGAGGTTCAACTGACCTTAACATTGTCTCAGAGTGTCAGTGAAATGAAGAAAGAGAAGCAAACCATGTTTGGATGGCCACAACTTTACAGGACAACTTTCATTGGAGTGACGAGTCAACAGTTCAAATGATTGAGAGCAAAGGGGATAAGAATGTTGAGGTAATAACATTAAAAAGATGGGAGGGGTGGGGGAACAGGGGGTGTGGTACCCCTTTGGGGTATAGGACACAATTATAAGAGAGTCCTTGTCTAACAAAGGCAATCAATGTAACCTGGTTCTTTGTAGCCTCAATGAATCCCCAATAATAATAATAATAATAATGATAAAAGACAGTTTTTGAAATTTTCTACCAAGAAGAAAAGGGAATTAAAGAAATACCTTGGGAAACTCAGGGATAGAGCTGTTTGTTGTATGCTTTGTTTTCATGGTAGATGATTAAACATCAATGGCATTTCAGAGAATCAAAGAAGCAAATTTTAAAAAACAAAATACCATGGCATAGAAATAGAGCACAGAGTGCTTTTAGATCAGCGATACTCTTGGTATAAAAATAGTACAATGGTGGACATGTATCATACATTTGTCAGAACCTGTAGAATGTAAGACACCCAGAATGAACCCTGATATAAACAATGAACTTTGGGCGATGATTATGTACCAGTGTGGCTTCATCTGCTGCAGAAGACTACCTCTTTGGTGACTGACAATGATAACAGAGGAGATTGTGTGTGTGAGGGAAGAAGAGTATATGTGAATTCTCCATAATTTCCATTAAATTTTGCTGTGAACCGAAAACTGCTCTAAAAAATAAAGTTTATTATTTTTCAAAAAGTAACATGGTGGCAGGGCGCAGTGGGTCACTCCAGTAATCCTAGCACTCTGGGAGGCCGAGGAGGGTGGATTGTGAGCTCACAGGTTGAGATCAGTCTAGGCCAGAGTGAGGCCTTGTCTCTAAAAATAGCTGGGCATTGTGGCAGGCACCTGTAGTCCCAGCTACTTGGGAGGCTGAGGCAAGAGAATCAATTGAGCCCAATTGTCTGAGGTTGCTGTGAGCTATGATGCCACAGAACTCTACGGGGGGCAACAAAGTGAGACTCTGTCTCAAATTAAAAAAAAAACATAGAAAATAAAAGTAACATGGTATGTAATCACTATCTGATTTTAAAAAATAAATATCAGTCCTTCATAGAATATAAATAATAATAATCCTAAAATAAATTCTAAGAGAATTGCACTTATCCATTATTACATTGAGGATATTGATTTAAATGATAGGCTATATCTTCTTTAGTCATTTTAAACAGTTATAAAGTTACTTGAAAAATCATTCCTTTGGTGCTGGGACCCTCCCCGACTTCCGGGAGAGCTGTACCATGACTCATGATTGGCACCCTCCCGGACATCTGGAAGAGCTGTGCTGCAACCCGCAATTAGCACCTTCCTGGACCCCAGTAAGAGCTGCACCGGGACCCTCCTGGACCTCTAGAAGAGCTACGCCCACCTGGACGAGGTAAGGGCTATGCTGGACCCACTACCATGTCCGCTGGGCCTCCCCAGGCCCTGACCAGGATCTCCAGCAGCCACATAACCATGCGTCCTCCCTCCTGTACCCTCCCTGCCTCCACACTGCACGCTCATCTGGCCAGGAATTCTGGTAGCTGCGTGCCCTCTGGAGCCCTTCCTGCCTCTGTGAGGAGCACTTTTCCTGGCCAGAGACTGCTAGAACCTTGGGCCCTCCGTGCCAAAGTCAGAGGGGGCCAGGCACTCCTAGAATCATGTGCACCACTCCCACTCTGTTGCTGGATCTGGGGTTGTCATACTCCAGAGCTGCTCCCACAACCAGAACTCCCTGGTTGGGGCACCCCACAAGAGCTACACAGGGTCACTCCCTACAAAGATCCAGCAATAATAGATGGATCCCGCTGGGGTCTAATCTCGGAGAGACACCACCTCAACTCTGAGGATGGCCAGAGGCAATGGTGAAAAAAAAATCATGATACAAAATCAAAGGAAAAACTCTGGCAATATGAATAATCAGAGTAGATCAACTCCCCAAGTAACAATTGGGCAGACACAGCACAAGATCCCATGCACAAACAAATAGCTGAGATGTCAGAAATTGAATTCAGAATCTGGATAGCAAATAAGATCAAATTAAAATTCCAAGCAGTAACCCAAAAGATGTCTCAAGAAGTCAATGAATTCAGAGACCAAATGACCAAAGATTTTGACACATTGAGACAAGAAGTTGCAGCCCTCAAAGATCTGAGAAACACAGTAGAATCCCTCAGTAACAGAATGGAGCAAGCAGAAGAAAGGATTTCTGACATTGAAGACAAAGCTTTCGAACGCTCCCAAACTGTCAGAGAGAAGGAGAAATGGAGGGCAAAAACAGATCACTCTCTCAGATAGCTTGGGATAATGTGAAGAAAATCAATATTTGTCTTATAAGGATCCCCAAAAGCGATGAAGTGGCTTCACAAGGCACAGAGTCTCTTCTCCATGAGATGATGGAAGAGAACTTTCCAGACATGCCAAGAGATTCTGAATTTCAGATAGCAGTTTCAGAACTCCAGCACGATTCAACCAAAATAAGACATCCCCCAGACACATCATAATCAATTTCACTAATGTTAATATGAAGGAAAAAATTCTGAAAGCAGCCAGATGAAAGAAAACCATTACCTACAAGTGGAAGAATATTAGAATAACTGCATATCTCTCTGCTGAAACCTTTCAAGCTAGAAGAGGATGGTCATCGACGTTTAATCTCCTGAAACAAAATAACTTTCAACCCAGGATACTATACCCAGCTAAACTGAGTTTCATTTATGATGGAGAAATTAAATACTTTAATGACATTCACATGTTGAAGAAATTTGTCACAAACAAACCAGCTCTCCAGGATATTCTCAGACCTATCCTCCATAAAGACCAGCATAATCCTCCACCACAAAAGTAAACCAACCCAGAAACTTTTGATCAAATTCCAACTTCCACAGTCGCAAAAGGAATTAAAAATGTCCACTGGACTCTCAAAAGGCTCATCAATATTCTCAATTAATGTGAATGGTTTAAATTGTCCTCTAAAGAGGCACAGGTTGGCTGACTGGATACAAAAACTCAAGCCAGATATGTGCTGCATTCAAGAATCTCATCTTACATTAAAAGACAAACATAGACTCAAGGTGAAGGGATGGTAATCTATACTCCAGGCAAATGGAAAGCTGAAAAAAGTAGGTATTGCAATCCTATATGCAGATGCAATAGCCTTTAAACCAACCAAAATAAGGAAGGATTTGTTCACATTTGTTAAAGGTAATACTCAGTATGATGAGATTTCAATTATTAATATTTATGCACCCAACCAGAATGCACCTCAATTTATAAGAGAAACTCTAACAGACATGAGCAACTTGATTTCATCCACTTCCATAGTAGTTGGAGATTTTACCACCCCTTTAGCAGTGCAGGATAGATCCTCCAAAAAGAAGCTAAGCAAAGAAATCTTAGATTTAAAATTAACCTTTCAACATCTGGACTTAACAGACATCTACAGAACATTTCATCCCAACAAAACTGAATACACATTCTTCTCATCAGCCCATGGAACATACTCCAAAACTGACCATACCCTGGGCCACAAATCTAACCTCAGCAAATTTTAAAAAATAAAAATTATATCTTGCATCTTCTCAGACCACCATGGAATAAAAGTTGAACTCAGTAAAAACAGGAATCTGCATACTCATTCAAGAACATGGAAGCTAAATAACCTTATGCTGGAGGATAGATGAGTTATAGACGAGATTAAGAAGGAAATCACCAAATTTTTGGAACAAAACAAAAACCAAGACATGAATTAACAGAACCTCTGGGATACTGCAAAGGCAGTCCTAAGAGGGAAATTTATAGCACTGCAAGCCTTCCTCAAGAAAATGAAAAGAGAGGAAGTTAATAACTTAATGGGACATCTCAAACAACTGGAGAAGGAAGAAAATTCCAACCCCAAACCTAGCAGAAGAAACGAAATAACCAAAATCAGAGCAGAATTAAATGAAATTGAAAACAAAATAATTATACAAGAGATCAATAAATCCAAAAGTTGGTTTTTTGAAAAGGTCACTAAAATAGATATACCTTTGGCTAACCTAACCTGGAAAAAAAGAGTAAAATCTCTAATTTCATCAATCAGAAATGGTAAAGATGAAATAAGAACAGATCCCTCAAAGAAAAAAAAAAAAGAACAGACCCCTCAGAAATTCAAAAAATCCTTAATGAATATAACAGGAAACTTTACTCTCAGAAATACGAAAATATGAAAGAAATCGACGAATACTTGCAAGTATGCCACCTACCAAGACTTAGCCAGAATGAAGTGAAAATGTTGAACAGGCCTATATCAAGTTCTGAAATAGCATCAACTATACAAAATCTCCCTATAAAGAAAAGCCCAGGACCACGTGGCTTTACATCAGAATTCTACCAAACTTTTAAAGAAGAACTAGGATCTATATTACTAAACCTCTTCCAAAATATAGCAAAAGGGAGGAGAGACAAGATGGCGAACTGAAGCCAGCTTTCAACAGAGGCTCCCGTCCAGAAGGAGAGTTAAGGGACAGGAATTTAGTAAGTATCCTGGTGGATTTGAGCTGCACCAAGACAGAAGGTTTAAGAACGCACATCAACACAGCTGAGGCAAGCTGTGATCACAAGGATGCAAACAAAAGGTACAAAATTCACCACCAAGCAGACAGGAGTCCCCCTCCCCCATGAGACAGGCTCAAGAGCCCCACAATTAAACAAACGGGCAGAAATTAAAGGCTCTCCCACTCCACTCCATGGGAGAGACCTTCTAAAAACTGGACCTACTTTCCCTACTAGGGTGCCATGGCGTTCTCCTGCCAGGCATAAAACTGTATAAAACTTTAAAAATCCTTTGCCGGCAACCTTGAACACCCAACACTCCCCTTCCACTCACTGAGGTCTGGAGGCCTGTCCCCCAGGAGTTCGGATTCTTGGGTGATTTCTCAAGGGGAGTGGATAGCACCCGAACTGCAACTGATCAGCGCTGACTCTGAGGCACGCGAATGAGGAGAGGGTATCCAGCTAAGGGGGAGTCATGCCTTGGCGGCACTTCCCTGTGTTGCGGTGCAGCAGCCCTCCCCGTGTATCAATACGGCCAGGCATAAAACTGAATGAAACTCTAGCTTCCCCCTACTCTCACTCGGGGCCTGGGGGCCTGTCCCCTAGGAGTTCAGATCCTTGGGTGATTTCTTGAGGGGAGTGCACAGTGCCCGAGCCACCACTGGTCAGTGCTGACTCTGAGACATGCGAGTGAGGAGAGGGCACTCGGCTGAGGGGAGTCACGCCTTGACGGCACTTCCCTGCGGTGCTGTGCAGCAGCCCTCCCAGGGCAACAATACGGCCAGGCATAAAACTGAATGAAACTCTAGCTTCCCCCCACTCACACCCGGGGGTCTGGGGGCCTGCCCCCCAGGAGTCCAGATTCTTGGGAGATCTCTCAAGGGGTGTGGACAGAGCATAAACTGCGGCCACTCAGTGCTGACTCTGGGGCATGAGACAGAGGAGAAAAGGGTCGGCTGGGTGCCCACACCAGAGCCACAGGTCCTGGAGGCAAATCAACAGCTGTTTTTCGTTTAACAGCAAAATGGCTCACTTCTGGATATTCTGAAGCCACAACCCCTGTCTCCCTGGGCAACCAGAGGAGGCCACCAGTGAGCAAAGGATTTGCTTGATGCTGCTCACAAACCCGGGAAGCTTCCAGGGCAGGGCCGACTCAGAGAGGTAATCGGACACAAACCTCCAGCAGCAAAGATGTTTGAACTCAGAACAGCCCGTCTTCTGTAGGCGATTTTAGAAGAAACAGAGACAGAACCCCGCAAAGTTGTCTGTTCTGTTCTGTTAGCAACATCAATCAGGGACGGGGCTAAGCCTGAGTGAACACCTCCCTCCCACCACCTGCATCAAGCACTCAAAGATGTCAGGCCCCATCTCCTCCTGCTAGATAGCGGCAGACTGCAGGGGCCTGGCAGACTTCCTTGCGATTCAGGTAGGTGTAAACCCCTGGAGTATCTGTTCACTATAGGCAACTGGGTTAGCCATCTGCAGAGATACCAGTGACTGAGTCCGATGGAGGGGCAAAGTCGGGAAGGAGACATCAACCTTCCCAGACTGATCTATTTGCTAGGTGGCTCCTCCTGATTCCACGCAGCACTGGAGTGAGCCATATCAGAGGAGTCAACAGACCCCTGTGATCCAGTTCCCAGAGACCTCTTGAACTCTCCCACCCGAGACAGGTCCCGATTGAGACAATCGATTTGGACCTTTTGAACTGAACTAATAGACTGAGGACTTTTCAGGCGGTGCCCTGGGTATGCGGTTGTAGGAAGGTTTGAATATCCTTTTCCTTTCCAAATTGGTGCCAGAGGTGGGTGGGCGGGGTGACTTAATTGCTGGTTTTTCCACACAGCTGAGACTTCAAGCCAGAGTAAATGTTACAATAGGATCGAACAGAAACCAACTGAAAACAAGACAGAACCACTTCGCCCCACTACACAAGACAGGGCCCCAGTTTCTCAGGCCACAACACTGTACGGGCCCTTGATAAAGCCCCAGGGGAAAAATCAAAGGGATTAAAATAACCATGGGGTGGAATCAGCAGAAAAACTCTGGTAACATGAATAACCAGAATAGATCAACCCCCCCAAGAAAAGATATGGCACATGTGATTGAAGATCCCATTCATAAACAACTGGCTGAGATGTCAGAAATTGAATTCAGAATTTGGGTTGCAGACAAGATTAATGAAATGGAATTAGGAATTCAAGGAGAAATTCAAAAGTTGTCTCAAGAATTTAATGAATTTAAAGACAAAACCACCAAAGACTTAGACACACTGAAGCAAGAACTTACAGCCCTCAAAGATATGAAAAATACAGTAGAATCCCTCAGCAACAGAATGGAGCAAGCAGAAGAAAGGATTTCTGACATTGAAGGTAAAGTCTTTGAACGCTCCCAATCTCTCAAAGAGGAAGAGAAATGGAGAGCAAAAAATGGATCATTTACTCAGAGAACTCTCGGATCATTCAAAGAAAAGCAATATATGAATAATGGGGATATCGGAGAATGATGAAGTGGCCTCGAAGGGCACAGAGGACCTTCCGCATGAAATTATGAAAGAAAATTTTCCAGACATGCCTAGAGAATCTGAAATTCAGATAGCAGACAGCTTCAGAACCCCAGCACGATTCAACCCCAATAAGTCATCCCCCAGGCATATCATAATTAGCTTCACTAAAGTTAATATGAAAGAGAAGATTCTCAAAGCAGCCCGGCGAAAGAAAACCATTATGTACAAAGGAAAGAATATTAGAATAACTGCAGATATCTCTGCTGAAACTTTTCAAGCCAGAAGAGGGCGGTCATCAACTTTAAATCTCCTAAAGCAAAATAACTTTCAACCCAGGATCTTGTATCCAGCTAAACTGAGTTTCATTTATGATGGAGAAATTAAATACTTCAATGACATTCATGTGTTGAAAAAATTTGCCATAAGTAAACCAGCTCTTCAGGATATTCTCAGACCTATCCTCCACAATGACCAACCCAATCCTATACCACAAAAGTAAACTCACTCAGAAACTTCGGATCAAACTCCAACTTCCACACTGGTGAAAGGATTAAAAATGTCCACTGGACCTTTGAAAAACTCGATACCTAAAATTCCACCAGACTTATCAATACTCTCCATCAATGTGAATGGCTTAAACTGTCCTCTAAAGAGGCACAGGTTAGCTCACTGGATACAAAAACTCAGGCCAGATATCTGTTGCATACAAGAGTCACATCTTAACTTAAAAGACAAATACAGACTCAGGGTGAAAGAATGGTCATCCATATTTCAGGCAAATGGTAATCAGAAAAAAGCAGGTGTTGCAATTTTATTTGCAGATACAGTAGGCTTTAAACCATCAAAAGTAAGGAAGGACAAGAATGGTCACTTTATATTTGTTAAGGGTAATACTCAATATGATGAGATCTCAATTATTTTTTTTTATTTTTATTTTTTGAGAGATCTCAATTATTAATATCTATGCACCCAACCAGAATGCACCTCAATTTATAAGAGAAATTCTAACAGACATAACTTGATTTCCTCCAGCTCCATAATCGTCGGAGATTTCAACACTCCTTTGGCAATGTTGGATCGATCCTCCAGCAAGAAGCTGAGCAAAGAAATCTTAGATTTAAACCTAACCATCCAATATTTAGATTTAGCAGACATCTACAGAACATTTCATCCCAACAAAACTGAATACACATACTTCTCATCAGCCCACGGAACTTACTCCAAAATTGACCACATTTTAGGTCACAAGTCTAACCTCAGTAAATTTAAAGGAATAGAAATTATTCCTTGCATCTTCTTGGACCATCATGGAATAAAACTTGAATTGAGTAACAACAGGAATCTGCATACTCATACAAAAACATGGAAGTTAAATAACCTTATGCTGAATGATAGCTGGGTCAGAGATGAGATTAAGAAAGAAATCGCCAATTTTTTGGAACAAAACGACAATGAAGACACAAACTATCAGAACCTCTGGGACACCACAAAGGCAGTTCTAAGAGGGAAATTTATAGCACTGCAAGCCTTCCTCAAGAGAACGGAAAGAGAGGAAGTTAACAACTTAATGGGACATCTCACGCAACTGGAAAAGGAAGAACATTCCAACCCCAAACCCAGTAGAAGAAAAGAAATAACCAAAATTAGAGCAGAATTAAATGAAATTGAAAACAAAAGAATAATACAACAGATCAATAAATCAAAAAGCTGGTTTTTTGAAAAGGTCAATAAAATAGATAAACCTCTGGCCAACCTAATCAGAAAAAAAAGAGTAAAATCTCTAATCTCATCAATCAGAAATGGTAAAGATGAAATAAGAACAGACCCCTCAAAAGCAGAGAAGTAGATATCTGGAACAGAATAGAGAACCAAGAGATGGATCCACCTACTTACCGTTATTTGATCTTTGACAAGCCAATTAAAAACATTCAGTGGGGAAAAGAGTCCTTATTTAATAAATGGTGCTGGGTGAACTGGCTGGCAACCTGAAGAAGACTGAAATTGGACCCACACCTTTCACCATTAACCAGGATAGACTCTCATTGGATTAAAGATTTAAACTTAGGACATGAAACTATAAAAATACTAGAGGAGAGTGGAGGGAAAACCCTTGAAGAAATTGGTCTGGGCGAGTATTTTATGAGGAGGACCCCCCGGGCAATTGAAGCAGCTTCAAAAATACACTACTGGGACTTGATCAAACTAAAAAGCTTCTGCACAGCCAAGAACACAGTAAGTAAAGCAAGCAAACAGCCCTCAGAATGGGAGAAGATATTTGCAGTTTATATCTCTGACAAAGGTTTAATAACCAGAATCCACAGAGAACTCAAACGCTTCAGCAAGAAAAAAACAAGGGATTCCATCGCAGGCTGGGCAAGGGATTTGAAGAGAAACTTCTCTGAAGAAGACAGGCGCACAGCCTTCAGACATATGAAAAAATGCTCATCATCTTTAATCATCAGAGAAATGCAAATCAAAACTACTTTGAGATATCATCTAACTCCAGTGAGACTAGCCTATATCACAAAATCTCAAGACCAGAGATGTTGGCGTGGATGTGGAGAAAAGGGAACACTTTTCACTGCTGGTGGGAATGCAAATTAATACATTCCTTTTGGAAAGATATATGGAGAACACTCAGAGATCTAAAAATAGATCTGCCATTCAATCCTGTAATTCCTCTGCTAGGCATATACCCAGAAAACCAAAAATCACAACATAACAAAGATATTTGTACCAGAATGCTTATTGCAGCCCAATTCATAATTGCTAAGTCATGCAAAAAGCCCAGTGCCCATCGATCCACAAATGGATTAATAAATTGTGGTATATGTACACCATGGAATACTATGCAGCCTTAAAGAAAGATGGAGACTTTACCTCTTTCATGTTTACATGGATGGAGCTGGAACATATTCTTCTTAGTAAAGTATCTCAAGAATGGAAGAAAAAGTACCCAATGTACTCGGCCCTACTATGAAACTAATTTGGGGCTCTCACATGAAAGCTATAACCCAGTTACAACCTAACAATTGGGGGAAGTGGGAAAGGGAGGGGAGAGAGGTGAGTGGTGGGTAGAAGGAGGGGGATTGGTGGGATCATACCTGTGGTGCATCTTATAGGGGTATTTGCGAAACTTGGTAAATGTAGAATGTAAATGTTTTGGCATAGTAACTGAGATAATGCCAGGAAGGCTATGTTAACCATTGTGATGAAAATGTGTCAAATGGTCTATGAAGCAAATGTATGATGCCCCATGATCATATCAATGTATACAGTTATGATTTAATAAAAAAATAAAACAAACAAGAAAAACAAACAAAGACAAACAAAAAAATATAGTAAAAGAAGGAATACTACCCAACACATTCTATGAAGTCAATATCACCTGATCTCTAAACCAGGGAACGACCCAACAAGAAAAGAAAATTATAGACCAATATCACTATTGAATATTGATGCAAAAATACTCAATAAGATCTTAACAAACAGAATCCAACAACACATCAAAAAAATTATACACCATGACCTAGTGGGATTTATCCCAGGCTCTCAAGGCTGGTTCAATATATGTAAATCTGTAAGTATAATTCAGCACATAAACAAACTAAAAAATAAAGACCATATGATTCTCTCAATTGATGCAGAAAAAGCTTTTGATAATATCCAGCATCCCTTCATGATCAGAACACTTAAGAAAATTGGTATAGAAGGAACATTTCTTAAACTAATAGAGGCCATCTACAGAAAACCCACAGCCAATATCGTATTGAATGGAGTTCAATTGTCTTCATTGCTCTTTAACATTGTAATGGAAGTTTTAGCCATTGCAATTAGGGAAGAAACGGTGATCAAGGGTATCCACATAGGGTCAGAAGAGATCAAACATTCATTCTTCACAAATGACATGATCATATATCTGGAAAACACCAGGGATTCTACTACAAAATGTTTAGAAGTGATCAAGGAATACAGCAATGTCTCAGGCTACAAAATCAACACCCATAAATCTGTAGCCTTTGTATATACCAACTATAGCCAAGCTGAAAAAACAGTCAAGGACTCTATTACTTTCACAGTAACGCCAAAGAAGATGAAATATTTGGGAGTTTATCTAACAAAGGATGTGAAAGAACTCTATAAAGAGAACTATGAAACTTTAAGAAAAGAAATTGCTGAAGATGTTAACAAATGGAAAAACATACCATGCTCTTGGCTGGGAAGAATCAACATCGTTAAAATGTCTACCCAAAGCAATATATAATTTTAATAAAATTCCTATAAAAGCTCCATTGTCATATTTTAAAGATCTTGAAAAAATAATACTTTGTTTCATATGAAATCAGAAAAAACCTCAAATAGCCAAAACATTACTCAGAAATAAAAACAAAGCAGGAGGAACCATGCTACCAGCCTTGAGACTGTACTATAAATTGATAGTGATCAAAATAGCATGGTACTGGCACAAAAACAGAGAAGTAAACGTCTGGAACAGAATAGAGAACCAAGAGATGAACCCAGCTACTTACTGTTATTTGATCTTTGACAAGCCAATTAAAAACATTCAGTGGGGAAAAGATTCCCTATTTAACAAATGGTGCTGGGTGAACTGGCTGGTGATCTGTAAAAGACTGAAATTGGATCCACACCTTTTACCATTAAATAAGATAGACTCTCACTGGATAAAAGATTTAAACTTAAGACATGAAACTATAAAAATACTTGAAGAAATTGCAGGGAAAACTCTTGAAGGAATCGGCCTGGATGAATATTTTATGAGGAGGACTCCCCAGGCAATTGAAGCAGTATCAAAAATACCCTACTGGGACCTGATCAAACTAAAAAGCTTCTGCACAGCCAAGAACATAGTAAGTAAAGCAAGCAGACAGCCCTCAGAATGAGAGAAAATATTTGCAGGTTATACCTCTGATAAAGGTTTAATAACCAGAATCCACAGAGAACTCAAACGTATTAGCAAGAAAAGAACAAGTGATCCCATCTGAGGGTAGGCAAAGGACTTGAAGAGAAACTTCTCTAAAGAAGACAGACTCACGATCTACAGAAACATGAAAAAAACTCATCATCCTTAATCATCAGAGAAATCCAAATCAAAACTACTCTGAGATATCACCTAACCCCAGTAAAAGTAGCCAAAAATCAAATATCTAAAGGGGGAGAGACCAGAATATTAGGTGTTACTTGCATATTCCAAACATCAACAGATCTTCCTGTTGATTGATGAAGAATTACAAAAAAACAAAGCAAACAAACCACCTGAGTCTTGGGAAGCACTGACATTACAGAGATAGTTTTCTAAATAAGTAAGAAAATGGGATCAGTTGCAAATACCAATGGATGTAAATCTCAATGAAACAGAATTCATTACTATTATCATTTCTGGTGGAAATCATTTCTGAATAGAGTTTGAGAAACATAGTAAAAGCTATTTTATTTTTACCTGTCCCAAAGAGTTAGACATATAACAATAGTAATTTGTATGAGTAAAGTCTAGAGATGCAGTTGGATTAGGATGGTTGTTTATAAAATTCTAATAAGCTGGTTCTTTGTTAATTATATCGTATAGATGAATGGAGACTGCAGTTTTCTGTGCTGAGTTCTTTTCATAGATGGAGGGACAGCTGAAATACCTAAGAAGAAAAATATTGTATTAGGTTCTCAGCCCAGTTTATTGGTTAAAAATGAATCTCACTGGCTGTGGAAGGACAAGGAGATGAATATAGATTTTCTTTTGTGCCAAGAGTAAGTCAAATTGGCTTGCTCCACATATAGTTCTTGAGATTAATGCATAACTATACTATAGAGCTTAAATACGCATGTGGTATAATGTAGGCATTTTTAGGTTATCACTGTCTTCTCTCACTGTTGAATTGGCTCAGGAGAGTTTGGGAGACCAAACACAACAACTTAATAACTCTGAGGCTTTATCTTATGGTTCAAAAACAACAAACTAATTAAATTAGTCACAAAATTAGCCAATGGCATGACATTTATGGTGAGTCCCACTCACATTGAGGGCCATATAAAAGGCCCTCAGCAGGGTGAATTATCCAGACTGAAGTCACCTACACTCCTTCTCCACTCAACGACAACCTCAACAACCAGCACCATGTGTGGCAGCTACTACGGGAACTACTATGGCGGCCGTGGCTATGGATGCTGTGGCTACGGAGGCCTGGGTTGTGGCTATGGATCCTGCTATGGCTGTGGCTATGGAGGCCGGGGCTATGGCTATGGCTCTTGCTATGGCTGTGGCTATGGAGGCCGGGGCTGTGGCTATGGAGGCCTGGGCTGTGGCTATGGAGGCCTAGGCTGTGGCTATGGCTGTGGCTATGGCTATGGCTCCCGCTCACTCTGTGGCTGTGGCTATGGCTGTGGCTCAGGCTATGGATCTGGCTTTGGCTACTACTACTGAGGGCACCATAATTCGCTAGCCCTGAATCCTCTGCTCTTATGCCACCAAAGTAGCACAGGATGGTCCCCAGCACAGGTTTCTGATGTGATTTGCTGATGACTTGCAATGTAGTGACCACTGTCTCATTCTACCACTTCTAGACTCTACTTCCCACTCTTCACACTCGTGACAAGTGAGTGAATGTGACATTTGCCCTGCTATCCCACTTGTCTCCTTTTACCAGGAGCAGTCACTGGTCCTCCCCAGATCAATGCTATGCATCATTCTGTTTCTCAGTCTTTCCAATAAACTTGATTAACCCATAACAAATGTCTTGATTTTCACTTGATTTACTACATGTAATAGAATTTATTTTATCATTTCAGACTGTTTAATTTACTTATTTCTAGGAAAGTTTGCAATTGCAATTGTTGACATACAAGGGCTGTTGAAAAATATCCAGATCAGCCATGTAATATGAAAAATAGCATTAATGATGACTGGATACTTTCTGGACAAGCCCTTGTATTATCTTAAAATTTCTACTTTAGTTACTCTACCAGGTCTAGAAGTGTGACCTTCAGAAAGTATTTTAATATTTGTCAATTTTATTCTTTTTAAGTAGGCGATCATATCTCCATTGCTGGGAGTTTTCAGGACTAAATTAGATAGCATTTGTCATTTAGTTTAACTGATGCTTAACACATAGTAAGTATTATGCATATTTTTTTTCTGTTGAAAACACTCACCTGCCACATCCTTTTTGAAAGATTATTTTGAAATTGTAGACATAAAAAGATATTTGGTATAAAGTTCCGTGAGTTTTAAAAAATACATAGTGTTATGGTACAACAATCATAATCAAGACCCAAAAGAATGCTTTCATGCCCTCCCCAGATTTCTCTTGCTACCTTTTTGTACTCAATCCCTCCCTACCACCCTAAATCCTGCCAGTATCTGATTGCTCCATATCCTATAGTTTTGCATTTTTCAGAAGGTCATGTTGTTGGGTGTCCCCTTGACTACTCAATTATTGAAGATTTTTGTAGAAAGTTTTATGTGAGACCCAGCATATAATTGTGCTCATCTCTAAGATTTATTATAGCAAAGTAGTAAGGATAGATAGCCATATCATAAAAGGAAAAGCCACACATAGGTTCTGGAGATATCCATGTGCAAATGGTTACCTCTATACGTGGATATATGCAGCGTGATGTTCCCTCACACAATCTGTGTGCAATGCTGCTGTTCAGGGAAGCCTATTAGATACTCAGTGTCTGGGGACGTATGTAGGAATGGATCAAAACGGCACCAACAAAATTTTAGGCTCCCATAAGAAAAGTTTGAACTCAGCAAAACCCCCTTGTTTCTACATATGGCCTACGGGCCCAGAGGTGTCTATTGTGCGGCCTGCAGGCCACATGCCTGTTGAGGACTGTTTTTGTCATTATGCTGTATATCGTGAAAATTATGCATGGACCTTATTTCTTTTTTTTACTTTTGCTTATCAGCTTTCATTAGTGTTTGTGTATTTAATGTGTGGCCCAATACAACTCTTCTTCCAACATGTGGGGCAGAAAAGAAAAAAGGTTTGACGCTATTGGAGGCACCACAAACAAAGTGGCAATGCCAGTTTCACAAAATGAGTAAAAATGTTCCCAACTTAAAAAAGAAAAAAATATTTCTCTTAGCCCTGCCCCCATGTCTCTCTCTCCTGTCTTATTTATTTTCTGGAAGTTGCCACAGAGTTGATGTTATTTCTTTCTTACATGTTTGCTGGTGTCACAAGCAAAGTCCTATGTGCCACGATGTGTTTTTTTTTTCTTTAAATGAATTTTAATTACAAAACATATTTTCCATTTAGTTATTTGACTATTCAGATGTATTTCTTCTTGAATGAGTTTTGGCACGTTCTTCTTTTTATGGAATCTATCCATTTTATCTGTGTTGTTGATTCTGTGGGAATGATATTACTGTTTCTATTCCTTTATTACCCTTTTCATGTAGAATTTGTGGTGATGGTCCTCTGTGACCCCCACTGTGGGTAATGTGTCCTTTCTTTTTGCTTGTTTGACAGTTTTGTTAGAGGTTTAGCCGCTTAATCAACCTTTTCATAGAATCAGCTTTAGGTTTTATTTCTGTTCTTTATTTTCTTTATTCTATGTTTTTATGTTCTTTATTTTAAATTATATTGATTCTATATGCTATCTGTATTACTTCTTTCCTTCTTTACTATTTTGAAAAAAGTTTGCATTACTGATTTGAAAACTTTCTTCTTTTATTTATTTATTTTATTAAAACTTTTTCATAGACAGAGTTTCACTATGTTGCCCAGGCAGATCTTAAACTTCTGACCTCAAATAATTCTTCTGTCTCACCCTCCCAGTAGTTGGGATCATAAACAATTGCATCCAGCTCTTTTTTTTCAACAATAAGCACTCAATGACATAAATTTTTCATTAAGCACTGCTTTATTTCAATCTTGTGCATTTTAATATGTTCCATTTTAGTTTTTATTTAGTTTAAATTATTTTTCAATATCTCTATGAATTCTCCCTTTGACTCATGGGTTATTTATAAATGTGTTAATTACCAAATAGTTGGGGATTTTTCAAGTACCTTTCTGTTACAAATTTATGTCTTAATTCATTGATGGTGTGAGAACATACTGTGTATAACTTCCATTCTTTACATTGTCCGTGGCTTGTTTTATGACACAATGTATTGTCTATCTTGGTGAATGTTTTGTGTGCCCTGAAAAAATGTGCATTCGGAAATTGTGAGGGTAGAGCGTTCTATAAATGCCATTAATTTCAAGTTGTGATTATTCAGTTACCCCAATTTCTTTCTGAACATGTATCTACTTTACCATATTCTACATGTTCCTGAGACTCTAATTCTAGTTTAACATATGAACAAAAACAAGAATATAGAATCTCATTAAATGGTTCTAACCTTAAATACATAATGAATATTAGAAAAATGTTACCTTTTCAAAAAAATTAAACTAGTTTAAGTCATGTAAAAGTTAAGTGGAGGCAGGTCCAACTTAAACTTCTTTACCTCTTGGTCTGAGCAAACATAGAAAATACTTTTTTAAAAAATATGCCCCAAATAAAGATTAGACATGCAGAATCACAGGTCAACATTGATATCTTCAAATGGATTTTACAGAAATGAAGGCTTTGGCAATGCTTAACTAAATTGAGAAACATTAACTTCTTTAATGCTAACAATAATCTACCATAATATATATTCTTCTTTAGCACAGCAGAAAATTGAAGGTCACAAGATTATTTTCTTATCACAAATTGAGGATTTCACATGGTAGGGTATTCATTCCATTCATCTCTTTATAGATTAATTTTTTTAAATAGAAAAGTATAAAAATTATTATGTATTTCATAATGATATCCCAAAATAGGACAATTATTTCCTTAAACTAAGTCAAGAAAATTGATAATTACTGAATAATAAATGAAAAGAAAAGCAGGTTTGTTGTTCCAGATTGAAAAAGTTTATTAGGAAGAAAGAGAATAAGCTCCTGCATGAAGGACAAAAAGCAAGCTCTGTGACAGCAACACCTCGGTAAGAGACCGTACAGAAGCTTGTGGGATGAATTCCACATCCACATTTAAAAAATTTAAAGTTCCAATTAAATTTTTATGGATTAAATCCAGGAGAGAAAAAGTTTGAAATATCAGATCCAGAGGGCATCGGTGGGCTCATCTTCAGCAAAACCACATCAGACCTGTGATGTGAGATGACCAGCCACTAACCCTGACACTCAGAACGTGTGATGTTCAGAATTGATGAATCCTGATGTTACAGAATTCAGGATGAGTCTCCCTTGATGTCCTCAATAGTAGTAGCCAAAGCCAGAGCCATAGCCTGAGCCACAGCCATAGCCACAGCCACAGAGAGAGCGGGAGCCATAGCCATAGCCACAGCCCAGTCTGCGGTAGCCACAGCCATAGCAGGAACCATAGCCACAGCTGAGGCCTCCGTAGCCATAGCCCAGGCCTCCGTAGCCATAGCCAAGGCCTCCGTAGCCACAGCATCCATAGCCACGGCCGCCATAGTAGTTCCCGTAGTAGCTGCCACACATGGTGTTGGTTGTTGAGGTTGTCCTTGAGTGGAGAAGGAGTGTAGGTGACTTCAGTAAGTCTGGATGCTTGTGTCTGCAGAGGGCCTTTTATACTCCCTCAGTGTGGGTGAGAACTATCATGTTATGCCAAAGGCTAATTTTATGACTAATATAGTTTCCTAATTCTAGTCATAAGATAATGCCTCAGAGGTGTTAAAGAGGCTTGCTTTGTTTGGCTTCTCAGTGTGGACTCTCCTCCAATTGAAGACTTCAATGAGCAGAGACGTTCTCATTCACACCCCTATAATCCTGCCTCCAAGTAGACTTTCATTTTATTTTACTAAACCAGTCTTTATATAACACAATAATACTTTTTTGAGTCACAATATTATTTTCTCTTGGTTGCAATAGTTTCACTCTTTTTGAGAAGCTTTCGCAAGAGTAAGACTTCATTTGTCTCCTGAGTTTTTCTCTTGAAGCCAATTAATTTCCTTCTTCTGATATTTAGTCGGGTTTTTTTTTGTACAAAATGTATCTTTCATCTCTGTTAATTGATAAGGTTTCATAATATTTTATGAAAACCATGTCTGGGAAAAATGCATTATACTTTTGTACTCATATCAATAAGTCTAATTCTTATTTATGTTCAAATTGTGCTAAAATTCTGTAAAACAGAGATTATTTGTTGGAATCCAGTTTCTCCACTTTCCCCCCAAATAATTATATATTGATTTCAATTATTAATAGAATTATATTCTAAGTAAATATCCACTGGGCTTAACATCATATATCTATGCTTATAAATGTATTAGACAGAATCTGTTCCCACAACAGTGTATTCAGTTGTTATTTTCCATGTGACCTGACCTGATGAATTATCTTGCATAGCTCTAGAATTGCTGTGGGTTTCATTCAAATCAGTGTGATAATTCTTCTTACTGCAGACACAAGAAAAGTGGAAGTGGTTTTCTATTTTAGTTTTTAAAAATGTGCTTTCAAGTCATTAAAAGAGTAATTGTGGGGCGGCGCCTGTGGCTCAGTCGGTAAGGCACTGGCCCCATATACAGAGGGTGGCGGGTTAAAACCTGGCCCCAGCCAAACTGCAACCAAAAAATAGTCGGGCGTTGTGGCGGGCGCCTGTAGTCCCAGCTACTCGGGAGGCTGAGGCAAGAGAATCGCTTAAGCCCAGGAGTTGGAGGTTGCTGTGAGCTGTGTGACGCCACAGCACTCTACCGAGGGCCATAAAGTGAGACTCTGACTCTACAAAAAAAAAAAAAAAAGAGTAATTGTGAAGTATGGCATTATCCACATATCCGTGGATATACTATCATTTGATTTGATATTCTAATGATATTTCTGAGTAAAAATAATATTTTAATTTATCCTTTTATATAACCTTAGTTATGACAGAAAGTAAAATTTGGGGCTTGTTTCTGCAGCAATGGAGAGACCACAGGATATTTTTACAACCTGTTTATTTTAATCAACTTTCCTCTACAAATCATAGGATTGAAACTAAATTTTTTAAAGTTCCCAATCCATGTGTCTTGGTAAGTGTATCAAGTGAGTAAAAACAATTACCTCTCAAGGAAATAGAATATTTTCATACTAATGATCAGATGAAATACATTAATTTATTCATTCATTGTGTGTTTTGAATGTTCCTTCCATGTATGTGTACATCCTGAGAGATTTATTTTTGTAAAATAGACATATTGTTATAAAATTGTACTCAACTATTGACTGGACTGAGATATTAGAATTAGAAGACACCATCATTATATTATTTTCAAATTTCCCATTCAGAAAATAACAGTAGTCTCAAACTTAACATAATGCCGACTCAATCAAGAATGATCTAGAATAAGTTTTCAGTAAAAATTTAAATAACATGATTATCAGTCTTTCTCTAGGGTATCTAATTTAGAAAATCACTTGAAATTTGTAAAACTAAATTATATCAGTATATTTCTTAAAAAACTATAACTCCTTTTTTAAAATTTGATTAAAATGGCTATCAAGGACATTGGCTTTTTTTTATTTGTTTGTTTTTGTTCAGGGCGTGGGGTGCACAATACAGTGAGTGTTCCTAACAATAACATTTACTAAGTAATGTTTTTCATAGAATTTACCTCCTGAAGTTAATTTGTATCTTCTGAATAGTTGTTTCTTTCTAATCAAAATAATGAGAAATTTATATCCAATGAGACTCTTCTAAAGTTGAGTTCTTAAGTACATTCCATAATGAAAAACAGAACAAAATAACTCCTCTTAAACACCTTAGTCCCCTCCAGATAATCCCTCATTTTCTTTCCCTGCCTCTTGTTTCACTGCAAAATTTCATATGTGTTTTCATGGTAGATTTACAGTTTCCCTTTATCTCTCTTACACTTTTTGGTGTTTGGTGTACACAGTGCTATTATAACAGCTCTTATAGGGATCTCCATTAATTAAATCTTGCTAAATTTAGAGTTTAAGTCTTTTTCATTTTACTAAGCCTCTGAGTAGCAGCCAGAATTACCAACCTCTTTTTTTTTTTTTTTTTTATTCCTGAGAGATTCCCCTTCCCCTCCATCCTGCCACACATGTGGGACTTACATGGAGTGTCACCAGCATTTCTTTCTCAGTATTTTTTCTCTTTTGTCTTCCTCCTATTTTGCTCTCAAATGTGAAGGTGTCCAGCTTCACATTTGTTGACACTTGTTCCCTTTACTGTCTATCTAAAGTCTCTTTAGACAGATTATTTTTGATAACTTTTCTTTATGAATTAACCTCAAATCACACTTCCAATTCTGGTCTCCAGCTATATGAATATATCTCCCAATGACAATTTATGCCTCCTTAGATTGTTAAAAGTCATCCAAAATTCTCAAGAAAAAACTAACTTTAGGATTCTCTGTACTTACAAATCTCTTCTTCTTCTTCTTCTTTTTTTTTTTTTTTTATCTCTACAGCTCCAAGAATGTGGAGATCAGGACCCTTCCAGAGGAAAATCCTTTAAAACCTTTCTACATAATGTTGCTAGATTATACTAGATACCCAGCTCAACTTGAATTTCAGAATGTTGAAATTCAGAATATAGAATAACCCAAATATTGAATGAGAAATGTTTATACAAAAAAATATTTATATGAGAATCGAATTTATCTGCAGGTACTGTATAGGTTAGGGTTAGGATCACTCTATCTGGCAACCTTAAGTATAGAAAACAACCTTCACAGTCTGTCTTGTTACAGCCTTGACTACATCAATGAGTCCATCTCCTGACACCTGTTTCTTCTTATGGAATAAAGAAAACAATCATTTGTTTGGCTCTGCAGATTCACCAACTTTGTTTCCAGCTTAAAGCATCTGCCTTTGAGATACTATGTAAGGAAGGACGTAGTAGACATACTGTCATCCAACTCTTCCAGCCGTTCTCTCTCTTGTTCTCTTAGGGGGCATTCTTTAACCATCTACTTTGAAGTAGTCTCTCATCAGTACTCCTTAAATTTCCTTTAGTCACCTTGATTATTATTATTATTATTATTATTATTGAGACAGAGTCTCCTTCTTTTACCCAGGCTAGAGTGTGATGGTATCGGGTTATCTCACAGCAACCTTAAATTCTTAGACTCAAGCCGTCTTCCTGCCTCAGCCTCTGGAGTAGCTGTGGGCATGCTCCACCAGGCCTGGTTAGTTTTTCTATTTTTAGTTGAGATGGGTCTGCTTTTGCTCAGGTTGGTCTCCAGCTCTTGAGCTTAAGTGATCCTCCTGCCTCAGCCTCCTGGAAAGTTAAGATTACATGTGTGATGTGAGTCACCATGCCTGGGTAATTAATCTTTTTTTTTGCAGTTTTTGGCCAGGGCCAGGTTTAAACCCGCCACTTGTGGTATATGGGGCTGGTCTCCTACTACTTGAGCCACAGGCCCCGCCTGCTAATTAATTTTTTGAGCAGACTTAGTACCATCAGAAATAATCTCATGTATTTTTATTATTTGCTTTCAAATGTCTGCCTGCATTGTGCACCCTTGCTAAATCTAGAATGCAAACTTCATAACAACAGTGTCTTATCTGTCCTGTTCACTGTCACTATTTTATCCCCAATTCTCATAACAGAGCCCAATATAAAATTCTTTCTTAAACGTTTAATACTTGAAAGAGTAAAAAATGGTTAATATAATTAAATCGCATTTTAATGTTCTTATTTTCCACTTTTAAATTTTGAAATAATTTTAGACTTATAACAAGTTACAAAAATATATAGAATGTATCTATATATTCTTCGCTCAGTTATACCAATGTTGATATCATTCATAACAAAGTATAATTATATAAAATTAATACTGCACAATATTTTTAACTGAGCTATATACTGTATACTGTACTTTATTTGAATTTCACCATTTTTCATCCTAATTTTTTTTTGTTGTTGTTCTGGGAGGGATGCAATCAGGACAGCTTATGTCAGTTGGTTCTTACATCTCTTTGGTCTCCCCCCCACCCCCCGTAATAGTTTTTCAGCCTTGACTTTGATGTCAAAATGCTTTGTAGAATGCTCCCCAATTTGGGTTTGCCTCCTTTCTCAGAGTAAGGTTTAAAGTTGTATATTTTCAGCAAGAATACAAGAAGAAATGTGGTTATTTCATTATGTTGTACTAGCGGGTATATGAGATCAATAAATCTTTGAAAGTTCCTAACGTTGATTTCTAAACTTGAGTTTCTAATAGAATAAGTTTTTCCTTTTCTATATATAACCATAGTCCATAGGTTTAAAGTTCAGGATTCTAACCATTGCTAGACAAAATGATATATGCATACATATGTGAGGGAAAAGGAAAGTGAATGATATTGCTCTATGAAAAATAATAATCTTTACCATTTTAGAATTTACAAATCAGCCCTGTTACCATGTCTTTTTATCTATAAGATTTTCATTCTTCTCTACCCTCTGTAAAGTCATCCTCTTGTTCCAAAACTATGTAGATAATCAGATAGGTAGATAGATAGAAGAATATTACAAATATTAAAGAAAAAAATATTTTTAAGAGATGAAATCTGTATATATTATATGATCTCATGATAGTCAGTAATATAGTTTAAATTTGGCATCTGGAATAAATGAGTCGTCACAAAGTAGGAGAAAAATATCTCATTAAAAGCACAAGATTTCATTGTGGGCATTTTGGCACATAGCAAAGCTGTCTTGGCTATATTGGTTGGGAGGAATTCTTGAGATAATTTTATTATCAATTACTTTGGAACACAATTCCAACAAGGCATGTGTTTTGCCTCACATACCCCTGAGGTAGGAGTTAAGGCCCTGTGCAAATTCTAATTTAAAATTCTAGAGTCTGATCCTGCTATATAACTGACAAGAGATGTTATAAATATGAAAATTATGTTACTATTCTTTATTATTTACCAAGTGCCATAAAATGCTTAATCTAATTTATAGCCAATAATTCACTTAGTGGTGGGAGTTACTCAGCATAGTAAGTATTGTTTCCTCATTAATGAGAAGGAAATCAAGGCTTATGAAAACTATGTACTGTTCCTAAGATAATCGACTTTGGATTTGTTAAGAAGCTGACCTAAAGACAGTGAGAAAAAAATAACTCATGAAAGGGAAAATCATTACCTTTCTTCCCAACTAAAATCCAAAATTGTCACAAAGAAACTTTGGACATCAAATTGCAGAAATAAAAACTAGGGCTGCTGTTCCAATTAAATAATTTTATTAGGTCAAAAGACAAACTCCAGGATGAAAGTTATCAAGGCATCATTCAGATGAAAGAAGACCTTTAGTTCAGGTGAACTTCACCTTATCCCACTACTCCATGGTGGAAATTCAGAGAAATTTTAGGTTAGATTATAGGTCAAGAATAAAATTCCATTCCAGGATAATAATAAGTCAAAGAAAAGGCTCAGAACATGTGGGTTTCAGAGTTGATGAATCCCATTGTTACAGGATTCCAGGTGAGTCTCCTGTGGCGTCCTCAATAGTAGTAGCCAAATCCAGAGCCATAGCCTGAGCCACAGCCATAGCCGCAGCCACAGAGGGAACGGGAGCCACAGCCATAGCCACAGCCCAGTCTGCGGTAGCCACAGCCATAGCCACAGCCCAGGCCTCCGTAGCCATAGCCCAGGCCTCCGTAACCACAGCCCAGGCCTCCGTAGCCACAGCATCCATAGCCACGGCCGCCATAGTAGTTCCCGTAGTAGCTGCCACACATGGTGTTGGTTGTTGAGGTTGTCGTTGGATGGAGAAGGAATGTAGGTGATTTCAGTCTGGATAATTCTCCCTGCAGAGGGCCTTTTATATGCCCTCAGTGTGGGTGGGACTCACCATAGATGTCATGCCATTGGCTAATTTTATGACTAATTTATAATTAGTATGTATTGTTTCAAGACCACAGGGTAATGCTTTAAGGCATTAAACCGGCTTGGTTTACATAACTGATGCTCTTTAATCATACAGACACCCAATAAAGCTGTTTTTCATAGCCCTTAGTGTTCTGTAACGAGTATCATGTAAACAGGGAGCATTCTCAACAGTTCTAAATGATCTGCTGTTAAACACAAATAATATTATTTCCCTGACCTTGCACAATTAGACTGTCCTCTGTGAAACATTCCTAACTCTGGATTTAGTTCCCAGCTGAATAGTAGAGTGTTGGGGTGGCTTAGGAAATAGTGATGAGATTCAGGTACAGAATGTAACATGGAAAATCCTTCATTTTAATCAGCCCTCATCTATTTATCAGAAGATGTGAAGGCACAAAAGTTACTCATTTCTTCTACTTTGGTAGGAAATTTGAAGTAAAAAAACAGAAGTTCAATACAACCAGACAGATAAATGAATCCGTTTTAATTCAATCTATATATGTATGCTTGGAGGATATTTTCACAAACAAAACACATAAATACATTATTGTAACAAAATTGTTTCCAGTTTCCTTCCAGAAATAGTATTAGAACAGTATTAACAGATCTTCATCATGTCACTATAAATTTTTCCATAAAGAAAATGTTTTGGCCTGACATTTCACACTGATAATTTAGCAAATTCCTCCATCTGTCCATCTCTTCATTCATCCATCCATAATTAATAAAATATAAATGGGTTTAATGGCAATTAGCACCAATAGTGTAAGAGCCAAATTAAGTTCTACCTGTCAATATTATCTCATAGGCAAAAATGAGAGTTACTTTTTTTAATTAAGTAAATTATGTGGTTGAAATCTAAAAAGCTGTGGAAATCATAGTTTATCTTCTATCAAATCCTTCCCAATACCCAAGCTAATAAGATATGGAAAGTATGAGTTTGGATAACTGTACAGAAAGTAGAGACATGATGAAAACTGATAAAGTTACATCAAAAAGATTGGAAGAAGCTCTCAGTGGCTGAACCAAGGGTAATTGTGCATATAAATAAGTAATTTTCAAATGGGACTATAACTGATTGAATAAAAAAAATACTCATGAGTTATAGTAATGTAATAAATAACTGAATAAATGCAGGATAATGGAAGTTTTTGTTAAATTTAAAGTTACTAGAAATTAGGAGTAAGGAAACCATAACTGAATTCTAAATTTACAAGTGAATATTTGCGGAGGATTGAGATGATTACATAGTATCAAAAAATCTCCCACCATTGAGGAAAATAGTGACTCTAAAAAAGTGTGTGGAAAACACAAAATGATTACAGTTCGTATTCCTAAGTTTTGACAAACCAACATCACAGGCTTCATGTTATGATGTACTAACAAAGAAAAGGCATCACTTCAGTGAAATTTCTGCCAAAAATGCATAATCCAAATCTACTTCTGAAGAATCAACAGATAATGTCAAGTTTGGGGATGTTCATTTTTGTTGGTTTATTTTATTTTATTTTATTCATTTATTTTTTAATTTTTTTTTTTTTGAGGCAGAGCCTCAAGCCATCTCCCTGGGTAGAGTGCCATAGCATCACAGCTCACAGCAACCTCCAACTCCTGGGCTTAAGGGATTCTCCTGTCTCTGCCTCTCAAGTAGCTGGGACCACAGGCACCTGCCACAATGCTTGGCTATTTTTTGGTTGCAGCTGTCATTGTTGTTTGGAGGGCCGGGGTTGGATTCCAACGGGCCAGCTCAGGTGCATGCGGCTGGCGCCTTAGCTGCTTGAGCCACAGGAGCCAAGCCAGGAATAGTTCTATTTTTTTTTTTTTTTTTTTAATGAGACAGTCTCACTTTGTTGCCCTTGGTAGTGTGCTGTGGCGTCACAGCTCACAGCAACCTCCAGCTCTAAGGCTTAGGCGATTCTCTTGCCTCAGCCTCCTGAGTAGCTGGGACTACAGGTGCCTGTCACAATGCCGGGTTATTTTTTTGTTACAGGTTTGAACCCGCCACCCTCGGTAAACAGGGCTAGTGCCCTACTCACTGAGCCACAGGAGCCACCAGAGATGCTCTAAAAAAACAACCAGCCTGTATTTTCAAAAAAATACAAGGTCATGAAATGTAAAGAAGGGCTGCTTGAGTGTAGCGCCTGTGGCGTTAGCCCCATATGCTGGAGGTGGTAGATTCAAACCCAGCCCTGGCCAAAAACTGCAAAAAAAAAAGAAAAAAAAAGAAGGGCTGCTTTAGAACCCGTACAGACTGCTCCTTTATCATCATGTGTGCAGCAATCAGCACGGCTGGCCACTTCTCTCCTCAAAGCTATACCATATTTTTCTGGAATCCTTTATTGCATTCTTCCATCATTTACCTCCATCTGCACAAGCTGCTTCTCTTTAGTATTCTGTGCTTGATAGAGTTTAAGCTCAAATTGCCTGCATGCTCGGGCTTAGTGCTAAACTTTTCTTAGTCTGCATCCAAGTGCTTTTTTGGTGGGTGTCATTTTAAATACCCTCTATTCTCTAGCAGGGGTCCTCAAATGGCAGCCCGCGGGCCACATGAGGTGGTGTGATTGTATTTGTTCCCGTTTTGTTTTTTTACTTCAAAATAAGTTATGTGCAGTGTGCATAGGAATTTGTTCATAGTTTTTTTTTTTTTTAAACTATAGTCCGGCCCTCCAATGGTCTGAGGGACAGTGAACTGGCCCCCTGTTTAAAAAGTTTGAGGACTCCTGCGCTAGAGAATCTCAATTTGTGTCCGCAGGCCTGAATTAGTGAATTCGTGTACCACTATTTAACAACTTTAACACTTCAATTTGAACACATCTCCTTAGGGATCTTCCATGGCCATCACATAGCTCGTGATTCTCTAGAATCCTGATCTGTCCATTTTTCTATCTTGAAATGGAATGTGAATCAGACCCTGCCCCATACCCTTGCACTACAGAAGTACCCTAGGGCCTCTTGCTGTGCTGAGAAAGCCCTGACCACGGACCCTAAATGTTCTAACCCTTACTCATTGCTCTGACTTCATCTCATACAATGCTCCTCCATTCATCTGAAATGCTCAGACCCATCTGGCTTTCCAGATTCGTAAATTTGCCAAGTGTCTTCTCACCATAAGGTACTGACTTTTGCACTGACTGATTCTCCTTCTTAAAATACCAGCAGGAATGTTTTCCTCCACTTCTATCTAATTCACTTGAAATGTTATCTCCCCGGAGATACCTTTCTTGGCCACCTCATGGTAATTTATTCTACCTTCAGTGATTTTTGAATGTAATGTAACTCGCTGAGTTTTATTTTTCTCATAGCCCTGGTCACTATTATAATTCATTTGTTCAGGTTTTGAGCTCCCTTTCCTAGCTCAATTTTCTTTCTTTTTTTTTTTTATTGTTGGGGATTCATTGAGGGTACAATAAGCCAGGTTACACTGATTGCAATTGTTAGGTAAAGTCCCTCTTGCAATCATGTCTTGCCCCCATAGAGTGTGACACACACCAAGGCTCCACCCCCCTCCCTCCTTCCCTCTTTCTGCTTTCCCCCCATAACCATAATTGTCATTAATTGTCCTCATATCAAAATTGAGTACATAGGATTCATGCTTCTCCATTCTTGTGATGCTTTACTAAGAATAATGTCTTCCACGTCCATCCAGGTTAATACGAAGGATGTAAAGTCTACATTTTTTTTAATGGCTGAATAGTATTCCATGGTATACATATACCACAGCTTGTTAATCCATTCCTGGGTTGGTGGGCTCCCATTTGATCCTGCAATCCCATTACTTGGCATCTACCCAGAAGGAAAAAAATTCATTTATCATAAGGACACTTGAACTAGACTGTTTATTGTAGCTCAATTTACAATTGCCAAAATGTGGAAACAGCCTAAATGCCCTCCTAGCTCAATTTTCATCTCTAGAAAATAGAAACGTGGCCTGCTCCATCTACATTTTTTTACGATGGTGTCTGTAACAGTAGATTCTTACTCAAGATTTGATGGATAAGTGAAAAAATAAACAAATGAATGAGGTGTTGTAACTTTTCATGCTCAAAGTTTATATATACTAAGTTCCACCTTTTTTCTCTCTCTGGGGTAGCTGAGGATAACTGCATACACCCTGGCATCCTTTTGTATCATACGTGAACTACGGGATGAATGGGGCACAGTCATTTTTTCTGTTTTCAGCATCGATGCCTTCTTCTGATTGATAAAGTCGTGTGCATGAACAAAAGTTTATGCAGTCCTGTGTAGAATTCCATCTCTCTCTCTCCGCCTACATGTTCTACCCTTCTTATTGAAGTCATCTCAATCCTTTTCAAACTTTTGAATCTTTTGAATTATAAAATAAACAAACCCATGAACTATAATAAGTCAAAGTATGTGACTATCTATTATGAATTAGTGCTGAAAGACATGAGTATGTCTGTATGGAAATTCCTACTAGAGAAGAGTGAGTTAGAACAGCGAGTAGAGAAATATATTTTGCAATGTTTAAGTAGCCATTGGAGATAAATGGTGGTTCAGACATTCAGAAGAAATCCTCATGTGAATGCTAAGCATAATAGAATTTTGATAGTCAATGGGGAATTTAAATCCTAAATTAGAATTTAAGCAAAATATGGCAAAAGTATAAATAAAGGTGTAAACAAAAAATATATATGGAACAAACATTTTATTTGGCTTTTTTCCCCCTAAGTAATTGAACACCAAGAATCACTCTCACATTTGGCACAGAGGAATTTGCTGTTAGATAGGCCTTTCCAGATACAAAGGGAACATCACAAGTAATTACAACCAAGGTGATGATGGAAGAGGTGACATTTTTATCTCTCTAAGATTATAAACTGATTATTAACTAGAGAGAAAAGTTTTATTCCTATAGGATAAGAAAATGACTGAAATATGTATGAGATGTACGGACTCATATTCATAAGTAAATTTAAACATTTTATCTGTGTCTTCCCTATATCTCCATCCTTCCCTAACCAGCCCCAGCCTCTGGGTTCCAAGGCTGTGGTTTCAAGACTGCATTTAGGGAGGGAAAGTGGGATCGTAGGATATTGAAATAGGAAAAGAAAAAATGTTTCAAGGAGCAAGCTTTACATGGCCATGTGGGGGCTAGTCATCAAGTTTAAATGTGGAATTTTAAGTCAGCAAACCCACAAATCTAGAAGATGGACCTATTGTGAAGGCTCCTGCTTTTATTTATGGGCATCTCGACACATGCCAATTTCATTAACATATACAGTTAAGATGTTTGTGAGTTTTTTTTATTTTATTTAATCTAAATGCCAATTAAATTGGGGAATGAGTCCAATGTAGACTGCTTTTCACCTCACCACTCAGGTTGTATAAAAGGCCCTGCACAGTTAGGACATTCAGACTTCAGAAGCTGACCATCTGCCTCCGCTGCTGACACCCTGTGCTGCTACGGCAGCTACTATGGTAGCCTGGGCTGGGGCTGGGGCTGGGGCTGGGCTGGGCTGGGCTGGGCTGGGCTGGGCCTGGGGCTGGGGCTGGGCTTGGGCTGGGGCTGGGGCTGGGCTGGGCTGGGCTGGGCTGGGTCTGGGCTGGGTCTGGGCTGGGCTGGGGCTGGGGCTGGGCTGGACTGGGGCTGTGGATACTGTGCCTATGTATATTCTGGGTACTGTCCATGATGCTATGAGAGATAGTGGTCTTTGGGTTACTGCTAAGAGATTCTGATTGCTGTTCACTTTGAATCATTTTGTCAGCCACTAGGCATATCAACAGGTAGATTTAAATATTTATAGATTCATTATTTTTTGTACAGAAACCACCAAATCTAATCATTGACAACTATGGTCATATTTACAGTGGTTTAGGCAAGTTTCCAATGCAGTTAGGGAAAAACCCTTAGATATTTTTTGTATGGAACATTTTATATGTTTGTTTGCATCTAATATTAACAATTTTCATGTGCGAAAATTTCTAATTTTGCTTTTCAGTAATTGCTTTCACAGTGTGTATGCCTATCTTCTGTATTTGCTCCTCCTTGTCATCCGTGCACTCTTTCCTGGGTGTGTGTGTGTGTACACCTATTTGTGTGTTTGTGTGTCTCAGAGAGAGAGAAAAGATAGAGAGGGAATGACAAGAAAGAAGACAGAAAGAAATTATTGACCTTGTGCCTATTTTAGTTAGTGATGTGACAAAACAGGCAAGGCACGACTTGCTTTTTTTCTGACCAGTGTTTGCGCAAAAGTATTTTCATTTGCAGTTCCGAGAATCCCGTGCACAACATTGATCTAATGCCAGTCTCATTTTAGAAAAATTCAATGTTTGATCCAGGTAATTGGCAAAAACAGAAGCACTGTTACCCATCAGACTTTCTATTTTCTACTACAATTTTCTCTGTCCTAATAGTCTACATTTAAACCTGTGCCTCTGGACAAATGTAATTCCATCCCTGCATGGGGTATCTGACTTTTTCCTTCACTCTTATACATAAGAATCTCTTATATGCAATTGGTTGGTAGATCTGATGGTCATATGTTCCCACAGCAAGGGGGATTTCTATAAATCTCTCTGTATACTATTGATTCTTTTGTTCTGGAGAACGCTTGTTTGATCCATGCCTATCCATCCATGCAGATCTTACATTTGTGTGTGTATATACATATATATATATATATAAAATATGCATTTTCTTTTTTTTAATTTCAGATTGATAGGAAGGTATAAATGTTTAGGTTACATTTTCATTTCTAAGGTAAAGTTCAGATTGTAGTTGAGCCCTTCACCCAGGGACGTGCTCAACACCCTCACATTGTGCGCAGTAGGTGAGGTCCACCAAGCACCCTCCCTCCTTCCTTCTCCTCTCCTCCTCTCTCCTTTCCCCTCCCCCTCACTAGACTATACTTGTGTTTTTCTTTTGTGTGATCATGTAGTTGTTTATATTTTGCTTTCATATCAGTATGGAGTACATTGGATACTTTTTTCCCCCATTCTGTGATACTTTACTAAGAAGAATGTGTTACAATTCCATCAGGTAAACACATAAGATGTAAAGTCTCCATCTTTTTGCAGATGGCTGAGTAGTACTCCCTGCTATCCATAGAAACCTTTTTAATTTTGGGATCTGTCTCAATGAGTCTTTGGGGTCATCTTCTGTCAGAGTTCCTGTTACTACTTATACAAGGTGGTGACTTGATAGAATAACATCATGTGAAGCGCTGTCTGGCCACACACACTGAGTGACATGTTTCAATTCTGATCACCTAGTTGACTTTCAGTGAAGCTTCCTGTTATAACTTCTTATCCTTTATTCCATCCTTTTATGATTAGTTATTAATAACAGTAATAGCAGTTACAATGACATATAAAGAAATGATAGTTGCCATTCTTTTATTAGCTACTCTTAAGTGCTCCTAAATAGAGTGGACCTGCCGATTACCCACCTAGGTACTGCATTTTGCAGAGCAACGTGAGACTGGTCAATCATCTTCCTAGCCCCCAGGTAGCAGGTTTTGTGAAACAAATAGAAGTAGGAACCCTATATTGCTGCCTCATCCTTCCTCCGTGCCATGAAAAATGTCAATCCATTATTTAGTGCTGGCCCTGACTTATCCAACCAGTGACGAAGCAGAGACATTGGTGATTATTCCTCTGGGAAAATATGAAAAGAGGGAAATGATTTCTTTTACTGAAATACATGCTGTTCTTCTGCTCATTTTTAATTAATCAACAAATTTATAAGTTAAATGTTATAATTTCTATTGCAACCATGCTAAATTAAATCAACCCTCAGAAAGGCAAATCTGAAGGATTCTTGGTAAAATTGTGTAGGATTGAAAGTCATTTGTGTTTTTTCCTGTACACACTTCTGATTCATGAATCAAGTTAGTGATTTTGAAAAATAGAAACCTTTTTAATTTTGCATAGTATTTCGTAGCTATTAATTTATCATACAATTGAGTGTCAATGATTTTATTTTTACATTTGGAGCACAGGACTGTATTATGTGTACAAATATGTGTACATATTTTGTCTTCCAATAATGATCATGATTTTCAGGGGTGATAAGTATATAAACATAAACAGATGAATATTATTAATACAAAAAATGTTAAACTGGATTTTTCTGTGTACTGAAAATATAAAATTCAATTTGTATAAGTTTTTGATTGATTTTACTCTATAAAAATATTGACACTATTCTTCATTGCCGATGTCAATTAGAAAAGACTAAAGGAAAACTTTATGCTGTAAAAAATTAGTTACATTATCTATTTTAAAAGATTATCACAATAAAATGCAAAAATTTTTAAAAATGAAAGAAATGCAAATAAAGGACAATTATTTGCAAAGGTTATATGTATTCTCTGTAGTAATGAAATATACTAATATCAAACTGCAATGCATATTTTGTCTTCTAGTTGAGTTAAAATTAAAATGGTTGATAGTATGTAATGGCACAGATAGAGGAAAAGAGGTGTATATTGTATAATATTTTTGGATTATAAATCCTATAAACATATGTAGTAAACTGCCATTAATTGTAGCTATTTGAAATAAACTTTTAACAAAATTATTCTAGAGGATATAGTCAAGATATAAAAATTATACATGCACGTATACATATGCATATATACACACATACATGCATATATATAAATGGGCCTATCCATTTAAAAATATTACAGCTTAGGGCAGCGCCTGTGGCTCAGTGAGTAGGGCGCCGGCCTCATATGCAGAGGGTGGCGGGTTCAAACCCGGCCCCGGCCAAACTGCAACAAAAAAATAGCCGGGCGTTGTGGCGGGTGCCTATAGTCCCAGCTGCTCGGGAGGCTGAGGCAAGAGAATCGCGTAAGCCCAAGAGTTAGAGGTTGCTGTGAGCCGTGTGACGCCACGGCACTCTACCCGAGGGCGGTACAGTGAGACTCTGTCTCTACAAAAAAAAAAAAGAAGAAGGAAAAAAATAAAAATATTACAACTTAAAAAACAACTTTATTGATATATTGTTTACATAAACTAAAATGTACTTCAAAAGCATGCTTTGGAGAATACTGAAAAGTATAAAATTGTATCAGCACTATAACAATCAAGATATAGATTTCCATTATTTCCAAGTTTCTGTGTTGCATCTTAAAAGAAAATCTTCACCCAAAACCAGTCCCAAAGCAACCACTTATCTAATTTTGCTAAGACAGATAACTTTGATCATTTCCAAAAGGTCCTATAGATGTAAGAATACAGTGTGTTTTCATGGTTCATTCTTATTTTTATTTTTATTTTTTTTATTGTTAAATCATAGCTGTGTATATTAATGCAATCAAGGGGTACAATGTACTGGTTTCATATACAATCTGAAATATTCTCATCAAACTGTTCAACATAGCCTTCATGGCATTTTCTTAGTTATTGTATGTAGACATTTGTATTCTGCATTTAGTAAGTTTCCCGGTACCCATTCTAAGATGCACAGTAGCATCCTTCCACCCTAACCTCCCCCCTCCCTTCCCCTTCCTTGGCCCTTTCCGCATAGTCTTGTGCTATAGTTGGGTTATAGTCTTCATGTGAAAGCTACAATTTAGCTTCATAGTAGGGCTGAGTACATTGATACTTTTCCTTCCATTCCTGAGATACTTTGCTAAGAAGTATGATCAGAACACTTAAGAAAATTGGTATAGAAGGGACATTTCTTAAACTAATAGAGGCCATCTATGGCAAACCCACAGCCAATATTGTATTGAATGGAGTTAAATTGAAATCGTTTCCACTTAGATCAGGAACCAGGCAAAGTTGCCCATTGTCTCCATTGCTCTTTATCATTCTTATTTTTTTGGATACATGTTGTCTGTTCCTTATTATTGTAGAGAAGCATCCCATTGAATGGATCGAACAATAAATTATTTATCCATTTTCCTGTTTTTGATGCTTTTTAAAGTTAGATTTAGTATGGATATGATGGACATATACTCTCATTTTGTAGATGTAATTACATGGTTGTAGAATTACTGTGTGATGAACTTTAATCTTTTGATTAATCTTTTGAATTTTAGTCATTCTGCAAAATATTTAGTGGTATCGTATTCTAGTTTTAAACTGATGACTATACATGTTAAGCCTCATTTCAGGTACACGTTGGATCCCCCATGAATTCTTTTCTGAAGTACTGTTCAAATATTTTCCCTGTTTTGTTGAATTGTCTTTCTTCTGATTGTTTAGCTATAAAAACTCAATATATATTTGATGGAAGTCCTTTTCTAATATATTCATCATATTCTATCAGTTTGTGGCTTGTAATTTCCCTTGCTGGTGTTTCATTTGAAAGCACAGATGCTTTTAATTTTCTAGAAGTCCAATTTATTCCTTTTTTCTTTCATATTTAATTACATTTTATGATAAGAAATCTGTGCCTAACACAGAAGATATTGTCGTATGTTTTCTTCTAGTGACTTCAGAAGTATTTTTTCTCGTATGTTTAATCATTCCTTATGTCAGGTTTTCTGCATGGTGTGAAGTAACATGGCTTTTTTTACATGGATGTTTACCTGTTGTAAAACCATCCAATTGCCTGGCAATATTTCTCAAAAACTAATTAATTCATATATATATGTATATTGGATATTTTATACATATATATTCATTCATATACATATGAATTATCTATTTCTGAACTTCATTCAGTTCTATTTATTTATATGAATTCCTTATACCCATATTATACATGCGTATTATCTTAATTATTGCAATGAACTACCAGAATTAAATTTATACAAACTGGAAAATTTAACCAGTGTCAAGTTTAACATGAAGTTGAAGAGGTGAAGGGTGCAAGGAAAGAAAGGTGCAGGGAAAAGAGAAAGGAGGCAGCTGAGGCGTTGCGGGCAGTTTTCCACATTATCTGTTTCTGTTTTACTGAAGTTTTGTTTTGCCTAGAGCAGTAGACAACGTTTCCTGGTATGTTTCATAGGTTACCCCTCACACAGAAAGATTTTAGAGAATGAACAAAATCCATTTTATTCTCTAGATGGTTGTTTAGTTTACATGGTATTTTCCAGTGAGTGTTAAGTTATAGTCTACAGTCTCTGTTTATTATTGTCTCTAAGGTAGTCATATCTTCCTAAAAGCATCTCCTAGATAAGGGTTTTTCTCTTAGCAAAAGCAATTAGTCTATTTGTTAGATGTTCAACTATCAGCGGAAGTAAAAGATTAAATGAAGTCATTTGTCCTTCCCTGGAAGTGTTCTCTGGAGAAGGGAGAAAAATTGATCTCAGGATAGCAGCTTTAAAGTCATCCTCCCCATGAAATTTATACTTAGTCTCCAAATTCAAATTAATTCATCTATTCCTAAAGCTTTGGCTATTTGATGTCCTTTTAATTTTTGTGCACATTTTTTGGACCAGCTTGCCAAATTTTAAATAATGATACAAAAATAACAAACGAAAGGATAAGCTTGTAATTTTATTAGGATTGCATTTAGTCTATAGACCAATTAAGAAAAAATGATATTTTGATAGAAAGTCTTCTAATACGTAAGCATTAAATACCACTCCACTAAGTTAGATTTTTCTATTTTTTCTTAACAATATTCTGCTTTCAGTATACAGATTTTATACATAGTTTGTTAATTTTTCTCTTAAGTATTTAATTTTTTAAAATAATTCTCTCTCTTTTTTTTGGAATAGAAAAGTTTAAGTTTATAGCAAAATTCAAAGGTAGAGGTTGTCTATATACCCTCTGCCTCCAACAATGCATTGCCTACACAGCTGTCAATACCCCCCACCAGCCAGGTACATTTGTTATTATTGATAAACCTATATTAACATACCTTTATCTCTGAAAGTCCATAGTTTAACATTAGAGTTCAACTTGGTTTTGTGCAGTCCATGGGTTTGGCCATGGGCCATGTATATGGTATTAGACAAAGTTGTTTCACTGTCCTATAAAATCTTAGATGCCAAACTTATTCGTCTTCTTCCCACCCTCAAACCCTGGAATCTACTTACTTTTTTACTATTTCCATAGTTTGACCTTTTCTATAATGTCCTATAGTTGAAATCATGCAATATATACCCTTTTCGGACTTGGTATGAGAGTAATTCTGGCTCATAAATGTGTTTGAAGATATTGCCCCTCTTCAACTTTTTAGGAAGGGTTTGAGAAGACTCAGTGTTAACGTTTTTAGATATTGAAAGAATTCAGCTGGGAAGCCATCTGGTTCTGGGATTTTCTTTGATGGGAAGTATTTTTAAATGACTAATTTAATCTCATTACTTGTTGGTCTGTCTATATTAATATTTCCTGTTTCTTAGTTCTGTTTTTTCAAGTTGTATATTTCTAGGTTATTCAATCTGTTCTTCATCTTCGATATTCTTCAGTTTGAATGTGATATTCTTAATTGCATTTGACAGGGGCAGTATTTATCTTACTTGGTTGTACCTGAGCTTTATGACCTATGGTCTATTATACTATATATTAATTTGGAGACATCTCAGACATTATTATTTCAAATATTTCTTTTTTTCTCCTTTTATTCCCATTAAGCATAAGTTACAACTTTTGCAATTGTCTTACAGTTATTAAATATTATCTTACTTATTTCCATTGTTTTTTCTTTTTCTCTTTAGTTTCAGAAGTTTTTGTTGAGAAATCTTGAGGTTCAGGGACTTTTTTTCTTTTAATTTCTATCCAATCTACGAATAAGCTCATCAAAGGCATTCCTCGTTTTTGTTTCGTTGTTTTTAATATGTAGCATTTCTCCTTGTTCCTTTCTTAGCATTTCCATCTCTCTGCTGACATTGACCATCTGTTCTTGCATGCTGTCTGCTTTATCCATTAGGAAGCTTGGCATGTTAATCATAGCTGTTTTACATACTCAGTCTGAAAATTCCAGTATCCCTGCCAAGTCTGAGTCTGGTTGTGGTGATTCCTGTGTATCGTCAAACTGAAATTGTGTTTTGTGTCTTTACTATATCCTTCAATCTTTCCTTGATACCTATCTGGACATGATATACTGATTAATAGAAATTTCCATAAATAGGCTTTTAGTAACACGGTAGTAAGTTTCAGGGGGAAGGGTAGCATTCTATGGGTCTATGATTGGGTTTCAGTATTTTAGTAAACCTGTTTCTCTGGATTGTGAACTTTACAAGTTCCCTTCCCTCCTTTAGAAGGGACAGAATGACTAGAATAGGCTGAAGTTAGATATTTTCTTAATTCAACATGGAAGATTAGAGGGAGCTGGAGTTAGGCACTTCCCTTTCTCCAGAGGGCAGATATTGGCATATTTAAAAATGATTTCCTTTCTTCTTTTCCTGATGGAAGTATGAGGAGATTTTTCTCCAGTATTCATTGTGAGAATCAAGGTTAAGTTCTTAGTGGTAAAATGCACAAAGGTGTGAGAGCCTTAAAGGCCAAGCCGTTGATTGCCTGATCTCACAGGTTTGAGACCAGCCTGAGCCAGAGCAAAACCTCGTCTCTAAAAATAGCTTAGCACTGTGGTGAGTGCCTGTAATCCCAGCTACTTGGGAGGCTGAGGCAAGAGAATCACTTGAGCCCAAGAGTTTGAGTTTGCTGTGAGCTATGAAGCCACAGTATTCTACCAGGGGTGACAAAGTGAGACTCTGTCTCAATAAATAAATAAATAAATAAATAAATAAGTGTGACAGCCTCCTCTTTCTGTGTACCTCTGGAGTTTATAACTCTTAGTTATCCCTGCTAGCCTTCAACAGTACATTAATTCAACTGAATTTTTCCTACCTTATCACCGGTTTCTGCAGAAGATTTTGCTCACGGATTTCTGCTCCAGTAAATTTCTGCTGGATTTTCCTGTTTATTTCTCCAATATTACAGGCAGCGATTTTCCCTGTGACCTTACTTCTCATACAGATTTAAAAAGAATTGTTGATTTTGAGTGTGTTCGGCTTTTATTTGTTGTTTGGAAAGGATAGCATCTAAGCTTCTGACATGCTGAACTAAAGACCAGTAGTCCCCTATTTAAAACTTTTATGCTATTTAAAATTTGATTTTTGAGCCCGTCATCCAAGGGTGGGTTTTATACACTTACATTGTGCACATTAGAATTCTACTGTAGAAACTCAAACAATGTCACTTAATCATTTGTACCCTTATATTCATCTAAAATAAAAAAAAACAAATAACATAATTTGATTTTTGATTATTTATTACTCTTAATAGAAATAAAATTTATTTTTAAGTGTTTGATCTTGTATGTTTTCATTTCACTGAATTTGAAGATTAATTATGGTCATTTTGGGCAGATCCCTTAGGATTATTTATGTCAATAACTATGTCATTGGAAAGTAAGAAAAATTGTCTTTTTCCCTTTCCAAATTATGACTTAATTTCTTGTCTAATTACCTTGATTAGAATCTTCATTATGATGTTGAATGAAAGTGGTAATAGTGGATATCTTGGCCTTTTCCCAAATCTTAGGAGAGAAACATTCATCCTTTCTTTTATCATTAAGAATGATGGTTTACCATCATTAGCTGAATGTTTTGCTGTACATATTTTAATTAGGTTAAGAAAGTTTCTTTCATATTCTTAGTTTGTAGTCATCATGAGCGATTTGTTGTATTTTGTGAAATAATTTTTCCATACCTATGGAAGTGATTTTTTTTCTTCATGCTGCTGTCATTTTTATGGAGAAATGTGTTGTCATTTTTATTCTTTGGAGGTAATGTCTCTTTTCTATAGTTTTGGATTTTAGATATTAATTTAGATTTTAGAAGTCTGACTATGCCTATGTGTGGGTTTTATTTCTCCCATCATGGGGCGAGCTACCTTAATCTTGTATTAGACGTCTTCTGTAAGTATGGAACATTTTTGCGTATTTTCCCTGAAAAAAAAACTGTTTTTGTCTCCCTTTCATCCTCTTCTCTCCTTCTGTGCTCCAATTATGTGTCCTCTACATATCAAACATTTCTTAGATTCTTTCAGTATCTGTCATCCTTCTCCCTCCCTATCCTCCTATGGTTCAGTTAAGATAGTTTTTAAAGTCTACTTTTTAAAATTTAGATTTCTTCTGACATTATTCTGCTGTTAAACTCAATCATAGAATTCTTTACTACATATTTTCAAATCTATATTCAATTTTTTTTAATTTTGTTATTTGGTGAAATTCTTAGTGTTACCTTTTTATGTCATTTCCTCTATTATACATATACAGTTTTAGTAATTTCAAACATTTTGTCTGTAAACTCATACAAGAGGTCATATTTTAGTCTCTTTCTATCACTTCTTTTTTTTTTTTTTTTCATTTATATGGCCCTTTTTCCTTTGGCATACCTCTTCAATATTTGACTGGTTGACTGGTTGAATATTTTTAAAATTTTGTGGGGATATCTAAATAATATTATCTTTCCTCAGAGAGGTTTTAACTTTTTAATTCAAATACAAATAGAAAACCTATGATGACTTTAATTTATGCAGGAGTTATTTCAAGTTAAGGTCCCTTGCGTGTTTTTGGTCAGGTATCATCTATCTCTGTTTTGCCTTAACTGTAGAAAAAAAATACTCTTTTAGTTTTTCTTATTTAGAAAACTAAAGAAAACTTTGAGAATAATCAAGTTGAATAATTTTCTCTTTATTGAGAAAGTTCTGAACTCTAATTATTATCCTCTCAGAACACTGATATGGCCAAAAACACCTTCATGTTTTCCAAGCATGTCATTTTGACCTTCTGTTAATAGAATCTCTTGACAGAAGTTTCAAACTCTGGGTAAATATTCCAAAGGAAAAGATGTGTGTGTGTCAATCTCAGTGGCCCTTCAGCATCTTCCAATCTATTTATTGTTCTCTGAAGTCTCCAGCTCCTCCTTCTTTGAAACTTTGGATATTTTATTCTGAGTTTCATCATGTGCTTCTGGAAGTACTGACATAGATTTTTAAATTCAGTTTTCTAATTGTTCAAAGTAGAGACTCTGGCCTACTATGGACTTATCCATCTCCACTATGTTCTTCAAATTTTTTGTTTAATTTCAGTAGTGTTAACATTTGTTATGTTATGGATTGTGTTTGCTGAAGTTCTGTGCAACTTAGTAATTTTTTATAAACTAATTTCAATATAGTGGATTTGACTTTCTTAAATATAGCATAAATAAGATCAGAAGCTAAACTTACTTCTGAATATTATAGATACATTGATCTACAAGAGGCAAGAGAAAAAAATAAAATAAAATTTAATCTTATATTGAAATTATATTTTGTAATTTTGATAGAAATGCATAGTATTATGAATATTGGAAATTATTTCAAATAACTTATTTGAATTGTTTCCCAGATACTGTTACCTATATAAGTCACTTAGACTGTCTTTTCTCATGTACTTTATATATAGCAATGCCTCTACTCATATTGAATGGAAAAAACTTAAACAATTTGATGAAAAATAAAAACAAAGATAGTCAAAATTTGTGGTTATTTGAATAATACAACACTAAGTATTTTCCAATTTTATTGTTTTGTAGACAGTAAGTAGGAACAATGAGAATGAACTCAGATGAATTTAAAGAGAAAATTTCATATGTGGAAAAGCATTGATCCAGTTTGTTGAATCCTGTTGCATATAAGATAATTAGAGAACCTTCTCTAGAGAATTTTTACAAAAGAATTCCTTTTAGACACACAATGAAAGTAGTTATCATACCAGAGTGTTCTTTTCCTACTATCAGAAGACTGAGAGGTGGAAAAAATATGATTCATCTTCACAGGGAATCAATGCTAATTGGTCATCTGCAAGTGGTTGAAGATTGAGCCTTTTCTATATTATGGTAGAAACGGGGCTGTAGTGTGGGTAATAGTGGTTGTATTTTTTTATATTAGAATATGAGAGTAAGTACACAGACATCAAGAACCTGTATAGTCACAAAAATATGCACATCTTAGAAATAATAGCCTCATCATTCCCTTTTGATATACAGCATGCTCTAAAGATAGTGCCAAGAACAATATATATTCTGTCTCTCACACACGCACGACAATTGAAATCACAGTAAATGACAGCAATATGAATCCAGTAGATAGAACTGATCTGATTCTAATCCACCTGCTATGCAGTTTCTGAGAACAATTATTTCATATGCATTTGGTCCATTTTAATATGATGAGAGGGCAAATCCAGTACAAGTTACTCTTATATGGCTGAAAGTAAAAGTTTAGAGTTTCTCTTCTATATACAGTTTTTGTTTTTGTTTGTGTTTTCCAAACAGGGTCTTGCTTTGTTGCCCAGGCTAGTCTGGGGTTGTATAGGCATTATAGCTCACTGTAGCCTTAAACTCCTGAACTCAAGCAGTCTTCCTATTGCAGCCTTCTGAGTAGCTGGCACTACAGAAAGGTGCCATCATGTCCTGCTATATTTTCATCATCATTATTATTATTATTTAGAGATGGAGGTCTTGCTGTGTTACCCAGACTAATCTCGAGCTCCTTGCTTCAATTGATCCTCCTACCTCAGCCTCCTGTGTAGCTGAGAATGCGGGCGCAAGTCACCTTCTATACTTTTTAGAAGAACAAGATAGACTTCTATTTTTTTAATCACATTCTGTTTTAAGTGAAAAATCAAGTTGAATAATAATGCATAAAATTATCCTATTTCTATAATAAAAGTAACACTTAACATTTATTGAGACATTAATATAATATGGTTGATTTTGTAAATGGTAATGAGATGTAATTCTTAGAACAAGAGGGTAGATGTCAATAAAGGTTATTTTTTTCTTTCATTAATAAATGATTTCTTACTAATATTCATCCTATTCTTTCTTTATACCCAGAACTCTGCATGAAGATTGGCTTTTCCAAACGTCTCCAGAGTAGAAGCAGGATTTACTCTCCTTTGGTTGGGGCATTCAATGGAAAGACTTTTCCACCATGCAGATGGGTCTCTGCAAGTTAATGTGAGTTTACATTCTAAGTGGGGGGTGTTTGTCAGACCCTGCTCATTACCTTCTCTTTGAACAGATGCTGTGTGCACTTGCTGACATCCAATTTCAATTCTCTCCCTTGATTTGGTATTCTAAAGAGCATCTTTAAAATTCTTCTTTCAAAAAAGAAGATAATCTGCATGTGTTACATTTTCTTCTTCCTCAAAGTTTCTATCTTCTGGGAGAAGGACATGCACATCTTGGAGCAGCATTCTAATCTCCAGCAGAAAATAGTCACAGATGTTCATCTGTTTAAATGAAGCAGAAAAACATGGCTAAACATGACGACAGCAGACATTGTTCCCGAAGGGATAGTTCCTTGTTGTTTGAGACACAAGGATGTTCCACAGTATAGGATTGATTTAAAAAATCATAAAATAAAGTATTTTGGGAATCTTATCTAGTCAATAAAATGAATAGTTAGAAAATATTGATCCATGAGAAAATGTTCTGGCATATGAAAATTCTAGCACCAAAAATATATGTGTAGAGTAATTTCAAAATATGCAAAAATAGAAATAGGAAGAGCATCCATCAGAGGGTCAGCACTGTCAATTGTAAAGCAAGGGAAAGGTGTAAAAGCTTTATTTCCTTTTTATTTTCTAATTTTCCCTAAAATAACACTAATGTTTTGCTAACTATATGTTCCCCTTCCTTTGCTGTTTCTCTCACGGATTACACTTGCTTCTCTCTTCTCCTGTCCCTCTATCCTGCAAACTTCACGAGTGCATTACAGTCTTCTCTCCTCTCAACTCAGTCTCCTAACAGCTGCTGGAGAAAATTCCAGAACCACACAGAGTGTTGGAGTGTTGCCACCATGCATTGACAAGAGCCTCATTTTGGCTGAATCCTCAGTGCTCCTTGGTAATCCTTTCACTTGTTTTCAGGCCCCTTTGTTTTGTACTTTTGTGAGGCTGCTCCACCTCTTCACCATTATCCCTAAAGCCTCTTGTTCAGTGTTCACTTCTGCCCTGTGCCTTTCCCTGCTTGCAACATTTGCCTCTTATTTCATGGAGAAAAGGAGAACCTGTTAGGGAAAATATCAACTCCCTTCCCACACACTTATCTGCATTTACACTTGTCTTTTAGCCTTTTATCGTAGTCTCAGAGGAAACCATATCCTTCTTCCTATCCAAGAAATCCTTCTTCCTCTTTGTTTTAAATGTCGTCTCCTTCAACGCCTTGCTTGATAAGTTATCCTCTCTGTGCAGTGTATTTTCAGCTTCTCTTTTTCCAGTGACAGCTTCCCCTTAGTCTATAAACATGCTCAAGTCTTTTGATATTACAAAGCCCCCATCTCACTCCAGAACACCCTGGCTGGCATTGTTTAAACTCCTTTTCAGTCTAAGGTTTTACGTCTTTTTCTCAGACATCACCTCCCATATAGTCCTCACTTCACTCTAACTTGTCTCTTACTCTTACTGGGACCCAAGAATGGCTGACATGTAGGTTACCGATAACCTCGTTGCCTACTCTCGTGGACACAGTCTTGCTGACACGTCTCATGTGTGTCCTCTCTGTGCCATTTAGTACTAAGGACAACTTCATTCCTTGGCTTCCATTATTTAGTTCCTTTGCATTTATGGTGCTTCCTACTAGTGCACTTATAAGACTCTTCTTTTGCCAACCACAAGTCTGTCCTTGGTCTTTGGCTCCATCACTTAATACACAAAATCTAATCTCAGAATCTAATGTCACAAGGCCATAAAATTCCTTCATGATATCGTCCCTGGGCTAGTGTCTAAAGTAATTTTCTGCTGCTCTTTCATGTACCAACAACAATTTTATCCTGTTTTTCCTACTAAAAAATTGCTGACCATGGCATGTGTTCTTCGACCTTCTTGTCTATAGATAACTTTCACCGTCTGTGAGAATGTCTCTTCCATCTGCCGGCTGTGTCTGAGTCAACTGTGAAGTCTCTCCTTCAGCACCACATTGTCTGAAGAGCGTTTTCTTGTCTGTCTCCCACACAACCTATTTAGTCATGTCAGGCAGTCCTAGAAGATCTCTCTACTTATTGCCCATAAAAACCTTCTGTCTTTATTATAGGACTTAGTATTTAATAGTTTTAGCTGTTTACTTTAGGTCTATCCACCCCAGTAGAATTATTCACATATTAATTTGTGCACACCATGTAAACTGAACATCTACCATAAAAATAGAAATAAGACATAATCCCTGCCCTGAAAGAGTTTAGAGCTCAGTGAGTTAGACATTTCAGTTGGCATTATAGGTCAGTGCAGGGAGACAGGGGACCACAGAAGTACTAGGGAAACATAAATATGGACGTTAGAATGAGGAGAAAATAAATTACGCAGGGAGCAGGAGTGCACAGGCTGAGTTCTATTGCAGTGATGAAGTAGCCAGGTACAGCCATGATGGAAGTCATTGAAGATGGAGGAAACAGCATGTATAAAGGCATGGATACACGGACAAGCAGTATAGATAGTTAATTCTGTAAGTCTCTTATCTTGTCTGATTGATTTTTTGTGTTCTCAGCACTTGGCGAAGTTCCTATAACAGAAATCCGAATCCTAAATAAATGAATGAGTCGACAAATCAATAAACAAAGAAATACATATATATATAATGCAGCTAAAAGTTCCAATGCTTGGGTCGTAGTTTTCCCCCAAGGTGCGTGTTTTCTGAAACACCGGGTTCTGCACAGCCCTGCAGTACTTTATAGTAACCGTTCTGAATCATGGTCAACTTTCAGTCTCCTCTAGTCACAGCATAACCAATGCTATTGTCCGAAACAGTTGCGCCATTTTCCTCACACACTCTCCATCGTGGCCTCTCTCAAACAGTATCTCTGCTACCACATTTCAGATCAAGCCACTTCATGGCTATAATTTATTTTTCTTCTATCACACCTTTTTGGTCATTGTTCTTCACTCATTAGCAGAAGGTTTGAAAAACCATGTAGTATGTTTCCTGGTGTTATATCCAGTCATCTTGCTCGCAGTCCCTGTTCACTCACAGCCAGGACGGTACTCTCTTATTTGAAGGTGATTTTTAGTGTATCTTGGCAGGATGTTTTTTAAAAAAAAAAAATCTGGTATTACTGTAATTCTGGTGATCATCAATAGTCAGCTGAGTAAATTTCAGGGCACTTTATATTTATGTCTGCTTAGAGCACCTCTTTAAAAGAGATGCTGCAGAAAAAAATAAAATATTTCAACTCTTATTTTTTCCAGGGAAGAGGGAGTGATAGCAATGGGAGTAGAGATTTATTAAAAAAATAAGAAGCACACGCAAGAAATAAATATATAACCATATGTATATACATAAAAGCAGAGCAAGACTCATATAGCAGGGCAGATTTGAATTTGAGCCATCACTCTTCTACTTATTAATATTTCTTGTTCAATTTTTGGCCACTTACTCAATTTCTTTGTTTCTCAGTTGTGTAATCTGAAAAATTGAAGATATGTGTGTCTCTTAGAAACCCTGACATTCTAATGAGAAATCCTGGCATTTTGGTGAGATAAGACACAAACTAGTGCCCAACAAATGTTAGTTTCCTACTTGTTCTGGACATTGATAAAAGTTTTTGATAAATTCAAAGCCAGCAGAAGAGTGAGATTTGTTGCACCTGACATGCTAACGTTTGCTATCATCACTTCTGGCCTAGGGATAGATGACTTTGGACCTGACGTATCATTAATGGAAGAATATGATAGGACTATCATCTGGTGAGATGCATTAGAAAATACGTTACAGGTTTAGATTATATTTATAAATACTATAGTGTATATATGCAGTGGTCTCCCAAGTCCTACTTTTTAAAGCAAAGCTTTTTCTATTTGCTGAGTGAGCTTCCTTATCATGGAGGCTGCTGAAAAAGATACCAGGAAGGTTAAAAGTACTTTACAAATACATTTCAGCAAAGTCTCAGACCGTAGCTGCCTCTGGCAGAGACATTGTTTGCAAGAAGGCCTACTTAGTCAGATCTGATGATGTAAATACAGTGAGTAGATTGCAAAGGAATCTTTGCCAGAATGTTAGAATCTGAAGGAATAATTCTTTAAGAAATAACTACAAAAAGACAAACAAAATTATTGAACACATATTTAACAATAATTAAATTTATATTGTTTCTGAATCTTTCTTTTTTTGTGTTAATTTTTAGACACTTTTAAATACTAAGAAATATTTTCATTTTTAATGGAAATTATCTCTTTCTCTACAAGGCTTTAAACAGTCTTTCTCTAATAATTTTTATGTAAATATACTTACTGCTTACTGACATATCCAAGCTGTTTAATCACAGCCACCCAAATAACTGTTTCTTGTTTAACTTCAGATATTAAGGTTCAGGCTCATGAGTAATACTCTTAAGGCTGCTATTTTCCAGATCAAAATGACCATAGAACACTCACAGCATTATCAGTGATGCTGTAGAGTGACAGCGTTGTCAGCATTACTGGAATCTTAAGCATAAATCATATCACTATCTCACAAGAGATATTGGCCATCTAGGTCTTTGATTGATCCTTAAATGTCCGGAAAGATTAGGTCACATAAGTGGAATTCATGACAAGCAATCAATACTTACTAAAATATAGGACTGAAGAAAATCTTTTAGTTGTGGAACAATTTTAGTTCTACTTCAACAAAAATATTCGCCAGACCAAAGTTTCCTCTCCTTGTACCTACAATAAAATAAGTGCTCCTAGCTGGTAACCACTTCTGGAACCTTAGACATTATTCCAAAACCTTCCTATTTAAAATAGCCTTATCAGGATAATTGTAATGGTCTGAAAACTGGTAAAGGATTCAGGATGAGAAATCTAAATTGCCACAGCTTTAAGAGGTAAAAATAATCTCATTATAAGCACATGATTAACTACAGAAATTAGTTAACACTGAGTCACTCAGTGTAAAGAATATCCCCTTACCATGTTAGAATGGCTATTAGCAAGAAAAAAAACCCACAAGCCCCCAAAATAACAGATGCTGACAAGTATGAAGAGAAAAGGAAATTCTAATACACTGTCGGTAAGAATATAAACTACTGTGGAAAGTAGTATGGAGATTTCTCAAAAAACTTTATGGGAATAATGATATGATACAGCAATCCCACTACTGACTATTTATACAAAGGACAAGAAATCATCTACCATAGGGAATACCTGCCCCTATGTTTATTACAGCACTAGTCATAATAGCCAAGATACGGAATCTGCCTAAGTGGCCATTAATGGATAAATGGATAAGGTCTGTATACAAAGGAATAATATTCAGCTATAAAAGATGAAATCCTGTCATTTTCAGCAACATGGATGGAACAGGAGGTCATCACATTAAGTGAATTATTCTCACTCACACGTGGGAGCTAAAAAGGTTAATTTCACGAAGTAGAATATTAGTTACTAGTGGCTGGGAAGGGTGTATTTTAGAGAAAGAGTTGAGGAAGTGCTGGTTATTGGTTACAAACACATGGCTAGATAGATGGGAAAAGTTCTAATGTTTGACAGCTCTATAGAGTAATAATAATTAATAACAGTATACTGTGTATTTAAAATGAAAAATAATTCATTCAACAGATATCGAAGTGTCTACTATGTGCCAGATGGTTCACAAGATTATACAGGATAAGGGCAGGTAAGACAAGATCTGTGCCCTGAAGTAGCTCTTAGCTTTTGATGTGAGAATAGAGTATAAGGTTATGTGAGGTTGTCAGGGGGATATAATGTAGACATGTTGAGAAAGGACTTCCATGTAGAGGAAGGACTCAGAAGCAATGAGAAATTCAGACACAACATTAAGAGATGGGGAGTGTCTGGTTTACTGTATCCACCACTGATAATGACATTCAAACTCAGGAAACTAATTCTACTCACTCTTTGAGCTAACCCTCTGTTCCAAAACCATATGCTGTTATGGTAACTGTTAGCGTGGCCTGGGCTATGGGTGTGGTTGTGGCTCCTGGGACATCGTTATAATTGCTGCCACCCTTTCCGTGGTGATAGATACTGGTGCTATAGATCCTACTGATGAGATGACCTCCATGTCACTCAGCCTATTCAGGTCCCTTTCCTGTGAAGTGCTAGATGCTTCTCCATTAACCGTTATCCCATTATCCTAACCAAAAGATGAATAATCCTGGATCACAATCAAATTTCAAATTATTTTATTTATAGAACGTAGTCTGCAGAATCTTTATTGAGTAAAAAAATCTAAAAGTTTTTATTTTTTTTCTTTTGAAATTATACCATTTTAGTCATTCTACACATTTCCAATTAAAGTGATCATCTAAGGAAATTCACATTTTTCTAAAATATAATATTATATAATCTTTCAAAGATAGCTTTAATTTGATTCGTATTTGTTTATGGCAATACTTCCTGCCTCTATGTTTTTGTATTTGCATTTGCATGATGAATGATGCTAACGGGCTTCCAAGTCAATTTGGTTTAATCACACAGGTATTTGTGGAATGCTTGCTTGCCATGTACAGATATCACCCAGACACATGGGATACACAGATATGCAAAGTGGAGATGGCCTCTTTTCCTTTGGATGTGTAGTCTACCTGGAAGGATACCATTAACCCATGAGAAAATTAGAATACAGATCGATGTTTGTTATTCTTAGGATAACATAAGGTATCCTAGGATCATAGATTGTGGGATAGTGAAGTCTTTCTGGAAAAAGTGACATCTGAAGGTGAGTGAAGTGCTCTAGGTGAAGAAGATGGGTTCTTTGTGTGTGTGCATGTGTGCATGAGTATAAACGGAAATAAGGGAAAAGGGAGGGCATTCAATGTGAGTGGATACTAAAAGCTTCAGAGAAAATGAGGGGAGAGAGTGAGGGGGGGAGGGGAGAGAGAAAGAGAGAGAAACTCATTTAGTATTGAAATGACCTTACTTAAAAATCTCTGAACCACTATAGAGCTGAAGTTTACCGTGTTTTCAGCATTTGCTTTTCAAAAGAATACAAATATTGTGTATGTTGTAAACCAGGAAGGGCTATAGCTGTAAATTACAGCTAAACAGAGGACATATTCAACTTCCCAGACTCAACTTGAGGTGGATGGTACTGGCAAAGAATGCAAGGTCTTTGTCATTGTCACACTTCACACATTTTGATAATAATTTGAAATATATGTTCTCTGCTGGGGATGTCCTGAACCTGGGGAAAATTAAGGAACAGACTTTGCTTTATATCACAGGAATTTCATAGTTTCATCGACCTTTACTATTTGCCTACATTCTAAATAAGAAGACTCCTTAAATTTGTCAAAATGTAATCTTTTCCTTTTCTGTATCCCATCACTTTCTTCCTTCTTAGAGACTTCACTTCTCCTGTGCTTTCAACATTAAATCTCCTACGCCTGCAAATTATCTGTCTCTTGCAGATCGTCTCCCATTTCATACATTATCTAGAGAATGTGATATACGGGGCACGTAACATACATCCAAACACTAACAATAAACATAAAATAACAATCTAACCAAAGTCACAGAAAAATAAATGCTATCCACAGATACTATGTTCCCCAGAGGCTTTTTTCTTTATTCTCTGTCACAGGCTCATTTTTCAAAGGAATTCTATACATATTATTGCTAATTCCATCTATTCAGATCAAGTCATTCCAACCTGGAATTCTTTTTTTGTGCTGAACACCATGGAAACCTTTCTTGACATTAGGAGCACTGACTTCCCACGCCCGCCCTTCCCTCACTCATCTCCATTATATACTTTGTCCCTGTGGACATTTTCATTTATAGCCTCTTTTTGTCCTTTTTTCCTGGTTGTCTTTGAACTGGGTCCGTGGAAGTGGAGCTTGAGAATGAGATTTGTAGGCCAGTGTTTTGTTGGGGAAGTCACCAGGAGAATTCCTAAGATGATAAAAGAAGCACACAGAGGAAGTTAAGCAAAATAGGCACCTATAGGTGAAGTCTAGTCCATCCTGATCTCAGAGGAATGTATGAAATGTGAAGGGTGCCTTGGAATTGCCCTCCAGCCCCACTGGGCTGGGGGATGGCCACAGAATTGGTAAGGTTAAGACTTGTGAGTGACTCTCTAAGGGCGTTCTGGGAGAAAGGAGCATTTGAGTCAGTAAGTAGAGCAAAGCAGAAGGCCCTGTTTGTGCAAGTGGACTGCATCCCATCTGCTGAGAACCTAAATAGAATAAAAAGGCAGAAGACAGATGTATTTTCTCTCTCTCATTAGCTGAGACATTATCTTCTCCTGTCCTTGGACATCAGTCCCTCTGGTTCTCAGGCCTTTGGACTCAAACTGGGACTTACAGCACGGCTTTCTCTGGCTCCTCTCATTCCTTGAGATTCGGCTGGAAATACACTGCTGGCTCTCCTGGCTCTCCCATCTGCAGAAGGGAGAGAAGGGAGACCACCTTTGTAGTAGAGTGAACCAATCCCTGTTGAAGTCATGTTCCAACAATTATTTACATTCGTTGTCCTTCCATTACTTTTTTCAGTTCTTAAAATAGTAGTATTTTGTTGTTATAATTTTTTAATTTTTTAAAATTTCAGAATATTATGTGGGTACAAATGTTTTGGTTACATGAGTTGCTTTTGTACAATATGAGTCAAAGTTGTAAGTGTGCCCACCACCCAGGTAGAGCGCATTGTGCCTGTCAGATGTACATTTGCTCCTCCCGTCTTGCCTCCTCCCACCTTTCTCTTGAGTTTTATTGTCATGTGTACACGTGGGTGTTGATCAATTAGTTCTGATTGAATAGTGAGCAAATTTTGTGTATAACTTTTTAACAAATATGAGAACTATATTTGTAATACTGAAATATGGTAGACTTTGTAGTGATCTTTTTTTTTTTTTTTTGCAGGTGAAAGTAAAAGGCTAAAGAAAACCCCAAATTAACCCCATGATTTTGATGCAGTTTATATTTTGCTTTTACATTGCTGTTTACGTGTGAACTATTTCAGGGGTTGCCAAAACATAGACTTCCAAGGTACCAACATGGGAGTAATTATCTTGGTTACAGCATAATAAAGCATTTAAATAATTAATAGAGAACAAGGGAGAAATTTCAAAAATGTAAAATAAAAACTGAGATAGTCCTGATGGTCCATTTATGAGGTTAAAAATGGCATAGAGAGATATAAATATGCTTCATGAATTAAGCAAAGACATCTAGTTACAGAGCAAAGTGTAACATTTAACCTACTGACTGGTAATAATAAAAGCAGAGGCTGTCTGTGGTTGACATAAAAGGTCAAATAATGTTCCCCCTCACTGAAGCATGAGCAAGGGCACTGTGGTAGCTGGGCATCCAAGTCTTTGTGATTAACCATTTTGAGTAGCACAGCATCCAGGAAATGCACTAGAGAAACAGAACAGGTAAGTATATTTTCTAGAAAACAGTGGATATGAGGTTTAGTTCCAGGTCTATATGAACAAAAATAATTTAATTGCATAATTAATCCTTCCTAGCACACAGAAAACAGGAAGAAGTTTCCAGAATCCTAAAAAGAAAAAGTCAAATCTCTAGCTGCCTCCTAGGAAAACTTTAATTACTGTGATAAATTTGTTCCTACCCTACATAGGAATCCATTTCTCAGGGATTAACTATCATGAACAAGTTCTGGTGGACCATCCATAAAACATAATACCACTTCATTAATATACAATATGAAATCATTGTTGCAGGAACTATAACATTTGCGTTTGCTTGATTTTTTAATTATCCCTATAGTTAACCTACATGGAAATCCAAATTACAATCAGATCATTTTATTACTTTACAATGACAAATTACTATCACAGGGAAATGGAAATACTCAAAGCTTATTTTATCAGCACGTCATCTCTACTTTATATGGGAAATGAAATTGTAATCAGAGGACAATTTATTAATTTACCCTGAGAAATCACTGTCAGAATGGTCAAAGGGCCCAAACTCAATATAATTAACTTAGTCATTTCCTGTAAGGAATTGTGAGACTCAGTAATCAGAAAGTTGTGTGCTGGGCAAAGAATCAGAACACAGAAAGTTCCATGAACTGAATGCTTAAAGACATCGGGAGAAGAAAACTTAATACAACCATTAAACAATGTATCTAATTATCCTAATGTGGATAGTAGTACTTGAAACCTCAAATTAAGATTACCTTTGCTGTGAAAAGCACTTAATCCCTCAGTTTAACTCCAACATGCCAAAACCTCACTAAAGCCTTGGTGGCCCCCTACCAGTGAATATTTTGACTCCGCTAAATGAGTTGTCTGCCTTGTACACCTAGAAAGCTAGTCAAGAGTTTCTTACAAACTAGAGATGCTACTAGACTAAAACTCCAGTTCTCAGGTTATCAAACAATGAAGAAAAATATCCTTTCTAATAATGATTGTTTTCAAACGCAAATGTATATAGTCCTTTCTGGAAATAGTTGAATAGCTCAAAAAGTTGATTGCTAAAATATATATAAGAATGTCTTCATAGTTTTGTCTATGGGTGAAAGAAAATTAATGCTAGTTTGCTGTTTTTAAAAATCCTTTCATTTTTCAATATTCCAGTAATTTCAATGTCTCACACTAGGCACCAAGATGCTTGACCTATGAAGTCATCTAATTTCTCTGTGTCCATTCATATCTTGAGATTATATTAAAAATACTGTGTTCATATATACATTTTTCTGAGTATATACATAATTTTCAACGATTTGGCTCACTAAATGGCACACAACCTCTAGGATGTTGTGACACTACCTAAGCCTTTATCATTTTATTTTCCTCAATGTAATATTTATCTAACTGATAATCATTCCAGCCAATAATATATTTTCTCATGCATTTAGGTGATATTGCTACTAGGATTCAGTAGTAGTCGCCTGCTTTAAACACAAAAACATAGTTAAAAGAAAGGTTAAAGATGTAAAAGGCAAAACAGAACAAGTGCAACACAAGTTTTATTAAATAAAGTATAAATAAGAAGTGTTATATATTTCAAACTACAATGATTAGAATAACAAAGTCACAGCAGTTCTTGTCACCTGTTTGAGCTAGAGCCAAAAATAGCTAGAAATAAATGGAAGGAAAAAATTAGAAATGAGTAAATTTAAATTCAATTGGTGTTAGATAATTTATCACCTAACTATATATTTAGGGAAAATTATATATAAAAATTAATTGGCATAGGTTAGGTAAAAAATACAGTTGATGCTATAGAAACACTGACATGTACTCAAATATAGATCTTTACAGAATGTGTAGAATGTTTAGAAAAATAGCAAGCATATTTTATGTTCTAGAAAAAGTTGAATAATTTATAAAAAATATGTTATCTAACCATGCTACATTACTAAATTTAATAAAAATAATATTGAATTATGTATTATGATTAAGTAATCAATGGATAAAAAATCATGACTATGACACTAAAATATTCATACAATAAAGAAGATAAGAATACTGCATTTGAAAATCTAGATTTCAATCTGAACATATAAAGCAAAGCATATCTAGAGCTTTAAATATGTTCATCCTTTAACAGTGCAACTAAAGGAGTGAAATTAAAGAGATACGTACTTACATAGCTTAAAGGTTAGGAAAAAGGCAATTACCAAGGACATAGAAAGAGAAAAAAAATAAAAATTAAACACTGAAATGTTAGAGTAGAGGAAAGAATTGATAAATTGAGCCGTTGGTTGGAGGAATCATGGAAATAAAAACAAATCTTGTGATATAATTTGTATGTGTAATAAAATTAAATATGAGAAAGAAGATAGAACAATGGCTACAGATATTTTTCCTCAATTATAAGATGTCATTCAGATTTTATGCTAAGAAACTGAAAATACATGAATAAAAGTCATACCTCAACATTCTAAACTCCCTTAAACATTTCAAGAAGGAGTGGGTGGCGCCTGTGGTTCAAGGAGTAGGGCACCGGTCCCATATGCTGGAGGTGGCAGGTTCAAACCCAGCCCCGGCCAAAAACCACACACAAAAAAAAAAAAAAAAAAGAAGGAGCTGGGAAGAATCAACATTGTTAAAATGTCCATACTACCCAAAGTAATATATAATTTCAATGCAATCCTTATTAAAGCTCCACTGTCATACTTTAAAGATATTGAAAAACAATACTTCATTTTATATGGAATCAGAAAAAACCTCAAATAGCCAAGACATTACTCAGAAATAAAAACAAAGCAGGAGAAATCACGCTACCAGACCTCAGACTATACTATAAATCAATAGTGATTAAAACAGCATGGTATTGGCACAAAAACAGAGAATTAGATGTCTGGAACAGAATAGAGAACCAAGAGATGAATCCAGCTACTTACCATTATTTGACCTTTGACAAGCCAATTAAAAACATTCAGTGGGGAAAAGCTTCCCTATTTAATAAATGCTGCTGGGTGAACTGGCTGGCAACCTGTAGAAGACTGAAAGTGGACCCACACCTTTCACCATTAACTAAGATAGACTCTCACTGGATTAAAGATTTAAACTTAAGACATGAAACTATGAAAATACTGGAAGAGAGTGCAGGGAAAACCCTTGAAGAAATTGGTCTGGGCAAGTATTTTATGAGGAGGACCCCCTCCCTGGGCAATTGAAGCAGCTTCAAAAATACACTACTGGGACCTGATCAAACTAAAAAGCTTCTACACAGCCAAGAACACAGTAAGTAAAGCAAGCAAACATCCCTCAGAATGGGAGAAGATATTTGCAGGTTATGTCTCCAACAAAGGTTTAATAACCAGAATCCACAGAGAACTCAAACGTATAAGCAAGAAAAGAACAAGTGATCCCATTGCAGGCTGGGCAAGGGACTTGAAGAGAAACTTCTCTGAAGAAGACAGGCACACGGCCTTCAGACATATGAAAAAATGCTCACCATCTTTAATCATCAGAGAAATGCAAATCAAAACTACTTTGAGATATCATCTAACTCCAGTGAGACTAGCCTATATCAGAAAATCTCAAGACCAGAGATGTTGGCGTGGATGTGGAGAAAAGGGAGCACTTCTACACTGCTGGTGGGAATGCAAATTAATACATTCCTTTTGGAAAGATGTTTGGAGAACACTTAGAGATCGAAAAATAGATCTGCCATTCAATCCTATAATTCCTCTACTACGCATATGCTCAGAAGACCAAAAATCACATCATAACAAAGATATTTGTACCAGAATGTTTATTGCAGCTCAATTCATAATTGCTAAGTCATGGAAAAAGCCCAAGTGCCCACTAGTCCATGAATAGATTAATAAATTGTGGTATATGTATACCATGGAATATTATGCAGCCTTATAGAAAGATGGAGACTTGACCTCTTTCATGTTTACATGGATGGAGCTGGAACACATTCTTCTTAGTAACGTATCTCAAGAATGGAATAAAAAGTATCCAATGTACTCAGCCTTACTATGAAACTAATTTATGGCTTTCACATGAAAGCTATAACCCAGTTATAACCCAAGAATAGGGGGAAGGGGGAAAGGGAGGAGAGGGAGGTGGGAGGGGTGCGGAGGGAGGGTGATTGGTGGAATTACACCTGTGGTGCATCTTACAAGGGTATATGTGAAATTTAGTAAATGTAGAATGTAAAGGTCTTAACACAATAACTAAGAAAATGCCAGGAAGGCTATGTTAACCAGTGTGATGAAAATGTGTCAAACAGTCTATAAAACCAGTGTATGGTGCCCCATGATCGCATTAATGTACACAGCTATGATTTAATAAAAAAAAATAATAGTAACCAAAAGTTAGCATTATTCTTGTACTTAAACTTACAAAGATAAAACAAAGAGATAACTAAAAATTTAAGTCCCTTGTTATATTTGCAAAACTTGTGAATAAAATGCCATGATATAAACAATGACAAATTAGACTTTACATTGCATCCCAATAAACTGCTAATTCAAACATAGGTGCTGTGTTGTTTTACTATATTATAATATCTCATGTGGAAAATTAACTTCTTTGTTTGAGATAAATATTAAGATAATTTTGTGAATTTATGAAAAACAACTCTGTAATATTAACTGGGATCCTATTATATTTATGAATTCAAATTGAAAAGATTGTAATCACTTCTGTATTTTATCTTCTTACATGATAAAATAGATGTCATCACTCTTCTTTGATTCGAGTTTTCTGTATCCTTCTATAAAGTTTCTTTACTAGTGTCATGCACATTTCTCACTAAATCCATTGCCCTATTTAACAATATTACTGAAACTGGAATAAGTTATTATTCCATTACATCTTCTTGAAGGCTTTTGTCAGTGTTACATAAAGGATTTTGGCCATCTTCTTGTACACTTTTGTGACCCTCACTGGCAGGTGATTTGGCTTTCTGTGCTTTGCAAGTTTGTGAAAATACCTTCATTTTTATAATGATATTTACATCCCACTGTTTCCTCTCTAGGTCTGTTTTTTTTTTTACAGATGTATTTATATTCTCTGCTGAAAGATGATCAATGACCGTGGTAATTGTGAAAATTCTTGCCTTATTTCATTGTTCATTGGAGATGTACAGGCATGGTTTTCACATTGATAAGACCCATGAAAAAGATGGTAAATACGTAACAGGATGCTTAAACTGAAGCTATCATTGTAGGCAAGGTATCATCATAGGCAAGGTAGAAATAAAGAATGGTTTAATTTACCTGTAGCAAAATGTTTATAGAGTATTTAATAACAAAAAGTTGTATCTTTACCTATATCAATTATTATCACCATTGGATTTGCGTCAAGAAAATGATGTAGAGATTTAGTATCAGATTTTGTTAAACCATAGAAAATTAATGTGTTTTGCCTTTAATAATTCCATTTAATAAAGACTCTGATCCTTTCTAGGGTAAACAGAGATTTCCTACCGTATCTTTTAACATCAGCAATAACTGGATAGAGATGGAATCATGTTTTATTAACAAAAATAACACTATAACTGGAGTTGTATATGGCGATGAAGAAACATAATGTTAAGCTGTATAAAGGACCTCTTGGACCATTTTGTCAGGTAGATCTCTTTGACAATGGAGCACTGATTATTATTTCTGAATGTGTTTTCACCTCTAGTTTAGAACTTAATGTATTATTGACTCTTCACATCGTATTATTGGTATTTCACGTGATCTTTGCAGTACTGGATAAATACTACTGTTATGTCTTTTTTTAAAACCTAAAATATTACCAGCAACTATTTAGGGAATTAATAAAGAGTTTGAGGCATGATTAGCACAAGGAAAGACATATTTTAGGTATTAGTATACTAAACATGCAGCTCAAAACATGCTGAAATACACATCTGTTATGTGAAATACAACACATACAGAATAGCTCAGACACACAAAAATTATCAGCAGATTTGTTTTTTGCTGGCAAACATATTTTAGGTACTTTATGTTTAAAAAAGTTTGATGCCCATAAAACTGAACAGCATAAACCAGATGAAAACATGAGTTAATGAAAATACAATACTACAAATTAGCTTTAAAACGTTGTTTGGAATCAAATGCCAAAATCAATCTTGCCAAAAATCCAAGGCAAAACAAAGAGTGGTGTTCATCTGAATTTTGGGGAGGCAAACAAAACTACTAACAATGTTAGCACAGCAACACAGCAAAACCTTTAAATCTTGCTGATTGCAATGTAGAATCTATGTTCACCTGTGATTTAATTCTCAAAAAGAGTAATATCATTATATTAAGGCAAACGTAAATAATATGTGTGACTTCCATGCTATGTAATCTCGTGAAGCTTGGTTACAGAGATTTAAGTATGGCAGTAAATTTTTTAAACAAATTATTATTAAAGGCATATGATATAGCTTAAAGTATTTAGAGCCGTCTGTAAAGGAATTTCAAAATTAATGGGTGTGAGAGCCTCTCCTCCAAATGAAAAAGATGTTTTCGTGCATATTAGCTGATAAAACCCAAGGCCATGCTTGTTTGTGGTTTCCACATCCACTACCACTCTGGAGTATAAAAGGCCTGAGGGGAGCAGAGCAGCTCACAGTCTGCAAGCAAACACTTGGCTCTCAACTTAGACCTCAACACTTGACACCATGAGCTATTACTACGGCAACTACTATGGAGGTCTGCACTATGGCCTTGGAGGCCCGGGCTGTAGCTATGGCTGCTTTCAAGGTCCGGGCTGTGGCTTCGGCTCTGGCTATGGAGGCTGGGGATATGGCTGCTACCGCCCATGTTACTATGGAAGATCCTGGTTGTCTGGATTCTACTGAGAAACTTTGCACTAACTGAGGGCTATGGGCTAATCTTCCTCTTTCGAAACACTTCATTCCAGTAATGAGTAGCCAATTCTAGGTTACTCGGGTAGACCTTCAGAGTTCTGCACATCCAAGCTGACTTGATTAAAAACTTATCTGAACTTAATTTGGGGGTGGGAATTTATAGTTTGGGGTACAATTTATTTTGGGGAGGTGGAGGAATACATATTTTGGCACAACCTCCATTCTAAATTGTTCTTGTGGGAAATGTAAAAATTCATTTTATTAAACTTACTTTGGCATTTTAAATGTGGTACAGTTGTCTTTTGTATCCCTCATAAACAGCCTTTCCATAAGTGTAAGTGTTACGTTTGAGTTTTTGAACGTCTCTGCAAGTGCTTCTGTGCGCTTGGTGAAAATTTCCTGATGATGGTGCCATGCCTAGATCCTGTGTAACTGGGATGGTAGAGAGATGGCCAGTAGTTCTTTTTCACACTATTTGGAAAGGGTATTGATGCAAGTGTAGCTCCCCTTCACCAGTCTTTTTCCCAGGGGATCATCATGCCATGTTACTGCACCATTTACCACGAGCACTCGAAGTCATGTAGTCTCTTGCTGTTTCCAAGCAGGAGACAGCTCTGAGGTGTTGTTGCTGGAAGCTATGTTCTTAATGGACTTCTTCTACTGTGGCTGCCCTTTGGGCCTCACTTAAATGGCAATCAAAGGAACTCAGATAGGCTTCAGAAACATAGGTATTGGTTAGCTAAGTTGCCATTCTCGTTTTCAGAAGCTCGGAGTTCTGCCTTACCATTTAGATACATCGCTCAGTTTGTCCCTACAACGTGTCCCCAGATAAATATTTCCATACTGTAGGTGGTTGTCCCTCAAAATATCCTGAAAAGCTAAAAAGGCTTTTGTTTACCTTGTTTAGTTTTATCCCTTTGATAATCACACTCATTATATTTATGCAATTCAGTGTAGATTTTATTTTAAAGACCTCGAAATCCCAGGCTATGTGTGTGTTTGATGTTCGTTTCTGATACTTAGCTTCCTGAAGTACCTGAATTGTCCTTGTTTACTCTGCTTTCTTGTTTCAACCTTCAGTTGGTGTCTTCACCTTTTATTCGATTTTTTTTTTTTTAAACAAGTCTCACTGATGACAAAGCCATGTACAAATAGAGACTGGATGGAACTCTACAATCTTCTCTGAGAAACATCTTCTTTAAGTTGTCAGGAAGAAAATCCCCTTAGAATGCTCTTAAATTGAATGACTAGTTTTGAAAGGCAATTGCATTCAAGGTGTACCCACAAAATTGGCCAACATTTAATCCACTTATATATTGATTTATGGCGATGGTGTTCCTAGCATCAGATTCTATAAACCAAACTAATTAAAAACAGAAGCGCTGGGAATCCAGGAAAAAGGAGAAAAAACATTTCTGAAAGATGCTACATTTAATTTTACTCAAGAACATAGGATGCTCATGAAAAGTAAAGTAGTATTGCCTGTATTACTACAAATATTGGCCATTAATGCCTTCAGCTGTTGATTCATTATAAAATAGAAGCAGATATTAATAAAAAAATCATGAAATATAGCATGTTATGTTCATTACAAATCCAAGAGACCAATGCCAAAGTTTCTACGAACTTTACAAGATATTTATACAGCAATCCACATTTTACAAAATTTCATATTATTAGATCAACTCGGTTTTGGCAACATCTAAGTAAAGTAGCTGTGCTATCTGCATCAACGAGAGTCTTGGCTTAGTCTCATTTACTTGGTAATGCCATGGTGGTGGATGGATTTAATCACAAATTTATTCAACCACCCACCCAAGAGTACTGTATCAACACATCGTGCCCCATCTGTAATAACCACCAGATGTAGAAGATACAAAAATTTTCATGAGATTTTGATGAGTTTATAGGACAGATGGAAACGCAGATAATAAATATAATTGTAATTTTCTTTGTTAACTTTTGAGCAACATGTATGTGTTGGGAACAATGGGAACTTATGAGAGTGAACTCTTATCAGCTCTTACGTGGTTAGTAAAAGTTCTCCCAAAAGATGCTGCCTGAGCTTAGTATCCAAGGAGGGTGCAGGAAGGGAGCTCTGGTTTAATGTGTTGGGCTGTGGTGTTGGTCTGGGTATTCTGCACAGACAGTTTCCCCACCACTAATAGCTACATGGAGGTTTCTTGAGTAGACATGTGATAATTCAATGTTTTCCATAGAAATAATTTAGAAACTAAAGATTGGAAAGTGGAGCTAGATTTCCAAAAATATTGGTGGCTGTTATCTAGGAATTACTCAATGTGGGAATATGAATCAAAGAGAGATAATTTTTAAGAATCAGTGCTCTATTATAGAACCATTTGACATCTAGAGGAAAACAAAGTTATAGAATCAATTGTATCAGGAAAAAACTCATCATTTTTGGTGGTCATTGATTTTAAGGAGAAATATACTGCTGAAGGCTTTCACTGAATTCTTAAGTAAAACATTACTTAAGGATATTTTTATCTAGCAAAAAAAATTATATTGTCTTTTACCATTTTCAAAGAACTCAATATTTACAACAGCTTTTTGAATTATACAGTCACTTTTATCCTAGTTTTCAAAATGAGGTTAAACATAGTGATTTGTCTAATGTCACCTTCCCTGACCCAATCATAACTAAAAGTTAAATTGTTTAAATTTACTTTCCTGATCTGATCCTTTTCTTTAGGTAAAGCACAGCATGTTCCTTTGAAGATCTGCAAGTTTGGTATGGCACTAAAATAGCATCAATCTTATATCTGTACTAAGGAAATCCATAGAAACTCAACCTTTTGATTCTTATGAGATTTAAGTGGTCTCACATTTTATGTTTAATATTGAGATTATTTTCTCAATTCTCTTTGGACCACTTCTAAATTGTAAATGTGTGGCAAAATTTACATGATGAAATTTAGAAATATTACCAGTGATTTAAAGAATTTGAAGGTTAAGAGTATCAGAATTGACAAGTTCAGAGACTGTGTTCGTTTTCTATTGCTGTATAACACATTACCACAAATGTTTATCCATAAACAACAGCTGTTTTTTAGCTCGTACTTCTGTAGGTCAAAAGTCTGTCAGGGCATCACCAGGTTCTATGAGCAGGGTTTTCTAAGTCTGAACTCAAGGTATCTGCTGGGCTGTGTTTTTGTCTGGAAGAACTGGGGAAGAATCTGCTTCCAAGTGCATTCCGGTTGTTGGCAGAATCCACTTCCTTGGTTTTAGGACTGTGTACCATATCTCTGCTGGTTGTCAGCCAGGGCCACCTTCAGCAACTCGAGACTACCAGCATCCCTTGTCACATAGGCCTCGTCTTTAAGCAGCAGCAGCGTCCGAATCTTCCTCATGCTCTGAGTCTCTGACTTCTGCTACCAGCTAGCAACAACTCTGCTTTTAAATGGCCTATGTGACTGAGTCAGGCCCACTCAAATGATCTCTTTTTCTTATAATCGTCTGTGCCATATGACATACCTCAATTACAAAAGTATAATGTGTCACATTCACGGTGTAGGGTAATGGGGTGCGTGCTCACCAGGGAGGAGGGAGGTGTCGGGGGCCATCCTGGCACACCGCCTACCACAGAGACATATTCTTACAGTACTCTGAACGGCCACTTCCCACCTGACTCAGAGTAATCTCAAAGAGCCCTTGCTATGACCTCACTAGGTATATTTGTGACACTATTTGTATAAACAGTGCTGCTAAAACTATAAATGTTCAGGACAGACCTATGTGATCTCACATAATATCACTTTCCTTCCTTACATGAAGGAAAAAGTAATAACCAGAGAGATATAATATCTAAAGTTCTACTATGGAAGCAAGGAGCAAGAAAGTATTTTAGTCACTGATGATTGGCCATGGTGTATCCTAATGTTAGGACTATATTGGGCACCAAGTAAAGGTTTCTAGAAAAACATCCATAAATTGATTAGACATAATACCAACAGGATGTGAGATGTGTGTATTTGGACTGGCCATACGGGCAAATCTAAGCCCCACTGATGATTTGAGGGGAAATCAATATAGAAGAAAAATGATTGAAAATTTGTTAAAATAGACAATATTGGTAACAGAGAAAATAATTGTTCAAATAGAGAAGGATGAGGTAAGTTTCTTATTAAACAAAAGTTATTTGAAAATATCAGGAAATGACAATGTAAAAGCAGTCTGATTTTGAGGGAAGAGAGAGGTAGAAACACACAGTGCCTTGTAGATATTTAGGTAAAGAACAGCCCAATCTTCCAGCTATTCAATATCCCGTGATTATTGTATAGATGATACAATGAGGGAGACAACTGCCCAGATCTCTAAACCACTTATTAACTTGTTTATTTAATTTTTTATTTTCAATTCACTTTTTCATATGTAATTTATAGTTAAATGTTTCTGTATACAAGAATGTAGCCTCCACAAAGTTCATGGGATACCCTTACTTTTTTAGACTGAGTACATTAGTGCCTGAAACACAATAATTATTCAGTAAATATTTATTGTATTATCAAATGAATGAAGAGATTGACCACTGAAACTCTGTGTATGCTGCCCTCAACAGGCTAATAACTCCCATAGACATTTATAAATGGTAGCACGGTAATACTATATGAATTGACACTTACAATTGGGTTCCTGAAGAGTCAGGAAATGCTAAATTATCAGCAGCATGATTTGTTTTATTAAGGATTCTAAAGTAATTGTTAAAACATTTATTTTTAATTTCTTTTAAAAAGCAATTGTATTTTTTCTAGATAGTCTAAGTATTTTATTTTTCTTTTCTTCTTTATTTTCAGAGATGGTGTGTGTCGGGGAGGCATCACACTATGATGCCAAGGCTGGACTCAAACTCCTGGGTTCCAGCATCTCCTGCCTTTGTCTCACAAATAGCTCGGACTATAGGCCTGAACCATCGCATCTGACTTTTTTAAAAACTGAAATACTATTCTCTGAAGTCATATTCCTTCTGAAGACCAAAGCACATCAATCTTACTTAGAAGCAAAGACCGTTGCCACACCCCCGGCATCTAGCCGTGGTGAGGTGGCGCTGTCCGCGTTGTAAAACACGTGGTTAGGTGGTCTGTGCTCCCCGGAGCGATACCCCCAGCCCCCCTGGTATGCGACAGCAGCGCAGAAATTGCCTAGCATACTTTTTGATGAACGTAATGACTCACGAGGTGCGACATAGAAGCCTAAAAAACCTTTACCCTGAAACCTGTTTGTTGAGTTGTATGCCTGATTGTTACCTGATTGTTTTAAGAAACCAAGAATAAACATAATGACTTACTGATCCATAATCACACATAGCCGATGGAGACTCAATGTCTCCAGGGGAACGATGCAGGAGCACGCTCCCACCATAAATGTCAGTGAATTGAGACAATGCATTGAGACAATGCAGGAACAGCAAACAAGATACTCCATCTAGATATGTACTTACACCACCCACAGCCACCCACAACTTAAAAACTTTCCACATACCTTTACATTTCATATATTTCCTAGTACTATAATCACTTACATAATTTACACATATATGAAATCTTTTAATCACATTAAAAGTAAATAATTTGTAAATTATTACTAATACTAGTAGTTATAAAGAAAGAATTTTCACGTTTTAAACTCTAACCTTTAAAGCATTTACTTAGATAAGGAGAAGTGAAAGACACAACTGATAACCAGCAACCTTTGTTCCCCCTCGCGAACAGAACCCCTTACGGACAGGATATTGTTTAAGTGAGATGGTCAAATACTCACATCTACAAGGTTAAATATTAACTTGTAAAACTCAACAAGTTGTAAAAATACCTTTTGTAATTTATAATGCTTTGTCAAAAATGTATAAAAACCAATCTTAAAATTCAGTGAAGTACAACTACTTTCTTCATCACTCGTGGTGTGTGGCAGTTTGTCATTCCATCCTGCGTCAACCTTTCAATCAACCTGTGCCGTTCACCCTGAACACCCTCGAACTGAGACCCATCGACTGGCGGACCGCGACAGACCGTAGTGCATAATATGCTTAAAAAAAAAGTCTCTTGAATCATAAAACGAGGTGTTTTTTAATTTACTTTTTATTTGCATATATTCATTGGGTGCAAGTGCAGTACTGCTACACTGAGTGATTACACTGTGGTGAAGTCAGAGCCTTCAGTGGATCAGGCACTGCAGTAATGCACATTATACCCACCAAGCAACATCCCATCAGCTGCCTCCCCTTCAAAGCCCCACTGTCCATCACTCCACTCTCTGATTCCATGTGCATACATTATTTAGCACACACTTACATGTGATAACATGTGGTATTTGTTTTTCTGTGTCTGAGTTGTTCGATTTAAAAGAATGGCCTCTGGTTCCATCCACAATGCTGCAAAAGGCATGATTTCATTTTTTCAAGCTGAATAGCGTTCCATTGTGAATATGGACCACATTTTCTTTATGTGAACTTTCATTGATGGACATCTAAGTTGATTCCATATCATTACCATTGTGGATACTGCTGCAATAAACATATGAATGCAGGTATCTTTCATACGTGATATATTGATTTCCTTTCCTTTGTGTAGATACTTAGTAGTGGGATTGCTGAATCATATGGCAGTTCTATATTAAGATAAAAAACAACTTCATACTGTTTTCTGTAGAAGAAGTTGGAATAATTTACCCTCCCACCAACAGTGTATGCACATAAGAGTTTCCTCTTCTTCACATCCTCATCAATGTGCTATTTTTTAAATAATAGCCATTTTGATAGGTATGGTATTTCACTGTGGTTTTAATTTATATTTCTCTGATGATTAGTGATGTTAAAGTTTTCTTCATATTCTTCTTGGCCATTTGTATGCCTTCCATTGATTATCCTTGTGTGCTGATGATTATTATCTTTTATCTAGAAAACTCTAAAGACTCTCCCAAAATAGCCTTAGATTTGATAAATTAATTTAATGAAGTTTCAGGGTACGAAATCAACATATAACAATCAGTGGCATTTCTGTAAAATAACAATCTAGCTGAGAACCGAATTGAGAAGGCAATCTCATTTATAATAGCTACAAAAAAAGAAATACCTAGGAGTATATTTAACCAAGGAGGTGAAATATCTCTAAAAGGAAAACCACGGAACACTGGCAAAAGAAATTGTAGATGAAACAAAGGGAAGAGCATTGTCTCATGCTCATAGATCAGAAGAGTTAATACCTTATCTTTAAAGTGACCATACTGCCCAAAGCAGTCTACAGGTTTAATGCAATCCTTATCAAAATACCAACATCATTTTTGTTGAATTAGAAAAAGCAATTCTAAAATCCACGTAGAACTGAAAAAGAGCCCAAATAACCAAGGCAATATTGAGGAGTGAAAAAAGAACCCGGGGCATTTTATTGCCCGACTTCAAATTACACTACAAGTTGATAGTGACCAAAACAGCATGGTGCTGGTGTAAAAGCAGACACATAAATTAGAGGACCAGAACAGAGAATCCAGAAATAAAGCAAAACACCTACCACCAACTGATCTTCAGCAAAGTAAACAAAAGCATGAACTGAAGAAAAGACAAGGACGTCCTATTTAGTAAACAAATGATTGTTGTGATTTGAGCTTAATACATACAAAGGGCCTCGGCTAGTCCCTGGCCTGTAGCACTCACTCAGTAAATATATGCTATCTTTGTTACTTCAAAAATAAAAAGTAGAAATCTCATAGACAAAGTCTATAATTACCCTCTCTAGCTCTTTGACAATCCATGTACCATTTGTATATATTCTCTCTACTGAGAATTATCCTCCAAATTTCTTTTTCTAGATTGCCAATGAAACCATTCTGTGCTAAGTTTTAAATCATTTGATAAGCTCTTTTGTTTTGCAATTATTGGGGGCACAGTAATGAGGAAAGTAAAGCTTGTGTATCGTCAGCTTATCAAGTTGACTGATACCCGCGGTGCTTTGAACTGAAAGGTATTTTTAGGGAATTGGATCTTTTCCTTTACCCCTTGAAGTTTCTGTTCAATCCTTTTGATTTTTCCTAGTTAACAACCACAGAATAAGAATGATTTTTATGTGACTACATTTTGTAAAATATATACTGATTAAAGAAAAAAAGAACCATTACAAGAGTAAGCGTAGTTTCTAATACTGTTATTTGGTAAACTCTTGAAATATGAATATATTAGTGTCTCAGAAATATAAAAGACTGTATACAGGGATTTTTCTTCCTTCAGGGATTAGGGAGGAGCCTAGTCTTTCCACTACTGGTGGGAAGCTCTGTGGGGCAGATGACTTGAAATTTAATGTACAGGCAAAGCTTAGGGCTACAGATTGGCTTTGCTTTTAGGAGTCAAGTAAAGAAGAGACTCGAAAGGAAATTCTCGGGTGAGATTTTGTGGGATCCCCTATAATTGACAAGAATATTTTCTTTATTGGCCAAAAACATCTGGCTTTTTCTGGATCATAACGAGTGCTGAAGATAATAGTATTTTTATTTTTAATGTACTTTAAATTTTAATGAACCTAAATTCTTATAACTCAGGCCGATTCAAATAAGGCAATCATTTCCCATTAATAATTGTCTTCAATGTGCAGATTGCAGAGCACCATCACTATGGAAATTCATGAGCGCCTAATTACACTGCATTCTAAACTGGTAAGGGAAGCACGTTGAATAATATAAACAAAGTTTAAAGATCATCTATACTTTTTATAGCATTCAATTATTTTGATATTTTAAAAGCAGAAGTAGCTGAGCATACATGTTAACTGGCTTCGTGTCCTTTGTATTTATTTATAATGATGGTATGAATAAACCACAGAATAAACAAACATAAGGCAGTTGAACACTGTGAGAGAAGAAACTCCCCAACCTGCAATCATTTCTTTAATTTCAAATTTACCTACTGAACGAAGGCCAAGAATTAAGTACTTAGGTTTTAGTCCTAACCTGCCACTGAAGATCATCCTCGGATAATTCTGCTTGTCTTTCTGAATCAGTTTTCTCATTGGCAAAAGGGAGGACGTTAAAATAAGTTATGTCTTGAGTCTCTTTAATTCTATAATTATATAGTCCTGTGAGAGTAAGGACTTTAAAATCTGGAATAAAAAATAAATTTATGATCAAGGCTCTTTTTATAAGGGATTAGCAGGACTTTTCCTGTTCACTCTTCAATGGTACACACCAAGCAGGCTGACGTTATATGACATATGATGCTTCAGAAATCCCTTTGACAGCAATATGTGGCTCTTTAAAAAATTAAATGTCATCATCTCACTACCAAATGTGGTTTTCATCTGACTTTAAAAGCACACTGTATTAAGACATGTATCATAACTGATTGCCATTTTTTTATAGTCTAGCATTTCAGGGAACAATTATGGTTCAATTTATGTGAATTCTTGGCAGAAATAAGATCACACCCTTGGCCTAGAAAAGAGTCCGCAGTTGTGGGATGTCAAAGAAAAGGATGCAATTAGAGGGTAAAGGCAGTGTCACGTGCTGCATTATGAAGAATACTTGAAGCTACAGAAATTTGTTTATGGAGTTTGAAACTCAGTCACGTATAGAGATTATAACCACAGCAGCATTTTATTAGAGGCAAAATATTTCTGTAGGAATCTAAATAAAGCAGAAAACAAAACACGTTACATAACTTTTAAATAACTACTTTTATACACTGGTGGGAGACTTGGTTGGGTGTTATGAAACAGAATAGTTGGCATAGTTTTCAAGTAGTATGTTCTAATGGATGACATTTAGAGGTGTGGCCCTCCATGCCCATCAGAGTGTATATAAATGTCCCTGTGCTGTCACACTCACAAAACTGACCAACAACAGCAAATCAACTGACCTACAGCAGCAAACCACCCCTGACACCATGAGCTACTACGGCTACTATGGAGGCCTGGGCTGCGGCTGCAGGGGCTTCGGGGGCCTGGGCTATGGCTGTGGCAGCTTCGGCAGACTGGGCTACGGCTGTGGCTTTGGGTACGGAGGCTACGGGTACAGCTGCTGCCGTCCATCTTGCTATGGAAGATACTGGTCTTCTGGCTTCTACTGAATGAACACTTGAAAATTTACAATTCAAGGACTTAGACTTCCATGCCAGTTTCTTCTAGAAAACTATTTTATGACCTTCCTTCTGTGTTTGCCCTGTCTTGATAATTAAGTGGCTACTTAGATCACCTGGTTCCTGAATTATGAGAAGAAAACTTGATGAACTAATAATGGAGGCGTCTAGTTAGTGGCGTTTCTCAGAGATCTGCTTCTTTGCTGGGTGGACTCACTAAGCTCTAAGACAGTTTGTCTTTCAATTATTTGATATCTAATAATAAACTTTTTCTAATGCAGTAAATGTGTCTTGAGCGTCAATCCTCTTACCATAATAGCATGATGTGATTGATGTGTTAATATCACAGACTAGGGCAATATTTTCTTCTTGTATCTAAGAAATGTACCAATATCTTTTGTCATAATGATCTTTTCATTCTCCTCCTTTTCTTCTTTTTTTAAATCTTCTTTTCTTTATTCCCTTTTCCTTGGTTTTTTCTCCTCTTCATCATCCTTAACATTATCAGTATCTAGCTTTTCATCCTCCTGCAAACACAGGAATTCAACATCTAAAGGTTGAAGATGCTTCTGTAATGATAATCAAACTTGAGTTTACTACACTTGATCTTAGGCAAAAGGTCAAGAAGGGATTTCAGTTTAATTTGTAAAGACATGCTTCCTTGGAAATTATCTTGATAATTTCAAAGCAAAATGCTAAGAAAAAAATTTTTTCATGTAAATTATTTTAAAACACTTGAAAAGATAAAAATTAGGAAATTATGCCAAAATAATAATAATAGTTAAATCTAGGAGATGGGGATATTATGTTTTGGATATAAATATTCTTTTGTATAAGTTTGAAATATTTCATAGTAACAGAAACTAAAACAAATAAAACTCATTTCAATGACCTTAAACACACATTATCTTATTAAATTAGTTTTATAAAAATGGACCCAAGAAGAACTAAAAATCTGAATAGTTCTATATCTCATATAGAAATTTAACCTATCACTAAAAACTTTTCCAGAAAATACAAAAAAATTTAGGCCAGATGGTTTCCCTGATGAATTCTTAACATTCTCTCTTTCAGAGAATAAGAAAAGAAGGGTCATTTCCCCAGATCTTTTTTTTTTTTTTTTTGAAGGTAGCAAATCTCAACAAAATATCAGAAGTTAACAAAAATATAATAACATCACCCACGGAGAGATGACAAGCCAATATTTCTCATTGGCATATATGTGAAAGACTTAAGAATCATAAACAAATTTATCTAGCAATATATGACATAGGTAATAATTCATATGCAAGTGAGTTTTATTTGAAGAATCTGAAAAAACTTACCATTAGAAAATCATAAACTTAATTCAATGTATTAACAGAATGAATAAAATAAAATGAGACATTAAATATAATTTAATTCCTATAACCATGTTGGCTTAAATAGCACATACTTATTATCCCCCAGGATAATCTGTAGGTCAGATGCCCAACGCAGACTAGGGGGGGGCTGCAGCCCTTTCCATTGTGTGTTTCCTCGCCTTTCCCAGCTTCAGGCTGCCCATGTTTTGAGTCCCGTGGCACCCTCCCTCCACCCTCAAAGCTGGCAATGGCATATGGAGATCTTCTCATGCTGCTGTCTTTCTGGTTCTCTGCAGCAAGGCAGGGTTCTCTGCTTTGAAGGACTCGTGATAACATTGTGCCTGCCCAGCTAACTAGGAAAATCTCCCCATTTTAAATTCCATCTGCAAAGTCTCTTCGGTCATGCATGTAAGCTAACAAATTTAGAGATTCTGGGCCCTAGCGTATGAACATTTCAGCAGTTTCATTATGCATGCATTCTCCCCACCACACACTCCACGTGGATTTTACCATTTGGCCTTCACATACACAATGTGCAAGAGTGACTGTTTCTGAATAGCCTTGCCGAGAAAATACATTTCATATTTCTAAATTTTTCCAATCTGATAGATGAGAAATGGTAAATAAATTAGTTTTCATTTGTATTTCTATTTCGATAAGGGTGAACATTTTTTGTTATCCTCAATTACCATTTTATATCTTTTTATTGAGTTTTGTGTTCATGTTTTGCCCATTGTAGTTTTACTGTAATACTCAAAGTTCAGGATACGTTAAGAACATGTTTCTTTCACTTGTGACATGGTGTTGCATATATTTCTCCTTGTTTTTCATTCACTTTCTTTTTACTTTCCTTATCATGTTCTTACTAACAAATACTTGGGTGCATATACACGTACATATACAGAGAGAGAAGCATGGAGACTGATATATGTGCATGTAAATTATACATGCATGTTAATAAAATTCAAATTTCAAACCAAAGTGATTACTTACTGATTGCTTCTGGTTCTGACTCAGTGCCAGAAAGCCTTTTACTGTATGCCCAATATATATAGAACTTTACCCATGTTCTCTCTTAACATAGTTTATAATATCTACATTTTGAACCCCCCCTTTTTTTGACACAGAGTCTCACTTTGTCATCCTCAGTAGAGTGCTATGATGTCATAGCTCACAGCAACCTCAAACTCTTGGGTTTACGTGGTTTTCTCACCTCAGCCTCTCAAGTAGCTGGGACTACAGGTCCCTGCCACCATGCCTGGCTATTTTTAGAGATGGGGTCTCACTCTGGCTCAGGCTGGTCTTGAACGTGTGAGCTTTGGCAATCCACCTGCCTCGGCCTCCCAAGTGCTGGGATTACATGTGTGAGCCACTGCGCCTGGCTAGGAAATGGTTACTTAGGCATCACAGGGAGGTATGAATTTATGTCACCATTTTATCTTTTAGATGTGGCTAGCTAGTTTCCAGGCAGGCATTAGTTACTAAAAATTCAATTGTTAACAAAATAAGTGCCTGCCTATCATACATTAAACTTTCATATTATTTGGCTTTGTATCTGGATTTTCTTTTATTTTTATGTCTTTTTTTTTTTTTTTCCTCATGTATCAGTATCACATTGTGTTAATTACAGAGGCCTGTATCACGGTTTAGTCTCTGGTACAACTAAAATTTCCCTAGAACCTTTTAAATTTGAATTTTCCTGGTTGTTCTTGTATCGCTTGTATATTTATTTTTCCACATGGAGTGTGGTATTAATCAACTCAACTATGTCCATAAAAAAGAAGAAAATGATGAATGGATAAAGAAAATGTGGCACATACACGCTACGGATTATTAGTCAAACATAAAAAGAAGGAAATCCTGCCATTTGCGACAACGTGGATGGGACTGGAGAACAATATGTTGAGGGAGATCAGCCAAGCCAAGAAAGACACGTCCTGCATGTTTTCACTCATACGTGGGAGCTAAGTATTAAAACAATTGATCCCATGGAGACTGAGCGGAGGAGGATGGCTGTCAGAGGCTAGGACCGGTAGTGGAGAGGGGGAGAGAAAGTGAAGATAATTAATGGGCACATAAACCTAGGTAGATAGTTAGAAAGAACAATATTTGATAGCACAACAAAGTGACTATAGTCAAAAATAAGTTACAGTATACTTTAAAATAATTTAAAAAGTGGAATTTTCCACTTGTAAAGTGGAATGTGGAATGTTTCTAACACACACAAGTGATAAATGCTTGAGGCAATGGGTACCCCAATTCCCCTAATTTGATGCGTACACATTGTATGCCTGTATCCAACATCACAGTACCCTATAAACACATACAACTATTATGTACCCATACTAAATAAAAAAAGTAAGCAAATAAATAAATAAAATAAGGCAGAGTAAAATATAAAAGTAATTTTATTGACATTGAATTGAATTCATAAATTAACAATTAACTTGGGAGAAAACTTATGCTAGAGGATAGTCCATTCCTGAAAAGAGGATTTTTTTTCCAATTTGTTCAGTTCTACTTTTAAATCTTACTATAGGTTTTGCAATTGTTTAAAAAAGTATATTCTCAGTGAGCAGGGCGCCGGCCCCATATGCCCAGGGTGGCGGGTTCAAACCCAGCCCTGGCCAAACTGCAACAAAAAAATAGCCGGGCGTTGTGGCGGGCGCCTGTAGTCCCAGCTACTCCGGAGGCTGAGGCAAGAGAATGCTTAAGCCCAAGAGTTGGAGGTTGCTGTGAGCTGTGTGACCCCACGGCACTCTACCGAGGGCCATAAAGTGAGACTCCGTCTCTACAAAAAAAAAAAAAAAAAAGTATATTCTGGAATATTTGGTATTCTTTGTTACTTTTAAAACAGTGGTTTCTGTATCATGACATCTTTTACTTTTTTGTATAAATAAAAACCATTGATTTTTCTGTGATCATATTATATCCCATCACTTAACGAATTATTTGGGTTTTTAAGTAAGATGCATTGTTGATTCTCAGGGGATTTACCACATATGCTATTGTGTTGTCTGTAAATACAAGCGTTTTACTTCCTATTATTCTTCCTTTCTAATTCTGACTTTTCTGATATGTGCATTTCTCGCTCAACCGCATTAGCTAATATCTATAGAACAAGGTTTAATAGTAGTGAATGTCGTGAGCCTCTTTGCCTTTCTCCTCATCTTTGTAGAAATACCTCCAGGGTTTCACAGTTAATTAAGATACTGACTTTAAGACAATTGTATTATATTAAGAAATTATCCATCAGTTCCTATTTACTTAAGTGCTTTTATCATGAATGAATATTGAAATTTGGCAAAAGTTATTCAGCATTTATAGAAATAGTAATATGATTATTCTTGACTATCAATATGATATATTATATTAATCAATGTCCCCATCACCATACCACTTCTATTCTTAAAATAAATCTCATTTTCTCACATATTTTTGTCATAATATTGCATTCTATTTGCTAATGCTCTTAGTATTTTTGCATGCATATTTATAAGCAATACAATATGTCTGTAATTTTCTTTTGGCACATGTGCTATCATTGTTGATTTAGATAAAAATGGTAAGTTCATTTTATAAAAGGTGTTCGGAGGCTTCATTCATTTGCAATGCTCTGAAACAATTTATGTTGCATAAAGATAATGTCTTTGAGTTTTTTGGTAGATTAGACTTTGAAACTACTGGAGCTTGCGGATTTTGATTGGTTGCGGGTATTTCTTGAGGTCTTTCTCTGTTCCTTTGCAAAGAAGTATCAGAATTGTTAACCCACGTGTGTGTGTGTTTTATGTACCCTACATGTGTTAATTTTATCAGCTACAGTACCTTTGCTTTTCCGGAATGTCATATAATTGGAACCATATACAGTATGTTACCTTTCCAAGTGGTTTTGTTCACTTAGTATGCATGTAAGATTTGTTTTTGTATTTCTATCTTGATGGTTCATTATACGGGGGTGTGACAGTTTTTTTATCCATTCACATATTGAAGGACAGTGTTTCCAATTGTTGGAGTTAAGAATAAAGCTTCTATAAATATTCATTTGCAGGTTCTGAGTCAGACATTTTCAAATCTATTGTGTAAATATCAAGGAATGCAACTGTTGGATCGTATGTGTACGGGAAGAGCATGTTTAGTTTTTTTAAGAAAGAGCTGAACTGTCTTCTAAAGTGACCGAACCATTTTGCCTTCCTACCAGCAATGACTAGGCATTGTCACTGCAGCCTGAGATCCGAAAAGGAAGTTCCTGGTGCTCTGCCTCCTTGCCAGCAATGGATGTTGTCAGCTTTTCAAATTTTATCCGTTCTACTAAGTATATCATAGCATCTCATTTTTATTTAATTTTCATATACTTTTATTTTTAGATTTCTGTAATTGTTTGGTTTTAGATGTTTCTCTTGAATATAGTGATTCTGTCTTTGTGAATCCTATTAATAATTGTTTTATTTTAATAAAGAAGTTGTTTGTCCTCATTTATTTACTTGTTATTATGTGTCAGCTCTGAAAATGTATGTATTATATTAGCTATGCTTCTTTATCTATATATTGTGCTTTCTTTACTCAATATTGTATAAATAATTTTGATATTCAGAAAAATTATGATTGTTATTTTAGTGGTTATACAACATGATGATGTATTTTCTTGTAAAATGTCCATTTACCTCATTTACTTATTTAAACTTTTACTATCTGATTTTCAGTTTTTAATAATAAACACTATGACCTCTTATTCAACCATTGAATACAATTTTCTATATTTCTACTCCTTTCTTTCATTTTTATTTGAATTATTTTTACTTTCTCATGCCATATATAATATGTTACATAGTTTTCTTTTATTCTTATCATTATCTAAGTCTAATTGTAGATCAAAAATTGAATATATTCGGTTGAAACTTGTAATCCTAGCACTTTGGGAGGCTAAGGAGGGAAGATCACATGGGGCAGGGAGTTCAAGGCTCGTCTGGACATCATTATGAGCCCTAGCTCTATAAAAATAATTTTAAAAAATTTATCTGGGCATGCTGCAGACATGTATGCAGTGCCAGCTACTTGAGAGAATGAGGCAGGAGTATCTTGCTTGTGTATAGGAGTTCAAGGCTGCAATGAGTTGTGAGTGCCCCATTACACTCCAGCCCAGGCAATAGAGTGAGACTTTGTCTCTGAGAAAAAATTAAACATATTACATTTTCAATAGTAGTTCTTTGCCAAAGTTTCCTCATTTATCTAAGTTGAATCTTCAGTTGATTAGCAACAGGGGTTTGTGAGTTCTGTATTTCCTAGATTTTTGCTTTAACCATTTCTGATGAAATACAAGAATAGAATTTTGTCCAGGGCATTTGGCAGCCCTCCGAAGGGTTTTCTAAGTATGGTGGCAATAGAAGTAGCTGTGCATTTCCTTGAATTCACCTTTAGGAAGGTGACACTTGACCTATGCTTTGAAAAATTGTTTAGAAGAAGATGGGTGGAGAATTGCAAAGGAAGATTCTAGGATGAAGCCACAGCTCCTGTGAAGTGTCAAAAGCATCCAGCAGGTTGATGTCATATGTTGTTACTCGTGCGTGGAGTAAAAGCAAATATATGGGAGGGGGAAGTAACCAGGATATATAAATATAAATGAGGCGATGAAAAGCCTTGTTTGTGAATTCAAGGATTTTTTTTTTTCAGGGTAACAGAGAGATTTTATTTAGGAAGAACAAAGAGAAAGCTTAGATTTTATTTAAGAATAAAGATAAAGTTTAGAGAGTTGGCAAAGAGAGTTGGAAATGGGTCCCTCTTTTGAAGGAGCAGAAGTGAGAGAGACTAAGCGTTTAATAGTGTCTAATGGCTAAGAGATATAATGACTAGGAAATGAAGTGACAGATTTGTTTATTAGAGTGTTAATTTGTACTCAGTATGGAGAACAAATCTGATGAGGGCATTCCTTTGAGGCAGTGTGACCAGTGGGAAGCTCCTGCATTAATCCAGGGTAAAGTGAAAGAGTACCAAATTAAACGGTAACAGACTAGACAGGACTAATATGGATGGAAAATCATTTATGTGATTCAGTCGTTGACCCTGTGAGTGTAAATGGTCAAAGTGGGGAGAAATAGTGATGAAAATATAAGAAAGAATTCCAATATCATATCCAAGTATGTGGCTTGGCTGATACTCAGAAACCAGGCGGTTTTGTGCGAAAAGAAAAGAATGAGTTCGCTACAACCAGGCATAGAATTTGAAAGTATCTGAAATAAGAGATATCCAATAAACAGCCACATCAATGGAGCTGAAGTTTAGAGAGGCCTTTTGAAAGTCGTGAGTGTAAGCACTGTTATTAAAAACAATATTAAATGAAATTCCACAAGAAAGTACGCACAGTGAATATGGAGGAAATGATACACTTTTAGAGTTAATGGATAAGTAAAAAATTAGGAATAAACTAACAAGGAATTGGCAGGGTAAGCTAATTGAATGTTTGTCATAGAAACTGAGAGAAGAAAGTTTCACAAATGAATACATGGATGGCGAAGGCAGTGATGCTAAAATGCCAATGCAGGTTCAAACGAGTCAAAACACCAAGCTTTCCTCTAATTCTATAAGGAAATCACTAAGGACTTTGAGATGGTGCCCTGACCACCCTGGAGAAAAGACCCTGGGTCTTTTCAGAAAGAAGCATCAGAAACCATGACAATGGAATGCAAATTAATAAGAAAAACAGTCTGAGGTTATGCCATTACAAGACTACTGGAAGCCATCAACCAGATAAAACCTTTTTAATTAGAACACCAGCCTGGCTTTTGAAGAGGCCCTAATCATTTTTCATCTTGGGAAAATTTTATTCTTGGGCATGTACACTCGTTAAAAACAATTATTACTAAATGTCTTTTAATAAGAGTTTGGACCTTTTATAAAGCAAGAAAAGGACAATTTTAAAAAAATTATGGGACTTTAAATTATTCTATTATGTAGAAATAAGATTACCTGTCATTGCTGTCTCCCAGCACTGAGAGAATAAAATTATTCTGAGAAGCTGGAGACTCCTACACTGAGGAAATCATCTTTTTTATCAAACCTAAACTCTAATTTCTGACACTGTGAGCTACTATGGCACCTCCTAGGGACACCTTGGCTGCAGGGACCACTATAGGTATGAGGCTATGGGTTCTGCTACTGTGCCCATCTTGCTATGGAGAATAAAGATCCTTTGTCTTCTACTAAAAAACTCACTGACTCTTAGACTTTTTTCTATGCCTATATTCTTGGCTATATGCTTTAGTAATGTTCCTGCATTTCTCGATACAGAGAAAATATCTATCACTTATTGGCTTCATGCTCCAGAAGGAACTAGCTCTTCCTTGAAAACAATCTGAACCTTTTGAATTGGGGTTTTGCCTATTCTTTAGTCACTAACATCTGTCATGACCATCTGTGACCTATAATCTTGTATTTTAAAATAATCATATTTAACTATCGTAGCAAATATGGCATTATCAGTTCGTTTCAGTACATTTCAAATGGGCATGGAAGTTTTCAATCAAGATGTTAGTCTTTTTTAAAAAAATTATTTTTATTTGATTTCTGATTGGACAGATAATATATTTTCATTATCAGAAAGACAAAGTAGAATGGTATAATACCCATTATTGCATTGTTCAGTATTCATGAACAGGTCTAATTAATAAAATTATATATATACACAAAATGCTGCTTTATTGCCTACTTTGTCTCCTTAATAAGAAATTGAAAACATTTCCTTGATGTCATTAAATTATCTTAGAACATTTCCAATAGCTACGTGGTGTCATAAAAGCTATTTAACCATTCGCCCCTTGTCACTTTTCTTCCATATGGTAAACGTTTTGTTCTTGAATTTCTGATCACTTCTCCGATTTGTTTTTCTTTATTGTATCAGCACACATTGGTGCCTGCTTCACCGACCCCTCTGCCAAAAATGGTTTTTATCCTTGCCTAGTTTACATATGTAAAAAAGTTTCTCTTCTTTTAATTAGTATTTAATGATTGCTCTGGAAATCAATATTTTAACTTTTTGTTTTATTTTTTAATTGATAAATAATAATTGTATATATTCGTGGAGTGCAAAGGGATGTTTCAACACAAATAACATATGGGGATCAAGTCAGGATGGTTTGAATTGGTGTTTTGTTTCAATGTTGATTCAATGTATATTTACCGTGTTCCTTCATGTGCCTGGCATTATTCTACGTGTTGAGGATAGAAAAGAATGATATGGACAAAACCACTGTACACGTTCACGTGTTTTACTTTCCATTTGTTTTCAGCAATTGTGTGCATGATTTTGTTTTTATAATTTGATTCTATATACTTTTTTATGACTTAATCTTAAATAATAATTAATTATGACCTTTATTCTTATAAATGTGTTTGTATTCTGAAGCTTATTATCAAAGTACCGCAAACATAGGATTATACACAAAAATAAATTTTAAATAAAGAATCGAGTTGATACTAAATAATATTCACAATAAACGTGTAAGGAATAATGAATACTACCCAAACTCTCACACACACAACACCAAGTTTTCAAATGTATAATATCCTTTATGGAGAATCAGTTCAGTGTTAAACTATTGATACATGATATATGTTAAACTATTGATATACGAGCTACCTTCTTGAGAAGGTAATTATTTAACTGACTTTCTATTTTCCTACCTATAGATTAAAATCATGTTTCCCAAAAGGTATGGTTTCTCTAAAATAAGTGTGAAGAATGTCTGAGTTTAAAACACCTGAGGATTACTTGCCAATTTTATTTTCTGGACCATTCTTTTTGATAATTTCTTTTCAGTAGTGGTGCTATAGTTTCCTGGACTGTTAGTCAAAACTTCCTTGAAAAAAATCACTATTTTAAATGATACCCAAGTTCTCTTTGGCATCTTAAATTATTGCAATGCTTAGTATTCATTTCTAACCCCGTCTGCTACAGTGGATAAGGTAGCTTTGACGTGCCGTCCCCCTTCCAGAGACTGTAATCTAAAAGTTATTACAAGGACTCTGAAATCTTGGAAGAAGTTTTGGAGGAGATTTGATATAAGTATAATATCCAAAGACAAAATAATAAATTGAAATAGCACCATGATCCTCTGGAGAGTTCATATGATGTTCATTTCAAATAAGTTCTCAATAATGATGAGAAGGGTACTGCTTACTTTATAAGTTAGTATAGTCCCTTTTTTGCTTTATTCCTATAGTTATGATCATTTCATGGCCTTTTGAAGGCATCTAACACTTAATTTTTAAATTTTTTTTTAAATTTTACTTTTGATTGATGAACATATATCTATTTATTGGGCATAGTATGACGTTTTGACATATATTTACCTTGTGGAATGGTTAAATAAAATTAATTATAATGATAAAAACATTTAAAATTTACTCTCTGGTACTTAATTTTGACATACATACCCTTATCAGAAGAACTGAGCTGTAGGCAAACTTGCAGATAATTTGCTCTAAAAATTTTTAATTTATAGGACTGAAGTTAAAAATGACAAAAGAATTTCTTATTCATTAACAACTCTTCGTCATACTGCTCATTTTTTTTTTTCCGGTAAAAGGTAAGAAAATCACCTTGAATGAAATAAACAATGTCTTCTCTAAATCTGTAAATTCTGAAGAGCGTATGGGGTATAGTAGTTAAGTGTGTCAAATTGTTGTAAAATAAAATTAAAATGTGTATTAAGTATATTAATTTGAATCTATAATAAGGCATCCCAATTATATTTTCTAGATTGGGAAAATACGGAGTAGCCTAACAGAGCCATTATGGTTTGTGATTGTATATGGGTGGTGTGCACTACTGCTTCATTGTCAGATTGTATGAGCTCTGAGCTTAGAGTTTTCATTATCTGTTACATTTCTACAGAACACAGAACAGGCGCTCAATGAATATTTGTTCAAAGAAAAATCATAATTAATATTATAGAATTTTGTGGCCCAAGAAGTTATTGGTTATAACTGATTGAACTTCCATTGACAGAATTAAAGTACTGGCTGAAAGACAATTCCTTGACAAGTTGATTTCTGAATACATTTCAGAAACCAAAATGTATTCTTAACTATTACCATTTCTCATTCTTCAACATATTTTTGATACATTCTCTCCTGAAAATCTGAATTAGGAGTAAAGCTGTCTGAATCACACCAAATCCTCATTTACTAGATTACATATCCTTAAGAAAATCTCTTACCTTGCTGTAATTGATGATGAAATTTCAAATTCTACTTTCAAATTCATTTTATAAATGAAATGTAGGCTTGTAAAATAAAAGAAAATAATACTTTCCAACAAAATCTCAGAGGGTTGTACAGAAACCCAAGGACAATATACATGTCAAAATGTTGTCAAATTACTGATTTTGTTGTAAATAAATTATTTTGCAGAAGGATTTTTGTATTTTCTTACTTAGAAAAGTATATAGCTGTTCTTTTTTTTTAAAAAAAACTTGTATTGAGTGTAACTTCCAAATAAAACTTTGTTACCTTTATCAGTGAAAATTCATAACTCTCTCTTGATTCAATAGTAGGTCAAAAGGTTTTCACTTTATAATACAAGTGTTTCACTTTAGGTTAATCCTGTGTCTGAGAGCTCTTGTAGGAAGTTATATATTGGTATCTTTTTAGAACACTTCTTTTCAAAGTCTCAAAAGGTCAATGATGCTTGAGGGCTTGCTTATGAATGTCCTAGAGAGGTAAAGCTTTATAACATGTATTGATACTTCTACAATTTAAGAATCAATGAACATTCATTGCATTTATGGAATAATTATGCATAATTAATTTTTTGGTTTTAGTTTTGTTGTAAACAGGATTCCTGTTTGCCCATCAGCAGTAAAACTGGTTTTGTGTTATCTTTCTAATACTAATGATTAATATCTCCTAAATAACTCAGGGCCTTTTCTTCTTGATACTTTTATAAAATGACTCTTAAAGCTGAGGTGCTAACTGAAGATGGCTAGCAGAGGAGATCTGACTATGTTATTTTTGGTGACTTGCAATCTTTTCATTGATTCCTATTTCTTTTCACTCATATACATCACACAGGTCCCAGACAAGTTCTATCCAGTGATAAATGGACACCCCATTCCAATGAAATTTTCCTGAAGAATCAAAACAGGAGTCTTGAGATAGGAAGAATTTTTGACCAATTTTTCTGTGCTGATGATTTTGAAAACTCAGGGTCAAGTGTCAAAAAGAGGAATTATGCTAAATTCTCATATAATCCTGACAAGTCAAGTAAATTAAATATGGACTTTCAGTGCCAAATTCAGTTCTTTGAGATGATACTAGTAAATTAAGTGTGTTCATATTGTGAGAACAAAGCACAATTTTATTTCTTTTCTTTTTTTTTTAATAGGGATTTGGGATACAAGAGCAGTTTTGTTACATGGATATCACGCACAGTGGAGAGGTCTAGGTGTAGCCACCACCCAAATAGTATACATTGTACATTGTACCCATTAAGCCCTTTTTCACCTCCAGTCTCCTCCCACCCTCTCACCCTTCTGAATCTGGAAGGCCTATTATTCCGCTCTGTATATCCCTGTATACCCATGAATTTGAATTAGTTTCCCCTTATAAATAAGAACATGTGATATTTTACTTTCTGAGTTATTATACTTAAGATATTTCCTCTGCTTCCATCCATGTCAAAGACATTATTTCATTTCTCATTATGGTTGCATAGTATATCATGCATTTGTGTATGTTATACACACACACACATTTTCTTCATCCAATTATCTGCCTGTGAATGCTTGGTTTGACTCCATCTCTAAGTCCGGATAACTTTATGGCATAATGATTTTTTTTCCCTTTCAGTTGATACTGAGTAGTGGGATGCTGGACCAAATGCTAGTTCAAATTTTAGTTTTTTTTTTTTTTTTTTGGTGTGTATGTGGGTGAAATCTAGGTACTATTTTCCATAGAGATTGTAATAATTTACATTCCCACCAACACTGCAAACATTTTCCTTTTTCTGCACATGTGTTTTGGGTTTTATTTGTTTGTTTGTTTTACCTTTTAATAGCAGCCGTTCTGACTGGTGTGAGATGATAGCATTTTGTGGTTTTAATTTGCATTTCTCTGGTTATTAGTGATGCCAAACAATTTTTCTTATGCTTGCTGATCATTTGTTTGCCTTCTTTTGAAAAAAATTTGTTTATGTTCTTTGTCCATTTTTTTCATGGGGTTATTTGGGTCTTTTGGTGGTTGTTGAAGCAATTGACTTTCTTGTAGATTCTGGATGTTAACCCTTTATGGATGCATAGATTGTTAACATTTTTCCTCATTTTTTAGTTTGTCTGTTCACTCTTTTGATTATTTATTTTCTTGTGCAGAAGAATTTTATTTTAATTAAGTCCTGTCTGCCTATTTTTGTTTTTGTTGCCTTTGCTGTTGAGGTCTTAGTCATGAATTTCCCCCCCACCCCCCAGGCCAATGTATTGAAGAACTTTCCCTAGATTTTCTTCTAGATTTTTATCGTTTCAGGTCTTATATTTTAATTCTTTAATCCAGGGCTTTCCAACCTTTTTTCCTTTCTGTCTCACATTTAAAGAATAAAAGCAGTGTTGGGCCACACATTAAATACACAAATACCAACCGAAGCTGATGTTACCAACAGAAGCAAAGCAGTCCTCAGTCTGTATGGGTCCCACAGGCCTCAGTGTGGACACTCCTGCTAGTAGTCTATTTTGAGAGGGGTCACGATTCATTCTTCTGCACATGCTATCCTATTTCCCAGCACTATTTATTGAATAGGTTATCTTTTTCACAGTGTACATTCTTATCAACTTTGTCAAAGATCAGTTGGCGTAGGTATATGACTTTACTTCTAAGTTTTCTGTTTTTTTCATTGACCTATGTGTGTATTTTTATACCAGTTCCATGATGTTTTGCTTATGACAGCCTCATAGTATAATTTGAAGTCAGGTACTATAATATCTCTCACATTGTCCTTTTTGCTTATGATTGCCATGGTTATTTATGCTCTTTTTGATAACATAAGGAATTTTAGGATTGCTTTTTCTAATTCTGTGGAAAATAATGGTGGCATTGTACTAGGAATTACATTCAATCTGTAGATAGATTTGGTTGTGTGGTCATTTTAATGATATTAATTCTTGTGATTCATGATCTTGGGTTGTATTTCCAGTTGTTTGTGGTGCCTACATTTTCTTTCATCAGTGTTTTATAGTTTTCTTTGTAGAGATAGTTCACTTCCTTTGTTAAATGTATTCTTAGGTTTTTTTTTTTAAGCTACCATAAATAGAATTGACTTCTTGATTTTGTTCTCACTTTAATCCTCATTGGTATATAGAAATGCTGACAACTTTAATACATTCACTTTGTAGCCTGACATTTCACTAAATTCACTCATAAAATCTAGGCATCTTCCCACAGAATTTTTAGTGTTTTCTAGATATGCACTCACCATTGGCAAAAACAGATAATTTGACTTCCTCTTTTCCAATTTGGTTGCGTTCTACTTGTTTTCTCTGACTGCATAGGCCTTCCAGTGCTCAATATGAGTAGTAAAAGTGGGTATCCTTGTAATAAAAACATAGTTTCTTAAAATAGAGTAGAAATATGATAATGGCCAAAGTTTTAAGCAGCTTAATTTCAGTATAAAAAAATAAAATTTTCGAAAACCTAACAGATTAGAGTAAATCAGAAAAGTGGCCTATTTTAGGATTTTGAACAAGTGTCACCAAACCTATTTAAACTTTAAAATAAGTGGGTGGCACCTGTGGCTCAAAGGAGTGAGGCGCCAGCCCCTTATGCCAGAGGTGGTGGGTTCAAACCCAGCCCTGGCCAAAAACCGCAAAAAAAAAAAAAAAAAAAAAAAAAAATAGAAAGAAAGAAACTTTAAAATAAGCCAAATCCCATGATATTGCCTTCATTCAGTGTAATATTTTGAATGGCAATGAGATGCTATGATGCCTGGATAGAGCATTTTATATAGATGGCAGTAATCACACATATGGTCTTGAAGATACCATGATGTTTTTCAACATAGACAAAGTGTGCCTCATTGGAATTTCAACAAATGTTCTCAAATTAGAATTCAAAAACATTAATAAAATTGTCTTTTCTATAATTGTGGCCACAAAATGAAGATTATTTTAGTCTCTTTTTATTGCCACATCTTTTTCTGAGGTGTGCAAGAGTCCCTGGGCAGATGATGACACTTGAAGAACATATCTTTGTGAGTGAACAAAATCCTCAACTCTTGACACACACTGTGAGCCATTTCTCTGGTGACTGCTATGGTGGCCTGGGCTATAGGTACAGAGCCTGGGTTATGCCTGTGGTTGTAAAGGCTGCAGTCACAGCTGCCACTGCCCAGTATGGTGTGGTGATATGGACTCTCTGGATTCTATTGAGAAGGAAAAAAAAATTACTTTAGAATCCATTTATCACCCTATTGTTAGTTTTTTTCATGATAAATAATAATACCTCATTCCATGATGTGACTGATGATTTCACAGATCAAGTCATGTGGAGCATTTCTTTTGGCAATTTCCTATAAAGCTATCCTCTTTGAATGATAAAGTTTGGTTCCTTTAATTTACTTCACATTAATGTTTACTAATTTTAATATTAACATACAGGCTAATTTTTTTTTGCCTTAAAAATTGTTCTTTTAAGGATGACCTTATAAGAGGACTTAGTGCTATATTTGTATTAAAGGTATATTAGCTTTGAAAGTGAAGTTCTGCTTTGGTTTCTTAAACATTTCTACATATATTTTTGCAACAGAAGTCATTCTTACAGAGAAAAAAGGTATTCTTTTTTCTTATTTATGCTCAAAAAAGTAACTTTTCTTTACAGAGTCAATTAGAAAGCCTCTAATTACCAGACATCGGATGGCAAGGTAAGTTGAAGGAACTAAGAGTTCAGCAACAGGGGGGAACACTTATTTGGAAAAGGAAATTGTTCTAGACCAGTGGTTCTCAACGTTCCTAATGCCGCGACCCTTTAATACAGTTCCTCATGTTGTGGTGACCCCCCCGCCATTACTAGCAACAAAAATAATTTTATGGTTGGGGGTCACCACACTGTGAAGAACTATATTAAGGGTCATGACATTAGGAAGGTTGAGAACCACTGTTCTAGACTGTTTATCTAAGTCAGGATAATATCGCACTGTGTTTTTACCCCTTTCACTTTAGCCATAATGAAAAGATGGAGAAAAATGAGAGATATTAATATTTCTTTGAATATTTAAACATATTTAAGAGATGGGTAATTGAACTAAAGAAAGTAAAAGGAAAGAAAAAGAAAATCTTTTGCATGTTCTTTTGAGGTAGAGCTGTCCTGAACCCCAGGTGGATCATCTCCTAGAACTGCTGAGCATATGACCCGAGCTTGGTAAATATTTAAAAAATTATGGATCTAATCATAAATGGAGGAAGTAATTAAAATTTCTGACCTACTATATGTCAAATATTTTGTAAGGTGATCATATTCTTCAAAATGGGAACTTAAATATTGTAATAGTTCATTTTATCCTTCTATCCAGAACTATCTCAGGCCAGGTAATTTATAATAAAAAGGGTTTTATTTGGCTCATGATTTTACAGACCATACAAGAATTATGGTCCTAGCTTCTGCTTCTAGTGAGGGTGTCTTCAGGCTTCCAATTAGGCTGTGTGACAGGGTGACAGAAGGATCAAGAGCAGGAGGTAGTTACAGGCTCTTTGAAGCTACCAGCTCTTCCATGAACTAATAAAGCAAGAACTTGCTCATTATCACTGAAAGGGCAACAAGCTGTTCCTGAGGGATCTGCTCAGATAGTCCAAACTCCTTCCACCAGGCTCCGCCTCCAACCCTGGGGATCAAACTTCAACATGAGATTTGTGGGGGCCACAACTCCAAACCACATCATGTATGAATAAATATTTTAAGTCCTCTAACATCTCTAAGAAATTAAAATAATTGGGAAAATACAGAATTTTGGAGAAAAAGGGAATGGGATTGTATTCCCTCTTTGATACTAATTTTGTACCATGAAGCCAACTTTTTAAATTTCATCGGTACTTTCTTTAAGTTAATGAAGTATGGTGATCATTTTTATTTTCAAGAACTATTGTAAAATAAACCCACCTATTCACAAATATGTGCAAATATTAATCTGTGAGCATCTGTCGTGGTGTATGAAACACAGCAGGTGATTGTATTAATTTCCTTGGGCCAACTAAGTACCACTAAGTGCACAGCTTGAAAGAAGAGAAATTTATTGTTTCACCTCTATGGAGGCTAGAAGTCTGAGGTGGTAGGGTCTATAATGTCCATGTTTCCTTTGAAATCTGTAGGGAATCCTTCCTTGCCTCTTCCTAGCCTTTGGTAGTTTGGCGTTCCTTGGTGTGTTGCTGTGGAACTCCCCTCTCTGTCTTTGTAGTCATTACGGTGTTTTCCTTGTGTGTTTTTGTGTCCCTTTTCCTCTGTGAATGTTTGTGTTCAAATTTCTACTTTTGATAAGGACACCAGTCGCATTAAAGAGTCGTACTAAACTACAGTCCACCCTAAGGACCTCACCTCAATTTGACTATGTCTGCAAAGACTCTATTTTAAAATAAGGTCATCTTCACAGGTCTTAGGGGCATGGAACTTCCACACTCATTTTTGGGGAGGACACATTCAGCCCATCACAGTGATCTGTATTTTGTGTTTATTGTTACTTTGCCTCGACAATATAATTTTATACAATATGTGATAGGAAAAAAACAGGAGATTCAATATAAGACTTTAAATTTCAATCTTCAGATTCTTTTAGTAATTCTAAGCGTGTCTTCCTGGAATCAAAAATGATTTGATAAAACGATGACTTTGATTTAGTATGAATTATGTTGAAACTAACATGTAGAGGGTCATTTATGATTGTCCATTAGAGAGTTTATGGTTTTAATTTATATCTACTTATAAATGTGCACCACCACACAACCTCATCAACACCCCAAGGCAGCTTACAAATGACTTCAGAAAACTGGTTTGTGATTTTTACTATTTGTTCAAGTTGACTATTCAAATTAAGATCTTTCCCCAAAATGTGTATTGATTTTAGTTTCTTCAAATTATGTATGCTTTCTTCCACTTCTCCCCTCTTCCCGATTAGGCAAACCTGGTCATTCCCAAGGCCGTCTTCAATCTTTCTCCAAATGTCTGTTCATGAAAATAGCAAAATAAATATTACAGCCAATCAAAATTATACTTTTCCCATTGCCAAAATAATTTCTAAGTTTATCCTTTTGATTTATCGGGAGGAAACAATCAAAGAAAGTCATGTCCTTGGTTTTTGAGCAAGATGTTTCATCGCTCTCCCACCCATGAATGCCACTTACAAGATTTGTCAAATTGGGGCGGCGCCTGTGGCTCAGTGGGTAAGGCGCCGGCCCCATATACTGAGGGTAGCAGGTTCAAACCCGGCCCCAGCCAAACTGCAACCAAAAAATAGCCGGGCGTTGTAGCGGGCGCCTGTAGTCCCAGCTACTTGGGAGGCTGAGGCAAGAGAATCGCTTAGGCCCAGGAGTTGGAGGTTGCTGTGAGCCGTGTGATGCCACGGCACTCTACCGAGGGCCATAAAGTGAGACTCTGTCTCTACAAAAAAAAAAAAAAAAAACAAAAAAAAAGATTTGTCAAATTAAAAACCTAAAAGAGGTGATTATAATGCTTTATCTTAGCTGTATCATTCTTGATTCCTTTAAAAATTCAGGCAATTACAAATCTAGGTTAAATAAGCATTTCAGGATATGAGGTGAAGGAGAGGAAATGGTAAAGTTCTAACACGATAGACTTGTTTCTACAGACGTACATAAGCAAGCCTGTTGCTTACATGTATTTGTTGTTGGATGTGTTCCATTGGTTAAGGAACATTGCAGAACTATCATACCCTAACTTTTGGTTAAAGAAAAAGACAACTCCTACTCTCCATGTATACGACCATTAGAATTCATGATTGTTAATATTTCCAATAATTTTGTTAGTGTGACAGAAGAGTCACTATTCCCACAGATTTACCAGTTTATGTATTAAGCTTTCAGGTATTCTAATGTTCACAAAAATGGAAGTTAATGACATTAGAAAAAATTTTTTAATTATTATATGTTGTCGATCACCTGAGAAAACTAAAGGACAAAGAGGTAAACAATTGTGCAAATTTTCCCATAATTAAAGACATGGAGTATGTGTGATGAATGCCAGTGTCATTCATGGGTCTTTTATTTTGCAAATTTGCTTTTAAATAGTTTGATTTGCTTCCCCTTTACTCAAGCCCTGTTGGTTTAGATGCTCTATTATGATTTATGTATTTATTTTATACTTGTAGTCATTTCAGAGAGCTTAGAAAATACATTTTAGAAACTGCTAAGTGACCTTGGAGGAAATTAACAGATTGAAATGTTGTCACCATTTTTATAAAGAGGGAAGATGGTTTTGGAGGTGTGCCATTTTCCTGAGGAAATTCTATGCTATTTGTTTTTTAATCAAAGGAAAATAACATAGATAGTATACAGGGTTAAAAAAAAAAAAACTTAGCAAGGCAATATAATTAACAGTTGAAAAAATGTCAGGTTATCTTATAGGAGAACTGCTTGATGTTATGAAACCTATTTACAAAATTCTAAATGCAGAAAAGACTGCTTTGAAGATCGAGCTATTATTTCTTGGACTCAGACTGGTTTTTAAAGAATGCAAGCTAAGCAGAAAGAAAACTAATAGATGCTTATAAAAATGAGTTCAGACCTCCTCTCAATTATGAAAGGAATGATTTTATTGATTTGTTTGCATAATTTTTATTTGAAAGCTGAACTTAACACATCTTTATGGATTCTTAAACCCTCCCTTAAATAGATATAAAAGCACCTTATAGGTAGTTACAATGCATACTGCCCTGTTTATCAAGCAAAATTCTTACCTTCTGATATCATGATCTATACTAGTAACTACTAAGGAATCCTTTGCTATGACTGTGGGTCTGTATGTGGCATCTTCTATAGACTGGTCTATAGTTGGGCTCTACACACGGTGACTGTTTTTCATTTGTAGTTTTGGTTTCTGGCTTCTTCAGAATTACTGCCTTGATTACTTTATAATTGGGTAACATAAGTTGACCAGACAAAATAGTCTGGAGACTATCAAGTCACCACAAGCCTCATAGTTTCAAATATTTAACAGCTGAATATTTAAGATAACAAATCTCATAGTTGTACTATACAATGTATTCCAATATCCTTTACTGTGTGTTTTGATTAGCAAAAAATAGACTGATGCTTAAACACAAAGTTTGGCTCAAAGAGACTTGGGTTTGAGTTTCGACTTTACAACTTTCTAATCTGTAATCTTGGGCAAGTTAGTCTGTAAGTGCTTCCACTTTGCTCCAAATTGCTTCTAGCTCCTATCTCATAGGGTTTTGACAGTTATATGGGGTTGTTTTCTGTTCAGATTTATCATGTTCAAATGGTAATATACGAGATTGTACAATTAAATTCTTGAACTCATCCTTGAAAAAGTGCTACAGACCCCATGGCTGAATATCATTATGGCCACCTTCAAAGTACTCCCCTGGGGAATCTGTGTACTGAGGCTAGCACCTAGTTCACCCTTCAAAGGACTTTTTCTAGGATGAGTTTGTGAACTTAATAGTCATATCTCAAAAGGGGTGAGGGGTCAGAGACTGATCCAACTGACATTTTTTGGTACATTTCTTTATGTGGGACAACATACAAAAACCAACCATCAGTGGGGTTGGTTGGGGTCTCTGAACCCCCCCAATGATAATGTGACTATTATCTAATTGTCAGATCTCATATGATGATAGCTTTGATGACCATTCCAAAAAAAAAAATTCCAGAATTGCTTTGAAGGTTGGACTAGGAGTTGGCATAGCTTCCCAAGAGGAGTACTTTAAACATGACTATAGAGATATTCAGCAATGACGTATGTAGCATTTTTTCTAGTAGGAGTTCATGAACTTAATTGTCTGATCTCTTATGTTTAGGACTTAGCAATGAATGCTATTCATTTTTTTTCTTAATAAGGAAGATTCCGGAATAAATAGCTATAGCTCTAGGTCACTGTGGATCTAACTTGTGCTACCAAAACATGTGTAATAAATTATTAAATTAAAAATGTGTAATGGATAAAGAATGAAAAAAATTGATATGTATACATAATAGAATACTATTTAGCCATTATAAATAAGAAATCCTGTCATTACAAAAATATGGATGAACATGTGGAAACTGTATTAAGTGAAATAGGCCAGATGCAGAAAGCAAATACCTCATGATCTTACCTGTATGTGGCATATAAACGTGTTGAACTCACCAAAGAGAGTAAAGTGGTGGTTACCAGATGCTGGAGGAGGGCTGAGATATGGGAAGAATATGGTCAAAGGATGCAAAATTTCAACTAGATAGTAAGAATAAGTCCAAGAGATATGTTGCACTACGTAATGATGGTAGTAAGGTATTCTTGAAAATTGCTTAAAGAATACATTGTAAGTGTTCTCACCACAAAAAAGATAAGCATGTGAGCTAATACATATCTCAATTAACTTGATTTAGTTATTCCACAATATACCTACAAAGGGTGCCCCAAAATGTATGCACCTGTTAAGAAAGAAAAACATGTTATTAAAGTTATTATACTCAATACATACCAATAGCAAAAGGTGAATACAAGTCACCTTTGACTTCTACAATTGCAAGAGGTGCTGGCAACATCATATACACATTGTTACCATAATTCAATTCAATTTGTAAAAGTAATACATAGAGAACATTTCCTAAAGATGTGTACATTTTGACACCCCCAGTATATTTCCAAATAATATTCTATACATACTAAATACATACAACCTTTACTTTCCAGTTAAATAATAAACTTTAAAAATCAGTAATAAGTTTTAAAGCTTTCTATTGAAGGACTAAGATACAATAAATGTGAGATTTCAAGTGATTATCAGACATTTCAAAGTTAATGTCTAAGAATCAGTTGAGTGACCCAACAAACCACAGAAAAGACATACACGGTTTCAGAGTATAGATTTGATTTTGCAAAGATTATTATTATTTTTTTTTTTTAGGGAATATGTCATTGTCCTTGAGTCCCCATCCTGAGGAGGAGTGGGATATTTTCTCTTTCTACTCTTTTTTTTTTTTTTTTTTTTTTGGCAGTTTTTGACCAGGGCTGGGTTTGAACCCGCCACCTCTGGATATGGGGCTGGCACCCTACTCCTTTGAGCCACAGGCGCCACCCAGATATTTTTCTCTCCTTACATGCATGATCAGAGCCTTAATAAGACCATTTATAATACAACATATGATTTTTCTTCAGTTATGGTAATGAGATTAGACTATGATCTGTGGGATGTAGAGGGTGAGCAGAGTCTAGCCGGCTACGCTCATACTAGAAGTAAAGGACAGGAGGCTACTTGGCCTTGGCTGTCATTTTTCAGAGTGAAAAACACATGTGTAATTCCCAAAAGTCAGGTAAGAGCTCATGGGAAGAGTCTGTGTGACACTATTTTTACTGCAGCCAGGAGTACCGCTGGCATATGAGATTAGACTCAAAATGTCACCAGTGGTTTAAATACATACTGATTTATATATTCATGAATAAGTTTTCCCTTGGGGATATTAAATAGAAATGTAGCTAGCATTCCATTTTTGTGTGTAATCACAATTTTAGTACAATTTTTGGAATTACTTTCAGAGTTGAAACTATGATTTCCTGGGAAAAATAAATTTGTATTTAAAAATATTCAAAAGTAATTTGAATACATACATGTACATTCATAGCGACTTGGTTTTTGAGAATCAAAAGTTGGAACAACCTCAATGTACTTCAGAGGGTGAATGGACACACTGTGTGCATAGATGCAGCAGAATTCTACACAGCAACGAAAAGAAAAGAGCTGTGGATACATGCGGTAAATTGCATAAATCCCCCAAATTATTCAGAGTGACAGAAGCTAATTTCAAGGAATTGCTTATCATATGATATCACTTAATTGATAATCTTAGTAAGTTAAACCTATAGTGATAATCAGCAGATTGCTGGTTCCCAAGGATTGTGGGCAGGTGGATGGTGTCACAAAAAAGCAATATTGCGAGGAAGTTTGGAGGGTGATGCATCTGTTCTGTGTCCTTATTGTGGTGGCAGAACACAAACCTTGGCATACACAGAAACTCCAAAAGTCTATACATCAACATAAAAAAGTTAATCTCAATGTATGATAATTTAAAGAAAATAAAATAAAAGGGAGAATAAATACTTTATGAGACAGACTTCAGGTTAATTCAGAGATGTAGAAGATTAGAAAGCTGGATAAAATGAAAAGCAATGATTTCTCTTGGATCATTTACAGAAGCTATAATCAACGGTACATTGGCTATCCCCAATTCTGAAGATAGGTACCTATATAGAGAACCAAGCTCCAAATATTTTCTTCCTTGGAAAAGATGTCACAAGATGCTGTGTACATCAGTAGGAAGGTTAAATTAGACATTCTCACTAACTGCTCAAGGCTGGGTGTGGGTACACGAGAGTGTGACACTCCCAAATGCCACAGTCCTAGGGGACCTCTGTGACATTGTTGGCTTTTCCTCCAGGAACTTCATGATCTTACAGACAGAGAAGCATGGAGAAGTCACACAAAATCCTCTAATCTCCCACCCCCAGGTGTTGTCTGATGAAGCAGGACAACTCCTGTATAAAAGGCTCACCCTGGGGAAAGAAGGAATAAGAGGCCTGACCTCGTGTGTGTGGGGGGAGGAAAACCGCTGCACCTGTGGGAACAGAATGGGAGCAACTACTACAATCCTGCTCAAATGTTTTTCCTTCTCTCCCTTAACTGAAAGCAGAAAAATCCCTAACTCACAGAAGTAAGGACTTCCAAACTGTAGCTCAAGTACACTTATGGATAACCACCGAATCCAAGGGGAAAGAATGAGAAGAATTAGAAACAAACAAGCTTCACCTCTGGAGAAGGACAGGGGACTCTTGTGAAGGGCAGTCCTTGAGACCTAAACATCAAAACCTGCCAACAATCAAAACATCAGACTCCCCACCTTCCATCACTCCTGTAGGTACACTAACAAACCTTGGGTACAAATAGCCGTCCAACACAGCTAGGAGATCTGCAAGAGACAGATGCTCTAAGGAGCAGCACAAGGGTAAGATACAAGTCTGACAAATCAGGCGGAGTTTGAAGTTTCTTACACCATAAGGAATAAAAAATTCGAACTCTGTCAGCTACAGCAATAACAAACTTTAGTTTAAAAGATAAGGTAGTTTATCTCTTTAGAATTATTCCTCCTACTTACATTAGTATCTCTTCCACTGGATGTGCATATGATTGATGAACACTTGGATTTGAGGACCTATAATAATATTTCTGGTTTATTTATAGCATAAATGTATGTCTTGACTTATTTACTATTATGGAAAACACACACCAAATTACCTCTTTATACACCTTGAAGATGTACAGTCTTTGTCAGTTAGCTATTTTAGAAAAGGAACTCTTAAAGGTTTTACATTTTTTCCTACACTTAGGCTTCCTGTCATATATAATGTTGAACACATTCAAGAGATTTCTTAAGCCCAAGATCTAGATACCTTTGATTTCTCTTTTTCTTTCTTTCTTTCTTTTCTTTTTTTTTTTTTTTTTTCTGCAGTTTTTGGCCGGGGCTAGGTTTGAACCCTCCACCTCCGGCATATGGGGCCAGTGCCTTACTCCTTGAGCCACAGGCACCACCGATTCCTCTTTTTCTTAAACCCACTGTCGCTAGCCGATCACCACTAGGCTCTTGCAGAGTCTACTATGGTCTCTTGCCTGAATTACTGTAATAATCTTAGATTCTATGCTTCTATTCCCGAGGTATTGCAATTAAAGAACAGTGGCAAATTTTCAATCAGGTCACTTTTTTTATTAATCCAAAGTCTTTAATATCTTTCCATAACACCTAAAAGTTTATTCTTAAAATTTTCATCAAAACCCTGCAGGCCCTGCACAATCCCTTTCTAACTTAGTCTCCCAAGGTTGCCTTCGTCATTAACTAAAATCCACCGATGTTGACTTTTTCTCCTTCTTCAGGGGGCAAAAGTGATTTTCACCTTAGAGCGTGAGTACATACATTTACATTTCCTTCTGCCCAACTTCTTCTTTAGCTCAGACATTTACAAATATGTCTTCTTACTTCATTCTTGTTTTCCAATATCTGCTCAGAGCCTTTTCTTTTTCATCTTATATGAGTGGCGCTTCCCACTATGCTGCCATTCTGGATGTAATTACTTTATTTCCTGCATATACATTATTTCTCACAGATCATTTATTTATTTTCTTCTCCTTTGAATATAGCCTTAATGGGGATAGGGTGTTATTTTTTTTTCTTTTTCCTGTGTTTTAATCTTTGCACATAGAAGATTGCCTGACATAAAGGCAGTTCTAAATAAATATTTGCTGAAAATCTTTGTAAATCTCTGAGTCCCTAAGAAGCATCTCTGTCATAATGCCAAATTATTAATTTTCAATCCTTGCTATATTCCAGAATCCTCTAGGAATCTTTGAAAAATACTGGTACCTGAACCTTATTCCAATTAAACAAGAATTTCTGGAGATGAGTTGGTCACTTCTGGAGGTGAGTTGGTCACATTCATGCAGGTGGTGGCACAGTGAGCTTTTCTGAACCTGCTGTGGTTTCTGGGTTCTGACTCCATTCTGGCCCTAACTGTGGATTGATGATAATAGCACATATGGCTATGGTTTCCATCTATCCCTTTATTTTTATGAAAGGCATATATCCTTTCTATTCTACTAACAAATGTTAATCTGATGGACTTCAGGTCATTTATATCATTAGTAGAGTCTATTCACTGTACTGAATTCCTCAATGTTATTTTCACTTTAGACTTAACCTTAACTACTTCATTGAGAATCCAGCTTTGTCTACAAAAGGTAAAAACCTACCAAAACTACTCATCTTGGAACAAATTTCATTGTTAAGGATTGATTCTTTCTCATTATTGAGGCTTATTAAAGTGATGCTTCCTTTCTTATTTTATAGCAATAATCCTAGTAATACTTCCAATAAACTTATTTTATTGGCATTATAAATTTGATTTCTTGTCCATGCATTAAGATGAACATGTTTTATATAAGCTTTGTAATATCTAAGCAATATATTACCATACCAAACAGTTATTTTTCCTCTGGAGTTATTTTACTTAGGAGCAATTCTATAGAAATTATTCTCATAAGAATTTAGCTTAAACACTTTCTTGAAGTGCCTTTAGCACTTTTAAGGTTTTCTCACCCCTTTGAAAAATAGTCTAATTTCAGGTGTGAGTCTTGGCTAACTGCCTTAAAACTTAAATTTAGTTACTTATTCTTGAATTACACTTGTATGTCTTAGGTCTCCATATCTTTTTTTTTAAGTTACACATAATTGTGTACTCTGGCACTGAATTGTAATGGACACTGCTATATGCAGTTGACCTTTAAATAACACTGGTTTGAAACTTGAATGAATCACCTGGGGATCTTTTACCACTCAGCTCCCAATTCAGTAGCTACCAGGTGATGCTAACCACACATTACCATCCCAAACAATGACTTCTCACACGGAGACACATAACAATATGACGATATTGGGCGGCGCCTGTGGCTCAGTCGGTAAGGCGCCGGCCCCATATACCGAGGGTGGCGGGTTCAAGCCCGGCCCCGGCCAAACTGCAACCAAAAAATAGCCGGGCGTTGTGGCGGGCGCCTGTAGTCCCAGCTACTCGGGAGGCTGAGGCAAGAGAATCGCTTAAGCACAGGAGTTGGAGGTTGCTGTGAGCTGTGTGAGGCCACGGCACTCTACCGAGGGCCATAAAGTGAGACTCTGTCTCTACAAAAAAAAATATGACGATACCTTAAGATTTATAATTTTGCCACTTATGCTTTGTACAAATTCAGAATGAAATTGCCACATATGATGTTTGACTTGGTGCTTTCAAAAAACTATTATACTGTTTAGAATTTTAAAATGTTAATCTTCTAAAAGTTAACACTTTTTCCTGCATGCTGATAATCAAATACAGATTTTAACAACATTCTTTATGTTCCTCTATAGCCCTTGGCTGTATCCACACTCATCATATTTCTTCTGTGTAGGAAGAATAGGAACTTGGACAATGAAGGTGGAATGTATGTTTTCATTCATTATACTAAAATTTACTTTTGGGGAGAGATAACGTCTAATAATGTGTAAGAATCTTTAGTTCTAAAGACTTTCCTAATCCATATTAAACACTAAGGACAAATAGAAACACAGTATTCTGAATAAGAGCCTGATAGTAAGGAGTAACTCTCCGGAATGATCTCATGATCTTATTGCAATCTTTGCCTCAGAATAGAGAGCAAGAGTTTTACCATCTCTACTTTGAGGGGAAAAATAATTCAATGCCTCATACTGCCTGTGAAATGAAGTCCACACTTTTTAGCAGCACATCCAAGGCTTTCAGAATCTGACGCTTCCTTGTCAATGTATTCTCTCCTGACTTACTCCACATGCCAGCCATGCCAGGGATTTTTTTTCTGTTCTTCTCAGCCCATCTTGATCATCCTGATATGTCTGTAGAAGTCTCACATACTATCTTTAAAGACCTCATGTAATGTTTTCAGTCAGTCAGTGGCATTTTCTTCTCTCTTCCCCGTTCTTCCATTATGGCACTTGTATTACTGTTAGAATTCTTTGTTTACAATAGATGGTGAGCCTCTCTCAGATAAGCATATTCCTGTCATGTCTATCTTCCAGGGCCAAGTACAGTATATTATAATAGTTACTTAATAAATCTGCAATGAGTTTATAAATAAGTGAGACAACTTTTATTTTTATATAGACTATATTAGATACTATAACTATTTTGAACATCAATGTTAAAGGTCTTCTCAAAAAGTAACACAAAAGGATTCAGAAAGACAGGACAAGTAAGTGAAATATGGTGTCCTGGACTGGATCCTGGAATAGAAAATGGACATGAGTGAAAAAACTGGTAGAATCCAAGATTAAAAGTATGTAGTTAATAGAATTGTATCACTGCTAATTTCTTAGTTTTAGCAGAAGTAATAATAAAAATTATTGCTAGGTAAGAAGTTATCATTAGGTGTTCCTGGGTGACGGATGTATAGAATACTCCGAAAATTATCTCCGTAATTTTTCTGTAAGTCTAAAATTATTCCATATGATAAGTTAAAAATTAAGAAAAAAGAAATCAGTTTCAGGGTCAGTACTGAATTATTAAAGTGAAAACAGCTTTTAGTGATATTCGTCTATTATAGAAAAATGATTTTTTTTTCCTTCATATTGTCTGGCCTTTGAGGGCAGGAGTAGCAAAACAGGAAATATGTTTATAAAAATAATAGCTATTAGCCAGCAAAAATGCTGTGCAGAAATCATGCAATACTGTGATGAGGATCTACCTCCTCCTCTCTGGTGAGTGTTGGTGGTTAGAAGAAAAGTGAAAGTACTTTTAAGGAGAGATAGTCAATCAGTCTGACAATATAAGTGGTGAAAAAGAAGCATGAAGATTCTGAGCCTCAATAATTTTGAAGAAAGATAGCATGACTTGTGTGAATTAGGTTCACTGCACACTGGGTACCAACTTGTGGGAGTTGGGTGCGACAGAACACCCAGATATGCAACAAGTTATACAAAGCAAATCCTACCGATAGGCATCAAGGGACTACAGGAGCCCAGGATTCATTGCAAGCTGGTCCCCTAAGTCTCAGAGAAGCTGCTGGGGGGGGGTCTCCACTGTGTGTACCCCACTTGCACTGCAGCTGAAGGAGCCAACCTGGGGTTTTATATCCCAGGATTACATTACTTGCTGCGATAAAGCACCGAAGGACACCCTGTTTCTAGTGGAAACTGTAACAGAGACTGGGCTGCTTCAGTCACTTACTCATTATCTCAATATGCTGTGGTTCCAACACTGACTGCAGTTATCTATGGAAACTACAGATGAGAAAGGAGAGATAACTTGATCAGTCCAAGTCCATGCAGAGAAGTATCTTGCCTTCCACTCCCTGACCAAAATACCCAATCAGCAAAGCTGGTCCATTTCACATGCCTGAGGACCTCCCCGGAGCTGGAGGTGGAGATTTCTCTCTTCAGATCTAAGTAATACTTCAATACTTCAATACAGTTCAATCATTGAACTGTAACCAGGGTACATTTACCAAAACCGGGGTGGTCAATCCAGCATGGTACAGTGATCTTGTCCAGGATACTAATGATTCTGGTAAGAAGTTGCTAAAGACTCCAAGAAAGATCTTTCCAGTGTCCCTACTCTCTGCATTCAGTGGGCCAGCTCCCTGATTTTCTCTGGTTGTGTTTCTAGAATACTTGACAGGTTTTTCCAGGCACAACAGGAGGTGTTGACAATTACATATGCTCCTCTAAGTTGGGTAAAGGAAAGTCCAGAGCATTACTCCACTTCATTCCTGAGTGGGTCGAGGGAAGTCTGCTGGCTTACCAAGCAGTGGCAGTACAAGGAGCGATATCTGCCATGGTCAGAGACAGGTTTCTTATCATTTTTTCCTGATATTGCCTCCTATGCAGCATATCAAAAACTCAAAAAGGACATAACACTAAGAATCAGTTGCACCTCCTGGCAGGACCCTAGGCAGCCTGAAGTACAGCTTTAGGCTGCTGGCCCAGTGGTGCATCTCGTTCCCAGGGACCATTTCCAAGGGTATTCCCACCATGTCTAATGTGGAAGATCCCACTATCTGCCAGATTTCCAGGAACAATATTCTTCATCCTACACCTGGCTCACTCCCAGCCACGTGCAGAGAAAGATATAGCCCTCCGGTACATGGAGCACCTTTCTCTCACGTGTTCAGTGACCCATTCATAGGTATAGAGGGATTGGCATTCACCAACGCCAGTGGCTTGAGCTCAGTTTCACCCATAATATATTGATCAAAGAGGTGTTACTCTGAGAGCTAGAACAATCTAGTTCTTGTTTTAATCATCATTGATGTGTAAAAAGAAAATCAAGGGGTGGTGCCTGTGGCTCAAGGAGTAGGGCGCCAGTCCCATATGCCGGAGGTGGCGGGTTCAAACCCAGCCCTGGCCAAAAACCAAAAAAAAAAAAAAAAAAGAAAATCAAGGTCTCAGGGCCAGCCCCCAACTGCTTATGCTAAGGAGAAGGTAAAGACCTCAGGTACCCAGGAAGAGCTGGCCCAGAGATTATTGATCAAGAAAATTCCTTGTTAACCTCTCGTAAGCAAGAACATGTGACCTACACCTATGTCTAGCACTTAAAACGAACACTTATCCTATTCCACATGAGTAATGAATTATAAATTTATCTTGCAGGTAACAGAACCAGAGACAAGACCGAATCAGACATTCTTCCACCAACCTAGGGACATCAATGTGACTGATATCTTCCTTCACTCCCTTATTTTATGTGAAATGTAGATTTCCTGGGCTTCACAAGAAGGTGACCACTTTGCCTTCTCAGCCCCTCTCTCTTTGCTTTTTTCCTTCTCTGTGTTGCCTTTAAAATGCTGAAGATTCCAACCTTCTTTTGGGAAAAACAGCCACAACTTGTCTGTGTTTTTTATTTGTTGATCCCGGCTGTGTCCTCAAAAATCTTGGCTTGATAAACCTTCATTGATTGAGATTTTTACCTCAGTCATTTACTTGGGTCGGCACCTGGGACACTACTTGTCCATGTAATCAAAGGAACTTGGAGCATCAAAGTACGAGCCCATAAAACTTTCGTTAGTTGGGGTTGTGACATTTTACCACCGAGTCGGTTAAGCTGAAATAGGCAACCCTGGCTGCTGTCTGTGTGGCGAGGGCCAGAGCCTTCCCTGCTAAGCCAGAGATCAGGTACTGTTGTTGTACACTGGTACGGTTTCCCACTGGCTGCATGAGAAGGCTGCTGTGGCCTGTGAAAGCCTGAAGTCTGGGACAGCAGGTCCAGCACTTCCCCTTCATCAGGTTACTCACGGCAGCAACAGCTTAGAGAGCTGTGGTGTTATGCACCCAGGTCTCTGCTGCCACATCCTGATTGAAAATGCCCTTCACAAATTCATAAAGGGTACAAAGCCAGAATTGTGTAAAGGGACTAAAACTCTGCAAAGTCACGTGCCTTTCTAAAAAATATACTAATAATAATCAGTCACTGTCCTCATTTGCTAATCTGGAACCACATAGCTGGACATAAAGATTCTCAATTTATCCCATAGAGAACATTACCCTTGTAAAACCTAAGGCTGTTTTTTGAGATATCTTCTATCCCTTCATTCCAGTGGAATGGCCGACCCACCCAGACCAGTGGCTCATACCAAGAAGTGATTCAACTGATCTTGTGACCTCCCCCACCCCAAGACCTAATTCAGAGAAGAAGACAATTTCTACACTCTTATAGTTCCTCCCTGAACCCATCCAATTAGCAGAGCCAACTGCCTAGCCTTTTGCCCTCTTCACTATCTATAAAATGTCTTTCAACAAAATTTTTATGGAAATTGATTTGAGAAATTCCTCCCATCTCCTCACACGGCACCCGTGACATTAAACCCTTTCTCGCTATAAAACCTGCTGTCTTGGTGTGTCGGCTCTCTTGAGCAGCAGGCAGTGAACCTGGTTGGGAGGTAACATGGTAGAAACAGCAGATTGACATGTTAGTGCCCCATCTCCCACCCCTTTGAGATCTCAGGTGTTTCTTATCTGGTAGGTAGGGGTGAGGCTGGCTATGAAGTAACCCAGTCTATCTGCCTCTGTCCTGAGTCTGCTTCATCTGCAGCCACCCATTGCCCTGTTGTTTGACCCAGATCTTTCAGCCTCAGTCATCTGAGAAAAGAGGTCCTATCCTGTACAAACCAGATATGCCCAATAAGGTGCCCCCCCTAAATGGAAAGATGTTTCTGGTGCCAATAGGGGGACTTTATTACCTTGGTATTCCTTGGTTCCATTCCCCCCATCTCTGGGATCTCATAAAGAGGATGTAACTGGGAAGAGTATCTCCTCCAGATTAGAGGTAGGGGGCCCTGGCTGGGGATAGCACCCTTCCACTTTCCCAGGAAACCATGGTTCATGGTTCTGTCAGATCAGACCTCATCTACTCTATCAATTTTGTGTATCAGGTTCACTCTACACTGGTTACCAGCTTGTCTGGGTCTAGTGAGACAGAACACCCATATAGGCACTAAGTTATCTGTTAGGAGCAGATTTATTACCCTCAGGTAAGCAACAAGGGGCAATAGTAGTCTAGAATTCACAGTAAGCCAGTCCCCAAAGGCTCAGGAAGTGTCTTGGAGAGGTGAAGTTTCTCTTGTGTGTACCTCTACTGGCACAGCAACTGAGGGATCCTGAAAAGCAGCCCCCTCTGAGTTGCATAGTCTAAGGGTCATAGGAATCCCTGAGATAAAGCACTGAAGGACAAGGGAGATTAGAATAGAGCCTGGGCTGCTCCAGCTGGCTTCCCTTTATCTCAAGATGTTCCACTCATAGCTCAATTCCGCAGTTATCCTTGAGAATTACAAATAAGAAAAAGGGGAGAACTAGGTTGATATGAGACCACCGGAATGACTATTTTGTAACTTTCAATTAAAAAGCTAGTATCAGAGATCCAATGCAATATAGAAGAAAGGGAAGAAAAAAACTCTACTGGAAGAAAAAGCAAATAGGTTGAAAGAAATTATGTTCACAGATAATTTATATTTATTTTATACATATTTATAGACATTTTATTTCTAAATAAAAATATATTTAGCCAATGTTACTTAAGTTTCAATCTGGTTATTTCATATCTCGTCAGTATGAACACTTCCAGAAATATTTATAGATCAATTCAGAAACTGCAGCTAAAGAAAACATTTAAACTTGGGGCTGATAGGCACTGTCCACAAAAATTTAAAAGTTTGGGACACAGAATATCCAATGAATAGAATGATCAAATATTGCCTATATTTGTCTAAATCTTTGTAATATAATTGATTATAATCACTTGTGAATTTTCTCATAATTTAATAATTTATGTATTTATTTATTTTTGAGACAGTCTCACTATGTTGCCTTTGGTAGAGTGCACTGTGGCATCACAGCTCACAGCAACTTCAAACTCTTGAGCTTAAGTGATTCTCTTGCCTCAGTCTCCCAAGTAGCTGGGACTACAGGGGCCTGCCACAATTCCTAGCTATTTTTGTTGTTGTTGTACTTGCCATTGTTGTTTGGCAGGCCTGGGCGGGGTTCAGAACCACCAGCCCCGGTGTATGTGGCTGGCTCCTTAGCCACTGAGCTATAGGCACTGAGCACATAATTTAATTATGGAGGGATTAAAAAAAAATCCCAAGTTATTTTTAAAAAGATCAAAACTAAATCCATGGAAAACAAAAGAAGCTGTTATTTGGCAAAGCAAAATCTCAGAAAATTCCAAGAATTGTCTATTCCAAGTAATAAAAGAGAGCTTGGAAGATTCAAATTTAATGTAGAAATAAATGGTAAAGATCAACTTTAAAGATATGAACATAATGAAGACAAATCCTGATTCTGAGGAATGAAAATTAAATTAACATTCAAATGAAAAATGTTTTCATTCATCTTTGGAACTACACTTAATAAGAAAGATATGGCTCAACTGTACTGTTATTCACCAAAGATGCATATTCAAAGAGAATGAGGCTTCTTTGTTGTGGTGTACCACACCCTTAACTGGCAAGTATACAAGTCCAGTTGCAGACAGTGACATTCATTCTCAGGAAACTCATCCTCAACGTCAAACCAAATTCTCACCCTCTGACTCAATGAGCTACTACTATGGTGGCTATGGCTGTGGCTACTTCCGCCCCTCTTTGTATGGAAGATACTGGTCATCCAGATTCTTCTAAAAAAAAAATTGTCACTTCAGAACTCAGAATATGTTTTTTAAATTTTAATTTTCTGATTATCTTTTTTTCAAAGAAGATATCATCATGCATTTGTACTACTTGTATCAATGGGGATCTACATCTCCCATCAAGGATCCAATTATGCAAGTTGGGCATTATCAGCTCTTCTTCATGATGATGTGTTGGGTTATTACATTTTCCTTCTGTGATGCATCTGGGTTTATTTTCTAATAAACTTTCTATGTGAATACACAATATATAACTTCATCTTTATTAATCTATTTTATTGTGTGAGCATGAGAGTTTCATGTTTTATAAAATCTTAGTAATGTTTTTATTAGAATTATTTCCCCATAGAATTATTTGCATTATATTTGGATCTTTTTAGAAACTATCTTCACTGATAATATAAGCATCTAACTACCTGGTTCATATTACTTATCTAGCTAAGTTGATGTACTTTTTGGATATGATATTCCACAGAGCTAAATATATTTGAACTTCCTAGTACTTACAAAAGTAAGGTCCTTTGTAATTCTTAACATTTTAATGAGCATCTTATATATTTAAAGTATACTCATGAGTCATTAAGACCTTCCAATGTAGAGGTTGAATGGTATTTTCTTAAAATTTAAATATTTATCAAAACCTAAGAATGTGACATTATTTGGAAATATGGATTTTGCAGATATCCTGTTTCCCCCAAAATAAGACATCCTCCGAAAATAAGACCTATTCACAGTAAAGATAAGACGTCCCCTGAAAATAAGACCTAGTGCATCTTTGGGAGCAAACCTTAATATAAGACACTGTCTTATTTTCGGGGAAACAGGGTACGATAGGTTAAGATGAGATAATACTGTATATCAATGTGATTGGTATATTTATAAGAAGAGACACAGAGATAGACACATACAGAGGGCAGAAATGTGAAGACACACAGGAAGAAATTCATGTGATGACACAGGCAGCAATTACAATGACATGTCTGCAAGACAAGGAACTCTTAGCTTCTGGCAACACCAAAGGCAAGGAAAACATGCATTTGTTTACAGTCTTGAGAGAGAGACTTAAAACCATCCTCTTAAAACCTTGAATTTTAACTTTCAGATTTTAGAATTATTGTTTTAAGGTAACTTTATGTTGTTTTGTGGTACTTTATTAGGGCATCCTTAAGCACGTACCAGAGATCCTAGACTTTTATATTTTGTCTGATATTCCTGGATATTTCAGCATTTTACTGCCAGATAATTAGTTGAGACACTACACTTTTAATTTTCTCTTTACTTAAAAACTTAGAAGTTGACTGTGAATTAATGTTTCTATATCTTACTTCAATTCTGGTTTTATATTAGCATTTGTTCCTCATTTATACCTTATCCAGAAGTCTATTCCAGAGAAGGATCCTTGGCTCTTGCCTAAAACCACACCTTGCTGAGATATCAGTTTTCACTGTTGACATCTATATAAACATGAACCCTGTCAACGTTCAACTAAACGTGTGAATTTCATGCCTAGTGGCAGTTCTCAAATTATTCTCAAAAGTACTTTTAACAGTGAGTTTGAGAGAAAAGCTTGTCACTGCTTGTTTCTTTGAAGATATAATAAAAGAATATTTTCTAGAGAGAGAGGAGACACACTGAAACCAATACAACTTAGGTTTTCAACCAATTCTACAGCAAGTATTTATTTAGCACCAAATAAATCCAACAAAGAACTTTAACTGAGGGAGCTGACATTTTCATTTATAAAGAAAGTTAAAAAGTTATGTTTTTCTTTTTTGAGTGTCACTTACAGAGAATCTTTTCAGGTGATATAAAAACTAGGGTTTTCCAGAAAATAATATATTGAAGAAAGATACTGTTTGTGTAAAACAAACATAATTGTGCTTGTGGTGACAATGTTTAACAATGAGTATTGTGCATATGATGGTTTCTCAAATACATTACCTATGTTTGTTTATTCTAAATTTTTCCATGTGTCAGTTAATAAAATATGACTATGACTAAGTGGTCTATTGCACGAAATGAACTGTTGTAGGGAACTAAGAATAAGAACATTGGATCAAATAGACATACATTTAAATAAAGAAGATTGTCCATCATACAGGCTCATAAAAAAGCTTACATTTAAATTGTTTGGGAAAAGTCATAGAAATGAAGAGTTATGCAGGGAAGGATATACTTTGAAATGTAGTAACATCTTGGATAAGTCGACAAAATAGTAACTATAGGAGATACACCTATTTTCCATATAAAGAAAAATTGGAAATGATAGTGTAGGTTAAATTGGGAGAGGTTTGAATATTCTCCTGTAAATTTTGCCTCATGAGATGATGGTGACTACCCTGCTTAACTACAGAAAAACAAGGCAAGAGAGATGGATGATATTTGTTCCTTATTTTAAAATATATTTTGCATTTGAATTTTATATTATTTTTCTCATTCACAATGATTAAACAATTGAGATGCCAATCTATAAAATAGTAAAGCCAAATGAAACATATATGTAAAAACGGATGACAATTCTGGATAAGAAAAATCAATGGCAACATCATTTGAAAATGACAAAAATCTGGGCAATGCCAAAAATGATTTACCTGATGTGAGGTAGCATTATACTCACAGCTTAAACACAAAAATAATTGTACAACTTTAAATATGGAAAGATTATTATTAAACACAAAGCATGATCTTATAAAAATTAGAATTCAATAAATTGAAAGAAAAAATTTTTTCATCCATGTTTGAGACTGCCCTTAATAAGAAAGGTACAGTTTAATAGTACTGTTTTCCACCAAGGATGTATTTTCAAAGATCATGAAGCTTCTTTATTGTGGTTTACCACACCCTTAACTGGAGAGTATAAAAGTCCAGTTGCAGACAGTGACATTCATTCTCAGGAAACTCATCCTCAACATCAAACTGAATTCTCACTCTCTGACACAATGAGCTACTACTACGGCAACTACTATGGTGGCCTTGGCTATGGCCTTGGTGGTTTCAGTGGCCTGGGCTATGGCTATGGTTCCAGTTATGGCCTTGGAGGCTATGGTGGCTATGGCTATGGCTACTTCTGGCCCTCATTCTATGGAAGATACTGGTCCTCTGGATTCTTCTGAGAAAAAATTTAACATTTTGAAACTTAGAATGTCTACTATTTTCTTCATCTAATATTCATATTTTTCAAAGATAATATCATCATGGATTTGGAACTTTTTGGATCAGTAGACATTCAAGTCTCTGATTAAGGATTTGATCATTTGCCCAAATATAGTAAACTTTTTTGGAAAATAAGTACATTTTATTCCTTTTCCCTTATGTGATATTTCTGAACTTTAGAATAAACTTTCTTAATGAACATTAAGTGTCAAGCTTTTTATTTTAAATGTTTAGTTTTGTGCCTATTTTATTGTTTCAGGTTAATTTGAAGGTGCAAATAATTAGGTTACATTGTTTGCATTTTTTAGGTAGAGTCCCTCTTATAGTTGTCCCCCTCCCCAAGAGCTGTGCATAGAGCCTAACATTGTGCCCATTAAGTGGGAGCACATCCATCCCCCTCATACCTCCCCTCTCTCCACTTCCTCTTTTCCCCACCTTGAATTAAATTGAGTTTTTCCCTAATGTGGGGATGTATTAGATTGTCTACTGGTTTCATATTATGATTGAGTACATTGGATTCTTACTCTTTCATTCTTGTGATGCTTTACTAAGAAGAATGTGTTCCACTTCAATCCAGGTTAATACAAAAGATGTAAAGTCTCCATCTTTTCTAATGGCTGAATAGTATTTCAAGGTATACGTATACCACAGCTTGTTAATCCATTCCTGGGTTGATGGGCATTTAGGTTGCTTCCATGTTTATGCAATTGCAAATTGAACTGTGATAAACAATCTAGTGCAAATTTCCTTATGATACAAGGATATTTTTTTTTTTTTCTGTGTAGATCCTTAGTAATGAAATTATAGGATCAAACGGGAGGTCTGATTTTATTTCCTTGAGGATTCTCCATACTTCCTTCTGAAGAGATTGTATTAGTTTGCAGTCTCTACTGCAAACTCTCCACATTCATACCAGCATCTGCAGTATTGAGACGTGTGATGTGGGCTATGCTCACTGGGGTTAGGTGATATCTCAGGTTCGTTTTGATTTGTATTTCTCTCTTTTGATCATGTATTTCTCTCTGAGCAGTTTTTCAAATGTTTTTTAGCCATTCATCTGTCTTCCTCAGAGAAGAGTCTGCTCATATCTCTTGCCCAGTGGCAGATGGGATTGTTTGCACTTTTTTGTTGCTTAACTTGAGCTCTCTGTAGATTCCAGTTATCAACCCTTTGTCATATTCATAACATGCAAATATCTTTTCCCATTCTGAAGGTTGTCTATTTTTTTTACTTATTGTATCCTTACCTGTGCAGCAGCTTTTCAGCTTAATCAAGTACTATTTGTTAATTTTTGTTGATGTTCTGATTGCCACTGAAGTCTTCTTAAAATCTTTTCCCATCTGACATCATCAAGAGTTTTTCTCACACTTTATTATAGGATTTTTATCATTTGATGCCTTAGATTTAAATTTATATTCATCTTGAGTCAATGTCATATGTGGTGGAAGGTGGGTGTTCAGTTTCAGTCTTTTACAGGTTCTCCCAGCTCCATTTGTTGAATAGAGAGTCTTATACTTTTGCTTGATTTATCAAAGATCATATGGCAACTAGAGACTGGTTTCTTCTCTTGGTTTTCTATGATGTTTCATATGTCTATGTCTCTATTTTTGTGTGAATACTATGTTATTTTGATCACCATGAACTTGTAATATAGCCTGAAGTCCGGTAGAGTGATGCCTCCAGCTTTATATTTATTACTAAGAATAGGTTTTTTTCTAGTTCCATACAAAATGGCGAACTACTTTTTCAAATTTTTCAAAGTATGATACTCATATTTTAATGAGGAAGAATTAAATCTGTAGATTACTTTGTGTAGAATAGACATTTTGATGATGCTGATTCTTTCCAGCCAAGAGTGTAGTATGTTCTTCCATTTTATTAGTATCTTCTGCATTTTTTTTCTTAGTGTTTCATAATTCTCTTTGCAAAGATCCTTCACGTCTTTTGTTAGGTGTATTCCTAGGTATTATTAATTGTTTTGAAGTTCCTCTGGAGGGACTTGTGTCCTTGATTTTCTTCCCAACTTGGCTGCTATTGGCATATACAAAGGCCACTGATTTGTAGACATGGATTTTATATCTTGAGATATTTCTTTATTTCTTGATCACATCTAGGAATCTTGTGCTTAAGTATCTGGTGTTTTCTAAGTACAAGATAACATCCTTGGCAAAGTGCAGGCGTTTGACCTCCTCTGCCCCCACTTTGATGGCCTTTATAGCTTTCTCTTACCTGATTGCATTGGCTAAAACTTCCAGCACAATGTCGAATAGTAGTGGTGATAGAGAACATCCTTGTCTGGTTCCTGTTCTAAGTGGAAAAACTTTCGGTTTTACTCCATTCAGTATATCAGCTGTGGGTTTGTCATAGATGGCTTCAGTTTAAGAAATATGCCCCCTATGCCTATATTCTTAAGTGTTCTTGTTAGAAAAGGATGCTGAATTTCATAAAATGATTTTCTGCATCTACTGAGAGGATCATATGGTTCTTGTTTTTGCTTCTATTGCTATGGTGAAGCTACAATCTATTACTGAAGATATTGTTGTGTATTTTTGGATTGTATTTATTAGTGAAATTGACCTGTAGTTCTCCTTTTTAGTTAGGTCCTTTACTGGTTTTGGAATCCAGATGATGTTTGCTCCATAGAACGTGTTGGGGAAGGTTCCTTCCTTCTCAATGTTTTGGAATAGGATCTGTAGCTTAGGTAGATGCTCATCTTTGAAGGTGTGATAGAATTCTGGTGTGAAACCATCTGGTTCAGAACTTGTTGTTGTTGCTGTAAGAAGCTTTTTTATTGTTTCTGCAATCTCAAAGCTTGACATTGGTCTTTGACCTATTTCTTCCTGGTTAAGTCTACAAAGATGATGTGATTCAAGATATTGGTCCATTTCCTCCACATTGTCTAATTTCTGGACATAGAGTTTTTGGTAGTAGTCAGAAAATAATGACTTGTATCTCTGTGGTATCAGTTGTTCTTTCTCCCCTTTCATTTCTGGATGAAATTATTCAAGATTTTGATTTTCTGCTTCTAATTATTCTGGCCAATAGTTTTTAGATTTTGTTAGCCTTTCTGAAGAATAAACTTTCTGTTTTATTAATTTTCTGAATGATGGTTTTGTTTTAGGTTTTATTTATTTATAATTTAATTTTGGTTATTTCTTTTCCTTTGCTAGGTTTGGGATTGGATTGTTCTTCCTTTTTAATTTCTTTAAGATGATTCATTAGATTGTTGATGTGCTCTTTTTCTGTTTTTCAGAGTTCGGGGCGGGGCATCTAAATTTCCTTCTTTGGGCTGCTTTTGCAGTGTCCCACAAGTTTTAGTAGCTTGTGTCTTCATTGTTGTTATGTTTGAGGACATTAATGATTTTTCCTTTCATTGCTTCTTTGATCCCACTGTCATTCAGCATAAGGTTGTTTAGTTTCCATGCCTTTGTGTGGGGCTGAAGATTTTTGTTGGAGTTCCACCTTTATTATCCTGTGGTCTGAGAATATATCGGAGGTATAATTTCAATTCTTTTTATTGTGTTGAAGTTTTATTTGTATCCTATGATATAATCTATTTTGGAGAATGTACTAACAGCTGATGAGAAGAATGTTTATTTCTCATCTTTGGGATGGTATGTTCTGTATATGTCTATTATGCACAGTTGTTCTAGTGTTACATTTAAGTCCCTTGTACCTTTGTCACTTTCTGTGTAGAGGATGTTCCCAGCTCTGTTCTAGGGGTGCTAAAGTCCCTCACTATTATGTAGTTGTAGGATAGCATATTGCTCAGACTTATTAAGGTCTGTTTCATAAATCTGGGAGCATTTCAGTTGGGCGCATAAATACTTAGAATTGAAATGTCTTCTTGCTGTATTATTCATTTGACCCGTAAAAAGTGACTATCTTTTTCTTTTTTGACTTTAATTGCTTTAAATCCACTTGTATCTGAAAATAAGATTGGAATCCCTCATTTCTTTTGATTTCCATTTGCCTGAAATATTGTTTTCCAACCCTCACCCTGAGTCATGTTTTCTTCTTCAGAGTTAGGTTATATTTCCAGTAGACAGAGCTTTTTTTTTTTATCCAATTAGTCAGCCTGTGCCTCTTCCATGGCAAATTATAGCCGTTATCATTAATTGAGAGAATGGATCATTGTGGTTGTATTCTATTCATCTAAATTTTTAGATGTCCCCTACTTAGGTTTATCCTTTGTGTCCATTATGGAAGCCATGTTTTGTCCTTTAGTTTCTGGGTGTTTAGTTTGCTGATGGTCCATTATGATGGTAAATGTGTAGAATATGTTAATCATTCCTGTAGAGCTAGTCTAGTTGTGACAAATTTTGTCAATATTTGCACATCAGTAAAAGATTTGATTTCTCCATCAATTTAAAAGCTTAGCTTAGGAGGATATAGAATTCTGGATTGAAAATTATTTTGTTTAAGAAGGCTAAAGGTAGATGACCATTTTCTTCTGGCTTAAAATGTTTCAGTTGAAAAGTTCACTGTCACCCTGATATATTCTCCCATATATCCAAAAGTTCACTGTCACCCTGATGTATTCTCCCATAGATCAACTGGGCTTATTCCTGGCTATTTGTAGAATTTTTTCTTTCATCTTGACTTTGGACAAGTTCATGACAATGTGCTATGGTGAAGCTCTGCATGACATGAGATGACCTGGGGTTTGATCTCTTGGAATCTTTGGTGATATTTGGGAAATTTTCATTTATAATATCCTCTAGTGTCCATTCCTCTGGGGCATTCTTCTTCTCCTTCTGATATACCCATAATTAACATGTGTGAATGCTTCATAAAGTTCAAAAATTCTCTTGAGCAAATGTTCTGCTTTCTTTCTCTTCTTTTCTGCCACTTTGACTGACTGTGTTAGCTCAGAGCTTTACCCTTTAGCTATGAGATTATTTCTTCTCCATGGTCTAATTTGTTATTGGTACTTTCTCCTGCATCTTTAAGTTCCCTTTTTGACCCCTTTAATTCATTAAGCTCTGCCATATCCTATTGAATGACCCTCCCATACACATAAACAAATATTTTTCAACCCATAATTGTACCTATGTTATGTCATCTGCTCTTTTTATAGCAAGGTGAAATATCTTTCATATTCTGGGTATTCAATAATATTTTGTTTTATTTATTTACCTTACCAATAGTTTTTTCCATGTGCAAACAAAATTTAGAGTTTTCCTTTTTTGAGTAACTATTTACTACTGAGCAAAAGTTTAGGAGTTCCAGTTTTAGCTCTAATAAGGGAAGAAGTTGGAATTTTCAGTCTGGTTCTTACAAAGAAGACAAAGCTCAACAAACGTTAATTTATGACTATTCTTGGATTTAGCAGAGAATTAAGTTTATAGAGAAAATTATCACCCTCAATTCCGAAGAAATGGAATAATCCAGAGTCACAGCTAAGATTTGGTTATCAAGAGAAGGAGCCTCTGAGTCAGAAACTGTAACAAACATTTAAATTATAATTTTGACAATTGTTGTAGACCTAATGTGGATTGACATAAAACTGAAAAACTCCTAAAGTCCTACGTCAAAGTGGATAATTTCCTGGGCTTTTTCTGTAGGAAATTCACCCCCTTCTCACTGTGAAGTTTTGAGAAAGATCCCTTTGTTCTGGCAGAAGCAGGGAAAGAATAATCCTTGTGATTACACTGCAGCCTTCTCTGTACCTACAGAGGTCCCTTTATCAAAAGAAAAAAGACTTTTTAGAGCTTTCTCACAGATCCCTGAGAAAACTGAATTATCTCATGCCAGTCTCCTCTAACTCTCCTATTTCAACAGAGACAGGACGAGAAAGTGTGTGCTTGTTTAATTTCCAACTTCCAAATCTTTGGCAATTTTTTTTTTTTGCAGCCCAAGTAAACCTAAAACTGTGCAAAAATGGAATTCATGGAAACCCATTACAGTTTTCATAAATTGTCCAAATAAGATCTCCAGAAGACATGCATTTTAAATAAAAGGTAATATTTTGTATTGAATTATGTCACCTCAAAAGGTATTCTCAAGTCCTAAACATGGGCATCTATGAATATGAGTTTATTTGGAAAGGGGTTCTTACAGATGTCATCAAGTTAAGATGAAGCCATAGTGGATTAAGGTGGACTTTCCACGTGTCCTTTCAGCAAAGTGATCACACACACACACACACACACGAGGGATGAGTGTCATAATGACTGAGGCAGCAATTGGAATGGTGCAACTTAGGAATGTCAAGTACTGCCAGCATAACCCAAGAAATTTCTTTATTTGGAACTTCTAACCTCTGGAACTTTGAGAGAATAGATTCTGTTTAAGGCATTCAGTTTGATAATTATTTGTAACAACCTGGGAAACTAGTATAGCTAAAACTAGCTATATTGTTACAAGGTTTGAATATCTCCTATATGTTTATCTTTATGAATCAGAGGATAAACTGTAGTCACAAAGAAAAAAGCGAAAGAAGGAAAGTCATGATATGTTCCACCTTTCTCTGAACAAATTCTCTTTTTAAGTTTTGGATTAATTTTAATCATCTGTGATTTATTGAAAGAAAAGGAGAAAGAAAAGTGGAAAAGATATTTAAAATGGACAAAATAGTCATTTGACAATAACAAAAATATCAACAAAATTCCAGGAAAATATCTACCTATTGCAATAGCACCTTGATAGTTACATTTTAACTGTAAAAATATGTGAGATTATAACCTTTGGTAAGAGAAAAATGCAAAGTGAAATATTTCCAAAGGAAAATAAAACATTCCTTGCTTCTTTGGAACTTCCTTAATAAGAAGGGTATGACTTAATAATACTATTTTTCAACAAAGATGAGTTTTCAAAGAGAATGAGGTTTCTTTGTTGTGGTTGGCCACAGTGACTTTGAAGGAGTATAAAAGTCCAGTTGCAGACGTGACGTTCATTCTCAGGAAACTCACCTTCAACAAACCAAACTCTCACCCTCTGACACAATGAGCTACTACTACGGCAACTACTATGGTGGCCTTGGCTATGGTCTTGGTGGCTTCGGTGGCCTGGGCTATGGCTATGGCTCCAGCTATGGCCTTGGAGGCTATGGTGGCTATGGCTATGGCTATTTCCATCCCTCTTTCTATGGAAGATACTGGTCCTCTGGATTTTACTGAAGCATTCCTGTCTGCGATAATGTGTTTCATGATCAAGAATTCATTACCCCTCCTGTGTTATAAACATGACGATTTCTTTTTATCCCTTCTGTGATATATCTGGGCATGTTACCCAATAAACATTCTTTGAGAATATTCTAAACTTTGTTTCATTTACAATTGTCTGCCTAAATGCACTTCTTTTTCAAAATTCTAGCATATATGAATAATATAGTTCATTGAAACACATTTTTCCCATAGAATTATCTACCTCCTTAGAACAAATCTTAAAAGCTGGTAGCCTCTAACTTGTTCATTTTCTGCAGTATGTGCTCAGATATTCTGCCCTTTTAGATTTTAGTTTCTATTAGAACCAAATATATTTAGATATCCATAATTCTAATGACTATATGGAAAATATATCAACATAGTATTTAGTATAATATAACATCTATTATAACCTCAGTATTTCAGGAAGGGAATATTTTTGAGCACATTTGTCCTTTTAATATGGTTATTTTGTGTGCTTTTCACGGACTATCCATCCAGGCCTTATTGCTCAGTGTTAGTGCAATGCACCCTCTACCAGGTTTTCGGGACTTCTTTATCCTGTAGTCTACTTAACTACATCTTTTCTTCAAAATTTTAGCGTATTTGAATAACATATTTCATTGAAACATGTTTTCCACATAGAATTATCTACTTTTCTGTATTTAGAAAGTTTCCTACCAGCAGGATTTTAGGGAACAACTAAATATGTTACTTTGTGGCAAGGACTATAGGAACTAAAGCCATGGTCCCCAACCTTTTTGGCACTAAAGATGGATTTTATGGAAGATAATTTTTCCACGAAATTGGGGGTGGGCAGAGGGGCAGTAGATTCTCATAAGGAACACACAACCTAGATCCCTCGCAGTAGGGTTTGTGCTTCTATGATGTGACAGGAGAGGGAGCTCAGGCAGTGATGTGAGCTATTGGGAAAGGCTGGAAATATAAAGGAAGCCTCCCTTGCTCCCTCACTGCTCACCTCCTGCTGTGGGTTCAGTTCCTAACAGGCCAGGGACCAGTATCATTCATTGGCCTGGGGGTTGGAGCCACAGATTTAAAGAACATGGAGAGATAAATTAGTAGAGTCATACTTCATGTGCACATTGTGAGTATTTAAAATATTTTAAATATTTTAAAGACATAGGCAAAGGAAAGGACAGCAGGTACATTGTCATAGAAAAGAAGACAACATTATCCATACAGCAAAGAATAAATTAGAACTTGAAGGTCAATTTTGGATTACCATGCTTAGTGTAACATCCTTAAATAACAAGTACAGCAATAATAAGAGTTTTATTGTATACTTGAAGTAAACTTGAAAGACAGTAGTGGCATAGAAAATAAAATGTGTTTAAGAGAAAATAATGAAATCCAGATAAAATGCTGCTACAGTAACCCTGGCCCTTACCAAAGAAGTGCTAACTCAAACTCTGCACCTGTGTATGGCACTTGGAATGGAAACGAAGGGAGTTTAAAGAGCTACAGTTCAAGACTATCATGTAGACTGAAGGATGACATGGGTGAAGGTGAAGAAGAGAGATGCAAGATGAATCATATCTTTATGGATAATGATCTGAAAAAAAGTTGCTTTTCCTGGTTATATGAAGAGATGAATAGAAACACATTGGAGTATAAAGTTATTGAAAGTTTGATTTCAGATAATTTCCGACTATTTGCACCTGCATTAACACTTTTGATTGTCAAGTGCAAAATACCTTATTGATAGAATATTATTTGTTTGATGTTTTTCTGTAATTGTAATTTGTGTAATTGCTACTTACATATTAATTGCAATTGTGTATAATTCAGGTAAATGAGTTGCCATTTATTATGATTAAGTTGCCATTGGTGATCTCACTTCTGTTTCCTCATGTGCTTCCCTTCCCATTGATTACTGATTGATTAGAAACCTGAAGAAATAGATTTCATCATCAATGTTTCAAAAACAATACAAAAAGCAATGAGAGGTAGGTAGGCCAGGTGTGTGGCTCGCTCCTGTAATCCTAGCACTCTGGGAGGCCAAGGTAGGTGGGTTGCTTGATCTCAGGAGTTTGATACCAACCTGAGCAAGACGCGACTTCATCGCTACTAAAAATAGAAGAACAGGTGGTCGGGCCCTGTAGTTCCAGATAGTTGGGTGGTTGAAGCAAGAGTATCACTTGAGCCCAAGAGTTTGAGGTTGCTGTGAGCTATGATGACACCACTCTATCCAGGGCAAGAGAGTGAGATTCTACCTTCAGGAAAAAAAAAAAAGAAAGAAAGAAAGAAATAATTGAAACTTAGTAAATGTAGAATATAAATGTCTTAATACAATAACTAAGAAAATGCCGGGAAGGCTATGTTAACCAGTGTGATGAAAATGTGTCACATGGTCTATAAAACCAGTGTATGATGCCCCATGATTGCATTAATGTACACAGCTATGATTTAATAATAAAATAAAAGAAATAAATAATGAGAATTCCTATAGCCAGTAACTGTTTATGTTTTAAAATAAAGTTAACCTAAAGAGATAACACATTACCTTTGAACAGAAAAATATAATATTTATACCTTGTAATTTTATACTTACCTGTAAATATATGCTCATATGCTATTGATTTTAATAATACATCTTATCCATTCATCTTTGCCAGTCTATCTTTCTCATTTTTTTCTAAAACAGGACATTATAAAAGCCTTCCACATGGTCTCCTTGTTCTCAAGAATTTTCTGTAAAAACCACACTGTACAGAATATATGTATTGCTAAAACATTATTTCTCTGATGTCACTGTCCCAAATCAAACTGCAGAATGCCACACATGGTCCACTCTGGTCTTCCACCAGTACACTTCCCAAGCACCAACTATTATGTATTAAATTCTTATACCCCAACTATGATGTTTTGCCCATTGAGGACACACCTTGTTTGCCTTTGTCTCTGATTATAAACTAGAGCCCTTGTTTCTTGCCAAGGCCTCTTCCTGTCTTTATCATAAATTCCTACACCTCCATCCAGATGCAACTCTTTTTGCATTCTTCAGAATTCTTTTGTAAGATGCTGAAGCTACTGTATTAGTTAATTCCTTTAAATCACCTATACCATGGAATATTATGCAGCCTTAAAGAAATATGGAAACTTTACCTCTTTCATGTTTACATGGATGGAGCTGGAACATATTCTTCTTAGTAAAGTAACTCAGGAATGGAAGAAAAAGTATCCTATGTACTCAGCCCTACTATGAAGCTAAATTATAGCTTTCACATGAAGACTATAACCCAACTATAGCACAAGACTATGGGGAAAGGGCCAAGGAAGGGGAAGGGAGGGGGGAGGTTTTGGTGAAGGGAGGGTAATTGGTGGGGCCACATTTATGGTGCATCTTAGAATGGGTACAGGCGATTGCACTAATGTACACAGCTATGATTTAACAATAAAATAATAATAAAAAAAACAGAAATTAGTATCATTATCCATCATTTTATTCTTTTATATACTGCCCTATGGAATTTGTATTTAAAAAAACCCATAAATATATATTCATTCATGTGTACAAAATACTAAATGCAGAGATATACAACATGAAGAGATAGGCATACATTTGTGAATACAGTTAAGTTGTAGAACTGAAAACCCAAAGAGTGTTTTTTTTTTTCATAAGTTTTTCATTTATCATCTTCTTGCACAAAGGCCTACCATATTTCTTTACATATGATAAAATATTAGCATGAATATTTTAATCAACTGTGTGAGCCTTAATTGTTATTATCTATTTAAAATATAAAGAATTCTTCTGGATAAATCCTTCTCTACAAAGCACACAGGTTATAAAATGTATAGTGGTATTTAGAAAAAAAAATCAACAAATATGTTCTACAAAGTATTCAATGGGATTCAGAAACAAAAAAGATAAGATTCATTCCTTTGAAGTGTTTTTAAACCAATTCACAAAACCAAATTAAGAGATTAAAAAAAAAATTCTGCAAGAAGCAGTGTTAGTTTAAAAGAGCAGTTGGGTGTTAGTAGAATGGAATGCTTGAAGGAAGTTCTGAGGATAAGTTATTTAAGAGTGAGAAACAAAGTCTGCGAAAAAGCTGAGAGTGACAGGGCCAAACGCAGCTTTCGGGAACAGTAAGGGAGGATTCACAGATGTACAGTGGCTCTGCAACATACGTGTTAGTGGTAGGAAACTTGAAAACGTAGGCTTGGATTATTTCATGACAAGATGTCAGTATCACCTTTACAAGTAATACTTGCTTGGAACATTATCACAAGGTAGATGGTTATCACACTGATAGGCTAAAAAAGCAGAAAGCCATGCAGTGTATTTGCCCATACTTGTTCATTATGAAAAATATGCATTACTATGATCCCCAATTAATTTCAGGCATTAATATTATTTAATGATTTTAGACTACTTTATTTACTAATAAACAGGAATATGGCACCATCCTTAAGAAAAACCCTATGTGGTGCAAACTCGAGATACCACTGGCAATCGTAGAATCTCAGGCTGTTAAAGTAAGGCAGCCTGAGTCCTCATGCAGAGATGTAGAAATATGTGAAAACATAAGTTTTGAAAACATGAAAATAATTATTCAATGTAGTCTGATTCTGAGGAATGAAAATTAAACTTAAATGAAAAAAAAATCTCCATTCATATTTGAGGCTACCCTTAATAAGAAAGGTATGGCTTAATAGTGCTGTTTTTCACCCAACATGCATTTTCAAAGAGAATGAGGCTTCTTTGTTGTGGTTTACCACACCCTTGACTGGGGAGTATAAAAGTCCAGTTGCAGACAGTGACATTCATTCTCAGGAAACTCATCCTCAACGTCAAACCAAATTCTCCTCACCTTCAACAAACCAAACTCTCACCCTCTGACACAATGAGCTACTACTACGGCAACTACTATGGTGGCCTTGGCTATGGCCTTGGTGGTTTCAGTGGCCTGGGCTATGGCTATGGTTCCAGCTATGGCCTTGGAGGCTATGGTGGCTACGGCTGTGGCTACTTCCGGCCCTCATTCTATGGAAGATACTGGTCCTCTGGATTCTTCTGAGAAAAAAAAAAAAAAAAAAAAAATATATATATATATATTTCTGCTACTCCTTCCTCCTTTTATGGATTAGTTCTTTCATCACCTTTAAAACCAGACAAGGCTGAAGAGGGCACTGAAGAAGATCTTGCAATATAGACTGTGCACCATAAGACAGTGGACTTACGTTTCGGAACCACATTTCATCACTCAACTGTGACCTTCTCATTCCTGAAACACTGCTGACGTGTGGCTTCTTTCCTTACATAATCTGTGATAATTCTTGGCACAATCTCTAATAAATATTTTTTGCAAGTCTAAAACTTGCGTTTATTTCTTTTAATTTACCTCTGCACAATTTACTTTCCAATTTTGCAATTATCTTATTAATTTATTGATATTGAACATTATTTTCCTATGGGATTATTTATTTCATACCATATTCCCTTCGACATAACACTTCCTAATGTTTTGGGATTATACCTCCTTTGGGTGATATAGATCTTGCTTGGTTCACACTTCCATTTGATTCAAATCCCAAGGTACTAAATGATTTTAGATACTTTAATTTCGATGGGGATTTTCTTCACCACAAAATTTAAAGATTCAAATAACACTGTTTTGAATATCATTATGCATCATTAGGAATCATCACTAATGAAAGGGCATGGGGGCTCACTCTTAGTGCCACATGATATTTTAAATTATGAGGCAGTGTAGAGAGAGGAGAGAGAGAGTGAGATAATTGGTCTGTCTTCAGGATCCTTTGGTGTCACACGTCTTCTTAGAAGCTTGAGGCATTATCACATATTGATTTACCTCCATTGACTCTGTTGTAAATCATAATAATTCTTTTACCATTTTTTATCTGTTTGAATACTGCTGTATTCTCCTAATTTAAACTTTGGGAGGAATTCTTTCCTAGATCTTAGCTTTGCCGTTTGCCTTCAGCCCTGACACCAGTTGTTGACTTTTGCCTGCTGTGGTGGCTTCCTTGGTTCTCTCTTGTTATCCTTGAATCTCATAGATGTTATCTCTGACCTACCACTTACCAACTCTTTAGCCTCTTGTGTTTTCATGTATTGCAACTGATTCTCAGTCATAATTCAACAGTACATTAAAGAAGGAAATTTATAGTACCCATGGTGATATCTTTTGATAACTTAGAGAAATTAAGCATGATCATAGGGGTGGACCTCATTAGTCGCTCATGGAGAATTTAAGCTTTTCATCCAATTTAGTAGCAAGAATTTATGTACTGCTACAGTGAATATAAGACCCTATCAGATGGATCCTGTTTTACAGAAAAATAAAAAAGTTAAAAATACAAATGTAACTGGTTTTATTATTTGGTTGCGTATTATTTTCATGTTTTATACATATCAAAATACTTTCAGATGAAATGGTGTAATATATGGATTATTTTCTAAGTTATAAAACCATGGTGATGGGCCAGGCTTGGTGGCTCCCACCCATAACCCTAACACTCTGGGTGGCCCAGGCGGGTGCATTGCCTGAGCTCATAGGTTCAAGACAAGCCTGAACCAGAATGATACCTCATTTCTAAGTACAGCCGGGTGTTTTGGTGGGGGCCTGTAGTCCCAGTACTCAGAAGGCTGAGGCAAGAGGATCATCTGAGCTCAAGAGTTTGAGGTTGTTTATGATCTATGACACCACAAAATTCTACCAAGGGTTACAAAGTGAAACTCCGTCTCAAATAAATAAATACATAAATAAATAAAACAATAAAACTATGGTGTGAATATATGTATAAATGAAAGATAATTGGCAATGAATTGATTGTCACCAAAGGTTGGTGATACTTCATCTAAGGGTTCATTATACTATGTTGTTACCTACTCCTGTAATTGTTCATGCCCAAAGGATAAAAAACTGCACCAAAATTAAAGTTGTATCATAAAAAATACGCACTATAGATCTTAAAGAAGAACATGAAAAATAGACATAACAGAGTTGACATAATCAGAAAGGAGATGATACTTCACCTGAACTTAACCAAAAAGTTGAGATTTGACTAGTTAATTAAAGGCATAAACATGAAGCCAGAATCATATGCACTGTTTATGATGATGGAAAAATAATGCATGATATTGATGGGAAAATAAGTGAAATTTAAACCTCAACATTCAATATTGGATCATTGGACTGAATATAGCTTTTGGAGAGCTTCACATGGTAAATAATGTTGCTCACACTAAGTATTTGAAGTTTATAAAGAACAGTGGTAAAGAAAAAAAGTGTTTAGAAAATTTGAATTAAAAACACTGTCATAGTTTTCTTGACTTTTTTTTAATGTTACAGTTCCTCTGTGACTTGGCTTAGTGACTAAACTATAAAGGAATGGGTTTTAAAAAGGTGCACTTGAAAATAGTCAAGAACTATCAATATAAAAATGAGGACAAGAAATACAAGATGAAGGGTTGAAAGTTAAGGGACAATAATGAAAGGTAAAGATACGGGAACAATAAAGCAGTTAAAAGTGGGGATATGCTTCGATGAAAATATGTATAATACATTTTTTCAACTTGTAGTAATACTAATACTGTCTATTAATCTTGAAGTAAAAATACCGTCTCCAGAGATTATTTTTAAATTTATGATTCCATATAATTATTGTCTATATATTTATATTATTTAATAATATAATATTTTAGGTTATAAATTAAATCAACTTCGAAGCCTGGGTTTGCCACAAAATATTTCATTGCCATAGGGTTTCTGGTTGTTTTGAGTTGGTCCTTGACGGGTTTTACTGTCAATTTTCCACTTTGCCCAGAATATGACATTCTGATCTTCATTCAAATAGCATTCTTTCCAAGATGATTATAGACCTCATAGATGTGTTAACCAGTAGCATTTCATTTTAAATAAAAGCAATGATTATTAGAGTGTGATGCTGTTTAACTTTGCCTAAAGTTAATCAATATTGGCTTAAAACATAATCTTTGAAAAGCCAAAAAATCAGCTTTGTAATATTTCCATTCGTCTCTGACGAATGTAGCTACTCTCAGTTAGCCATAACGTGTCTGTATCTGTCACAATTGTGTTTCATAACAGATTACTCCAAAATGGAGAGGTTTAAAATATTGACCATTTATCATTGTTTATGGGGCACCAGCTTTGCTTGGCAGTTGTGTTACTTTAGCTCAACTCGTGGGTCTGTGATCAGCAGTTGTACATGTGATTAGATATTTCCTTGGCTATGATTACTGAAGCAATTGAAAGTATTCCTCATGTTTCTTACATACTTGCAGTTAGCAAGCCTAGGCATTTTTTTTTGGTGATGCTGAGAAACAAGAAATAAAATGAATGTTTGTAGAAGAAGATTATCAAATGCTTGCAGATGTTTTTCAAGTCTCAATATGAATCCCATTAGAGTCCCACTGATTTATTACTCTCATGGCTACACCAAAGTCCGATCACTAGGGCACTACTAATGGGTCTAGATGTACAGAGGCGTGAAAAGCAGGGGCTATTCATTAATGCAACTGATCTACACAGTAACTTGTATATAACTCTTCCTATCCATTCCTTTTACTAAGATATAATTTCAGTCTGTATCACACTATGCCAAAACCACATTATAGCTTAGTTTATATTACATATCTTTATGCTAAGTTAATCCAGTTTTCAAATAATTATTCCTAAAGTGTTAGATATTTTGTGGAAGTACCATGGATAAATTCATAGAATCATTGATTCATCATAACAACAGGAAGTATTCAAATGCCCTTCCTGATTTGGAAACAACATCCTTAATCCTCAAATATTCTTTCTAATAGTTTTCTCTGCTTTCCCTCACTCACACCTTGCTTAGCATCGCCCCTCACCATTAGCTAAAACAATTGCCTCTTGAGAGCTTTCCCACTCTTCTTTGTTGAATTCTTACTGTTTTTTATGCAGCCTTACTTTAAACCTTCCATGACACTATAGTTTTTCAGGACAATCTAGCTCACTATTACTTTTCCTCCCTAAAAAAACTTTCATTTTTAACGTCCTCTCTCTTTATATTTCCACATACTTAGTCTTGCATTTGAACACACAACCACATACCCATGTAGTAACACATACATGCAGACACATATATCTGTCACTATACTGAAAGAGTAGGTTGTCTAGGATCATGAAGAGATCATTTATTTTGTACTTATCATCTTCCCATCTAAAATTAAGAAAATTAACTTTTATATAATAGGGAATCCCATAATAATACAGAAAGCGCAGGTCAACAGATGATTGTTGTCTGGAATATTTGAAAAAAAACTGTAAGGAAAAGGATGTATTTCATAGATACAGGAAGTACGGGAATGCTTACTGGAAAGGGATAAGAATAAACTTAGAATGTAAATACAAATTGCAATCTCAGGAACAACTGGATGATCCTTCTGAAAAGTGATGAAATGAAAGTTGGGACGTGTTGTAATAGGACTTGAGCATAAAATATAATAGAATTTGACTTTCATAACATCTAGCTAGTTAGAATGTCTTTATACAGCATAAGCAAACAAAAGGATGGTCAAATATTTGTTGTTTACTCTGTGTAAATTCTGTCTCCTGCTTCAAAATTACATCATTATGCACGATAATTTTATAATTTGTATGCTAGTGTACTGAATTTTAAAAGAAAGAAAACATGATTTTTGGCTCAAATTGAAATGCTATCAGAAGGACAAGAAAAGAAATAGCATTTGACTTACTAAAACTCCCAGGCAATTCCACAGATGAGGTGCCTGATCAATGGATTTGATTATTGCATTGTAAGTGTAGAAATACAGGTAGTCCTCAGCTTTGAGGAGGAAATGTATTTCTTCATACAAACACTGAATGTTGGACACAAAAATCAAATAAGCCCAAAGGAAAAATTGACTGTGTACATGTTTGAAACTACTCTTAAATAATGTTGGGGTGACCTAATGATACTATTCCAGAGATTTCTTTTCAAAGCAAATGAAGCTCATGCTTTGTGGTTTGTCACAGCTCTCACTGTGAATATAAAATTTTAGTGGTTTCTTACCAAGTACAAAGAGCATCATTCAGGTGATGGCACATGAAAAGCCCAACTTCAGGAATATAAAATGTATCCATGTACCAAAAACGTATGTACCCCATTAGTAGTTTGAAATTGAAAACAAATTACTGCTTTCTTTACAGTCTTCGTTCTCAAGACATTTATTTTACTATTAAACCAAATCTTCAACCTTGTTGCGTTATTATGGCAGCAACCTACAATGGCATTAGCTTTCATCTTGGTGGCCTGGTCTGTCACTACAACTCTAGTTGTAGCTTCAGTGGCTGTAGTAGTTATGGCTGGGCCTACCATGTCCTCTCTTTCTATGGGAGACATTGGTCCTGTGGGTTCTACTGAACATACTGCAGATTTCCTATGGTCCCAGAAGATGCACACTATCATGGATAAACTCCACCCATGTTTTTCAGCTCTGTAATTATAATGTCTCACTCATCTTTTTTGGCTTTTAGTTAGTTGTCATCCAGGGTCAAGAAGAAACAAGCCTTAACATAAGTTAAAGTCAATAAGATAGATTTCATTTAGAACTACTGTAGATGGGGGAACAGACTTCCAAACATTGAGCTTAATTCTGTTCACTGAAGGTGTGATTGAGCATCTGGAGGGAGAATAAAGGAGTCAGGAGAAGAATGAGGTAGAAGGGCTAAAACAGGGTCAGGACAGTGAAAAATTATAAAAAGTGGGACGGGGCTTGATACATGAGATTAGGCCATCTGAGTTTGTTCACTGGCACTTACCCATAGAATAGGAGATGGTTTTGCAAAGTGGAGCGAGACACTCAATAAATTAGGCCTTTCCCTTTCTACAGAATCCGGGAGGCAAGAGAGCCAAGAGCAAACTCCCTGGAGCTTTGCATTCCTAAGGTCCCTCAGGAGACAGTTCTGTGTTATAGAAAATATTCCTCTATGGGATAGAGAAGTAGCTTATGATTATAATTTTCTGAAGAAAATGCTTTAAAATACAAGGGATATCAGGGGCTCATTGTTAGGCGTTGACTAGAACAAATAGTAAATGTATTTCCAAGCATTGAGCTTTCTCTGGCAGTCATTTAGAAGGGGAATTAAAGAACTACAATTCCTTTAAGGAGAGCTTCAGTGTTTAAAGACCAAGTTGAGGCTTACATTAGAAAAGAATTCAGAGAAGCTTTAGTAGAGCTTGGTCAAAGAGAGTCTTTGACATCAGCAATCCTAAAATGAAGAATGAGATGCAAAGAAAGCATTCAAAAATATCCATCACCCACTTCATGATAGAAATCTTTAATAAACTAGGCATAGAAGAAGAATATCCAAAATTATAAAAGTTGTATTTGACAAAACCACTGACAGCATCATATTAAATGGGGAAAAGTTGAAAATATTCCCTGTAGGAACTAGAATAAGAGAAGGGTGCCCACTGTCACCACTGCTATTCAACACAGTGCTAGAAGCCCTAGCAAGAGCGATCAGGCAAGAAAAATAGATGAAGGGTATCCACATCATGAAAGAGAAGGTCAAACTATCTCTTTTCACTAACTATATGATCGTGTATCTAGAAGACCTCAAAGGCAGCAGCAGGAGACTCCTGAAATTAATAAATTTAGGAAAGTCTCAAGTTACAAAATCAATGTGCCTAAATCAGTAGCACTTTTGTATACTAATAACAGTCAATCTCAGAGTCAAATCAAAATCTCAATGCCATTCACAGTAGCTACAAAGAAAATAAAATATCTAGGAATATACCTAACCAAGAAGGTGAAAAATCTCAACAATCAGAACTAATTAAGGCAAAGAAAAAAATCACAGAGGACAAAAACAAATGGAAAAATATATCCTACTCATGGATCAGTAGAATCAATGTTGTTAAAAATGTTCATATCACTCAAATTTAATTAAAGATTCAGTGCAATTCTCATCAAAATATCGATGTCATATTTCACAGATCTAGAAAAATTAATTCCACAGTTCATATGAAACCAGAAAAGAGCCTTAGTAGTAAAAACAAAAAGAAGAAATCTGAGACATCACATTGCCAGACTTCAAACTATACTAGGAGGCTATAGTAACCAAAACAGCATGGTATTGGACAAAAACAGAGACATACACCAAAGAAATAGAACAGAAGACCCATACATAAAACTGTTTTCCTATAGTCTCTGAATGAATTCTAATGCCAAAGTGTAGTAGTAGGAACTCATTTCTAAAAATTATTCATCGACTATCAGAAAAATGTTTTATTATACCATCATTGTCTAACTGTTCCTTGACAAAAGGCTTTTAGCATGTGTCTCCATTAATTAATAAATAAAAGCCCTTAGCTCACATAGCAAAAAAAAAATGTTTTATTTTTATTAATACTTTTAAGTGAAATATTTTTTATAATGGACTTTATTTTTATTAAGTTTTAATTAAAATCATAACTATACATTTATGGGGTACAATGTGATGATTTGATATACAATGATTTGATATACAATGTGGAATGCTTAATTCAAACTGATTAACATAGCCATCACCTCATTTACTTATTTTTTGTGGTAAGACATTTCAAATTTACTCTTTGTTATTTTGAAATATACCCTTGCATGGTGCACGTTAGGTGAGATTTCACCAATGCCCTCACTCCTCCCACCCTTCCTCCCTTCCCTTCTTCTCTCCCTTCTCACCTCTCCCCCCATCCAATTATATTTGTGTTTTATCATTCATATGAGTGTGTAAGTGTTTATATACTGGCTTCATAATAGTATTGAGTACATTGTATATTTTTTTCCCCATTCTTGAGATGCTTTACTAGGAAGAATGTGTTCCAACTCCATCCAGGTAAACATAAAAAATGTAAAGTCTCTACGATTTTTATGGCTGAATAGTATTCCAGGGTATACATATACCACAGTTTGTTCATCCATTCTTGGGTTGATGGGCATTTGGGTTGCTTCCACTACTTGGCAATTATGAATTGCACTGCAATAAACATTCTGGTGCAAATGTCTTTGTGGTAAAATGATTTTTGTTATTCTGAGTAGATACTTAGTAATGGAATTGTGGGATCAACTGGAAAGTCAACTTTTAGTTCTTTGATGATTCTCCATACTTCATTCCAAAAAGGCCTTAGTTTGCAATCCTACCAGCAGTGTAGAAGTTTTCCCGTTCTTTCTCTTAAATAGATTGTCTTCTTTTCAGTATCTACTGATCTTTTATAACTCTCAAATCATAGGTGAAATTTAGTTTCATCAAAGGACTCTAATAAAGCATTTTATTCACTATAAGTGACACATTCTTCCTTACACTTGGTTATATTTTTATTTATATTCCTATCATTATACATACCATGCTGCCATCTAGTAAAATGAATTTTATTCACCATTTATCTTTCTCTCTAGAATGAAATGTGTTCAGGCAGGACTATATTTCAGTCATTTTTGTATTCTGCTCAATTTAGTAGGCATTTATTACTTTTTAATGTCATTCTAAAAACAATGGCAACTACTGAGAATACTAAGATGAATAAGGCATCCATTCCTATAAGAAGGATTATGTATTATGCCATTTTTGTGGACAGAAAATACATACCTGGATAATTATTATTAATATTATAACTCTGAAACTTAACTTTGTGTGAAACTCTTAACATATTTGAAGCTTCAGTTAAATAAATATTGAAAGGTATATTTTGTTCTTGGCAAATAAGAAAGATGAAGGAAATAAATGTGCTTAGAGGCTTGAGAAATGATGTCTAGGCATGAGCAATGTATATACTTCCAATAGAGTGTAATTTGCCTGATCAATAACTGCACCACGAAATTAAAAATTTGGAAAATGATCATATAAAGCAGTAGTTCTCAACCTGTGTGTCTTGACCCACAGGAACTGTATTAAAGGGCCGTGGCATTAGGAAGGTTCAGAACTACTGATATAAAGCCTTCCATGATCTGATACAAATGCACCATCAATAAAGAGGCTAACAGAGGTTAAAAACACTTATAAAAAGAGTTATGATGTGCAAAATTTCATTTAATGTACGGAACTAGCAGGATGACAAACCTGGTTCTGAGGAAAATGTAAGAAACCAGGACATTCCTGGTAAACAAAATAAATGATGAAATACCTAAGATGGACAAAAAAGGAATTTATTTATAAACGTGCAATAAACAATAATCTCTGGAGTTTTCCATTCTCTTGAAAAGGAGATCATCTCACTTTTGTTGATAGCTGGAAAATGCTGGAAACAAATCCATAGTGCAAATAAAGTTTTATTTCCCTAAAGACTCTGATAACCTTAAAGTGAGCTTATCTGAAAATGTTAGCAGATCCTAAAAGCCTAGCAGATACTAAAAGGTAGTACACAGAAATTCCATTTCAGCTCTGGCTTATAGAGCTGGGAAGTTATTACTACTGTTCTTGAACAAGAAAGATCTGGAAAGACTAAAATGACATAATTTTCTTGGATGCATGAGAAAACTAAGGTTATGGGGAAAATGCCACTGCAAACCTAGAAAGGCATACATAGCCAGAAAGACACAGGACCAGAATATGTTTACCTGGAGTAGAAACTTCTCTAATCACAAACTGGTAAAAATACCTAATTGATACCTTTTCTGTGTGAATTTTTAGAGGCTTAGTGTAGACAGGCCTAGATAAGAGACTACAAGTGGGGGAGTGTGAGGAAAGCCCCCATATATTCTACTTTTCCCTACAGGAACCCCATCAGATTTTCACTGTGAAAATTCAAGGGTCTCCTCTTGATTCTAGAAAGGGAAGGGGAAGAATAGCCATTGGTTAAAAATGCAGTTTTCAGCATTAAAAAATAAATAAATAAATAACAACTTCTTCTCCAGGAGAAAAAACCAAAAAGAAACAAACTAAAACAAAAAAGCAAACAAAAAACAAACATTGCTGACACACAATTCAGAAACTTTAGGTCAGATGGGGGAGAGAATTTCTCACCACTCCAGCCCCCTTCAGCCTACTTGTCTCACCTAAAGTACAGGGGAAAGGATTAGATAACAAGCGTCCAGGCTTTTAGGAAATTGGTGAAAAACTCTGCAGTCCAGGAACAGAGTAGAGAAAAAGGGAAAATCTGATAAAAGGAGAAAAACTTGTTTAAGTCACAGCAATAAGAGCTTCTGTTGAAAACAAAAAAAGATATTTAATTAGCAGATTATAGAATAGTCACTTTTCCCTCATCTTGCCACCAAACCAACAGGACTCAAACATATTAAAGTGAACAAAGCTGAAAGAGGTGCAAGACACAGGTTGTCCCTGAGGAGGAGAACTCTATTTCCAGTGGGAGAGATCAAAGTCAAGAAGAAAGACTGAAAAAAAAAAAAAAAGAAGGAAGGAAGGAAGAGAGATACTAAAACTATAACTCTCTGGAGTTACAGCAAACATTTAAAAAGGCAAACTCTGTAAACAGATTAACATAAATCCTTATGCTAAAGCCCTCTTTACCCTAATTCTTGTTATTCATTACATTATACCCAGATTTCAACAGACAATTGCAAAGCATTTGTTAAGTGTCCTGAAGATAAGAAAAAACAGTCTGAATGGATAAAGCAATGCTCTGAACCAGAATTAAATATGATATAAATGGAAATATTAGACATGAAATTAAAAATAACTCATTAGTCTTGGCACCCATAGCACAGTGGTTATGGTGCCAGCCACATATACCAAGGGTGGCAGGTTCGAACTCGGCCTGGGCCAGCTAAAAACAACAATGACAACTGCAACAAAGAATTGCCAGGTGTTGGCGCAGATGCCTGTAGTCCCAGCTACTTGGGAGGCTGAGGCAACTGAATCACTTAAGCCCAAGAGTTGGAGGTTGCTGTGAGCTGTGATGCCACAGCCCTCTACCAAGGGTGACATAGTGAGACTCTGTCTCAAAAACGAAATAATAACTCATTAATATGTTTATGGTTCTAAGGGTAAAATAAGGTGCCATCTAACAACAGATGAGTGACACTGGCAGAGATTAATACTTAACTCACAATCAAAAAGGTCATTTTTTTTTTCCTTTTAAAAAAATCCTTTAAAATTTTATTTACTTTTCCTGAAAGATTTAATAAATGTGAAATCATGTTTGTGGGAAGTTTCCCTGTCTGACCATCTCAGATGTGAGTTACTTCTAGGACGACCAAACATTCCATTTTACTCAGGACTAAAGTTTTTTTCAGCACTTGGTACTTTCAGTACTCAAAGTGGCTCGAACCAGTGTGTGTGTGTGTGTGTGTACACACACTCGCACACACAAACATGTACATACATGTGTATATATATATGTTAATAAAAATATAGAGCATTAAAAAGAGGTTTAGAGAAAGGGAGAAAACGAAGGAAGAAAAACGAAGGAAAAGGGAAGAAGAAAAGAATGTATTTTAGAGAATAAACTATAAATTAAATTAATAATTAAATACAATTTTTTCTTTAATAACCAAATCAGACTTACGGTAAAATTATGAAATTGTTTTGTCCTTGTAAATGTAAAAGAAAAAATTGGCTCCAGCACTTTATTTACTTTCTTATTACTTTTTTCTTTTCGACATAAGGAATGAAAGCAGTATTGATAGAAGAATATAAAAGGTACTATGTCTTGCTCTTATCGGAACATAAATCATATCTAGTCAAGTAATTTTTGATGTGAAATAGATTGATTACGTACTAGAATTTGAAGTTTAAATTTCTGACTGATAAAATACTTTTACCAAAAAGATTAAACCTGATTTAGGAAATTAAGCTCAAATGTAAACTGAAATCTTTTACAAAACTTGAATGATGTAACACTTTATAAAAAATATATTTGTTACTAAACCACTGTCCTCCTGTCATGTTATATGACTAATAAATCTCAGAGATGTCTTGGACATCGAAAAGATAGAAATAAAGTAGGTCATTTGATTTGGTGAAAAATAAATGGCCAGGAAGTAGCTGACCTGGGAGATGCACTGCTGGCAAGGTAACATAATCAGAAAGCTGTCGGACGTCCAGAAGCCTGGCAGAGAGTTGTTGTGGAGGATTAAGTCATGGTTGGCTTTGCAGAGTCCATCAACTCTTCTCATTGTGGGAACAACAGGTTTTGTGGAAAGCAAGTTTAGTTGTAAAATCAAATTCAAAATGTAGGGTTTCTTAATTAGATCTCTTCTAGAAACAATAGTTTAATTGGATTTCTATAGTGGAACGGTCTTGATTTTGTGTAAACTTAAAATAAATCAGCATAGTTTGCCACCTCTACCACGGAGGGAATTTAAAAGCCTCACTGCAGATGCTAGCTCCTACACAGAGGCAATTAGAAAACCTTCAACCAAACTCACATGTCTTGACACTATAAGCCATGACGGAAGCCTAGACTCCGTTTTGGCAAGAATGGCCTAGACTCTGGTTGTGGCTATGGTTGTGGAAGTCTGCAAGGTCTTGGTTCTTACTCCGGCTCTAGAAGATGTGATTTGGATGTCTACTGAAAAATCTCTTTATGTTTCCAGATCCTAAAAACAGAGCCCAACTATAAAATGTCTGGTGGGAAAGTCCATAAGAACTAGGAGGGATAACAGCTGCAGTGCTAACAGAAAGAACAGCAAGCTCACGATGCTGTAGTTGAAACTGAGATTTACCTGAGAACCATTAAATTACTGACATGTAGTCATTGCATTTCAGTGAAGCCTTTTGTGAAATTACAAATTCTCTCCTATCCCTGCTGATTGAAAATTAAAAAAAAAACTATATCCCGTAGGAAAAATAAATTTTCCCATGAGTTACTACCAATCATGACCCTTTCTAGTAACGGAGGCAAGATACTCCAAGATATAGTTGAACTTTGCTTATTCGTTGGTCTCTAATTTTTTTAAAGAGCTACAGATTAAGAATGATAGCTATTTAATGTGTTTGGAATAGAAATAAGGGTGATTTTGACTCTCTCTTATACATGTTCATTAGGTTTCAGATGAATTTTTTTCCCCATTGTTAAGTAAGTGTAAATGGCAAAATTGTGGCACTAAATGAATTCCATCTTTGGTGCATTCTTAACAGATTTAAGAAAATATTTTAAAGTTAAATGTGTTCCTTTTTAGGTTAGAAGCTTAAAAAGTAGGAAAGAAAGCCTGGGTGTGGTGGTTCATGCCTGTAATATAGCACTCTGGGAGGCCAAGGCATGTGGATCACCTGAGTTCAGCAGTTTGAGACCAGCCTGAGCAAGGGTAAGACCCCTTCTCTAGGGTGGCGCCTGTGGCTCAAGGAGTAGGGCGCCAGTCCCATATGCCAGAGGTGGTGGGTTCAAACCCAGCCCTGGCCAAAAAAACCACAAAAAAAAAAAGAAAAAAAAAAGACCCCTTCTCTAAAAATGGCTGGGCTCTGTGACAGGTGCTTGTACTCCCAGCTACTTGGGAGGCTGAGGCAAGAGGATCACTTGATCCCAAGAGTTTGAGGTTGCTGTGAGGTATGACACCCACAGCACTCTACCAAGGGTGACAAAGTGAGACCCTGTCTCAAAAAAAAAAAAAAGTAGGAAAGAAGATAGAGCATGTTGAGTTTGATGAAGGACTATTACTATTATAAGGATCAGATCAAGCAGATGAGGGAGGGTTCTGCAAGGAATACGGTCAAGCAGAAACCCTTGCAGGTTTTAAAGTGAAAGCAGGTGTCTGAGCAGCAGCGGGACAACCTCACCCCATAGTCTTTAATACTAATTACACTATCCAGTCATTGAAGGGCGCCAAGACCACGGTCGATGCTATGAATGAAAATAGGCCAGATTGAGGATTTACAAGACTGGCTTGAGGATATGGTGAAAGATGCAAATAAAATTCAAGGGGCACTAAGTCGCAGTTACCACAGCCCAGAATTAGATGACGCAGAGTTGGATGCACTGGGTGATGAGCTTCTGGCTGATAAAGACACTTCCTATTGGGTGAAGCAGCATCTGCACCTGCAGTTCTAGGAGGTGTCCCCCTAACGCAAATACTAAGGATGGAGCCCTGGTGGATGAATTTGGATTGTCACAGATTCCTGCTTGGTAGACTTGGATTATTGAAGTACATCATACGAAACAAACACACCTTATGGGACTAGGAGATATGTTATCTTTCCAAATTTGCTAGAGCAGATTTAGGTTTCTTCTTTTCTTTGAAGGAAAGGTTAATTACAATGCCTTTTGCTGTGGTTGTTCAGACTCATCACTTTAGAGATGCTTTCTTTGCGCTAAAATTTGATTCCTTTCAGACTGACTTACTTAAAAGTATCTTTGGCTTTGTATGGGTTGTTTTCATTCATTAATAATCATTTGAAATAAAATCAAGGAAACAGGAGTCTTTAAAATGTATGACAGTACATGTAACTCTACAGTGTTGAAATGATCTGAGAAATTGCTAAGACAAAGATGAAATTATCAGAGCTGCTCATATTCTGATTCAAAACCATTTTTTATTGTGGTGTGATAGGTTGGCTAAAGTGATAGCCTTTTTCTGATGAGTTTTGTTGTGTCTTGTGAGCAATTCATTACTGGGTCCAATATTGGAAAGTAATTGCCACTGCTGTATCATGCATGAGGAGACATTTTGATTCCAAGTTCCCTCCATATTATAGCCTGATTGTAATCAGTAATGAATATCTCTTGATATTTAACATATAGGACATTTATTTTGACTCCATAAGTATTTTTCAAAAGAGAAAAATGGAGCTGAAGAATTATTTTTTTCTATAAACAAAATATTTAATAGTATCTTTCATGCAGTTAAGTATAAAATATCCCAGTGGATAAATCCAGGATTACCAGAAGCTGGTTCTTGCCATCAGCTTTCTGAGATGTTCAAGATACCATATCAAAAAAAAATCAAAAGCTTGATATCATGAAGCCTCTGAAGACATGAAAAATACAAAGCCTATACTCAAGATGAGTATGTTGTAAAAAGCATTAAAACGTAAGAGCACTCCTTGGGAAGTCATTGATTGATCCCCTAAAATAAACCTGGTGTTAATAGATGTGAGGCCCCTTCCTTACATAAAAGAAAACAAATTACTGAGACTTGCCCATGCCTGTAGGTATGCATGTCTATGAAGAGTGCCTAAGACTTGACACTCTATCACTGAAGATGTTTAAATATCTTTCAACATCAAACTTCAGCTCTGCACCACGAGCCATTCAGACACCTGCCTCCGAGGCCTGGAATCTGGCTTCAGTGACATTAGTGGCCAGTGCTGTTGCTGTGTAGGTGTGGATATGACTCTGGTTATGGTGAGCATGGATTTAATTCTGCCACCCAAGTTGCCATAGAATATACTGTACCTCTGGATTTTACGAAGGTTTGGGACCTATGATTCTTGGGAAAATGATACAATAGCAAAACCCAACTCTTCAAATGTTTCATCCAGAGCAAGCAAGGAAGTTGAATTATAGACTTTACAAGCTTGTTGGCATAAGATTTAAGAGCTGTCATTGTATGTGCAGCTGTTCAATAGCAATTTGAAATTATTCCATAAATATTGGATATTTTACCACAACAGTTATTTCTCCTTTCATTCTCAAAAAACTAATTTTTCATCTGAAATTTCTGTGGTGTGTTTTATGTGGAAAAATATCTCCATACTCATTTTACAATAAATGTGTTCAGTATGACATTGCAAGATGGTCTTAACTTCATTCATCTATCTTAATAAGTGTCTCCTGTTTTCTGATATTTGAAATGAAGGCAACTGTTTTTCTTCCTGAGAATACTCTTTATTCTTCTTATTAAATCAACAAAAAACAAATAATCATAGATTAAGTTTGAGGGAGAGACATAGCTGGTTGTTTCCAATTGCTATTCTTTGTCCCTGTTCTGTATTTGTGAGTCAGAATCCAGATCTCCGGTTGCAAGAAGTCTTATCAGATATCACTGAAAGTACTTATTATGCAGTAAATATGATTTATGTGATTTTTGAGTCATAATCAAAACTTATACTGGTGTGAGATTCAATTATGATGACAATTTGGGGTGCTAAAATTCCTGGATTTGGGTTATGAATAATAGCCTTGATTACTATTTGGCCATTTGGCCTTTGGTTCCATCCATATTATATTGTATCACTAAAGTAAGATTTACATAAAGAAGCTGTGTGAAGCTTCCCTTTGCATTGCCAAACAAAAGAGCCTGTTAATACCATCACCTAGCTGCTTCAATTATTCTCTTTTGACTGTCTATGAGTTGCTTGCAGGTTGAGGATGATGTAATCTACTGATTACCTAGAGCTTTGGGAAACTATTTTTTTCTCTTCTACAATTTTTTTTTTCACATTTTAAAAAATGCTTTACAGTAAGCATGTTAACAGAATAAATTGCAGAATTACACTATATACCAAAATCTAGGATTTATTCTCTTGAATATTTAGCAGAAGTTCAGAATTCCAATTCAAGCCTTACATTAGAAATTGAATTTACAATTGCACTAAGTTAGAAACACTAAAATCACAAAATCTCAAAACTACAGATGCTGGCGTGGATGTGGAGAGAAGGGAACACTTTTACACTGCTGGTGGGACTGCAAACTAGTACAACCTTTCTGGAAGGAAGTATGGAGAAACCTCAAAGCACTCAGGCTAGACCTCCCATTTGATCCTGCAATCCCATTACTGGGCATCTACCCAGAAGGAAAAAAATCCTTTTATCATAAGGACACTTGTACTAGACTGTTTATTGCAGCTCAATTTACAATTGCCAAAATGTGGAAACAGCCTAAATGCCCACCAACCCAGGAATGGATTAACAAGCTGTGGTATATGTATACCACGGAATACTATTCAGCCATTAAAAAAAATGGAGACTTTACATCCTTCGTATTAACCTGGATGGAAGTGGAAGACATTATTCTTAGTAAAGCATCACAAGAATGGAGAAGCATGAATCCTATGTACTCAATTTTGATATGAGGACAATTAATGACAATTATGGTTATGGGGGGGAAGCAGAAAGAGGGACGGAGGGAGGGGGTGGGGCCTTGGTGTGTGTCACACTTTATGGGGGCAAGACATGATTGCAAGAGGGACTTTACCTAACAATTGCAATCAGTGTAACCTGGCTTATTGTACCCTCAATGAATCCCCAACAATAAAAAAAAAAAAAAAAGAAACACTAAAATTAACCTGATGGGAAATTTTACATAAATCCTAATTAATCTAAATCGTAGTTTATTGAGTAAGAAAAACATGACATCCTTTTTATTTATTTTTTTTTATTTTGGCAGTTTTAATTTTCACGTCTCTGATCATTCTGGTAAGTAATGCTATGGAAGGCTTTTTACATATTATTAGACATTTGAACATCTTGCTTTCAGTATTCTCAAGTCTATTTGATGTTTGTCTTCCGACATTAGAGTTGTAGGAGGGTTTTGCATTATGATATCTGTATCTACGTCTGTATTGATTTATAAATCCATACCTTTATATTCTCCCAGTCTGTGCTTTGTGGTTGATGAAATCAATTTAACAATGTTTTATAATCAGTGCCTTCAGTGTCCTAAAAAAAATTTCCAGAAGCTTTGAATTTTAGCCGCTAAATTCAAATCTATAACACAATGTGAATTCACTTTGTGTATAGTAGAAAGTATTAAAGTTAATCCTTTTTCTTGTTCCATTTGAATAATTCATTGTTGCAGCACCATTTGATGAATTCTTCTGTTTGCTTTGGAGTCCTTGCAGGAAAAAAAAAAAACAAAAACAACAACATCCAATTCTAGACTTCCTAATTTTACTATTGATCTATTTGTGTATTTTCAAATCAATACCACACTCTCTTGATAGTTCTAGTTTTTTACAAGTCTTGTAATCAGTTAATACAAGTTGTCACATTTTATCTTTTTAAAGATTGCCTTGGATATTCTTTACACATTTTAAAATATTTTGTAAATATCTACATCATTCTTGCATTTGGAGTAAGATTTTATTTAGAATACAATTTGGGGAATATTCAGTTGTTGCCAATACATAAATAGGACATATCCTTATTTTAATGGTCTTCACTAATTTCTTACAGCATTAACTTATACTTATTAAGGAGTTGGCCTTTTATATCTTTTAACATACCTATTTTTATTTTATATTTTTGTTGTTATTATTAATATTTTTGCATATTATTTTCTACTTTTTAGTATATTATTGTGCCCTGAATTTACAGATGGAGTTTATTTTCTGAAAGAATCTTTGCAAAATAAGTGTTATTTCTTCCTTAAATAGTTACAAGAATTCCCCCATGAAAGCCAGGCAAACTTATACTTTCCTTTGTTAGAGGTCTGTTTTTTTTTTTTTTTTTTTTTTTAACATACAAATGTAATTTTCTTGACATATATATACCTTAAGATTTTTATTTGTTCTTGCACGAGTTTTAGTAAACTTTTCATTTGGAGGAATTTGTCGATGCCTCCCATGCAGTATGAGAGTACACAAACCCATCCGGAGGATCAGATTTCTAACTTACTGGGCAAGAAGAGAGCCTTTGGAAAATCAGGCTAGTTTATTTTTTATTTTATTAATTCTGTCTTGAGTGGAGTCAGTACTAATGTTTTTGTTGTTTGGTTGATAGCAATAGCCATATAACAAGAATTTTTATATAGCTCAATAGAATCAAAAATTGAGACTGAAGCAGAAGGAATGGCATGAGATGTTTTGTGACTATTTTATTTTATTATTATTATTATTTATTATTTTTTTTTTTTTTGCAGTTTTTGGCCGGGGCTGGGTTTGAACCCGCCACCTCCAGCATATGGGGCCAGCGCCCTACTCCTTTGAGCCATAGGCGAGGCCTGACTATTTATTTATATATTTATTTTGAGACAGAGTCTCACTTTGTCACCCTTGGTAGATTGCCATGGTGTCATAGCTCACAAAAACCTCAGACTTTTGGCCTAAAGCAATTCTCTTGCCGCAGCCTCACAAGTAGCAGGAACTACAGGTACCCGCCATAATGCCCGACTATTTTTAGAGACAGGGTCTCACTCTAGCCTGAGCTTAGCCGATCCACTGCACCCAGCCTTTTTGTGACTTTTTAAATCATCCTAGTTATCTTGAAGCTGTGTGCTGATCTCTTCCTAGAGAAACTTCACGTTAATAGCAGGTTCTCTAAAATAAGACATATGGATATCAGGTTGTGGAAAATTAAATACCCCAGTAGTACTATGTGTAAACCCTTAATAAATATTTGCTTATATGCTTATCCTTTAGTGGTAATGAGTTTTTAAATGTGTCTAAAGGAAAAAAAATATATGAATACGAAAGCCATCCTTACGTTATTCTCTGGCAGAAACCACTATGACTTATCAGTAGTAATCATTATTATTATCATCTACATTTTTGTTCCTCTCCCGATTACCTGCATAAGAAGAACAATAGGTCAAAATATTTCCTCATGGCATATAATAATCCTGTATCTTCAAAAGTAGCCCTGCTACCTAGAATGTACCCTTGACCTTTTGGAGGTGATCAGCACTGCTGTAACTGGGGCTCCATCTGTTTTGACTTGGCTCAGACACTGGAAGGAACACTCGCTAGTTCGTTCTCTCTCTCCTTCCTCTTCTTTTTTTCCCCCTTTTCTCCCTCCTGTCCTCCCCTTCCTCACCTCGTCTCTTTTTCTGAAACCTGGAAATGCCTTGTTCAGGGAGGTAACTGTAATGTAAATGTTATCTTTGTGAAAACGTTAAGAAAAAGTCTAAGCTATACAGAACCCGAGGGACACTCTCAATAAGATTAGTTTCATGCCAGCCTCAGACTGCACAGCCTTTTACTGTCAAGTAAAATTTGTTTATGACTCAACATTTCTAAATATTTGACATTTAAGTGACTACAATTTTGAATGAAGCAGGGATTTAAGAGCAGCTTTATGGCCATACTTGCCTCAAGTGATCAGGAATAATCATGAACCTGGAAAAAAATACTCTGCAAAGAAGTCCCCCCTTGATGGTGTGGTCACACAGCAAAGAAGCCCCCCCCCCTTGATGGTGTGGTCACAGTACAAAGAAGTCCCCCCTTGATGGTGTGGTCACACTGCAAACAAGTCCCCCCTTGATGGTGTGGTCACACTGCAAAGAAGTCCCCCCTTGATGGTGTGGTCACAGTACAAAGAAGTCCCCCCTTGATGGTGCGGTGGTCACACTGCAAAGAAGTCCCCCCTTGATGGTGTGGTCACACTGCAAAGAAGTTCCCCCCTTGATGGTGTGGTCACACTACAAAGAAGTCCCCCACCCCTTGATGGTGTGGTCACACTGCAAAGAAGTCCCCCCCCTTTGATGGTGTGGTCACACTGCAAAGAATTCCCCCCCTTGATGGTGTGGTCACACTGCAAAGAAGTCCCCCCCCTTGATGGTGTGGTCACACTGCAAAGAAGTCCCCCCTTGATGGTGCGGTCACACCGCAAAGAAGTCCCCCCCCTTGATGGTGCGGTCACACTGCAAAGAAGTCCCCCCCCTTGATGGTGTGGTCACACTGCAAAGAAGTCCTCCCCCTTGATGGTGTGGTCACACTGCAAAGAAGTCCCCCCTTGATGGTGCAGTCACACTGCAAAGAAGTCCCCCCCCCTTGATGGTGTGGTCACACTGCAAAGAAGTCCCCCCTTGATGGTGCAGTCACACTGCAAAGAAGTCCCCCCCTTGATGGTGTGGTCACACTGCAAAGAAGTCCCCCCTTGATGATGTGGTCACACTACAAAGAAGTCCCCCCCCCTTGATGGTGTGGTCACACTGCAAAGAAGTCACACAGCTTCTTGACAGAACTGCAGATGCTCTGAAGCCTGAAGGAGGTCCGGTTTATGCAAGTTGTGATGTAAGAAGAGTCTTTGGAGTTGCAAATATTTCTCATTACAGACAATATAATCAGAGAAATTCAAATAATTTACAAGCTTCACTGAGATGGAAGGTAACTCCATGCACAGGGAACAAGCAAACGAGCCAATAATGTTTGTTTTATGCAATTTGTTCTGAGGAACGAAAATGTGATAAATCTGAAAGATGTACCACATCATAGCTTAGGGAATACAAGTTATGCACAGGTGTTGAGATTCATATTCATACTCAGGAAACAATTCTTGACCCTATGAATTACTATGGTAATCACTGTGGTGACGTGGGCTATTGCTATGGCAACAGATGCGGTAACTTCTCTGGTCTGGAGAGGTTACCTGGTTTGGAGGCTACAGATACGGTTATTTCCATGCATCTTGTTACAGAAAACATGGATTCTCTAGCTCCTAATAAAATTCTTCCTTAAAAATCTGATATGTGGTTCCATGAGTAAATTTGCTAAACTTGATTTTAATCATGAGTCCTACCTAAATTAGGCGAGGTCTGCTGGTTCAAAACAATTATCACCCAAGACGTCCAGTACATTTATATTATACAAGTTTGTTTTCATCATATCTCTCTTGGGCCACAGAAAATATAGCTTTCGTTTAATTTATTTGACTCAATTATACATGTTACTAAGTATACATATTACCCAACATCCAATGTGGAAATAAATATACTTTCCTATGTATGAACCACGTACCGTACTTCATAAATAGGTTGCTAGATATATATGGACCTATAAAAGGACAATACATTAATATTGATCTGGTTAAAAAAAATCCCTCCAATATAACAGTAACTATTTAAATGTTACTATTTTAAATTGCGCATGAACTTTATGGACACCTTATAGGTGATTTAAATTTCCCAGCTTTTCCCAACCAACTTCAACATTTTAACTGTGTATATATGGTCATAAATAAAAGTGAATTACATTTTCTTAAATTTTATACTGTTGGGGTTCATGTAGTTATCTGTCTGATCAGTTGTCAGTGTGCTCCTGGCTAAAGAATGACCAGTTCCACCACAGCAAGCCAAATGTGAAAGTTTATTAAGGAGAAGGAAGACAGGTTTACAGAGTCAGATACATTTGCCATAGACACTTAAGGGGTCCCTTGTCCCAGCAAAAGGGCTCTGATAATGATCTAAGGTTCTGTTCTATACTGCCTCAGTGAAGCCCTTCTCTTAGTTCAGATATTATCAAGAAACCACTTGGATGAACAGTTATCAAAAGGATAATTAGCTTTATGTCACTTTCCAAATCGTATTGTACCTAGGCTGGCTGGCCCAGAGAGGGTATCCTTCTTCCCACAGGTGCGGCGGTTCATTGCTCTGGGTAGGGTAAGGTGGGGCAGCACTAAGGCTGGGCTGCTCTTGTTCTGCTTCCCAGGTGGGGTAGTTGCTCCAGGCAGCCCCAAAACACAGCACTTAGTTTTTCCTTCTTTCCCAGGAGAGCTGAAATTCAGTCTAACAATACAATTATATTTATGAATGCAGTCCAAAACACATAAATAATCCACTCCTTTCAAAATTTGTTGCTTAGTCAGCCCTTTTGTGGTAACAAAAGAAGAGCAGTGGGCTAAAATATTTCTTTAAACTTCCAGGAAAGGAAAGCATATTTTTTAGTGAATTGCTTGGTAATAAATAATCGTCCTTGATCTGTTCTCCACTGTCTGTCATTTTTACTTGGCTTTTTCGTGAAAATAGTTGTGTAATAAATTTAATGAAGGTATTTCAAATTATGTAATTAAAATATATGTAGTATTAAAAGTAGCTAGTTGGCTTAATTCCGTTTTTATGTCATGGTTCCTCTGTGGCATGCAAGGGTACTCTCCCTTTTACTGTCTTCATCATCTTCATGACATTAAAGACTTTTACAAATGTAAGCAGAAAATAAACACCCAGATAATAAAGAAGCAGCTTCCTCTGCGGCTTTACTTAATGAGAATCATCACTCATCCAAAGGAGTTTTTGTTTGCTTGTTTGTTGTAAAACAAATTTTGAATCAATTCCACTCACCAAAAAGCAAACATTCCATTGCTTGAATTTCACATGATATAATATATAAAAGATCTAAAATTATATTTCTTTTTCCCAAACTTAAATAGTACATTCAGGTAATTGTATAAAGTGTATGTTTTTTTTATTTGTTTGCCTTGCTGAAATTCAATAATGTAAGTAGCTGTCCTAGCATTAAAGATTGTACAGTGCTGCCGCCTATAGGACAGGTGAGGAAACACCAGTTAAATGACGCCTGGAGTCACAACTTCAAGTGTAAGAACAAAGACCGGAAGGCAGTTCCCTGGAGTTCTGATCCTCTGTGCCACCATTCTGATTCTCTTTCATCGCATACTTCCAAAATGTAATATCCTCTAGGAAGTTCTTGCAATATTTCCATGAACGGCTTCAATTTTATGTCACTGAGTTTGCACAGATTAGTTCTCTCTCTTAGATTCACTATTTATTGTTTTTATTTTTTTACATTTTTCTTGTTAATTTTTTCCATATTATGTAATCTTCTATTTCTCAATTTCAAACTTAGCTGAATGCAGACTTTACGGCAAATGAAGAATAAACAATGTTAAAACTCAAGTCTCAAGATCATTCTTTTTGATTAGAAAACTTGGATTTATTTATACAACATGTATGTGTATATGTGTGTGTGTGTGTATGTGTATATATATCTATAATTTTTTTAAAAGAAACTCACCCAGCTCTTGTCATTTCTCCTTTCACATGTCATATTTTCACAGGGAAGGAAAGGTGGATCAAGTTTGGTAAGTCCATTAAAGGAACTTTGACCAATGTAGTTGAATTTCATTTATAACTATTCTGTTCCTCTGCAAGTCAATAACTTCACAGCCTGAGGAAAGTATCACAAAGATGAAAAAAAAAACTATCAATATAATTATAATGAGAAAAAAGCACATCTTGCATTCCTGGTATAATACAATATTAACATATTTTTGTAAACTGCTTTTTCTTATGTTATTGATTGGTGTCTGCATTAAGAGAATTTATAACGGAAGTTTTCTTTCTTCACAGGTAAAACTTATTACTCTGAACGAGAAACATTTTCTTTTTCTCTCATTATTATCATGGGGTTATTCAATACATATTCCAAGGTAAACTTATTAAAAGTGAAAGGAAAGAGAAGATAAAAAAAGATCATTGTTCACTGATGTTCAATGATGTTCAATCATTGTTCAGTAACACCCAGCTACTTTGGGTCTGATATGCTTTGGGTCTAACAGTCTACTTTGGACATAAAACAAATACCACTACAATAAAATATATGGCCTCATTTTGTAATGGATATTTCCATCTCCTTATTTTTTCACTTAGGAAAAAAGATGAGACAAAATATTTGTTCCATATACTTTATGTAGGACAATATATGGATCTACGTGTTTTTCTTAGTATAAACCTTTTACTGCTAACAATCACTGTTTATGTGAAAAATTATCACATGCTTTATTTCATGAAAAAGTTCTGGTTCTTATTTGGCCCTTGAAATTTTCCCTTTATCTCTTGCATAGATCTTTTTTTCTTTTTTTGGTTTTTTGGCCGGGGCTGGGTTTGAACCCACCACTTCTGGCATATGGGACCCGCGCCCTACTCCTTGAGCCACAGGCGCCACCCAATCTTTTTTTCTTTTTTGAGGCAGTCTCTGTTGTATAAGCTGGAGTGTAGTGACAGCAGCCTAGCTCATAGCATCTTCAAACTTCTGGGTTGAAGCGATGCTCCTGCCTCAGCATCCTGAGAAGCTGGGACTATAGGCACTCACTATAGTGCTTGGCTAATTTTTTTCTATTTTTTGCTATAGATGGGGTCTGGCTCTTGCTCAGGCTGGTCTCAAACTCCTGCCCTCTGCCTCCAAGAATGCTAGGATTATAGGCATGAGCCACTGTGCTTGACCAGGTGTTTACATTTTTATGCATCCAGAACAAGCAAAAATTACCTATCAGTCACTCTCATATTACCTGGCTGAGCTATATGAACCAATCCTTAATAGGATTGCAGAATTGCATTTCTAGGATTGCATTATGATTCTGTCTTCGAAAGGACTCACTGAGAATTAAAAGTTCAGCTTACCAACTATTTCAAGTTCAGATAAGAAATAAGAACAGAACTCTATTTGAATAAAAGAAATATGACAACTATTGGGTTAAATCATACCCTATAAGTCAAAAGGCATATTATGTCATTTTTCTATCTTAAAAAGTTACCATGGCAAGTGATAGTCAGCATGTTGCACTGTGTGGTAGCTATAATAGCTACTGTTGATTTACTTAGAGTTTCTTCATTAGTTCAATGAAGAGTTTTTAATTCCCTAGTCTACTGTTTGGAAAAAGTGAAACATCCAATTAGGGAATTTATCTTTATTAAATAACTGTAAATCTCACAAAAACTCAGCAGAATTTTTAAAGTCACGTAAATTAAATAGATTTCTGGTGGTCCACGTCAAGAGACAGGTACTTCCTGTAGATTAACAAAGGTAGGGTCAAGGTTGGATCCAGTTGACCAGCTCAGAGAAGTGACCTAAGAGACTCCAAGAAGCCTAAGTCAAATTTCCTTATATATGAATTAAGTTCAATAACTCATCCTAGAAAAAGTTGCCACACCTTATTGCTGAATATCATTATTATGGACACCTTTGAAGTACTCCCCTTGGGGAACTATACACCAACATCAGCACATAATTCACCCTTCAAAGTAAATTTGAAACTCTTTTTCTGAATGACCAGCAGAGCTATCATTGTATTACCTTTGATATCCGGAATATCATCAAAATATCTTCCTATCAATATTTCCTTTATCTTTGGGTAAAAAAAAAATGTCACTGGGAGCCAGATCAAGTAAGTAGGGAGGGTGTTTCAATACACTTATTCGTTTGAGCTGGTATATTGTCATGATGCAAGAGCCACACCTTTCTCATGCCAAGATTTTCAGTAAAGATTTTCCTTGTTCTCTCTCAAAGTTTACTTTGTTATGCTTCTCATAGTCAGTCAATGATTTTGATGCACAATTTGACAAAATTTTGCAATGCAATGCTTTTATCAGTTCTGCTCATTATTGGCCACCCTGACATGTCTACATCAGTGATGCTTTCTCTCCCCTCAGAACAATGTTTAATCCATTTGTATACTGATGTTTTCTTCATTTCCACATAAACTTGGACTAACATGTCCCAATTTCACTTTCACTCTTGCAAAGTTTAACAAGAAATTTAGTGTTTGTTCAATGCTCTAATTCAAGTGCCAACATTCTTGAGATGGCACACAAAAACACACAGAAATAATGATGAACCCTGCTCAGCAAGATACCACCACACGTTGACATGAACATAGCTGTGAGACACTGATATTCCAAGGTTATAAAACCTTACCAAGTTGATTGTACAGTGCTGCCCTTCATAAGTACACAGTGGCAAGTTTGAAAAGTGAATTGTCAGAACTCATATATTTCTTAATTTTATGTCATTTCATCATTCATTGTGCCTTCATTTTGAAAACTATGAAGACGATCTCAGTTTTAAGGTTATCGTTTTAACATTTCAGAAATCCCTATGAGTCTGTGTATGTTTTCAAAAAAAAAGTACTTCAATGAACTACTAAGAGGTTAGTTACCAGTTAGGGATCAGTTAGAAATTGCCTCCAAATAAATGAGTTCAGAGTAGAAACAGAAAAGCAAAGGCAAAGGAAATACTATGGTAAAGTGAAGAGGAGGTAGAAATAAAGAAACATTAATTGGGATAGTGAGTGGAAGCCAAGATAGAAAAATATTGTCGAGGCCAAACTTTTACCTTGCTGTTTCTAGCAGGTATTAAGACAATGAGAAGAAGGATGAAAGCTGACGTGAAAATGAAAATAGAGATCATATATACACTACTGAAGAAGGGTAAAGAACAAAGGGAATTGGACAGAGCATGCAAAAACAGAGGTAGGGGCAATCAGCCACTATGGTAGGACTTGTTATGAAGTAGAACCAATTATGAAAGAGAATTTTAGGATTTGAAAGAAATCTGTTACTGTTACTCTGATAACCCTGCACAGGAGAAAAATTTCCTGCCCTCAATTTCTGAAATTTTGCAACCAAAAGATTCTGAAGATAGTGCATGAAGCCAAAAATATTGCAAAAAGTTATAATGATGAAAATGCTAAACATAAACATGTGGTCTCTTCTTTTGAGTCTAATAATTTTGTGCACAGCAAGTCATTTAAGCTTTTCTTATTTGAAATGCTTTCCTATATTCAGAATATAGGCAATTTCTTAAGTTATTCACCTTGAAAATAGGTTTGCTTTTTAAGAATATGTAGATTTAAGAGCTAAACATTGAACACAGAGCTATAAAATTTATTTGGATGTGAAATTGCCGATTTGGGGGTTGACAGAACAGAGAAAAGGTTTAATTACAACAAGAATACCATTAAATGTAGATGTCATAATGCACCTGGTAATAGGCGATTCTATTTAGAGTTTGGATGTACTTTGAAAAAGTCAGCTATTTCATCTCATAAAAGCAAAGCCATAAGTTCATGGGCATCTGAAATAGGATGTTAAGTCAGCTGAAATATTTAAATAGGAGCGAGGGCCTCTCTCTGTGTCAGGAGACAGCAAATTAATGAGTTATAAGATGAAAGGTAATACAACAAATAACAAAAAAGGAGGGTATACATGTGATAAGTCAGGAGGTGACCATGTGATTTATCCCATGCTCTGACCAGGGTATATAGGCCTCCTCCTCCACAGGCTGACATTCACACTCAGGATCTTGCCTGAACAGCAAACCAACTCACCACCCCTGACACCATGAGCTACTACGGCGGCTACTACGGAGGCCTGGGCTGCGGCTGCAGAGGCTTCGGGGGCCTGGGCTACGGCTACGGCTGTGGCTGTGGCAGCTTCCGCAGACTGGGCTATGGCTGTGGCTTTGGAGGCTACGGGTATGGCTCTGGGTACGGAGGCTACGGGTACGGCTGCTGTCGCCCATCTTGCTATGGAGGATATGGTTTCTCTGGCTTCTACTGAATATCCTTTCCAATTCTTGAGGCCATGAGATTACCCAAATTTGATGGCAATAACTCAAACAAAATAAATGAACCTGGACCAAGCCAAGATAAAAAGCATCTAAGATTTTAACAATATTTATCATTCCATGATTATTTGCTAGATGTCATTTCATGCTTCTTAACTGTGCTTTTATTATCTGTGGAATTGTTCTGTTCCTTATGCAATAAATCTTCCTAACTTAAAACAACATACATGACTTTGATCTTTTAATTTAACTCAAGTTGTCAAAGTGATTATTTTTATATGCCAATGAAGAAAAGAAGCTACTATTTATGCTGTATGTAATATATCTCTAATGAAATAATTAGGTGTATACATGTACCTAACATATAGCTGTGTATATGTGTGTGTGTGTGTATACATTTGACCCTTGAAAACCATGGACATATGGAGGTTAGGGGAACAAACCCTCTATGCAGTCTAAACATCCACCACATGCATAGCATAATTTTTCTTTTTTTGACGGAAGATGTCAATTGTTAGCTTGGACTAGAATGCAATGTCAACATCATAGCTCACTGCAACCATAAACTTTTGGGCTCAAATAATCCTCTTGGCTCTACTCCCCAAATAACTGGGATTACAAGTGTGCAATACCATGTCCAGATAATTTTTTCTATTTTTTGTTGAGATGGGGGTGATATATAACTTTTGACTACCCCAACTGAACTATTAGAGGCTTATTATTGACTGAAAGCTTTCCCAGTAACACAGTCAATTAAGACATACTTTGTATGTTCTGTGTATTATATATTGTATTTTTACCTATAGTAAATTAGAAAAAAACAAATGTTATTAAGATGATAATAAGAAAATAACAACATATCTCCTTGCTGATTAAGTGGAAATAGATCATTATAAATATCTACACATTGAGTAGCCTGAGAGGGAGCAGAAAGAGGTAGGTTTTCCTGTGTCAGGGGAGGCAGCAATAAAAATTCCAATTTAAGTTTGGGCCCATGTCATTCCAGGGTTAATTGCACATAGACATATGTGAAGTGTAACACTAAATTAAAAAATAAAATGTCTTTCTCCTGAACATTAGATCATGTTAACCATGTCTTTTTCATTTCAGTCTTTTAGCTAAATACCATTGGCATTAAAATTTAGCAGTAAAGTATTGACTTACTAAAGTATTATAATTAAATTGATACCAATAGGAAAAATAAGTACATTTATGTGTTATTCAAAATTTATGTTTTTTCAGCCCCTCTAATAAGAAAAGCACTGATGAATGTAAACTGAAAATCAGCTTCTTTTGTAAATATTTATAACCTTTTCTTCATGGTCAGCCATGGTATGACACTATATTATTCTTCCATATTACCAGCACATTAACCAAGGAAATTTAAAAATCACTGCTATCACATGTGAAATAATCTATATTGAACCTGTGTCTTACCTGTAGCTTCATACACCCTAACTGAGTCTCTTATAATTTTCACCTTAATTCAAAAATCAACCAGAATAGTGGGTCTTTCCTTATTTTTTTCAAATATAGAACATTTTTCACTATGGAAAAGAAACTAGTCTTTTGGTTTGACTTTATCAAATTCAGTAATATCAAGGGTATACAGTGATGCCTTGGAATCCAGAGTTGATCCATCCCAGAATCCTGTTTGAGTTCCAAATCATTCAAGTTTCAAGATAATTTTTCCTCTGTAATATAATATAAACTATATTAATCTGTTCCTGGGTCCTACAAACTCAAATTTTTAAAATGAATTTAAGAATAAACACACTGGCTTTTAAAGTAAAAAATATTTTACAGTAAAAAAATACAAATAATAGTATTTGAATAAGAATGTAAGTTAATAAAAATGAAAATAGAAAAATATAAAGGTCTGTTTTGTCAGAATTGAACACATGGTTCAAAATACAGCCCTCACTGTTCACAAACTCCTTAAATTCCCTTACGAACTTTTCTGCTACTTCCAAATTAGAATTGGCAGCCTCTCCATGCATAATACTATGGATCTCAGTCCTTTTCTTAAAGTTCTTGAACCACCCCCGCTTGGCTTAAGGCTCCTCTTTTTTGAGCCCTGGTATCAGGCATGCCTTTCACTAAATCATTATAAAGGACCTTGGCTTTCTCACAAAAATTTAAATTATCTTTTACATCTAATACCTTAAACATTGAACAGCTTAGTAGACTAGTACAGCATTTCAGAGACTATGCAAAGAGAACACAAGTCTGCAGCTGTAAAAGTAAAGATAGGTACATGAGGAAGGAAAGAGGAGGAATTAGTTACAAGGTTGAGTGAAAATTGATGGGTGTCAAGAAGAACTTTGCCTATTTCACAGTTTTGTGTAGTAACCATAGTGTTGGTCTAATGGGAGAACAAGAGCTGTGTGACATTTTGAGAAAGACTTGAACACACCTATTAGAATGACTGAACAAGAAAGCAAATACTAGTATGTATATGGAGTAAATAAACTCTCATTTATTGCTGATGCAAATGCGAAATGGTGCAGTAACATTGAAACTAAACAAAGTCTTACTATATAATCCAGCAATTATACTCCTTGGTATTTATCTGAGTGAGCTGAAAATGTATGTCCACACCAAAATCAAACACAAATGTGTATAGAAGTCTTATTCATAATGACCAAATCTCAGAAGCAACCTACATGTCCTTCAATAAGTTAATGGGCAAACATTCTGTACATCCACCACACACGAAATATTAGCAGGTGATAAAAAACAATGAAGTATTAGAGAAAAAATGTGGGAATCCTAAAAGCACATTGCAAAGCAAAAAGAAGTTAGCATCAAAAACCCCCAAAACATTAGAGGCTGATGTGGACTACGAGGGAAAGAAATGATTATACTCTGTTGGTTAGCCTGCAAACTAGTAAACCCTCTAGGGAAAAATAATATGGAGCTGCTTCAAATAAGTAAAATTATACTTATCATTTGATCCAGCTATCTCACTACTGGGTATTTACCCAAAGGAAAATAGTCACATTCTGGGCGGCGCCTGTGGCTCATGGAGTAGGGCGCCGGTCCCATATGCCGTAGGTGGCGGGTTCAAACCCAGCCCCGGCCAAAAACCACACACACACACACACACACACACACACAAAAGAAAATAGTCACATTCTCCAAAAGACATGTGCATTTCAAGGTTTACTGCAGCACAATTCAAAATTAGAAAGATTTGAAATCAGTCCAAGTGCCCATCAATATGGGAGTGGATTAATAAATGTGATACATCTGCTGGTGGGAATGCAAATTAATACATTCCTTTTGGAAAGATGTTTGGAGAACACTTACAGATCTAAAAATAGATCTGCCATTCAATCCTGTAATCCCTCTACTAGGCATATACCCAGAAGACCAAAAATCACATCATAACAAAGATATTTGTATCAGAATGTTTATTGCAGCCCAATTCATAATTGCTAAATCATGGAAAAAGCCCATGTGCCCATAGATCCACGAATGGATTAATAAATTGTGGTATATGTACACCATGGAATATTATGCAGCCTTAAAGAAAGATGGAGACTTTACCTCTTTCATGTTTACATGGATGGAGCTGGAACATATTCTTCTTAGTAAAGTATCTCAAGAATGGAAGAAAAAGTATCCAATGTACTCAGCCCTACTATGAAACTAATTTATGGCTTTCACATGAAAGCTATAACTCAGTTACAACCTAAGAATAGGGGAAAGGGGAAAAGGGAGGGGCGGGAGAGGGGAGGGGGGCAGAGGGAGGGTGATTGGTGGGATTACACCTGCAGTGCATCTTACAAGGGTACATGTGAAACTTAGTAAATGTGGAATGTAAATATCTTAGCACAATAACTAAGAAAATGCCAGGAAGGCTATGTTAACCAGTGTAATGAAAATGTGTCAAACAGTCTATGAAACCAGGGTATGGTGCCCCATGATCACATAAATGTACACAGCTATGATTTAATAATAAAAATTAAAAAAAAATAAATAAATGTGATACATGTATAGCATGGAGTACTACCCAACCATTAAATAAATGGTGAACTAATACCTTTTGTAATAACCTGGATGGAATTGGAGACAATTCTTTGTGAAGTATCACAAGAACAGATAAAGAATGTATTCAATATTAAACTAAAACTAATGGGTAAAGAATGCTTTCATTATGAAACTAAAAAGAATTGATCAATACCCATGTGCACTTGTGGTAGTAAAACTTAACAGAAACCAAGCCAGTGATGGGGTGAGGAGTAGACCAGTGAATTCACACCTAATGGGTATAACGCACACTATCTCGGTGATGGGCACGATTAAAACTTCAACCCAAACTGCACAAAAGCAATGCATGGATCCAAAATATTAGTACCCCCTATAATCTTCTAAAATAATAAAACATAGAAGTCAATATGAAAAGGTTACAATACTGCATGACTCCCATTGAATGACCTTCTGGAGAAAGAACACTCTCTAGACAATTAAGAGATCAGTAGTTTCAAGGAATTTAGGAGAAGTAAGGAAAGGGGGTGGAGCACAGGGGGATTATGAGAGTGGTGAAACTATTCTGTATAATACTGGAATAGTGGATAACAAATTAATGTTTTTCTCAAAACACACAGAGCTGTACAACATCAACAGTGAAACTGAGTGAAATGATAAACTTCAGGAACACAATATCACAATTATCACAATAATGTGATACAACAATAAAGTATCATTATTGGCTCATAGTGTTAATATACGTATAAAAGGCAAGAAGTTAACGATAAGGGGAAACTGTGTTTATGTGGTGGGAGGATACAGGGACAGCTTTGTACTTTATGTTCAATTTTTCTGAAAATGGAAAAGTGTTCTAAAAACATCAGTAAATTCACAAAAAGAAATTGTCTCTGTTATCAGATGTCTGGGTGAGGTTGGGGAGAATGGAGAGACAAGGAGAGAGACATGACACACATTTTTGGAAGCTCCTTGGGTACATGGAATACCAGAGAAAAGGGCAGAGCTAAGAAGAGAACTTCTCATCAGTTTTCAAAGCTGCTTCTGAGATCAGTTTTGAGTCCTGTGTTTCACCTCAGTTTCTGAAGGGTTTTGTCCCATGGTTGTTATAGTGATGGGACTACAGACGTGGTAACACAAAGAGTGAATTCTAATGTAAACTGTGGATTTTAGTCTATAATTATGTATAGACACTTGATTATCAATTAAAAACCTCTTTTATTTCTCAAAGTAGTATGCAAAAAAAAAAATAGTTGTTATGGTGACCAATGTTCTAAAATTAAAGGAAACAGACCTATTTTGTTTCCAGAGTTATTTTCTGGTGCTTAATATAATGGAGTTGATGCCTATTGTCTTTCAAATATTTTGGTTTATCTCCAAAAAAAAAGAGAATTCACTGCTTAGGCTGAAGATTAAGATTCTTTAAAACAATATGATAGACTATAGACCTTTGAATGTCACCCTTATCTGTCAGTCAACTCATCGGTAAAATTTACTCATCCGGAGAAAACCAGAGATGATGAAATATGTAACTGAAACCTGCAACACTGCCACATGTAGTATCCCAGGCTATGAAGAATTCTGTTTGGGGTCCCTATGTCCAGACTTTGAAGATACAGCAATTTCTTCTCATTAAATGATGCAACAACTTTATATATACATATAAAAGGGCTGCCCTAACTTGGCAACAAAGCAAACTCAAAATTTTAATGAACATGAGGGCCTCTCCCCGTGACAGGGGACAATGAATGCGTCCTGTTAGGTCATTGTTAAAAAATGAGGAGGACATCCACATGATTTGTCACATGCACTGGCCAGGGTAGATAAGCCTCCCCCTCCACCGGCTGACATTCACACTCTGGGTCTTGCCTGAACAGCAAACCAGCTCACCACCCCTGACACCATGAGCTACTACGGCGGCTACTACGGAGGCCTGGGCTGCGGCTGCAGAGGCTTCGGGGGCCTGGGCTACGGCTACGGCTGTGGCTGTGGCAGCTTCCGCAGACTGGGCTATGGCTGTGGCTTTGGAGGCTACGGGTTCGGCTCTGGGTACGGAGGGTTCAGGTACGGCTGCTGCCGCCCATCTTGCTATGGAGGATATGGCTTCTCCAGCTTCTACTGAAACCATGAGAAGATTACCCATATTTGCCTGCAATAACTCAAAACAGTCAAAAGATCACCTTAGACAAGGCCTGGATCAAGTGCATTCAGTACATGCGATTTTAAGAATATTTAGCATTCCACAATTACCAGCTTCATGTCTTCTGATATCTCTTCTTTGCGCTTTTGTATCTGTGGAATTATTCCATTCCTTATGCAATAAATGTTCTTAACTTAAAACATCATACCTGGTGTTTAACTGTTGTTTAACTCAAATTGACAAGGAAGAAAACAAGCTATGAAATATGCCATGTATACTATATATAATGCAATAATTATGTGTATACATGCACCCACATAGCTGTATTTGTGTGTGTATGCGTGGGTGTGTGTCGTACATATTGTCCTTTGAACACCATTGGCATATGGGGTTGTGGGGATCTAACTCACAGGCAGCTGAAAAACCCATATATATGTATATATATATATATATTTATTTATTTATTTTTTTTTTTTTTGAGACAGTTTCTCACTCTGTCACCTGGGCTAGAGTGCAAAGCATCATCATAGCTCACGGTAACCTCAAACTTCTGGGCTCTGAAGTTTTCTTCCATGAACTTTCTGGAGGAAATCCTTCCTCCTCTGCCTTCCAATTATCTGGGAATAGAGTTATATAACAGTTGGCCAGCTAATATTCTATTTTTAGTTGAGACAGGGGCATATCGTTCCTTGGACTACCATTAAACTCTACTATTATTCAGCTACAGTTGACTGGAAGCCTTGCTGATAATATAGTCAATTAACACACATTTTCTATGTCATATGTATTATATACTGTATTTGTACAATAAAATAGGCTAGAGAAAAGAAAGTGTTATAAAGAAAATTATAAGAGAGAAAAACATCACATTTACTTGCTCATACCGTGGAAGTAAACACCTTCATGTCTTGCAGCCTTCTACACTGAGTATGCTGAGAAGGACGACTGGAAATGCGCAAGTCTTGTTGTGGGAGGGGGGACACAAGAAAATTGAAGGACAACTGACCTTGCTTCAGTTCAATCCCATGTTGTTCCAGGGTTAACTTCACAGGTGCATACGTAAACCAAAGCACTCTGTTTAAAACAATTCTTTCTCCCGGACACCAGACCATATCAGCCATCACATTTTCATTTCAATTTTTGAGCTAGATAACATTGGCGTTTAAATCAGCACTAAAATATAAACTTTATGAACTTTCATACCTATATTGGCTCCAACAGGAGAAATAAGTACTTTTGCATTTTGTTCAAAATCTGTGTTTATTTGGCCCCTTTGGTAAGGAACATGCTGATAAAACAAAACATATCGCTTTATATACATGGACAGCTGAAGTGATCCCTATCAAAGCTCTGGCTGACTTTCAGTTTCTACACCCTAACCCCATTTCCTGTAATTTTAACTTTCATTAAACAACTAACCAATAATGGTGTGCCTTTTCTGGTTGGTACTTCAAGTAAGTATTTACCTAAGAAACATATGTAGTATGGCATTACTATTTTTTTAAAAAACACATAATATTTTTCATGTTTTATTCATTTATCTTTTTTGAGACAGAATCTCATTCAATTGTCTTCAGCAGAGTGCCGTGGCATCGCAGATCACAGCAACCTTGAACTTTTGGGCTCAAGTGATCTTTTTGTCTCAGTCTTTTTTTTTTTTTAATTTTTAGTAGAGACAGGGTCTCACTGTTGCTCAGACTGGTCTCAAACTCCTGAGTTCAAGCAATTCACCAACCTTGGCTTCTAAGAGTGCTAGGATTACAGGTTTAAGCCACTGCACCCGGCCAAACATAATATTTTTAAATACTGCAAAGAAAGTGGATGTCTTTTGTTTTAGTTTAGCATATTTAACAATACCAGGAGAAGAATATGATCGAATTGTAGAAGTGGCAGGAGAACTATAAAGTTTACACAATGCTTAAACCCTCTTACAATCTAGGATGAGAATCAAATTCCAAAAACTAGAATGATTTGCTAAGGATCACAACTCGTATGAGCAGTAGAGGCCAGACTAAAACCAAATACCAGGCATCTACTTCTCCATGCTCCCTATCAAATTCATTTTGAACTTTCTTTCTTATTTGTTGCCATATGCACAGCCTTGAAAATTCTGCTCATACGTCTCTGAAGAGTTTAATCGTCATGCCTGAACAATCACCTGTATTTATTTTGATATTTAAATATTTTGTTGTAAACTTTTGAACTTAATAATTTCAAATTTGTATCTAGATTAAAAAAGCAGTAAATAGTGTCAAATCTAAACTCAATTTTTAAAAATGGTTATCATAATGCATTTAAAAATGCAGATTTGTTTCCTGAACATAGGATAAATTTGTTCAGCCAGATACTATGGCCAAGTATTCTGTTTACTTTAAGTGTGGTGTTATAGTTTCACAGTGAAGAGATCTGGGTAAGTATACCTTACCTTTGGAGGATTATACTATTTAGATTGACTGTGGAAAACAAAATTGCACATAACCATTTGCCTCCCTAAATGATTAATGGCTTCACCTCTAAACAAATACTTTGTGTATCTAAAGAAGAACAATCAATATAATTGTTTGGAGACAGTAACCCTCAAAGTTTAACACACTTTTATCATATTATTATACCCCGTTGTTGGGTTGTGTTGATTTATTCTGGAATGAAGAGAACAATTCCAGAATAAATATCCTTCCATGAGAAATGTCCCCTGAAAAAATGCATCATAGGAGCATCAGCCCCACAAGTGAGAAGAGACCTGGAAGAGTAAAACAGGCAGAGTGACATTATTAAACCTGTAATGTGCAATTTTATAGCTTCCCATTGAGTTAATGACAAATATTAAAATGACCAATTGTCTTTCAATTTAGGATGCACTATAAAAATGCACCAAATTTTAAAGAGACCTGGCTGAGAAATTCAGATAAGATGTGAGATAGTCAAAAGTTTCTTGATGGAGACATAAATAAAAGCATTAATTATAAAATAAATAAATAAATTGAACCTTATTATATTAAGAAATTCTGTTCATTACAAAGATACCATTTTGAAGTGAAAAACAAACTATATTGCTGGGAGAAGATATTTTCAAAACAAAGATTTGACAAAATATCTGTGCTCAAGTATATAAAGAGCTCTTACAAATCAATACTAGAATGTCATAAACTCACTTACAAATGGACAAAATACTTGAGCAGGCAAATCAGAAAGCAATATCTCCTAATGACCAATAGGCATATAAAATGGAGCCTCAAATTATCACTAATTGGGAAAAACCAAGTTAAGACAATAATCAGATATTACTACGTGCCCACAAGGATGAAAGTCTGAAAATGGAAGTGTCATTAAAGATGGGGAATCACTGAAATTCTCTCACATTGCTGCTGAGACAGTAACTTCAGAAGAAAACAATTGTTTTCTGGAAAACAATTGACAAGATCTTCTGATATTGGCCAAAAAGAAGCAATGGAAACATTTTGGATATTAGGACGTGTTTGGAATAGTTAGTGTGCACATATATAGACAAATGCATCAAAAGTTATACTTAAATCCATATTGTAATGTAATTCACTAGAGTATACAATATGCTTCAAAGGAAAGTGCTAATGCAAATGAAATAAACTAATAGTCATATGTTCTTTCAAATTCAAAATCCATTGTAACTCATTTCGTTTTTAAATTCTTATTCAGATACACTCAGAGAATTATCCATGCTTGGTCAGGGGCAGGATGCTTACCTTTAAAGACTCTAGAAGCATTCATTCACTCTACAATTATTTATTTTGTTGTTATTTTACGTTAGTTATTACACAGAGGTAAACAAATGCAGTTGTGAAAATGCATCTTGTGAAAATTACTCAGAAGACTAAAGGTAACTGATCACTATATTTCTGGTCATGTACAGTCAACGAGAACTTAGAGGGTCAAAGTTGAAGTTAAGAGCCCATTATACGAGTGGAATCAGCTTTCGCTGTAAGTCACTGGCTTCTTTGAATCATCTAAGGAAATTTATCTTCAGCTATGGTTTTCTACCCCTTATCTTTTAATATCATACCTACATTTAGGAGATGGTGGAAGCACTTCTAATAGAGATGATTATCTTCCTTTTATTTTTTTTTAATTTTTACATATACATGTGTTTATTAGGTTTCCATTTTTTGCCTTCACAAAATTGAAGAGGCTTAAAATTTAACAACAATAACGATGTTAAAGATAAGGACTAGAAACAAAAACCTCTCAAAGAATGAATGAACATAAATACATTCAGAAAAGAAATCAGAGAATTGCTGCATCGAAATATTAAGCAATAATAATAATGCAAAGAAAGTAAAACTCATATTGTCAAACATGAGTATGTCTATTATAGAGTACTGTGACTCTAAGATTCAGTATGGAGTCATCAGTTAACTTCTTATTATGTTTTTTTAGTCTCAAAAAATAAACAACTAATATTTATTAATAAAAGTAAAAGATAATTTCAAAAAACAGATCATGCCAAATCTTATAGACAATAGAAAAAGAAGAAATACTTCAAAATCATTCTACTTGATCTGGGTATACCTGGACATCAAAATTGGAGAGAATATGAGAATATATTATTATAAAGGGGAAATTACAAATATATTTCACTTATAAATGAGGATGCAATATCCCAAACAACATATTAACAAGTTGAATTAAAAATTAATGTTTAAGTAATGTAGTTTGGTCAAAATTAAGTCCAATTTAATTCTCTCCCCCTCTCCAAAGGGAGACCAGACAGAGAAGGAGGGAGTGGGTGAGGGAAAGGAAAAGAGAAAAAAAAAAAAAAAAAAGATAAGAAAAGAAAATCGTGACTAATTCTCACATAAATTGGATTTGATTATCTTCCTTAATTCCATAGAGCCTAGAATTTAAATTATCTTTTTACATCTAATACCTGAAATATTTAACACAGTGATAGAAAAATAAGGTATTTCTTGAGAAGAATTTAAAAATATCACAGAATAGACAAAGAGAATGTAAGTTTATGGATGTTATGGTAAAAGTGAAGCTACAAGAGGAAGGAATGGGGAAGAGTTAATATGGATTGAGTAAAAATTGATGGGCGTCAAAAACAGAATTTGCCTATTTTATAGTTTCCACTTTGCACCCATAGCTTAATGGCTAATGGGAGGACAGAGGCTGGATAACATTTTAAAACACCTGTTAGAATGACTACAAGCACTGACAAGAAAGAACACTGGTGTGTATAGGAAACAAATAGACCATCAGTCATTGCAGCAGCAAATGCACGATGGAAAAGCAACTCGGAAGAACAATTTCTTACAAAGCTGAACATGGTCTTACCGCACAACCCAGTAATCGGACATGTGCCCGAGAGAACTTACCCAAATCAGCTGAAAACTTATGTCCACACAAAAATCTGAGCACAATGTTGATAAAAGTCTTATTCCTGATTACCAAAACTTAGGAGCAACCAACCTGTCCTTTGATAAGTTAATGGAAATTCTCTATATCCACACAATAGAATATTAGTAAGTGATAAAAGGAAATGAACTATCAAGGAAGAAATGAAGGAATCTTAAAATTATATTGCAAAGCAAAAAGGAGTCAATACTGTGTGATTCTAATTCTCTGATATTCTGGGGAAAGAACACTCTCAAGTTTATAACAGAGAGATCAGTATTTTTAAGGTATTGAGGATCAGTGAGGAAAGAACAGGTGGAGCACAGGGGGATTTTAGGCAGTGAAACTATTCTGTATAATACTATCCACTATCACAGTGGAGACACAAATTCATGTTTTTCTCAAAACACACAGAGCTGTACAACACAAAGATTGAACTGTAATGAAACTATTAAATTTAGTAATATGATACAATAATGTGATACAATAACAATGTATCAATATTGGTTAATCAATGCTAATATATACCCCAAACTAAAGCTAGATGGTAATAATGAAAACTGTGTTTATGTGTATGGCTGGATACAGGAACAATGTGCACTTTATGTTTAATTTTTCTGAAAATGTAAAAGTGTTCTAAAAATGCTAGTTAACTAAATAAAATAAATTGTTTAAAGTATTACGTGTATGGATCAAGAAGTGGTGAATGGAAAGACCAGAAGAAAGACAGGACGTACATTTTTGGAAGCGCCTTGGGTAGACGAAATACCAGAGAAAGGAGCAGATTTGAGAAGAGAACTTCTCGTCAGTTTTCAAAACTGCTTCTGAGGTAAGTTTTGAGTCCTGTGTTTCACCTCAGTTTCTGACAAGTTTTGTCCCATGGTTGTTAAAGCAATAGGACTATAGACGTGGTAACACCAAGAGTGAATTCTAATGTAAATGGTGGATTTTAGTTTACAATTATGTATCAATATTGGCTTATTAGTTAAAAACATTTTTTATTTCTCAAAGTAGAATGCAAGGAAAAATAGTTGTTATGGCGATTAATGTTCTAAAATTAAAGGACAAATAGACCTTTGTTTGCTTCTAGAGTTCTTCTCTGGTGCTGAAAACAATGGAGCTGATGCTTTTTGTCTTTCAGATGTTTTGGTTTATCTCCAAAAAAGATAGACAATTCACCGCTTAGGTTGAAGAATAAGATTCTTGAAAACAATATAATAGACTATAGAGCTGTGAATGTCACCTTTTTCTTGCAATCAACCCACAAGTGAAATTTACCCATTCAAGGAAAACCAGAGATGAAGAAATATGTAACCGAAACCCGGAACACTGTGACATGTGATTGTTGTAATATCCCAGGCTATAAAGAATTCTACTTGGGGTCTGGTATGTCCAGACTTTGAAGATACAGCAATTTCTTCTCATTAAATGATGCAACAACTTTATATATACATATAAAAGGGCTGCCCTAACTTGGCAACAAAGCAAGCTCAACAGTTTAATGCGTGTGAGGCCTCTCCCCATGACAGGGGACAATGAATGTGTCCTGTTAGGTCATTGTTAAAAAATGAATGGCACAAGAGGACATCCACGTGATTAGTCACATGCGCTGGCCAGGGTCCTCCCCCTCCACGGGCTGACAGTCACACTCGGGATCTTGCCTGAACAGCAAACCAACTCACCACCCCTGACACCATGAGTTATTACGGCAGCTACTACGGAGGCCTGGGCTGTGGCTGCAGAAGCTTTGGGGGCCTGGGCTGTGGCTGCAGAAGCTTCGGGGGCCTGGGCTGCGGCTGCAGCTATGGGTACGGCTCTGGCAGCTTCCGCGGACTGGGCTACGGCTGTGGCTTTGGAGGCTACGGGTTCGGCTCTGGGTACGGAGGGTTCGGGTTCGGCTGCTGCCGCCCATCTTGCTATGGAGGATATGGCTTCTCCAGCTTCTACTAAATGAATTCTGTACCCTGGGAACCCAATACTTGAAACCATGAGAAGATTACCCTAATGAGACTGCAATAACTCAAACAAAAATTGATCATCATGGACCAAGCCAACGTCAAGAGCACTTGTCATCTAAGATTTTAAGAAAAATTTTCATCTTTTAATTGTCTGCATCCTGTGTCCTGGTTATCCCCTATTTGTATTCACATAATTTGGAATTTGTCAGTTCCCTTTGCAATAAATATTCTTCATTCAAAATGGCATAAATGGCATTTATTTGTTAATTAATGTAAGTGTTGAATCTCCATTTTGTTATACATTTCTTGAGTGTTTTCAAATAAGCAAACCTTGAAATTCTTGTCTGATTTCCATGAAATTATCAAAGCAAAGTTTATCAGGACTAGTTCAGTTTCCACATGGAAGACACCTTTTTCTTTAACACTTAGTTTTGGTGAATCTTGAACCCACTAATTTATAGTTTATCTCAATCTAAATAAAGATAACTAGTACACAATGATAAATTTGAGTGATATTAAAGTATGAAGATGAAATAGAAGACTCAGACTTGTTTACTAAAAATATGAATAGATTTGCTGAACCAGAACCAGCTAGTAAGACCTACTCTTTCAGTGTAGTCACAGTGTATTACCTTCACATTAACTAGATCAAATTAGGAATTGCTCAGCGATTCTACTGGAGGTCTACACTGCTTAATTTGACAGGGATTAACAATACCTGTATCATTTTTTTAATGGTTAAGGGCATATCTTCATAATATGAGTAAAAACCTTCTGTGGATATAAATTAAGAGTAATACTTTATACACATCCTTGGAAAAAATATTTTACACTCTTAGTACAATATTGTATTATCATGCTATTAGAACTTGAATTAATTGATTTATTGATCTCTGCAGGGTTTAAGGAAAACAGAATATATTTACTTTGAGGGAAAAGCTTAACTTACCTTAGGAAGAACATACAACAGCAGGATCATCAGACTAAAACCTGATACACGTTTGACAGAGTTAGATAAGCAGACATCCTGATACTTGTTTGAAAGGATGTGATAAATTGTAGAACCCTGAAATTAACCAAATACTTTCACTTAGTCATAAGTGAAGCATAACCATTCAAGAAAATATGGAGATGAAGCAATGCTTAATTTAAAAACATGTCACTGCCATAGTATGCCTATGAAGAATTCTATCTCAGATCTAGCATGTCCAGAATTTGAAGATACTGCAACTTCTTCTCATAAAAGTGATGCAATATGTTCAAGGGACTCTATGACATGGTAACAATGCAAGCTCAAACACTTTAATGAGTTGTAGGGCCTCTTTACATGTCAGGATTGTGAGGAGTAAATATAGCACAGAAAATGACACTAAAATAGGTGGCAAGTGTTTTATCATATAATCTTTCATGGTACATTGAAGTCAATATCACAAATGAGATTCTTCCTTGTACAGCAAACCAACTCATCACCCCCACACCATGAACTACTATGGCAGCAACTATGGAGGCCTGGGCTATGGCTGTGGCTGTGGATGTGGCAGCTGTCACAGACTGGGCCACGGTTGTGGCTTTAGAAGCTTATAGGTACAGCTCTGGATACAGAGGCTAGGGATATGGCTGCTGCTGTCACCCATCATGCTATGGAAGATATGGATTCTTGGGCTTCTAATAAACGATTGCCCCAGGAACCCAGTGTCTGAAACTATAAGGGGACTTTCCAAAGCACATTTCAATCATTAGACAACCAACATCATGCTGGAGCTATTTTCACAAAAGAATTTCATTTTAGCTAACTTTTTTTCAGTGAGTTTCCTGTGGCATGATACAGCATTCTTATGCACCATCATCATTACATTGAAAATTGTTCAACTTAAAAAGGCGAAAAAAAGCAACAAGACTTTATTGTGAACCCATTTATTTTTTAGCTTAGGTACAGTTAAATTCAAAGAGCTTTCTTAGCTGAATTTCAGTTAAACTCTTTTCTGATTAAAAATTGGGCAGGAAGGAGAATTTTATTGATGAAGTAAGAAAAAATGTAAACAAACATTCATTTTTTTTCCAAAATCAAATTATTTAATCAGCTAACTACATAAAATTAAGTCATTTTGCATAAATTGGCCAAAAATGACTAAGTATGTTTGATTTAGGACCATATGAGTATTATAAATTTGCTGAACTGGAACAGACAGCAAATAACAGCAGTAATGCTCACCTCATATTGAAAGTGAAAAACATAACTCACAAAAGTTATAGCAGCTCTACTGGCAGCATCAGTATTAGGACTATGGCTAAGGGCTTCTGAATTTAGGCACCATGATGCCGTATCCTTTCCTGGTCTGGTTTTTCGCAGTATGTAGCCAAAGAGAGTAATTGAAATGTTCTGTTCTGTAGCTGCATTAATGGAGATGTGGAGGATTCCCTTTCTTAGAATACCATTTCCATCACATTTTGCTGCTCTAACATAGAGATTGGGAGTCTTTTTTTTGTAGAGACAGAGTCTCACTTTATGGCCCTCGGTAGAGTGCTGTGGCCTCACACAGCTCACAGCAACCTCCAACTCCTGGGGCTTAAGCGATTCTCTTGCCTCAGCCTCCCGAGTAGCTGGGACTACAGGCGCCCACCACAATGCCCGGCTATTTTTTGGTTGCAGTTTGGCAGGGGCCGGGTTTGAACCCGCCACCCTCGGTATATGGGGCCGGTGCCTTACCGACTGAGCCACAGGCACCGCCCGAGATTGGGAGTCTTAAGTTCAATGTTAACTTTACCTTGATTTCACCTAGATTTGCATCTATATGCAAATCTACTCATATATGCACATATGTATAGCATACCTATAGCTATCTGTTTGCGTACATTTCTATCAAAAGATCAAAACTTTTATTTTAAAGGCACAAAGTTAAATTTGCTCAGCCACCTGGTATCACCTATCCTTCCAGCTGATCCTATCTGGATGTTCTAGGTTCACAATGAACAGTGAGCATCATTGTGTGGTTCCGTTACTTTGCACTTAGTCACTCAGGTTAATCTGGTTACAAAGTTAAAGGACATACCCTTTAGGGATAGAAATAAAAGCAACCATCAACATCTTCAGGTTGAAAAGCATTGTGCCTGACATGTACAGCAAAATACATTATGAAATTTTATTACACTATTTTTTTATTTAATTAATGTTTATCTGAGTGAAGAAAACAAAATTGATTGTACAGAAAAAGGATCCCTGACTTCCAAATAAAAGCTGTCATTTGTTGAATGAAAGACTTTGTTTACACCATTTCCCACATCAATACAGGATCTTGGCTTCATAATCAACTTTTATCTTCTTATGGGATAAATCTCTCAAAAAGAGAATGACAAAGAAATAAGCATTCAAATCTTTGAGTCCACCGAATTAAGAGAAAACAACCTCAAAAGAAATGTACATTTCTCAGTTTCCAAAGGTAATCAATACTCAAAGGATATTACCATTATCCTATCTTTTTCTATCAGGAAAAGGATCAATAAAAAACTGTTTTGGTTCATGTATTTCAAGGCATTATTTTACAACTTATTCTTGGTCATATATGTACACATGCATGTGTATTTATAGATGTATGTATATGTTTCAAAGTGAGATGTGTACCTACACATATATCATTAATTTCTTCTTTGAAAATACATAAATAAATCAGGGCATATTTTTGTGTTGAACTTTGTTTGAAAAATCTATTCATTTTTATTTCCTGTGGACTTAGCTATGTGCACCAGAAACAGCATAAATTAGTCTTTTATCAGGATCACACAGACTAGCAGATTTATCAAAGCATTCGTGATATTCTTAAGCTGATTAGATTTACTTTTTATTATTTGGCTTCAAAATTACACATTAAAAACAAAAAATTTCCCTAGTAGTTTTATTTTTTGGAAAAAAGTGAAGATGGAATGAATGTTAATAAAGGAGGAAAAAAGAATGTAACAGCCAAGGCAAATATTGGGTTAAATACGCCTTTAAAACCCGAAAGCCATTTCAGTTCATATTTCACCTTAGAAACTCACTACAAGTTGTGGCAGACAGAATTAATTCTTTCATTCACCCAACAAAATTTTTGTTTGTTTGGAAGAACAGTGAACAAATCCGATTGAGAAAATGCATTATTAAAAATGTAACTTATAAACTTCAAATGACAAATATCCTCAGCCATATGCTTAAAGTTAAAATATTGCTTAAAGATCCAAGCCCAGGGTATGGTCAAATTCTGGTGAGCTTAAAATTGGGCTTGATTTACTATCTCCCCAGAATGAAGTGAAGAAATCTGTGAAGACTGGCCAGCTCCCCTTGCATCTTGCTTTTTGCCCTAGTCACTCAATTCTGCAAATTTAAATGTAAGGCATCAAGATTTTAATACTTCTGTTAAAAATATTACATGGCCCACACAGTATAGAAATAAGGTATATAGTTTAACAATTTAAAACCTTAATGAATAAGCAATATCTCATAAAAAAGTTTGCAAATTCAGAGAAAATAATGGGGTGTGGCACACAGAACTGGAAAAGCAAATACAATAGAACCTCTGTAAATTGACCACCCGAGGGACAGTACCAAACTGGTCAACATAAAGAGCTGGTCAACATGAAGAGCTGGTCAACATGAAGAGCTGGTCAATGTAAGGAACACTGAGTACACATGGTGTATGTCTGGACTATGAAAATTAGGGCAACTTAAGTGGGCAGTGAACTATAGAAATTCTACTGTGTAAGGTCAAAAATAATGTGATAAAATGAGGTATATAAATAGAAGGATGACAAGGAGTGGAAAAATGACCATAAACAAACACCCAGTTGTTGCTAGGACGTGTTGGGAAAGAATGCTGAATACAATGTAAGGTGGAGTTTGGTAAAGAGAACTGACACAGAGATTATGAGCAAGAGGTTTCTGTAAAGCAAGGAACCAGATCATCCACATTTCCAGATAACACTTTAGGTAGAGCCCATCCTAGATAAGTGAGTAATGATATAAAGAGAATGTTTCTAAGCAGATGTTCAGGCTGTTTATAACGGTGAGTTTGTTCTCTTAGATTATGTCTCAGTTTCTAAATAAATTTTATTATGTTGATAAGCCAAAAAGATGTTCTTCAAGCTGATAGATAAAATAAAAATGGCTTTATATTTTTCCTATGTGTATACATATATAAAGATATATATATGGATATTGATAAACCAAAAAGATGTTCTGCAAGCTGATAGATAAAATAAAAATGGTTTTAAATTGCACTATATATATATATATGGGTATTGATTAGCCAAAAAATGTTCTACAAGCTGATAGATAAAATAAAAGTAGTTTTATATTATGTCTCTGTCTATATGCATTATATATGTGTATATATTTGAGCAGATTTGCTAAATAATCTTCAGTCAATAAGCTGAGTTCACCTTATGTCTTTAACAGGTGGAACAGGTATATATACACACACACACAAAATACAAAATAGAAATGTATGCATATTTCTCTTACTTTGTGTATACTACTGATGGTCAGAGCATTTGTTTATCCAAAATGGTTTCTTTTCTTTTGAAACAGGGTACGTCCTTTAGTTCTTAACCTGAGAAATAGATTTGACATTTTAAAAATTTTCTAGATTTAAAAGTGTTAAACTTGATCAACGCATCTGAATCTAGATGGGAGTAAGATACAACAATCCAAATAATGATATAAACATTGAGAAATAGGAAAACATTTAATGACAAAACTGTATCAAATACAAATGGTAGAATATACTTGGTAAGGAAGAATTCTATTTAGGGAATTTTTTTTTATTTTGTGACTTTGAAGACATAGACTCATTATTAAAGAAAAAAAAAAAAAGAATGTGATGAGTTCAAAGGGGTTCTAACCAGGCAGCTAAACAAGCTCAAAAATTTTAATGAGTGTGTGCCTCTCCTGTTTTAACAGATTAATGAGTTGCATCAAGTAAATGAATAACTTGGAATGCTACAAAAGAATGGCCACAGTTGGCATCACATGCTCTGACCAGGGTATATAAGCTTTCCCCTCCACAGGCTGACATTCACACTCAGGTTCTTGCCTGAACAGCAAACCAACTCACCACCCCTAACACCATGAGCTACTACGGCGGCTACTACGGAGGCCTGGGCTGCGGCTGCGGAGGCCTCCGGGGCCTGGGCTACGGCTACGGCTGTGGCTGTGGCAGCTTCCGCAGACTGGGCTATGGCTGTGGCTTTGGAGGCTACGGGTACGGCTCTGGGTACGGAGGGTTCGGGTGCGGCTGCTTCCGCCCATCTTGCTATGGAGGATACGGCTTCTCCAGCTTCTACTGAGCTACTGCTATAGTAACCAACCTACCTTACCACGAGAAAATAATCTTCAGTCAACCGGCTGAGTTCACCCTAGGTCTTTCAGCAGGTGAAATCTAAGAATTTCAAAGAATTTATTGTTTATTAGAGTGTCTACATCATGTCTCCTTTCATCCTCAGCGTGGGGGAATAATAGCTGGTTGATGTACAATTCCAATAAATGACGTAATTAAACAAAAAAATACGGTTTTTGTTTGGTTCATTTATCTCAATTGTGTGTAAATACCCATATGTAAGTTTTATTAATTGTTAAGTAAAAATAGAACACACACATCATTATATAGGCACATAAATATAGGCATATATGATATTATATGATGTATAAATTGACATACAGAAAAATAGCTTTACCTTGAGAATTAGTCTTCAAAACAATAGAATATAATTATTTTCCTTTAGTTAGATAACTGTGAGAATTGACTTTGATAGCAACAAAATAAAGTATGTAGTTTTAAGTTTATACTCATTTTAAGAAATTGACTTATTTTACATATTTCAAATATTACGTATTTTAAATTTCTCAGTGGAGTTCGAAATTGTGAACTAACCTTCCAACTCCTTCAAAAAATTTTATTCTCTTTATTTTCAATAAAATCAGGTGTTGTTAGATATGCCTTTTATGGATGTATCTACATGCTAGACTTCTGTATTAGTGAGGGTTCTCCAGAGTAACAGAACCAGTATCACCCCATGATATACATGGACACACAGCAAGGTGTTTACTATGAGGGAAGAGCTCGCAAGGTTTTATTCTGTTCAGGCCCTCAACAGATTCCATGCTGCCCACACACTTGCATGAGGGGATCTTTAATCAGTCTATAAACCAAATAATATTTCCTGAAAAACTGTCAGATATACACTGAGAAATAATGTTTTACCAGCTGTCTTGGCATCCCTTAATCCAGGAATCTGACACTTAAAATTAACCATGAAAATATTTGTATCATTAACACATTAATCAAAGAAAACTTTTGAATATTCTCATAATACATATCCCTCAACCTTTAGGAAAAGTGAGATTTTGCTATGAATCTTTGCATTATATGTAATCTTCCTTTATTCATAATTTTCTCCTTTTATCTAGTATTTTATGCATGTAAAATAAACCTAACCTAAAGGTCCTTTACAAACTAGATGATAAAATAGGACCTTTAGTCATCCAAGGCCTTCCACTTGTCTTTTTATGGAAATACTGTGTTCATCACCATCATCATCATACCAAAGGATTTGTAAGCTTTTTACTGTGGGCAGAATAAATGCACAGAAATATTCACGCAAGGCAAAGTACTGTGTAGCTTCAACTGATGAAAAATATCATTCAACAATTTTAAAAAAGATAAATTTTAGTAAACCATCATAACTTTAAAAAATAACCAAAACAATATTGTTTTTTCAAAACTGAATTTCAGCTAATGATATAAACTTACAGATGTTTGATATAAACCAGTCAATGGGAACAAAAAATGGAATTATAGAATTCAAGGACAAAAGATGACATAAAAAACTATTCAATGCTGTCCCCTAATTTTGTAAACATAGAAACTCAGAATATGTGATTTTTCCTGATAATTAGAAGCAAGACTAGGATCAAAATTATGCTGTCTGGATTCCCAGGTATTAGACTACATTATTCAGACTCTCTTCTTACGTATTTTTCTCCTTCAATGTTGTCAAATAGAGATTTTTGAATATTCTGGTCATAGTTATAAAAGCTGAATTATTACAATTTATTTTATGATGAAAGGTCTCTTCTATTAACACCCATATTTCATTTTTATTGTTCTTATACAAAGAATTGAACTAACCAATATTTAGTTATTCTGCTTCTGAATGTAAGTAAACAATAAACAATGTTAAAATTAAATTGTAGGCTAAAAAAGTAGATCATGACTTGTTTCAGTCAATGCTATCAGGGCAGTTCTATGCAGGAGGCTGAGCAGAGGACATAGGACTAAGTACCTCTATGGATGGTGGAGCTCTAAGTGTGACCCAGTAGAATAGGATTTCACTGAAAGTAGTTTCCTCACATTTGGGTAATATCTCCAGTGACAGTTTCTATGGCTCTGAAAAGTAGTAATCACTATAATTATTACTACATTGACATTCTTAGTATAATCAATATTATCACAATTCAATCTGTTTAGGGGGAAAGAGAGAAAGAAAGAGTTTTGAATTAAATAAAAAGAATTCTTTACTTCCAGGAAAAATGTAAAAATATTTTTTACCCTTCCATCCACCAACATGAGTAGAAAATTGGATCAAGGGTTAAAGCTGCTTAAAAAATAATAATGGTACAAATCTACTTTTGATACAATAAATAGACAGAAAATTGATAACCCCTTAAAAATTCCAAGGTTAATTTTCTCACTTGTGCATAAAAGGAGAAAAACAGATGCTACATTTTGTTCAAAAGATTTTTTGTGCCTTTACAGTTAATGAACAAATGGATTATGCCTATCATAGTCACACTTTCTTCTTTAAGAAACATTTAGCATTTGTCAGATTATTGAAGTTATACAGTTATATTTCATATTATTTCTATATATACAGACAGTCTTTGGCATCAAAAACAAAAAAGTAGCATGTAATCAAGATCACATGGTCTGACAGAGCTACCCAAGAATGCAAAATCCTTAATAGCAGGCAATTTATTCATAATTCTAAATGATTTATAAAAATGAAAATTTTTGCTTTATCAATTGACTGATTTTCTTAAAGGGGCAGTAACAATGCAATTAAATTGGGTTAGAGATTATAGAGCAAGTCTACTGTTGGTCTGTGTCCTATCCTTACACAACTTGTTGGAACTCTTGTGCAGACTTGAACCGTTTTCCAAAATAGCCAGTGAGTTGCTCATAGTATGCCATGCATGGCCATTGCTTTGATGTCAATTAAGTCATGTAATTTTTTCAAACAATTTTTGATTGTCAACTAAATGCTAGGGTTTGATTTGACACCAGGAAAGGCAGACAACAAACACTTTGAAAAAAAAAACAAAAAACAGAAGTGACATCTGAACTGGAGGTCATCATGTTAAATGAAATAAAGAAGGCACTGAGAGACAAATAGCACATTCTGTAACTCAGGCATGAGAGCTGAAACAGGTGATCTCTTGGCAGTTGAAAGCGGGATGTTAAATACCAGAGTCTGGGAAAGGTGTACAGTGGATGCGGGGCCAGGGGTATGAAGAAAAGTGGGTTAACTTAGTACAAACCTACAGTTAGATAAAGGGTATAAGTTAGCAACAATGTATTGTCTATTCAAAGTTTCTAGAAAAGAAGACTTGAATTGTCAACAGCATGTAAGCATGGTAAGTACTCAAAGTGAATACCTCAAATACTGTACTTTATTGCATAGTCTATGCATAGAACAAAATATCACATGTACCCTGTAAGTGTGTAGAATGTTATGGACACAAAATTAAAATAAAATAAAAATTAAAAACAAATATGCCATTCAATTACTTGTAAATCTCAACAAAAGCTTAAGGGTGTGATTATAGGTATATAGTAACCAGCAAGTTTTTGGAGTTTCAAGTTTCAAGATAGATAGGTGCGTGTGGGTGGGGCTTAATCAGATGCAGGTCAGCCTTGTGTGTTGGTAACTCTCTGGGTTTAGCTAAGGGACTCTGTGAACACCAGACCAACTGTTCCTCAAAAGCTTCTCCCTACCCCTTGGTTTCTTCATCACTGTGACTTATATTCAGAGAATTTCATATGTTATTCTAAGTTTACGAATCTTTTTAAAATTTCAGGTAATTTGAAAAGTTGAAAAATGTTTTAAATAAGAGACAGCATTATCGATGTCATGGATTGGGACAGTTGACATTTTAGGAAAGGCTAGAAATTGCTTGAAAACAAACAAACAAAAAAAAATGGTACAGAAGAGGCGAAGAGAAAACAAGGGAAAATGTGCGATGTTGCTTATGAGGATCTGAATGGAAGGAATGCTGTGCTGATTTGAGTAAATCGGTTGTAATTGAAATAATTTCACTTACTTCATACTTTTATATGGACACAGGGATGAATAGTGGAGGAAAGGAAGTTGGGGGAATGTTTGTGGTGAAATTTGAAAAAAAAATACAGGCTATGTGGTTTAATGATAAAAGGTAGAAAAATACAGGGAATGGTATATTGAGCAGGTATAATCATCATTTGTGAAAGCACTGAAGTTAGAACTTATTACAGGAAAATGATCTAGGATATAAGAGAATACTCTGATGACACTACGCATTGGCTGGATTTTTGACCATTGTAATAGTCTCTCCATTTGCGACTCCAATTGTCCTTATTGTTCAATCAGAGCAAATAGTTTGCATTCTGGTTTGTACAGTCAAAAATAAACAACAGTTGTCCATGGTCAAAATTCTCAAACTCAAGAAATTAGACGATGTTTTATTGTTGCTTTCTAGTATATACAACAGATAAAATAAACCTTTCTTGTCTCTTATGCTACAAAATATGTGTGTCGTATGAAGAAACTGATAGATGTAAGAGTTTTGATTTTGGCTAATTCTTAAAATTTTGTAGAATCAATTATAACCCCCCCCCCCCCAAACAAAATGCTTGTGATTGGAATGTCTTTAATTAGGAATTCAAGAACATTTCATGCGATCTATGTGAAGGGACCAATAATAATTCTATGTAGAGTTTGGTATGCATAGCCTTTGAAGAAACAGCAATTTCTTCTAATAAAATTAAAGCAACAAGCTCAGGGACAACCTAACTAGGTAGCTATGCATTCTTAAAGAGTGTTGTCAGGGGACATGGATTAATGAGCTGCCTGGGGCAAGATACTTGTCATCTTGTGAAATGACACAAGAAGGGGCACATTTTTTATCACATGCTTCGGCCAGGGTATATAAGCCTCCCCCTACACGGGCTGACAGTCACACTCGGAATCTTGCCTGAACAGCAAACCAGCTCACCACCCCTGACACCATGCGTTATTACGGCGGCTATTACGGAGGCCTGGGCTGCAGCTGCGGAGGCTTCGGGGGCCTGGGCTACGGCTATGGCTGTGGCTGTGGCAACTTCCGCAGACTGGGCTATGGCTGTGGCTTTGGAGGCTACGGGTACCGCTCTGGGTTGGGAGGGTTCGGCTGCTGCCGCCCATCCTACTACAGAGGATTTGGCTTCTCTGGATTCTACTAAATGGATGGCTGAAATTGGAAGCAGAGGGAAAACCTCCAACTATGTTTTGTCCTATCCTGTGCTTTCACTCCAGAAATACTCATCCATCCTGTTTTTGTCAGCATTAATGGATAGATATTTATCAATGGCTAGGCTGATTCTTTGGATTTGGGGTGTCTTTTTATCCCCAGAACTCATCAACTAAATGCATAGTCACCTCGTATAACCACTCTAGTCCGTGTCCTCAGTTTTGGTTTATTTTTTTTGCTTACTACTGTTACCATGATGTTATCTTTCCATAAAAATCCTAAAGAAAACTTGCATTTTGCTTTAACTAATAAATGGATGACTTAAAATATAAATATTTTGATTCTTTTGAATGCTTGTGTTTTTATTATTTAACATGCAAAAAAGCTTGTGCTTTTATTATTTAACGAATGCAAAAAATATTTATGAAGCAATGAAATCTGTGGCTATCTTACAGGGTATGATGAAAATATTTCTAGTGCTCTGTATTATACAAGCTTGAGAAAATATAGGGTGTCATATTAACGGTAAATAAAAATAACTTGCCCCTGTCTACTCACTTTGGATATCAGATCCTGTCAATTGCCCCCCCAGTGTTCCAGTAATTACTAAGGAGAGTGCCATTCTCACATTCTGCTGTGTAATGCTGGTGGTATTAGCTGATACATTTTTGGTACCACTGTTTTGACCAGGCATTTCTTTCTTTCTTTTTTTTTTTTTTTTGTAGAGACAGAGTTTCACTTTATGGCCCTCGGTAGAGTGCCGTGGCGTCACACAGCTCACAGCAACCTCCAGCTCCTGGGCTTAGGTGATTCTCTTGCCTCAGGTTCCCAAGTAGCTGGGGCTACAGGCGCCCACCACAATGTCTGGCTATTTTTTGTTATTGTTGCAGTTTGGCCTGGGCCGGTTTTGAACTTACCACCCTCCGTATATGGGGCCTGTGCCCAACCCACTGAGCCACAGGCGCCACCCTTGACCAGGCATTTCTTTACTTCTTTCCAACTTTCATCTTAGGGAGAGAGAGAAGATTGAAAAGTATTACTCATTTCTTGGGTGGATCTATCTGGTTTCTTCTCCTGGCCACTCTCTTCATAAGGTTCATCCACCTGTCACTGCCATGAGGCATTGGAACCCAGGGGTACACAGTGTTCTATGGAAAACTGAGGGAAGATAAAAGGGGTCTCTTCTGATTTTTTTACACCCTGTGACAGGTCTATTCATAGACATTCTCATGAATGGGTGATGACACAAAGGGAAATGTTATTAATGGTGGCATACAAGATGCTTTACTGGTAAGAACACCTCTTGATTGTCAACTCTGGTTTCACTCGTCAGGCAAGATCAGGGAATCTGGCTCTTCCCTAGGGATTTGCTTTCTCCCAGAAAATTCCTCAGTCCTTCCAGAGAAATGTTTTTCCAGGTTTGTTCCACAAGTTTACCACTCCTGGACAAGAACTGTAGAACATCAATGGTAACAGAGATTAAACCTTTCTCTGCTAGGTGTCTTAGCTAACTTTCAAAGTCACCAGCAAGTCCTGTTCCACCAGCTTGTCTGACATGAACAGACATGCCTGAATCCACGTGAATTCAGATTTAGACCCCAACTACTTATCCATAAGAAACTCTCTTTATCCTTCTCTAAGCCTGAAGGAGGAACATTAGTGTATAAATGATTTCTTATAGAGAAACTGCTACCTTTAACCTACACTATAGTTTAGATTTCAAGTCAAAAATATCAAACAAGGGAAACAAAAATAAAGAAAAGAAAAGAAAAAAGAAAGGAATCAAAGAAAAAAAAAGAAGAATCCAAAGGTTAAGGATCCAGACACTGGTAAATAGAACACTTGCCATGTTTTATTTTATTTTTTAATAGAGACATAATAATTGTGGATATTTATGGGTACATAAGGCGATCAGACCAGAATATCTAGTATACCTATCTTTTGTAAGGATGACATGAGAATCAGAGATGATACATATTCAAATATTGTTAAACCAAAAGACATCAAATCCAAAAACTCTCCAGCATGTCCCCTTTCCAAGTATTTAACTTTTGCTAGTAGAATTTTGAAATCTAAAGCTTAGGATGTTCCAAATGCCTTGGACAAAATAGAAGACTGCTTCAGATAATTGTTTCATGACTTAAACAAAAAATAACTGCTTCAGACAATTGTTTCATGACTTACTGCAAAAAGTACAGTAAAATGATTCCTGTAGATTAATAATAACTGTAATTACTATCTTAAATGACTTATAGCTTTGATTTGTCATTTTCCATTTTCGACTCTAAAATTTAACAATATGTGAATGTCTGACTATATTTTCTCTACAAAGGGCATAATTACATACAAAGCTCAGCCTGATAAACATAAAAAGTGGTGGATGCTTTTAAAGAACAATTGTTTAGAAATCGTATGTGAACTGCTCAACATAATTTGCTCCAGACAGACATTATACTCAACTAAAGATGACCTTGTATTGCATATATATAAATATGTTATTTTTTACCTAAACCACAGTTTCAATTTATATCAGAAAACTAAATAAGGCAACAGAAACAACAACAAAATGCATGCTTGTTAAGTTTAAGTGCTGGCCTTATCTGAAGATCTTTTTGACTTCTGAACTGAACTGTCCAGATGCTATTGAATTTGATTTGTACCTAAATATAATTAGTGCTTCTCCTGAATGTCGTGGTTTTTAAAAGCATATTGCAAAAACATTGTTTACATTCTTGGTTGGATTGTTAAAGAACTGGAATCTGGGGATGTGAAATATATTTCTAAATTGTAATAATAGTTCTGTTGGGAGAACTGAACTTTCGTTTTTGCCTATCACAGTATATCAAGAAGGAATTAACATATGTATTTCTCTGAGTGCAAGCAAGGGAGAAATCTCCTGATGTAAAATATAGGTCCTAATTTTGTGGAAGGCATAATACTGTTAGCTGTACACAGGCACACCAGAGAAGAGTGGTTGCATAATTTAGGAACCAGGATTAATATAAAGGACAAAACTGGTAGGTGAATAATTTGAGACATGGATAAAAAGCAAAATGTATTACCTGTATTGAAAAGGTTTTAAAGACATAATAATGATGATCACATCTTATTATTGAGCTCAAATTAATCACAGGCAATCTAATATTGGAGATCAATAAAGAAACTCTAGTCAATGAAAAATTCTCCACTGATGAAAAATTTAATGTATATTTCATCATATATATATAGAATAAAAATTCAGGATATCAATTGGTAAGTATGAATAAAAGTCTTTAAAATAAAAAACATGTTCAACAAATATTGTTGACCTCTGAAATTTAGAGGACTAGATTATAGGAATGGATCCATCTATGGTTCTCACTATGAATTTAGAGAATCTGAGGCTTAATATTGTTATGCAATTAGTTATGTTTCTGCCAAGCCCCTTACTATGTGCTGTAGGAACATGGATTTTATTGTCTGATTGGTTGATAGTGAACTATAATCCATGCAGCCATTAGAGTCAAACTGAAAAGACTTTTCACATCTCTTCTCCGTAGCTAATTGGTAATTATTTTGTGCTACTTCATATATATAGGTACACAAATATATGTACACACACAGTTGGTTACATATATATGTATATTTAATTTGGTTTGTCCTCTTTCTAATGTCTGGTTATTATTTGTCACTTGGGTTATGGCTACACCCTCTTATCTATTCCTAACTGGTCTCCCGAAATCAAAACCTGCCACCTTCCATTAGCCCCTTTAAAAAAAATCCTTTGTTTAAAATAGCTCCTCATATCTCTCCTCGGAATGACCCATAATGCTACCTTCGTGATGAAAACAATGCAGTTCTCAATGTTGTTGATATGGAAATAAATCTAAGATAATTCATAAAAAGCAAATAACAGAAGAGTCTGGGCCATAGAGTTGGCCCACCAGGTATGACACATCAACTGAATTAATATGTGCACTTACCTAAAATATTCATAATTTTCACCAAATATTTGCCTTAATGCTAGCTTCTCCCTCTCCTTGGATGGTTGGCTCTTCACTTGTGATGAGTTTCTATTCCTCTTCAAAACTCAGTGTAAGTATCATCTCCATTGAGATGCCTTCTTGATTCCAGCAGTCCCCTGACAGTGTCCTGCACAAATGTCACTTCTGAAGAGGGCTTCCATGGTAGCTTAATGGCCTGGATTTCTTGATATAAATTTTCCTTCATAGCACTTAGCACAAATGATATCATATACTTGCTTGTTTACTCGCATGGTATGTGCCTTCCCAGGGAAGGTAAGATCCAGATAGGCAGAGAATTAATCTCTTCTATTCATCTCTGAATTCACAGGGCCTAGAAAAATGCTGGGCCCACAGAAAATATTTCTTTTTTATTTTTTTTTTTTGTAGAGACAGAGTCTCACTGTACCGCCCTCTGGTAGAGTGCCGTGGCGTCACACGGCTCACAGCAACCTCTAACTTCTGGGCTTACGCGATTCTCTTGCCTCAGCCTCCCGAGCAGCTGGGACTACAGGCGCCCGCCACAACGCCCGGCTATTTTTTTGTTGCCGTTTGGCCAGGACTGGGTTTGAACCCGCCACCCTCGGCATATGGGGCCGGCGCCTTACTCACTGAGCCACAGGCGCCGCCCCAGAAAATATTTCATAAGGTATGTACTTAATAAATCTACCATAGCACCAATCTATTGATTATATATTTATTTGCCAGTATTCCCATTAAATTATGCATCCTTCTACTATAATATAAAAATAAAAAAATAAGCTTTATTTTTATGCTAAATTAATACCATGACTTATTAATCTTTTATGTACATATGTGTTAACCCCTTATAAGGTGCTAGACATTCTGCTAATCACAGGGGTACATCCATAAGCCTACTTCAGTATAACTAATAATAACAGCTCATATTTATGAAGTTCTTACTTAGTTACATGCTTTATTGCACCTCAACTTCAGGTGTTATGAAGTAGTTGCAATTGTTATGCCTATGCAATAGGTAAGGAAATTGTCATTTAGAGAATTTATATAGATTATCCAAAATTACACAATAGTGAATCGTGAGGTCATAATAACCTTTGATAAATTAAAAAGTAAAGGGTCATGATCCTAAGTTTGTGTATCAGAGAAAATGGAGGTTAGACAAATGTCCTTAAGGAACATCTTGTATTTAACCAGAGGGTGTCACTAGCCACACTTACAAGTAGAGGCTCCAGTGAAAATCCTACTGTGTTATCATCAAGAGAGATACACCTTAATCTCTGTCTTTCACTTTCCAGATTTATATTCATCCGATGTTTCTTTTCAATTGTCTTTGAGCAAAAAATAAGAAGTATTCTTTTTCTCTTTCAAAGTAGATGCATTCATTTTTCCCATTTTTTTCATTTCTGACCTACCTTGCTTTTAATTTGTTTCCTTCATTATTCCTTGTCTTTACATTTGTACTCTCTTCCTGTAAGAAGGAATCTGGAATTGATCTCTCTGCTACTATCACCTGTGGTCTTAGTACTGTAGTCTTTAAAACCTCTTTGAGTTAGAAACGTAAAGCACAAAGATTTAAACAAATCCCCAGTCAGATATTTTGATAAAGGCGAAGCTGTATTTTTAACTCAGGAAGTCTGAATAAGTATACTATCTTTAGTTTTATACAAATTTCTATCAAAAATACAACCAAAGAAAGCAAGGTTAAAACCTCAGAGCCTTCTTGGTGTACCTGTAAGTCAACTGCCTTCTCTTCCCGTATTTCCTTATCACGGAATGCCTGAATGGAGCAGGTTCATTCTGTCTTTATTCTCTCTCTTCCTCAGCACCTCACTTTCCATTGTAATTCTCCATCCTCCCCCCACATTCTATCACTCAGTTATAGTTATATGATCAGTCTTCCAAACAGCTCTTTAATTATCAAATCTAGAGTTGTCTTTGTAGTTTTACTGAGAGGAAGTGTCACTAAGTTAGTTAACCAACTAAAGGTGGTTAAGAATGAACTTTCTACAGGTATATTCACCTTACATAGACTGCCAGTTAGACCACTTGCCAGGGTGGCCCTGGATAGTTATTTGACCCCATTGTATTTCATTTTTCACATATGTAAAATTGGGATAATAATACCAAAAACTTCATGGGGTCTTTTTAAATATCAAATGAATAATGCATAGAAAAAGAGCTGGGCACAATTACTCCTGCTTATAATTCTGATACTTTGGGAAGCTGATGTGGTAAAATTACTTGAAGCTGGAATTCAGGGTTACAGTGAGCCCATTACAGTGAGCTATGATTGTGCCACAGCACTGCAGCTGGGTGACGGAGCCAGACCCTGCCTGAAATGAACCAATAACAGCAACAACAACAAACCTGACAGCATTGTTTGATACGTGGTATCCAATTAATATATATTAGTTGGGTATGTAGATACTTTTGTATTTGACTGTGTCCATTTTCTGTTGCTACCCTACTGCTGCAAACACAACAACAAAATTCAGTGCGGTGCAATAAGCAGGTCCAGACTCACATGTCCAGCAGCTGGGCGGAGTCAGCTGGCCTTGTTGAGTTCACACACATGACTGGGGGCTACCTCGCTGTCAGTGGAGTAATGGGGGACTTGGCTCCACTCCACGTCTCTCTCACTCTCCCATCAGGCTAGATCAGCTGTATTCACATGGAGACAGCAGGAGTATAAGAGCAAATAGAGTGCAGGAAAAGACACCCATGCTCAGAACCAGCGCATCAATTCTGCCTCTTTATTGGGCAGACCATGTTACATGCCTTGAGCCAGGAACCGGAGTGAAAGAACATCACAAAGTTATAAGACAAAGAGAGTAGATGAGGAAAAGGTGGAGATTTATATTCTACCACAGACCCGCTGTCTAGCCTCTCTCTTTCCTTCTCAAAGGTAGTCTCATCTACTCTAGGAAATCAGTTGATGATACTCAAATCTGTATTTCCACCCTGTAGGAATGCCAGACAAAATAATTGACAATCTGGGAAATTTAACTTTCAGATAAATGGCAAAAATATTTTTTAGTTAATATGTCTAAAATATTGCATGCAATATGCTTAAAAAAACAGATATTTACCTAAAAATCAAATTTAACTGGGCACACAGTATTTTTATTTGCAGAGGATAGCCTGGCTCTGAATCTATTACATATTTATCCATAGGAAGAATGTTTCCAAATGTGTGTCTATATAGACATCTGAAACACAACATGTCCTAACCCGTAGATTATTCTCCTCACACACGCACCTTTTAATCTCTTCATCCGACTACCCTACCAAGAGTTTTCTTAACTTAACTTTTACTTCATTTACATATTAAGGTGCCATTTTTACTGGTTAGAAATCCAAAATTTACATCAAACTGCTTGAATTCCACTATCGACTTGGGGGCTGGTAGACTCGATGAATATTGACAATGCATTTTACCTCAACCCTCAGGTTCGTTATCTGCAAGTTGAAAATAATATCACCATTTCCTCTATAATATGGTGAGGATTAAATAATCTAAGATTTGAAAAGCACAAACAAATGGCCAGGTACAACATAAAAGACATTAACTTAATAATAATTATTACTACCATAATACTTTTATCTTTCTATAATAACTTTTCCCCCTATTTTGTACCATAAAAACACATTCTCATCCTACAAAACTTAGTATATAAAAACTACTTTGATCTTATGGTCCATTAAAAATGAACAAAAACAGTCTATCCTCAACTATATTCTTTCCACATATTTTTTTAACAACTGCTTTCATCAGATAATGCGATATTTGGTTATCTTTCTCTCCTGCTCAATAATGAGCCCTTCCTTGAAGTCTAGATTTACTCAACTTTACTACATTTAAATTTAAATTCATTAAAGACTCATACCGTTGAATGCTTTACTTTCTTATTTTACTCATGGCTATAATACTAGATGGCTATTAAACTTGATGTGTTCCCATTTTAAGTTGTATTTCCTTTATGCTATATTTTCACATTAAAATAATAAGTGAACTAGTTTGCCAAAAATATTTAAAGAGCTCATATGAAATACCTGGATGACTTCCTAGGCAGACAGTAAATGCAAAATGCAAGTATAATAGTTTATTAGCTCCCAGTTCAGCAATCATTCATACCCTATGAAGACGACTAAACCCAGGCTTTGTCGACTAGAGAGATTTTTTTTATAAGTTCAGAAGTAGTTAAAGAAAAATTATTAAGTCATTATAACTATCTTCTTAGTCTTCTTTTGTTCTAGAAGAAAAGAACGCAAAGAGACATAGATATATCTGATGGTGGGAGATCTGGGAGATTAGGTTGACAAATAGTATAGGACCCAGGGTTGTCAAGACAACTGATAGAGCAACCAGGACAATGACACAACATACTCTTATTAGGGTGTTATTTTTGCCATTCCATCTGTTTTTGCTTTTTGATACCACTAGAGTAGTGTGCAACTACAGGGCATTGCTGGTGCCTTCTCTTTTGTTTTGGGATAACACCACTCTGGATGAATTCTAAATCCTCTGTGGCCTTTTTGTCACTGTTAAAAATCCAAGACCAGGTGGGGCACTTGATTAGCCATCACTATTTGGAGTAATGAAAGGTATTCTCCAGCCTTCTTCACGGTCTGCATTGGGAGCTACAATACTGCTTCCTCCTCCTAAGACAGGCTTAAATATTCAATATTCACAATAAAAAGTCACCAATGTCAATGGCACAGAGATAAGCAGAGGGAACCTCTGTGTTTTCTTCCATACCAAATTCAGCCCAGTATATAAATATAAATATAATGATTCTCATAGATAAGTAAAAAAAGTGCTACTAAAATCTAATTCATTTCTTAATTATACCTCCCCCCAAATTACTTCAGTTTTCTAGAGTGACTGAAAACTTCTGAATCAAATATTCACCGGGCATTTAGGGTTAAGACATGTGGTCCCAGTGAGAACTGTAAATTCATTTTCTGAGGGTTGGGAGGGGAACAGTACAGCACATTGCCATCCCTCTCCTCAGGAACACTAGGCATGCAAATGTTGGCAGGAAAGTAGTGGGGGAGAGAAGGAGGAAGTGCAGGGACTTACCTGGAAACAGAGATGTAGCATCAAGGGGGAAAGCTCAAACAGGTGACTCTGAGGGGATCCTGGCCCCAAAGCGATGGCACAGCAGGGTGAACCTGTTGAGAATATATATGACAGGGGCCAAAGGTGGAGACCAAAAAGGACATGGTTAAGAAGTCAACACAGATAAAATGCATCTACACAAAGTGTTCTTCCTGCTTTCAGGCAATCTAAGTGTGCAATCAGCAGCGCAGCAAAGTGGAAAAACAGAGGCTCTGGGCTCTGCTTTCCTAGTTCGGAGTCAACTTGTACACTTAATAGCCATAATGACTTTGAGCATGTCATTACTTAAGCTCTCTAAGCCATCTATAAAGTGAGGGTAATAATAGGATCTGCCTCATAGGGTGATTATATTAAATGAATCTATACATCTAAAGTTCCTGGCATTTAATAACTATTAATAAACACTTATTATTATTTTTACAGTTATTACCAGGTTGAGAGATGTGTCTTTCTCCGGGACTCAGTTGAAGTGGTTAGCCCTTTAATAGAGGTTGGTTTTGAATAATGGGGCATAGGCCATGACGTTCACATAAATATATTCTTACTGAGAATGTCAGAAGCAGTTGTGTATAATTAGTGAACCAAAATAATATTTTGAAATACAGTTGAAGTATTGCCTCATGTCATGGAGTAAATTTATGGGAATTTCAACCAGGGTCAGATAAAAGCCAAGTCTTTGAGGATGGAAAGGTCCTTCTAATGGGCACAAAGTTGATTAAAGGAATACGAAATTGAAACACATTAATACACACGAGACTCTCCCTTACTGGAGTCCAGGGAATATTAGAGGGCTTGGGAGGCTCAGGTATTATTTCAGATGTAAAGGCTACTGGCTTTATTACCCTCACTTCAGAGGGTTCATAAATTCACTGTACAGAGAAGAAAGTGACATTTAAGCTTACGTAATGTGGCTTTTACTGGTAAACTGAATTCATTCTCTAATAGCTCCAGTCATGGGCAAAATAGGCTTCCACAAAAGCTTTAGAATGAATATCAGGGCTTCAATAATTTAAACCAGCATTCTATTTTTGGCAATGGAGATAAGCACTTTGAAAGACAACGTAAAAAACAATCTTCTAGTCTTTCCCTGATCATGGAAGGTAACTGGTCTCAGAAACCAGTTAAATATCCATTGACATTAAGCTAACATCCTGCATTAACTGAGTTAGCACCATCTTTGTATCATCATGGGAAACTATTTGATCATCTGTAGACCAGGAGCTTCAAAGCATGACAATTTTTTTTCAAATTATTTCAGTGGATGACTAGATTAATACTTAATTGTTGTAGAATAAATCTTAACTTTAATACCATACACATCTTATTTTAGTTTCTCGTCTGCTTAATTTTGACCTCCAAGATGTCATGTGAAAGGACATTTCTATGGAAAGGAAGAAATAAACTCACAGGTTTCTCTCAATGACTGAGATGTAGTGTGATAGTTACAAAGGACATGATTCTTCTGGTGGATTCTTCCTGTGAGGGTGATGTCACAGTTATGTTCTTTCTAGTGAGAACATTTCGTTGCTGTGTACAGGTTTCCTTTTCTTCTTCTGAGTGGTAGAAAATATAAAACGCCATAATATTTGAAACCAAAGAAGAAACCTAGCACTTAGGAGCTGCATAGGATGCTACTTAAAAACTGAGTCTGTATCGTCAAAACGAGTGGGTTTAAGCAAATGATCACACATATTGACTTTGTGCTATGCAGAGTAATATGAAGTTCCTTATTCTTTATTTTTCTTTAATATTTTTGTTATATAAAAGTTTCTATCTCTGGTAAAAATGTTTATATGATGACAAAAGACATAAAAAATGACAACTTAATCTCAATAAATATTTACAGCAAAGAACATCAGGATTATGGCTTCATGGACAACCCATTCAATGTTTTGACTGTGCTATTTCTCCAATTTACAGCGGTTCATTTAACACAGTGGAGGCACTTGTGTAATCACTCTTTAGCATCTGCTGGACCTAAATACTCAGTTCATGTCTTTCATAATGTCCTTGTGAGGCATTATATTTTCTTTCTATTGTTTTCCTTAACTCTACCTATATTGTTTCAAAAAAGTAATAATTATGCTTTGTTGGTGCATATTTGACCTTCTAAATGAATAATGATTTCTTATTTTAAGTAATAATATATTTTTCTCATAGTTACCTAATTATAATAACTGGGTGGTTTTCAAAGATGTGGCTGATAGAATAATCTTTGACTTATAACAAAAACAACATATCTCTCATTTCCCCCCTTTAAAAACACCAATAAATAGTCTATGCTTCTTTGGTAGTGTTTTTATCTGGGGGATACATTTTTTCCATTTGTATCCCAGAGTGATAGAGCATAAACAACATACATCCTTCACACATCACACTCAGGCCAGGCGTACATTTCTATACTTCCTCAAACTCATTCTTTGCACCTGTAAAATATGTATAGGCGTTGCACTAGTTTTTATACAAGATAATTTTACACTTTATAATCTAATTTTTGTCATTAGTATTGAGCAGAATTTCATTTTGAATATTAAAATTTTATTTAAAGGGGCGCCTGTGGCTCAGTCGGTAAGGCGCCGGCCCCATATACCGAGGGTGGCGGGTTCAAACCCGGCCCCGGCTGAACTGCAACCAAAAAATAGCTGGGCGTTGTGGCGGGCGCTTGTAGTCCCAGCTACTCGGGAGGCTGAGGCAAGAGAATCACTTAAGCCCAGGAGTTGGAGGTTGCTGTGAGCTGTGTGATGCCATGGCACTCTACCGAGGGCCATAAAGTGAGACTCCGTCTCTACAAAAAAAAATTTATTTAGAAAATAAAAACCAAATATACCAAATATATTTTTAAACATTTAAGCCCTTTTGTTTTAAAACAAGTGGCTAAAAATTGTAGTTACTACTACAAAGTATCACATAATATGTATTATTAAAAAATTTTAAATTTTATCATGACAGAATTTTCTGTAATATTTTTCTAAGTTGTCAGGCTACCTAATAAGTGGCTTCTAAGATCTATTAGAGAATGCAAGAAAAATACCTTCAAGCCAAATAAATATATGTCTCCAGCTCTGCATAAAGCACAAAACCATAAAAATAACTGCTTTTCAGTGTTTACTGAAGAACCTAATGGGTATTAAAATTCATGACTTAAAATAACTCGGTTTAACTGACTTTTATTTTTAAGACATATTCTTTCCCTTTGTGAATTGATGTTTCTTGTGAAATAAGCGAACACATGTTTTTTGATGAGTTTGAGTTATAATACTTGGCAATTAGTTTTTCTAGCTGGCCTCACAGTCACCTGGGATCAATTCCTTTGGATTTCATATAAGTTCCACTAGTTAAATGTGTTCCACACTATATATTCCATTCTCATAATGTATGTTACATATATATGTGTGTATATTTATATAAGGAAGGGGAAACAAGAAAGCCTCTCCACTATATGATATTCCTTAAGTTTTCTATCTCTTTCATCACATGGCTGTAGTTGTCACATATACCCTTGAACACAACGACTTTATGTGCCCCATTCTTTTCTTCACTATACATGCCTTAGGTCACTTTATTTTTTTATCTCCTTTAACCAAATTTCTCATTCCTCTAAACTTTTCATTAAACACTTCCTTTACTAAAACAAACAAACGAATACCTTTCCAACATGTTTCTCTCCCTAAATTCTTTCTGCAGTATGGTGTATCTCTATGCTAAAGAGATATAGAATAGACCAAGATATTCTTTGACAAATTGGACCGAAAATACAAGTGAGCAAACCATCTTTCTTTTTGGTAAATATCATGTATAGTGTGTCCATTTGAATGAATGCATGTGCCTATTTATATTCGACTTTTAAAAAATGAACTTCCATTTTTATATGTTAAGACTACCCCTGGAGGCCATTTAACAGATTTCTGTTGATATTCATCCGTATCAATATTAAGAGGAATATATTCCACACTGGATGGGGATAAAACAACTGAAAAGTTTTTGAGAACATAACCTAGAATCAGAAAAAAAGGCAAGTACTTTTTATATGATTGGACAGGCATTAAATTCAGTTGTTTTACCGTAAATGTTCCTCCGCTAAGGCCCCTGAAATGTTGGGTATAATTTCAAATGCATTCCTTCCTATGTATTTGCTTTGAATCTCTAAAGGAAGAGAATTGAGTCTTTAGACATAAAAAGGATAAATGCGGAGGAAACAGAAGAAATATTTCGGTAAGTTGCTTCCACTCTTGTCATACAAAGGCTGGGTAACAGGATCGTAGGAGGGAGGAATTTGCTGGTTTCTCACATCTATCTGATTGCTCAGGGGAATTAATCACAACACTCGTCTTCCATCCAGTGTTAAACCCAGCTTCTGATAAGTTTAATAAAGTCCTGTTTTCACAAGCATAGTTCTTATCAAATTGCAAAGTACCATAATTAGGGTTTGCAAATATGTATACATTTCTAAACCTAAGCAAAATTTTATATAACTCCGCCAGTTCTCCTTTGGTTCCAATATTCCCTGCTTTCTTGTTTCTATTTTGAGCAAAAGGTACTGAAAATTCCATGGGTGTCTTTATAAAGCATGGACTGCATAAGATAAAATTCATATGGAGGAAAATGTAGTTACAGAGAAGAGGAGACATGAGATTAGCTGGTATTAATGATGCTAAGAATATTACAAGTGACAAGAATACAAATAGAAATGTTATGTACCAAAATAGTATAGCCATTCTCTGCCTGATTAAAGCCAGGTACCTTACACGAACTCTGAAAATATCGTTATCGCCATCGTAAGGATAAAGAAATGGAATGAGAGAGATTAAGTCACTTGTCCAGGTGACAGAATCCATGTTTGTTCTTTTTGCTATACTACACTGTAGCCAGAAAGCAGACAGTAGGACTGAGGTTTTCTATAAATTGTCTTCTGAGAGAGATACTAAAAAAGATTGAAGTTGTAAGTCTTCACTGGCTAATTAGCGTAATTCACCAATGGAAAATAGACTGGCAAAACTCTAGCATTCTTGGAGCCAGAATGGAGGAAAAAGAGAAAGTGATTGTGTATTACGATCACTTTTTACTGGATCATACCTGGGAAAATTAAGGGGAGTCTAGTATATAAGCCAATTGTGAGGAGTTCTCTGTAACATTTCTAAAAATATTTGATTTTTGGATGGTGTAGATATCAACAATACTTTGTGTGTCGCTGCTCACAAGAGCCATGATTCCAAGTAAGCAATGGACTTTAATAGAGGAAAATCTTAAGATTCAGGATTATGATAATGGAACCCGACCTAGTAAATACGGTGACAGGAGAATAGTTAAGTAAGCAGACACCTCAACTTCTCTCATTGACTTCTTCCCATTCCCTCTTTCATCATGGGGTATATAAGTCCTCAAGTCCTTTCTGCTGATCTTGAAGGAAAATTTGCCAGTAATGCTCCCAGCGAGAATAGGGTATTTCACGACAGATAGTCTAAGGAGAAAATTTAAAAGGATAGTCTGACAGGAGGGTAAACTATGAAAAAGGGAAGAAGCAGCTTTCTCTCTGTAGCACATTTTCCTCCTAATTTGCAATGTTGCCTGATACATAAAGTTTAATGTCTCTGAGCTAAATGTTGATGGACAGTATTAGAGAGCAGACAATTTCAGAAGCAGAAGTAAGGTAACTGAGGTGTTTATTACACAGAATAGCTTTAAAAAGGCAATAATTGAATGCAAAAAATCGTGATTATAAAGATGATCTGTATAATTTTCTTACTATTCAAGAGCTCTTAGAAATCTCCAGTACAGGTAAGTTTGTAAATGGATTTTTAAGCATTTTCTTTTTGTTGATCTAAGGCTGCAGTGATTCCTTCTGTACACCAGGGGGCGATTTATAACATTTACTCTGAAATGTCTAAAACCATTTCCAGAAACCTTCCGTTCGTTTCCTCTCTCCCTCATCACCCCCTTGAGCTTACGTCTATTTCTGGCTATTTTTTAAGACGGTTTCTGGGATGTCATAACATTATTCTGTAGCCCAAAGACTTGAGGTTAGCTGGGAGTTTCTTCTTTAAGTATCATTTATAGGCCAACTGAGAGCCATTTTAAGAGTAGAATAAAACTCTTCAAACTTCCAATTCATTGTTTCTAAGCCCAAACTCTTTATTCTCTGAAGCCTGACATTTCTAAAACTGCTGTGAGTTAAGATGAGCACGATCTAATTTTTCAAGACTTACATGCGTTGTGTGTTTGTGCTCTACCGTTGGATTGCTAAGGATTATGGGGACCTTGCTAAGAACAATTCCCATTAAAATCGATGTCAGATAAATATTTAGGGACACATAGGAAAGACAAAGAATAACGTTGAACGGCTTGAGGAAAAATACTCATTAGAAAATTTTTTTCCTTTTAGTTATTAAAAAGTATAGAATTTTCAAAAATTAATGTAACATAACCCTTTGCACACAGTAGGTACGACTGGAGCCTTTGTTTGGCTCAGTCAACACAAACAAAAGAAGATACTATGATTTCGGGACACATGGCAAATGTAAAAATTTAATAGAAAAACCTATTCCTGTTCTTTTTTGAGAAAAATTTAATAGAAAAACCTATTCCTATTCTTTCTTGTGGTGCACCAATATTCTAGAAAAAAAGATTTGTTGGCCATTTGATTTTTGACACTTGAAGGAAACAGAGGTTATATCTCAATAATAAAAAGGATAATTGTCCACGTGCATTGTAGAGCACAGCCCTTGTAAGGCAGGTACCACCTGCATATCAGAGTTAGCCAACATAACGAAGACTCATAACTGATGTAATTTCTGAGATGCGTCATAAATCATACCCCATTTGCACTGGGGAAATTTCCCTGGTGCCAATCGACTGTGTATTTGAGGGTCAAGTGGAATAGCCATCTCCTATTAAATTTGATGCCAAGCACAACACAAAGCTTAGTGGCTGTGTTGTGGTTTGTTTCTCAAGAGACTTTAATGATTACAAGTAAAAAAAATGCTAGGCTATTCTCATGGATATATTCTAATTGGATATACCAATGTAGTGTTGCTAAGCACTTTGGTTTTCATAAGGAAAAGCCAACTGTAGAATGTCTCAGAAAGTCACCGCCTTGACCATATCATATTCTCATTCCTTTAGTGAAAGGATGAAGGAATTGAACAAAAGGCACAAACATTTTTGATCACAACACTGGCCCTAAAGTAATAATAGTGACATGTAAGTTTCAATATTTATTTCTTCATGCAATAATTCACATTTCATTAAACACCTGCCACCTGCCATTAAAAACCAGGCATGCACCCCAAATGCAATGTGAATCCCTAACCCCATCACAACATCATTAACTCTTTTTCAAAGAAGCAGATTATAAGTAAGATAATTACCATTATCATATAACAAATATTTCCTTATGCGTTTGTGGCCATTAAGTTAGAAAGGAGAGTAATTTTGTAGGAATCAATTATATAAAACATTATTCATCCACACAACCCTCTGTAATTATATTAAGTACAATGCAATATGAATTAATGGAGTACCTAGTATATAATTTTAAAAAACTTGGCTGGATAATGTATTGCGTTAAAAAATACCACGCACAAGTAGGTTTCCTAACTTAATGATATTCATACTCAAATGGTAGAAAACAAATATACATGAAGGCCCGTGATATAAGGAGAAAAACGTTTATTATAATCTAAGACTCTCATAGAGTAAACTACTACCTTGAAGAGAGTGAAGGTTAGAGTTTAACATTTTAACATGTAAAAAAGAAAGCAAAGGCACAAATGAGCAAAGGTATATACAAGCATGACATACAGAGAAATTGATGAATAATTCGGAGTGCAATAAAAAATAAATCAGCAAAAGTAGCTTGGAACCAAATCATACTTTATAGTATAAAAGAATTCTACTAAAAAGCAGGGCCTTTGTAGTCAGACAAAACTAAGCTTGAGTTTTGGCTTCAAAAATTATTAGCTGTGTGTCTTTGGACATGTTATTTACTTTTCTGATTTCTGGGGGAGCTATCAGAAGAATTACGAGAATTAGGTAAGCAAATCCCAGACCACATGCTTAACCAACAAAAACAACTAGGCAGTTTATATAAATGAGCAAAAAAGAGTCACAAAAGATTCAATGTGTCATGTTACTAATAGTACCTTAAGTTACACCCTTCGTTAGTATACTCAATATGTAGAAATCGTCTTTGTTGGCAAAGAAGTATTTTCTCATTCATATTTTTTAAAACATAGAGCTCTCTTACTAACATTTTTCACTTTCAGTAGAGATTAGAGTTCAAGAACTATTACTTACAATTACTTAATATTACATTATTTCAAGAAATATTACTTAATATTACATTAAGATAGACAGTAGTAGAGTCTTACTGCAACAAATAAGTAAGCGAGGTGATGGTTATGTTAATCAGTTTGGTGTAAGCATTCCACATTGTATATCAAATCAGTACATTGTACCCTATAAATGCACTAATGTGCATAGTTATGGTTTAATAAAGAAAAAGGAGAGAAAGAAAAGATAGAAAGCAGTGTGAGCACACTGAAAAATCCTGACTACTCTCTCAGTTTACAAGAGTGGAGAACTGCAGCTAATGATGTGAGTCCCAGGGTGAAAGGAAACATCTCTACAGATTTAGCAGATTGTTTTCCTGTGGGAGTCAGGCTGTGCCTTACAAGATTTTTTTTCAAAGAGAGAGAGAGGGGAAGAAAATAGATATCATTTAGTGTCTCCATTAAATGTCTCCCAAATTAGAAATGTTAAAAAACTACCCAAATTAAAAAAAAAAAAAATACCAGAACAATTAACATAGGTCAATTAAGAAACTCAGAAGCATTATTGACATGAAAAGATGTTCAATACTCTCAGAAAACGAATGATGGAAGAATCAATGAATGAATGTAGGCTCAATTTGGACCTCAGTTTTTGGCTTCTGAAGTAAAGTACATATCATGTGTCTTAACAAATACTAAGTTGTCAATAATACTATTATTATTATTATTATTATCACTGACAAACTGAGTGTCATTGAAGGGAAGAATGGTGATTCAACTATTGTGGCTTTGTTTTCCTTGACTGATTGATTCAAACTCAATAAATGATTATTAGTGTTTTACTAAGCATAACATTCTAGGTGTTATGGGGAAAAATGAAATCATATAAAAGTAAGTTTAGTTTTTAAAAGATCTACAACTTAGTGAGTATAATAACACCAATATATTGCAAAACAGTTTTTACAAAAGTAGATAGCATTTATAAGATAATGAGTATGCAATGAAGTACCATAAAAAATGTAAAGCACTCTATGAAGAGTAAACTTTGTTATGATTATTGGTTGCAAGAACTCAAACTCAAACATCTATTTCATTAATATCCTTAGATCACTGCTGGAGGCAGATATATAGATGGGGTATTTTTTAAAGCCCTGACTTAAAATTTCCTTCATATACTTTCTCAATTTTATTTATCATTTTTAGAATAGAGATTCTGACTTCGTTCTTAATTATTTTTTAGTCCAAGGTTTATAATTTCATATATATATATATAGAAAGATTTTTTTCTTTAATTTATTAAAAATTAATATAAGTACAAATGATTAGGTTACATTGTTTGCATTTGTTAGGTAAAGTTCAAGCTGTCGTTGAGCCCTTCACCCAGAGAATGTGCTGTCTACCCTTACATTGTGCCCATTAGGTGAGAGCTTACCAATCCCCCTCCCTCCTTCCTTTTCTTCATTTCTTCCTCCCCTCCTACTTGAATTTAATTGTGTTTTTCTTTCATGTGGGGGTGTAGTTGTATATCTATTGGTTTCCTATTAGTACTGCATACATTGGATACTGGATTTTCCATTCTTGTGATAATTTAATAAGAAGAATGTTCTTCAACTCCATTCAGGTAAATACAAAAGTTGTAAAGTCTCTATCTTTTTATGGTTGAATAGTATTTCATGGTGTACAGTTTATTAATCCGTTCATAAATTGATGGGCACTTGGCTTGATTCTATGTCTTGGTGATTGTGAATTGAGTTGCAATGAACATTATAGTAAAAAAAGTCTTTATGGTAAAAATGATTTTTTTCTTCTAGATAGATAACTAGTAATGGGATTGTGGAGTCAAATGGAAGGTCTACTTTGAGTTGATTGAGAATTCTCCATACTTTCCCTAGAGGATATGAGTTTGCAATCCCATCAGCAGTGTAAAAGTGTTCCCTTCTTTCTACATCCAGGCTAGGATCTGCTACTTTGTAATTCTGCTGGGTTAGATGATATCTCAGGGTGGTTTTGATTTGCACTTCTCTGATGATTAGAGATGATAAAAATTCTAGAAGAAAGTGCGGTAAATGTTGTGACAACAATGGCCTGGGAAAAGATTTTATGAAGAAGACCCCCTTGCAACAGAAGCAACACCAAAAATAAATGAATGCAACATAATTAAAATAAAAAGCTTCTGCACAGCCAATGGTACAATAACTAAAGCACACAGGCAACCTTCAGAATGAGAGGTGTCTGTGTGCTATGAATCTGACAAAGGCTTGATTACTAGAATCTACAGATAATTCAAACTATAGAAATATATATATATATATATATATATATGAAAATAATCCCATATATAAGTAGGCAAGAGACATGAACAGAACCTTCTTTGAAGAAGAAAGATGAATGGCCAACAAACACATGACAAAATCCTCATCATCCAAGGCTTGCAATTTCATCCTATAAATATACCCAGAAATTAAAGATTTCTTCTATGGGCATCTAGTGACTTGACGTTTAAACCATGGTTTAATGGGAACTTTGTTCCACTTACTGAGAGAGAGAGAAACTGGACTATTTATAAAGAAATGGAATTATTTTGCGATATGGTCAAGCAGTACATGGAATTACCTACCTTAGTAACTCTTCTATGGGTAATCTCTGCAGCAAATGTGTTCAATATGTGAAACTTATACTTTTAGAGGCTCACAGAGTCTATTTATTGATGGTGATCTGTACCTCTTTTAATGAAAAAATAACAGAATAGAATGGGATGGTATGGGATAAAATGGAAATTACTAGAGTCTTTGAAAATTTGGTGAGAGAGAGAGGGAGAGAGGAAATTCTAAAGTAAAACTGTTTCCCAGTATTTGCAAAAAAAAAAAATTGCAAGCTTTTGCTCTAGAAGAATCTTTTCTTTTTTTTTTTTTTGGGGGGGGGGCGGGGCTGGGTTTGAACCCACCACCTCCGGCATATGGGACCAGCGCCCTACTCCTTGAGCCACAGGCGCCGCCCTAGAAGAATCTTAATTGGCAACCATCGCCCTGGCTGTAGACCAGCTGTGGTCTGTGAGGGATGGTGTGGAAATTGTGCTGACTAAAGATGGTCTTGGATACTGTTTTGAAGGCACACAGAGAAGGGGAAGAAAGAAAATCCCTACATGGTGTCTATTTTAATCTTACAGCGTTTGGAAACAACTTTCTTCTACAGCTACAAAGAGCCTACTGTTTCTAAAACACTTAAATACACATGTGCATTTTCTTGCTTTCTAACACTTTATCTTTTAAACTGTCATGTAAGTTATTTGAGAATAAGAATTATATCTTTTCATCATTTTAAAGTCAAAGTCAGCATAGTGATTGCCACAAGGTGACATTCAATAAACGCCAACTAACACTGAAGAATTTTTCATACTTTAGGACACGTAAATTAAAACATTAGACAATAATAGTGGGAATGTCCTAATGCCCTAACATTTTTTGTATGCCTTCCATTATATAACTAGTATATGTATATATATATATATATATATATGTATATATACTAATAAAAATAAATGAATGGGACATAATTCTTTTTTAATTATATCCCATTCATTTATTTTTGGTGTTGCTTCAGTTGCAAGGGGGTCTTCTTCATAAAATCTTTTCCCAGGCCAACTTAATTGCAACTCAATTCGCAATCACATATATCATATATATAGTCTTCTTTAATTCTGAGACTAATCCTGTTAAATACATGATTTTATCCAATTATAAAAATGAAGCCATTGAGGCTAGGAAAAGAGCATTTGAAGGTCACCAGCTCATATACTAGAAAAACCACTCCTGATAACTTAGTTTAAAAAGAAAAAAAGTCAAGTAGGTTTCCCAAAAAGATGTGTGAGAAGCTGAGACGTAGGATATTAAATCACCCTTCCATAGCCCCCTGGAGAGAATAATAAGCATTCTAGTTTCTCAAAATACATCTTCTTTTTTAAAACTTACTCATGTTAGTTTCACAAAATACTGATTAAAGGGGAAGAATTTCAAATTTTACTAGAGCTCACGTTAATGAATGGTTGTATATGTAACAGAATTAAATACATGTAAATAATAAATAGCTGTGTGTACTCATTATAATACAGTGTATCTTTGGGGATTTAGGGAACAGTGGAGAAACTAAAAAAAAAATCTTAATTCCTCAGGATAGAATTTTTACAAAATTGTGATTGAAGAAATATTTTCAAGGAATAGAATGGATTTCCCATCAATTGACCAGAGCATTATAGCATCCTGGTACTATGAGCTTAAACAATTTAGCATTTATCATTACAGATTTCTTATTAATCTCTTTTAATATATAGAATATTCTAAGCATGTCGTTTAGATGTTCCATCTTCTTAATTTTTATGATAGTTCTCTTTGTGTTACTACTATCGTTTCATAAATTCCAATTATGTAACCCAATATCAAAATAGTTAGAAATCTCTAACTTAGTATAAAAATGTAGTAGCCAAATGAGTTTATTGAAAGTTCATTGTATCTTATGTAAGAAAACCTGCCCTGCACTTAATTCTTCTGCCTGAATCACTCTTGTTTTTGGGTAGAGGTTCCAAAGGAAATAGTTTTTTCTTTAATTGCATAAATACTGTCCAACTCTTGGCATTTCTTTCATGTTACTATTCTTCCATTTGTGCTCCATTGGCTCAAACAAATATTCTTAGATACTTCATCATGTGTGCTGTGAACTTCTTTAAGAGTATTTTATAAGAAAATTCATCTTTTCTTTTGCAAAGCTATCTAAAGGAAATATATAGAATTGCAACAAACTGTTAAAAACACAGATTCTTAATAATTGAATACTATTTTATTATCAAATTTTCTTTGAAAACATAATGCTTAATATTTCCTTGACTTCCAATGATTAGAAAATGTTGATGATGAAAATAGGTAATTTATTACCTAGGAGATTGTGACAATGCACCATCATCAGGATGAATGTTCTTTCATTTGTACTTATTTTTATCTCTTGCGTATATTGATATGGCAAAAAAGATGGGTCTTAAGAGCAGACTCAAGTTTATAATGTACTATTGCCTTGCTCTGTTACACTTGATGAATTAATGAACTCTGTACTTCAGATATCTTATGTAAAACAGTCAAACTAATACCCAAACTCTTTGTGTTGTTTTATGAATTGTAAAAATATATTGCTGTTGCAAGCATATTATTAAAAATGAAAGCCCACAAAATTTTGATTACTAAAAGCGAATAAAGTAATGATTCCAATTTTCATAATTAAATTTTATTTTTGCCTAACATGAAGCTTTTTTAATGTTGTGCTCTTGTTTTTAGCTAGTAATCAAAGCCTAGAATGTAATTGGGTATTAGAGGTGATATATTCTTTGAAATGTCTTTCATCCCTTTGTACACAAAGATGCTTGAATTGTCATTAAGAAATACCTGCTGCTTTGGGGCTGGAACATTCATCTCCTGTGAGAAGATCGTTTCATCAGCACAGGGTTTCCTGGGTCTGTCAGGAAGCATACAGTAACCACGACCTATGTGCTAAACCATGAGCTACTCATCAGAAACACTAAAGAATAAGAAAGTGATGTTTTGTGGATTAACCCAACTTCTGAGAGATAGACGATATAAAGTCGGCTTCCCTTATTTAATAAATAATTTATACTAAAAGTGCTGTTTCCTTGAAAGAAGAGTGAATCACTTGCTAGCATTCATTAAGTGATACTCTGTAGATAACACATTTTTTTTTTGAAGACATATTCCCTGTCTAAAGTCTCCTTTCAGGCAAGTTAGTAAAATGGGGAAATAGGATACAGTTCCCAAACTAGAAAATATTTCTAATTTGGCTAGAAGGATTCTGAATAAGAAAACATGAACAAAGTTAATTGCAAATGTTATCTCAAATTAAATATTGCCTAAAATAATCAAAAAAGTCCTCATTTAAATAATCTGTCCCCAAACATATATTACCTTTAGGTAACAGACTAAAATTTTGAAATTGCTATTCTAGAAGTTTGCAATGATATCTTCTTTCTCATGTATATTGTCATGCAGATTCAAGGCCTTTAAAGCCTCTGCATACTTTAAGTCAATACTGAAGAACAAAGAAACCAGCAGACCAGAGAAGAGAGACATGAGTTATTAGGGCTGTGACCACCCACCCCTGTGTTGTGGACCAATACCAGTCTGTAGTCTGTTAGGAACCAAGCTGCACAGGAGGAGGTGACCAGCAGTGAAACTTCATCGGTATTTACAGCTGCTCCCCATCGCTAGCGTCATCTCCTGAGCTTTGCCTCCTGTTACATCAACAGTGGCATGAGAATCTCACAGGAGCACATTGTAAACTACAACTGTAAACTCTGCACACGAGGGATCTAGGTTGCAAGCTCATTATGAAAAATGTAATGCACCCCCCACCCATTCTTTCGAAGGCAAAATTGTCTTTGGTGAAACTGGTTTCTGGTGTCAGAAAGTTGAGGACCACAATATTAGGGGAATTTACCTACGAGGCACCAGTAGGGGCAGGCCAGGCAATTCTCCACCTGACTCTGAGAAATAAGATGTGATTACATAGGCAAGTCCCAACAAAGCAACAGTAACTTGAGGATATGATGTCCATTACCAGGTAAAGGTCATCAGGTTCTCAGTCATGCTCCTAAAGAGGGTAGCCAGTTTCCTGTAGCTTTCTTTGTGTCAACTTTGTGGCCTCCTTGAGTGGAATTGGGGCCAGGATCTTCAATTAGCCCACATACAAAATCTAAATTTGTTAATATGGTATCCATGGACATATAACCTTCCAGTACATGCAGAAGCTCTTTCTCATGCACTTTGTATGTCAGAATCCTCACCTTTTTGTCAAACACCACTCTGCACCTTTTACCTGTGATGTGTCTTTCCTGTGATCTTACTCTGCCATTCACATCTATTATCCTCAAGGTTATAAGTCAAGCTTTACCTTTTCTGGGAAAAATCCCCCAGTATTTATTGCTCTTGTCATAAAATTATATCACTGCATTGGTCAAGGTTCTACAGAGAAACAGAATGAGGGGGTTATGGGAGAGAATACTCACTGGAATAACTAAACCTTTCAATAAATTGTCTATGCGTATTCAGAAAAGTCATGAATTTTCAGCCAATGAGTCCCCCATACTCTCCAGTGAGTCTCTGCTAAATCACAGCTCTAGCCCAGCTGTGCCTAACAGGCACATGAGGACCAGGGCAATGTTCAGAGAATTTGTTTTTTATCTATTTGCATGTCTTACTCATATGTTTATGGCCAGCCTTCACATTCCTCATGTTTGCTTCACTACTTTGCTACTTCTTTATTTTTTTTGGGGGGGGGCATACCTTTCTTATGTCATTCTCTACCTTTCTGCTTTGTTTCTTGCAGTTTAACCAAGCATTTTCTTTCTTTGACATTTATATCATCTTGGCACTACTGACATTTGGGTTAGACAATTCTTTGTTAGGACTGGGCCATCCTGAGTATTGCAAGATGTTTAGCAACATCCCCTGGCTTCTTCCCACTAGCTGCTGGGACAGCCTTCCAGTTGTGAAAATTGGAAATGTCTCCAAACACTGTCAAATGTCCCAAGGGGAAAAATTATTCCTTATATTCAACCATTGCTTTAGATGGGTATTCTAGAACTAAATTTTGTGGAATAGTTCTCAGTTGTGGACATTTGACTCCATTTGGAAAGGGGACAAAACTCCCTGCATACAATATTATTAATACATTACTCCATGCATGAGGGAGATGCTATGGATGATGGATAAATAAATATATCTATATTTTATAAATCTAAAATAATAGTGGACTACCTACTTGAAAAATACTATGTTACTAATTGACATGATCATAGCAGTTGTGATTATGTGTGCATTACAGTGACCTGTCCAATTGCAATCAAAGAAAAATAATGATGATTTTGTGTCAAGCTTCTCAGTTCTATAGCATCTAACAGGTCTGTTAGGATCATATATACTCATGATCATCTTAGACCAAGAAGTAATAGTAAGAGTAATTAACTTCTCACTGTTTAGACCAAGAAGTAAAAGTGAGAGTTAGATTAATTCGCTCTATTTTTCAAATAATAAGGACAAATCAGAACCAATTCCTAGTCTACAGACTCCATTTTACTATCTCCTGGGCCTTCCTAGAGTTTTCTTCAATTTGCTTGACTCATTTTGCATACTCTATGAAAGAGAAATCAACTCTTTCAATGTCTGCTGGCATGGTCAGAACTGACCCTAAACTATTTTTCTTCATTCTGAACCTTCATAGCCGATAGCACAGGCTTTACCCTCTTAAGTGTCTCAGCATCTCAATTCAGGTCACCACATGGGCACCTTACTAACTATAAACCTTTTCAGCTCCTTCTACCAAGTATTTCATGCCAAAAAGCAACAACTGAAAGAGTTCATATATCAAATACAGGAAAGAAAAGTTATTTGAACTATTTATTTTTCCCTGCTATATTCCAGGGCATATGCTAGCACTTGATGTATGAAATTTTAAATAAGAAACAATATAATAGAATTGACACACTGATATTAACATTATTATAAACTATAACTTTAATTAGAATGATTGTAATAGTTTTTATGTGTTGGCTTGGCTGGATCAGGGATGCCCAGATATCTGGTTAAACATATTTCTGACTGTGCTAGAGTCTTCCCGTATGAGATTACATTTGAATCAATGAGTCAAAAGATTGCCCTCCCTTCCTCTGCTGGCATCATCTAATCCATTGAGAGTTTTAAAAGAACAAAAGGCAGAGGAAAGAAGAGTTGCCCCCCCCACCTTCCTTTTTTTCCTTCTTCCTCCTAATTGAGGTGGCACAATCTGTTTTCTCCTGCCTTTTACTGGAATTTACACTATTAGCTTCCCTACCTCTGGGGCCTGTGGGCTGAGCCTGGAATCACACCACCAGATGTCCTGAGTCTCCAGTTTACAAATGCAGACTGTGGGACTTCCCAGCCTCCATAATCATGTGAGCCAATTTCTCATAATAAACCTCTCCCCCTCTTTCTCTCTCTCTCTCTGAAACAAGAGTTCATATTGAAAGAAATCATACTGGTTTTGTTTCTCTGTAGAATTCTGACTAGTAGAAAAGCTCAGGCCAGGATTGAGAACTAACACTTTATTTAGGAAGTGCCAACCCATGGCCATGAAGGCTAGAAAGCCTGCAAGTGCAGCGAGCAAAATCCAATGGAATGTAGAGCAGGGGATGGGTTAGTGCCCTGAATCCTGCTTCCTAATGAGGCACAGAGGTGCACACCATGTCACCTGGCCAGGCTCTCTAGTTAATCATTGCCAATACCTCTTGAAGGGGCTGCAAAGAAGAATAAACCTCAGGAGAGAGAAGCGAGATGAAATTTATCTTTTCTTGTCTTCGCATCTCTAGTTACAATTGATCAGGGTCACTGTGAGGCTAGCTATATGGCATGGAAGCACGTGTTGAGGAAGCATCTAGGAAGTCAGACCACATGCACCCTCCCAGTAAGGCATTTCACTAAAGCTTAAAAGTGGGAGGAAACCCAGAGTCGAGAGGACACTGGCTCAGAATGTGAGAGAAAGAAGGCTGTAGAGGTGAACAAGTTTGCTCACCTACCAAAGTCATTTGAAAATCCTGTATTTATTCATTCATAGATAAAAATAAATGCCTAAAATATATTTACAATAAATTAATGTATGTATAAATAAGCTTATTCTCTTCATAATGCTAAAAAAGCTGTTTAAATTACATAGCTGATTATTTCAGATTTTATTAATTTCCAACCTGTTCTTTGAAAAAATGTGACTTCTATATCCAGTTTTAGAGTTTAAAGAAACCTTAACAATTATTCAGTGTAGTACCCCCATTTAACATATGAGAAGCCTGAGGTCCAAGGTGATAAGACAATTTGTCCCAGGTTATATACATAATGGTAGATTCAACTCTGGAAGTCAAGTTTTGGGGCTGTAAACTCAATATTTTTTTGTCTATCTTTTTGCATAATAGAAAGTGTTCTTCTGTGATTTAGGAACAGAAGAAGGTGAATGAATGGTCCTTCAGAAATAGAAAAACATAAGGAATCTTGAACTTATTTAATTACATATTTTCTACTATTTCTGAGGTTGTCAGTATCTCTTGGGCTAGAGATAAGAGTCTGATGTAAGATTCTGGACAAAACAGCTCGCTGTAGATGAAACCAATTATAAGCAGGAGGGATCCATCACAGCCCAGAGTGGAAGGGGGGCCGTCCCTTCTTGGAAGGACTGAAATAAACATTTGACAATTTAGATATGAACTTCAGGGCTCTAAAGTACAAAAATGTCAACATTTCAGCATCAATTTCCTCTCTATGTCATTGACTAGCTATTTGCCCTGTTGGGGCAATCAAAAATCAATAATAGATAGGATTTTACACCTTTTATATTAACCTGGATGGAGGTGGAACATACTCTTCTTACTAAAGCATCAAAGAATGAAGAAGCAAGAATCCAAAGTACTCATTTCTAATATGAACATAATAGATAAGCTAATGTGTGGGGGGGGCCCTAGGGGAATGAGATAGGGGAGAGAGGAGAGAAGGGATGGGGAAGGGGGTCACGGTATATGGCACACTTCTTGGAGGTGGGACACAAGTATAAGAGGGACTTTAACAAATACAATCAGTGTAACCTAATTCTTTATACTCTCCATGAATCCCAAACAATAAAAAAAAAAAAAGACTTATAATGTGGCAAATAAACAAATGAAAAAATCAATAATAGAGTATCCTGGTTAAGAGCACAGGTTCTGGAGCCAAACAGGATGGGAAAAACAGGCCCAATCACTTATAATTGTTGTTAAGCTGGGAGATTTATTGGACCTACCTGTGCCTCAATTTCTTCATATATAAAGTGGAGGTTACATGAGAGCCTGCATAACAGAATTGGGTGGATGTTAAATTATTTGTATTACTCACTTGTCACGTAATAATAAATTATAATACCAAATTATTATAATACCAAATATTTATTGTATTATAATACCAAGTATTATTTGTATTATCCCAATTTTCTAGACTTAGAGGAATTCTGTTTATTCATCAAAACATCCACCACCCCCATTCAAATAGAAAAATTTTGGTGACCAGTAAAATGTTCTGTTTATCAATTTTTTCATTCAAATTTTCAAAGAGCACAGCAACCATATATGCTGGCTGGGTCTGGAGAGGCCCAGTGATGTTTCCAAGTATAGAGGAAGCTAAAGAAAAGGAGCGGCAAAAATTAACTGAAACATAATATTTGATTGTAGTTACCAGAAATTGAAACACTATAGTAAAAATTCTAGAGAAATTTCAAACATATAAAGCAGGAGTTGGCAAACTATTTTTGCTGAAAGTGGCCAGATACTAAATACTTTAGGCCCTGAGGGACGTTCGATCTCTGTCCCACCTACTCAACTCTGCCATTGTAGCAGGAACTCCACGATAGACAACATGTAAAAGGACATGTAAGGCTGTGTTTCAATTAAGGTTATCTAGAAAAACAGGTGCTGGCTAGTTTTGGCCCTTTTTTTTACTCCTGCTCTATGGGAAAAGTTGTATAGAAAGAAAACCATTTGTTTTGTGATAGTGTGGTTCTATTGACTATGACTTTATCTTTGCGAATATCCAAGGATTTTCATATAGGATTGAAACAATTTACATCACTTTCTCACTACTGAGCTTATACATTGAGTTTCTTAGTATATTTATATAAAAGGACGTTATATGTGTGTGCTACAAGTTTGTGGAGTCTCCAAAGCTGATTGATAAAGTCACATTCCCTAAAGATGTGGCTCAACAGTTTCACAGCTTTATACTCAACAAGAAAAATTCAGACATTTATATGGGAGAGTGGTTTAACATGAGATAAGTTTCATGATGGTAAAATAATACCATCCCTGCATACACACACATACATACATATGCACACACACATACATGCAGGTATACATATATGCACATATACACGCACACACACACATCCACGCGCGCACACATGCATGCCTGCATATGTACACTGAATCACCTCTTTGTGAAAGGCGAGAAGGTCATGAGAAGCATTCTAGAGTGTGGTGGTGGCTGGCCAAAGGGGATAGTAGTCTCATTCTTTACAGTAAGAATGTCCTATTTTATAGGAATCCAATAAATATTTGTTAAATGAATGTTTAATTGAAAAAAAATTCTAAACCAATTATCTGACCATATTGGACAGAAATTTCTCAAGACTATGCTCTGTCAGACATTTCAACTCTTCTCTAAAAATTCTGAGTTTTGCTCAACAAAACATATGAATAAAACATATGAAACTAAGGGGAAAAAGTTTACCCAGTAAGAACAGAATATAGGATGAATTCACTGAAAGTGCTATGCTAATAAGATAAATGGAATTTCTGGGGGATTTCTTGCCCTGATGCCACTGAGGGGACAAGGCAGAAAATTTTGAGTGTTTTCTGTATTCTCTGGACTTTGGGGATCATTGACACTAAAATACTATTCTCTCTTAAAATGCTGCAGTGAACCATTAGCGTTGGTTATATCAAAGACTCTTGCTATAGGACCAATCTACACTTTCATGGGCAGCACCATGCGAGGGTTGTCGCCAAGACAATCACTAAGGCAAATGGATGCTAATGGAAGCAAGTGTAGCACTGGTGGGCAGGAAGTGAAGGTAAAGGTGCAGGGAAAAGTCACAGGAGGGTGGCTAACTGTCCCATGACTGGGAAATGTGTCAGTGCAAAGGGGCCCAGGAATGGATTTAGGATTGTAAGAGGGTGGTTTATGGAAATCACATAGAAGTCTTCACTGGGGAAAGAGTCAGTGTTCAGACATCGGTGGTGGCCTAGTTGATTTGGACTGCTTTAACAAGATATTATAGACTGAGTGCTTAAACAAGGGAAATTTCTTTCTCACTGTTCTTAGAGGCTGGGAACTATCAGAATAAGGTATTGGCCAATTTGATTCCTGCAGAAGGTCTTTTTCTTAGTCTGCAGATGGCTACCTTCTCCCTGCACCCTTCCATGGCACAGAGCAGAGAGAGGGAACACAAAGTCTCATGCCTTTTATGATAAAGACACCAATCCCATCATCAGGGTTTTTACCTTTATAACTTAATTGCTCCCTAAAGATAGGAAATTAGGATGTGGAATTTAGGATTGGAAATTAGGATTTCAGCATATTAATCAGAGGTGGGAGGGGCACAAACATTCAGTCCATAGTATGGGATCACTGAGGACATTTAATGGCAAAGACATGATACCATCTAAGGGCAAAGACCTTCATGTTTCTGCCTAACAACCTTTACTATCACCATAAAATCTGTTAATAAGGAGAAATGAAGTATTTCTGAACTTTCTGCAGCAAGGAAGTATGCCACTGTGACAGAAGGTTTTTGTTTGTTTATTTGTTTTGGTTTTGTATTGTTGCATTTCCAAGAGGGGTGAAGATTTGATTGTATTTCCAAAGAGGAGTGAAAAGTCTTAGAAATGACATTCTGAGACAGAGAGTGAATTGGGATTGGACGTATTTATTATATGATAGCTTAGAACTGGGGGACCCAGCAAAGAGAAAGTACTAACATTATTCTCTTGTTACATAAACTCTTGCTTAATTAGGGAGTTATTTATCCAGGTCTGCAGGTTATTGGCTCCAGTAAATTAATCTGTAGGAAGTTCCTGAGGCATACACTGAAATGATTCATTGTTTTTTTTTTGTTTGTTTGTTTGTTTTGTTTTTGTTTGTCTTACCTTTTTCTGGGAAACATTTCCTGAAGCAAACAACTGGGTCCATGTTGGCAGATTGTTTAAAGCAGTGGTTCTCAACCTTCCTAATGCCGTAATGTATTTTCATTATTACAGAGGGGTCACGTCCCACTCTAAAGCATCATGGCATCACGTTGAGACAGGAGGCCTTGGTTGTTGTTTCCTTTCCTCTCATTTTTTTCTCTTAGACTTGAAGAGAAGCCAGGAGCAGCACACTGATGGACAAGAAGTTGGAGCTAGGGAAATTTAAAAAAAAAAAAAAAACAACAGATCAAGCTCCTGCCAACTAATGGCAGCCTGTGGAATCACATGACAGACAGGCCTGAACTGAGGGGAAAGGAGAAACTTTGATTGTGGCTGTAAAACTGTTTTCTAATTTATACCACATGGAACTTACCTACTGATCTGCAGGGGAAATGTTTCCTAATATCTCAGTGTGATCACAGATTTACCCATTGTGTTGTTTAGGTATTCAAGGAAACTCAGAGGAGGTATAAGTTTCAGTGGTGTTAGTAAAAAGCAGCTTCCAAATTCTGCCCTACTGAGTCCTTTCTACTTAACCCATCAGTTAAAATGAAAGACAACCATGTTATAATTCTCAATTCTCTCTCATATTTGGTTGCAGGGTGACAATTCCTTTCAATGGGTTCAATATAGGACCTGACAGAATGATTGACTTTTTGATCAAAGTAAGAAAAATAAATTGTACTAAATTTCAGTCATAAAAAATTCCATGTTATCATTTATTATTTTGCCATTTTTTAAAATCAGTGTTTGGCTTACTTGGGATAAGAATAAACATCATGAACATGGTAAGAAAATGTGCCTCTCACAGCTCCTACTCAGGGGGCATTATAGACTGACAGTTCCCGCAGTGTGGAATCTCCCCCTGTGTCTGTGCCTAGGTCAAGCCATCTTCTGCTCTTGGTCAGTAAATAAACTTGGCAGAGATACCAAAGTAGGCCCATTCGGGTGAGATGTGGGGCTCCTTGGATGGTCACTCTGCCAAAGCTTTCTTAGAATTACCCTGAAGAAATTTCTTCTATGCCAGACTTCCTCCCTTCCCCGTCCTTCACTGAAATCAAACACACTCTGCAGTGAAATTGCTCTCGCAGACCTTTCCCACTGCTTTCCCTTTCTGCCTCACTTGTATTTTCACCAGTAAAACCCTTTCATGTCTAATCCCATTTGGCAGCCACTTTTCAAAGGACTCCAACTGACACAATAGATCAGTAAGATTTGTTTTTTTTCCTTAAATGCAGTGGTTACTGACTCTTTCTACTTTCAATAATGAATTTTATGATTTTCTCAGATGCTGTTTGAAGTCCCTCTTCTTTGTGCTCCCAGGGAATCTTATGTTTTTATCTCCATTATTGCACTTGCCACATAATGGTAAGTTAGAACATTATTTGTGTGAGCTTCATGAGGCAGAGAATTTGTGTCTTTGTTCAGCACAATTCTGGACATATAATAGAAATTCCATAAATATTTTTTCAATGAATACCTAACTGAAAACAAAATTTTCAGGAGCAATTATATGAACAAATGCACTTCTGAGGGATTATAAATCTCTCAAGACATGAGTTACATTGTATATTTAAATTTTCCTTTTAACTTTCTATTTTCTATCCTACAAAATATCTTTAAAACATATGAGACAAAAAAATTTTGCCTAATGAAAACAGCTGAGAGTAAGGGGTACATTCACCAAATGTACCATGCTAATGAAACAAAATGAAATGTCAGAATTCATGCTAGAGAAATAACTTTATTTAAAAACGCAATATATATTTAAAATAAACTCAAAAGAATCCTAGGAAATAACAAGAGAAGAATTTTAGGACAATGGTAACAGTAGTGATTCTGGGCATGGGCATAAAAATTAAAATTCCAGGTATAGATAATGTCACATTTAGGAATATTTCCACTTCTACCCAGGCCAAAGTTAATTTATCCACAGTAAATCATATGCTGGAAGTCTCTGAAGGTGAAGGGATGCTGATGATTAACAATCAGAGATATTGGACCGGCTGAGTGTTAAGCTCCATAAAGTACAGAAATAATCATGAAAGAATGAAGAATATTCAGCAAATTGAGCCAGAAATGTGAGAACCAATGTCTTTTTGGTAAGAAGTTGAATGGTTGAATGGCAGGTCCAGGATGAAAATTAAGTTGAGTGGAGCTGGACCCCCAGCCCAGAGGCTGGAAGCCAGTGTTTCTGCAGCCTATGGACCCAAGGCCAGTGTTTCTATAAACAAGAGATCCAGTGTAATTTGCCTAGCAGGGACTGCAGAAGACAGTATTCTTTGACCGGTAGCAGGGCATCTGAAAGGTGTGAGGTGGTACATGTGACTCCTGGAAGCTGGTGGGCTCACAGCAGATCACCTGACAGCCACTGTAGAGAGAGCCCAGCTGGCAGGTGCTGGGAGAATTGTCTACATTGCCAGCTGGGAAAAGAATCATAGGTGGAAGGTGGGTACTCTGGGTGACCTTCAAGAGGGCAGGAAAAGAATTTTCCAGGGCGTTAGCTATAAGATATGTCTGAGTTAACCTGAGTGGCATCAAGGAGCTTGTGACTGCAAATGCTACTTCCTAAGCTGCACACTTAGATACCCTGGCAATGAGTGTTGTTGCATGTGCCTATTTTAACGGGAATACCTAATTAGACTCCAGGCAATATGAAATACATTACCCATAAAAGCCTTTTTTATGAATGCAGACTTCTTTTTTTTTTTTTTAAGTTTTTTTTAATTAAGTTAATTTATTTTTGTATTTTTGTTGTTGTTGTTGTTGCAGTTTGGCCAGGGCTGGGTTTGAACTCACCACCCTCAGTATATGGGGCTGGCACCCTACTCTCTGAGTCACAGGCACCACCCTGAATGCAGACTTTTAAATGAAAGAATGTGTGAAAGAATGTGATTAGTTTTTTAAACCAATTGTTCATGAAACAAAAATGCCATTTCTCATTCTCTTCCTTGGGTAGAGTAAAAATCACCATAAGTGGACCTAAAAGACTGATGATTTATTCCTGTCCTTCAATACATTTCATCAAATGGGTGAACAGAGTGAAAATTCAATTGTTGTTAGAGATTTAAAAAATACTTTGTAGTCGGGAAGAGATGAGTGTATTGTTCTAAGTTTCGGAACTGAGTCAATAACAGAAAGAGAGTTCCCACTATCTATTCCTCTCTCAAATCTTGTGAAGTTTACAGAAAGAACAAACCCATAGCAACCCTTAATTGACAGAAATGCCAAATGAGTGCCTAACACATTTGGGTTTAGTTTCCTTACAGCAAAAGTAGCCATGTACTCTTGCATGCATGAGTATGTAAGAATGAAAGGTCCAACATTTGCAGAAATGCTTTGAATGTTATGTACACTGTGAAAATATTTAAGTCAAGAAATACTTTGCTTAGAAGGGGGCCTATGTCTTGGTAGTAGTCATTATAACTTTGATAAACAGAAAAATACCATCCCTATAAGTCTTAACTCATTTTTCAGTGGTATTGATATTGAGAAGAAATAATCAACATTATATGTAAAGCATGAGCCTTTGTTCTTTTACCTTTGTTCCTCTAAGTGGGTAGGATTTTTACTACAGAGGAAAAAGTAACAAGTGTCTATATCCCATATAGACTTCACAGAATGATCAAGGACTTAAAGAGTTCATTTTTACAAATGACCTTTATAAATTGAAATAGGGGTGCATGAAGGGTATCAAAAGAGATAACAATGTAAAAAAGAGAATGAATACCTTGAGGGACCTTTAATATGGTAGAGATATCAGGTGACATGTATGTTCTTCCTGGAGCACCAGTATCACGGGATTTTCTGGACTCTCTCATAAAGGTCACTATCGTTAACTATAGGTATATGATTTGGGTGCAGGAAATGGTGGACCCCTTAAATAACCATCTTCAAAACTGATATACTGTACAATGCACATAAGCTGAGATTCGTTCTATGAAGCATCAAGATTACGAAGTGGAAGTTTTATGGAAAGATTCAGCTGAAAATCTAAAACTGTTTTTCTAGGTAATGCGATTTCCTTCTTGAGGGCACTTTGACTACAGGCAGTACACAGTTACAAACAAGGTAGGTTCTGGAAGTTTGCCCTTAAGTGGCATCGGTATGTAACTTGGAACAGGTACATTCACCTATTACCTATAATAGCCTCCATTCGTAAGTGTGATTTGAACATCAGCCAGATGTTTGTAACTCGGGGACGTACTGTAACGGCTTCCGTTCCCAAGTAGTAGTTGTATTTAAGTTGGGTATTTGTAACTCAGGGACAGCCTGTGTCTAATCAGGAAGCTGCAAATGGAATTCTAATTTGACAGAAGGCTGGAGATAATTGCCCAACTCTTTTCCAAACTGTAGACTTTATGAGTCTCAACATTGTGAGTAAACGAGTTGATCTCCAATCATGTTTCATTCATTAGGTGTCATAGTTTGTCCTCTGTTTCAAAAATAATTCTTATTTACTGGGCTTCTTCATTGTGAATAGCAAAAAGCATTCTAGTAGATTCCAAACCTTCCTGCTGTGTTTGTTGATAAAATATTGAACATCAAAACATCCACATAAATATTTAACTCATATAAATTGAATTTAGGTTTTTATTTCAATGTCATCTATTCTTATATAAGCTATTTCTATGGGAGAATATTCGATGAGATCAGATATTAAGTAAAGTTGAAGATTCTTTTCTCGGAAAAATAATGAATTTTTTTTATCCAAGCACATTTGTTCAGAAGAAGAAGGGCAATGTTTTTCTATAAAGTGAACAAAATCAAACAGCACAGAAGACATAGCAAGGTAAACTTCCTCAATCTCTCTTCTTCCTCAAGGTATCATTCTTTATTGCACTATTTCAGAGAAGTGGAAAACAAGTCAGAAATAAGAAAACATATGACCATTATTTTAAAAGTTTTTTAATACTTATAAAAAATACCTGAAAACAATTTAAGACAGGTAATGAAAGTTGCTTTCAGAATCAAAGGAAGATTCTTCTCCACATGGGTCCTTCAGGCAAGCCATGGTGGCTCACTAATCCTAGCACTCTGGGAAGTCAAAGCAGCTGGATTACCTGAGCTCAGGAGCTGAAGAATTCCTGAGCAAAAATGAGACCCCATCTCTACTAAAAATAGAAAAATTAGCCAAGCATTCTGGCAGGTGCCTTTGGTCCCAGCTACTCAGGAGGCTGAGGCAAGAGAATCGCTTGAGCTCAAGAATTTGAGGATGCTGTGAGCTATGACACCACAGCACTTTACCCAGGGCACAAAGTGAGACTCTATTTTTTAAAAAATAAAGATGGGTGCAGAATTTTAAGGTAATTTCTTTATAAACTTCCTTTAAACCAAGGATATCTTCTACGTTCTTAGAAATCCTTTTAGTGGGAAGCACTGAATTATTGGGAAACACAGAATTAGTCTTAGAAATACATTGACTTTTTTTGCCTTGTTTTGTTTTTATTATCAATGCTTTTTCAACATCTTAGATTATCTTTAACATTCCAACATAGCATGAAGTAATTTACATTTAACTCAGTCAACAGTAAATATACACACAAAAAAGAAACAAATCTAAGATTGGTTCTCAGTAGTCCGCATACAATGTTAAGCAGGAACCCGAGGTACAAGGGAATCTCTCAGGTAATTATTTCACTAAAGCCATTCAAGTTGAGGTCAGGTTTTAATTAAAACCCCCCAAAACATCTTGCATATCATATTGATGCTTTCTGATGACACTATTCATTAAGTTAGCTTGTCACTTAGGGATGACAATCAAAGTATGTTTTGTTTAAAAGAAATGACTATGAATAGATTGGTTAGCTGGCAACTTTGCTAGCCAGATGGCAATGATTTTGAGACAGATTGTGAAAAGGGAATCGATTATTTTTAATTAAGCCAGATTCCCTCATCCCAGACACTGTCTACCTCTAAAGCAGTTCTCTGAAAGACCTTAAGAGTGACCTTTGGTAAGGGAAGATGATTAATAGTTTTAAAGATTCAACAGTACCTTAATTCCAACACACAAATATTACAAATATTTCCCAGTTGTAACACCACAAAACTACACACGTTTGTGATGATCTTTTCAATTTATTAAATGCAGCAGGTAACCCGTTTTTATGCTCCATGTGAATGACACACCTTATGATAAGGTATAGACACACCCCAGTCCAAAAAGTGACAGTCAAACTCAGAGTCCTATTATTGTAAGTCACATCTCCCATCAACACACCCTACAGCTGTTGCCCCGGAAACTTCTCCTGCTTTTTGGGGGGCTACCTGTGTTACTGAGGCGCCTCTTGTGCCTCTTCCTACCCCAGCAACCTGGTCTCCAGCACTGATCTCTGCTCTCCCAGCACCTACCAGCTGGGCTCCTCCCTCTACACCGGCTGTCAGGAGACCTGCTATGAGCCCACCAGCTGCCAGACGTCCTGTGTGCTGCCCAACCCCCGCCAGATGTCCTGCTACCGCCCTAGGACCTCCTTGCTCTGCAGTCCCTGCCAGATGACTAACCCTGGATCTCTGGGCTCTGCCTCAGGTCATTTGTCTGTGGTTCCCAAGCTTTGAGCTTTTGATCCAGTGGTTTCTAATCAGTGGACTGTGGCCCCCGTGCTTTCTTATCCCTAAATTATAGATCCAACTTTCATGGTCCAACCTACTTTTCTTCTAGATGCTTCCGGTCTGCTTCTTACCAACCAACCTGTGGATCTTCCTTCTACTAATGAGAAGAACAAGAAATGTAAATATAATACCTACTGTACCAAGATGCATGTAATGAGAACGCATACTTCTCACCTAATGCATCACCTAGTAATTTACCCAAGTATAGTTTTAAATTTTGTGTAGTAGAAACGTCTTAGGTTTAAATAAAAATGTTACATAACATCTGTATATCTGCTTCATTTTTTTGTTTACTTTTTGTCTTCATAACTACTTTTAAATATCTGGATGGGTTTTTCTGTATCTTGTACTTATCATTTAAAAATTTTTTAACTTTAACGTATTAACTGCCATGTAAGTTGTATTTAACTCTCACTAATTTGAGCTCAAGGCATATATAACTTGCACGTCTCTTGACCTTGATGTGAGGTTCTCTGAGAAAACCCTGCAGTTGGTTTGTGAAAATCTCACTTGTTGATGTTCTTATTGTTACAATTAATATTGACAATTCAATTCTAAAAACATGGATTAAATGACTAGAAGTCAACAGTTTTTTTAATTTATGTTTACCTTTAAATTATACTTAAGCCTGACAAGTCAAAACAAAACAAAACAAAACAAAAATACACTTTGGGCGGCGCCTGTGGCTCAGTCGGTAAGGCACCGGCCCCATATACCGAGGGTGGTGGGTTCAAACCCGGCCCCAGCTGAACTGCAACCAAAAAATAGCCGGGCGTTGTGGCGGGTGCCTGTAGTCCCAGCTACTTGGGAGGCTGAGGCAAGAGAATCGCTTAAGCCCAGGAGTTGGAGGTTGCTGTGAGCTGTGTGATGCCACGGCACTCTACCGAGGGCCATAAAGTGAGACTCTGTCTCTACAAAAAAAAAAAAAAAAACACTTTACCCCTAGGAACTTTACTTTTTATAAGTTTTCAAGTTTTTATAATACTTTTATTGATGTATTTTTTAGGATCATTTTGTTTTCAAAATTTATATTCTATTTTTGTAATAAGACATTGTGGCCCCAAGGAAAAAAATATTTGTTCTACTTCATCAGTCAATGTGTGAAAGAATATAATTGCCCAATTTTTTATTTGATACGGCAGAGACATTTTTATCTTTCATGTTCACTTCATCATTAATTACTTTCACATGATAAACCAAAGAGTACAAATTTTTAAGACTAAAACTCGTAACTGTGGACTTTTTTTTTACCCAGGTAGTAAGAAAATTCAATTTTTATGTAAAATAATTATAGGTTGCAATGAATATTAAATTAGCTAGGTCACATTATTTTGGGAGAATGATTACTCATAAAATAAATTCTAAAATATATGGGCATCCAGGAGGAAGTTTGATGTTAGCTAGTGAGTTAGACTTGGTAAGGGCTCCAGTTTCCCCATACATACTACCTAGTGAAAAATTAAGTCTCTAAAGAAAATCTCTAATACATTTCAATGTTCATTAACAAATAGAACCATTTTTTTATATAATCAGTTTTATAAGTTTGATGAATTCCAGATATGTCCATTTTTAGAGTGGTTTGGTTGATAGCATTTACTTGAAAAAGAAAATTCAAACCCCATGCAACCATTCTTTCTTACAATATTCAGCTAAACACTCAAAGGATTCAGCTAAACACTCAGGTAGCTGGTAATGCTTGAAACGGGAGTTATTCCCCAAATGGTTCATAATTTAAATCAAGAACAGCATTATTAAGGTACAGATGACCTAGATCAGGTCCTTACTCACAGGGTAACAATTTGTCTTGGTTTATTCCTTTTTGTCTCACTATACAGTCTCATTTGGCAATTGTCTCAGACTTTTTATTTTCTTACTTATAAACAGTAATAATTCTATTAACATAACTGATGATTGGTTTAAGGGATCTCCAGCTTGCCTTTGCCAAGGTTTCATCTAGTGGAGACTAAGTTACATACACAGTGAACAGAGTTTTTAGTCTAATTTTGAGAAATCTGAAAGAAGACAAAGATATCCCCCTGTTTCTTACCTCTTCTGAATAAAATAGAGCTATCTCTTTTCAGTCAAAGAAGCATGCAGAGAAATCACTTGATAAACAAATTACACTCATGTACAAGCACCAGGCCAGCTTGCATGTTCAAATCTTGATAGAGGGTGATGTGCTGTTCTAACTTGGCCCACAGCCCTGTGGCCTATTCCATAGATTACAAAATGCAGCAATATCCACCAGGCCATCAGTAGGTGGAGTTAGTGGGAAACTTGAGAATTAACTTCTCAGGTGTACAGGAAGTATGGGAATGAAATTGAGGCTGCCACAGAGGATATAAGAAAGAATTTAAATGCTATCACTTTACTGGTTTGGCCATGTATTATATTCCTTAAATCTACAACTATTTTATTCTTTGGTAAAGTTAAATTCTGCTTAACAAAATCTTTTTAGGAAAATGAGCCTAAAATAAAAGTGCATTTTTTATGGAAAAAAAAGGTAAGTTCTTGCTTTCTACCATAAAGCAAGTTGATGATGAGTACATAATTTGTACAACAATTTCATGACATGAGGGTAGGTAATATTCATGGAGCACATGAAATATAAAAGATATAATTTCACTGCTGGGTGCAGTGGCTCACGCCTGTAATCCTAGCGTGATTACCTGGGAGGCTGAGGCGAGTGGATTGCCTGAGCTCACAAGTTTGAGACCATCCTGAGCAAGAGCGAGACCTCGTCTCTTCAAAATAGCCAGGTATTGTGGTGGGTGCCTTAGTCCCAGCTACTCAGGTGGCTGAGGCAACAGAATCCTTGAGCCCAGGAGTCTGAGATTGCTGCGAGATCTGATGCCATAGCACTCTACTGAGGGCGACAAAATAAGACTCTGTCTCCAAAAAACAAACAAAAAAATAGAATTTTGCTGAAGAAATACCAATCAATATCTTCTTCAAAAGATAGCAAAAATTTTAAGATGATTGCCTCCAAAATGATCAGCAGTTGTAAAACATATGTCAATATACCTCTTGGATATATACATTTTTATTTAGGTCAAATAATTGTTTCAAATTATTTTTACTTGTGTTAAATCCTAAATTTTTTTGTGCATGACCAAAAAATAGTTGAAATGATAGGTGATAATATACCTCTCCATTAACATAACAAAGACACTGCTAAAGATTAAATGAACTCAGTTTTATACCAGTTGTCAAGTATTTCAAATAGAAAATAAATTAATTCCAATGAGAGTTTGATTTCTTCATCCAGCCCAAAGAATTCAAGTAAAGCCATGGAAAATTCATAATGTTTCATTTAATAAAGTTAATATGAAATTACACAAAAAGTGTTGTCTCAGTAATAATAAAAAGTAAAAATTTAAAGTAAGGGCAACATCATGGTTGAAGACAATAAAGAATCTGGTAGAAAATATATTTTTAATTGTGGTAAATATAGAACTCAATTTTGCATTCAAACAAGCTACAATATTCTTTGAATAAAGGTAGAATCAATTATTTTAAAAAAAACATTTTGCTTGTACTCTAAATTATGTTGCCAATCAGTATTTTCCTTTCCTTATGAATTACATTCACCTTTATGTGTTGTATTATCTTCGAGTCATAGTTTTGTTGATAGTTATTATTGGTGTTGTTAAGTCATTATTATGTGTCAGATATATGCAGGGATTTTTCTTACATGTCTTGCTTGGGCTATATGTTCCTCCATGCAAGATTCTCAATCTTTTCCTTTCAAATCCTGAGCTAATTCTACATCTTGTGAACCACTTTACTCGAGAATTTTTCCATGAATTCCCTCTGATTGGCTCCACCCTCTTTCAATCTGACTCACCAGAATGGGAATCTGGTTTGCAGTATTAGTGAAATGGAACAAGATTTTGGAAATTTCACTATACTTGTTTATATTTTTCAACATTACTAAAGGAAGTACTTTATATCTATCATCTTGAATCCTAGATCTGAATAAATCGTAACATTAAAAATGATGATTGAAATGACTAATACAAAATTTGTAATAGTACTCATAGTTTCTAGTGATTTCTTTTTGTGGTGCCACCAAATATTTTTCTATCAATCTTTTATTTGGTATAATAATTAATATAGGCTGGGTGTGATGGATTTTGCTTGTAATCACAGCTCTTTAGGAAGTCCAGAAGGGAGGATCACTTATGGCCAGGATTATGAGATGAGCAGGGGCAACATAGCAAGATTACATCTCTACAAAAAATTTTTAAAATTAACTAGGTATGGCGGTGTCCATCTGTGGTCCTAGCTCCTTGGAGGCTGAGGCAGGAGGATTGCTCGAGGTCAGGAGTTTGAAGCTGCAATAACAACAACAACAACAAAAAAGAGTTAATACAAAATTTTAAAATGTAAATTAGTTCACATTCTTTGAAATTCTTCCTCTGAACTTTATACTCTTTATTATAGATACTATTCAGGAGGCTAATGAAATAAGTCTATGAGTAGATTAAGTCTATTCAGATGGGGCAATTTCTATAGTACCAGAAATACTAAGGACTCCTTAAACTAGGAGTTGTATATTAAATTTTTTTTTGAAAGAAAAGAAAAACAAAACTAGAAAGTGCAACTAAACAAGATTGATTCAAGATCAATTCTATTTTCTTTTTATTTTTTTTTATTTTTTATTAAATCATAGCTGTGTACATTGATATGATCATGGGGCATCATACAGTAGCTTCATAAACCGTTTGACGCATTTTCTTTTTTTTTTCCAATTTATTATTTTTTTATTAAATCATAGCTGTGTACATTAGTATGATCATGGGGCACCATACACTTGGTTCATAGACCATTTGACACATTTTCATCACACTAGTTAACATAGTTTTCCTGGGATTTTCTTAGTTATTTTGCTAAGACCTTTACATTCCACATTTACTAAGATTCACATATACCCTTGTAAGATGCACCGCAGGTGTAATCCCATTAATCCCCCTCCCTCCACCTACCTCCCCCCTCCCTCCCCTCCCTTTCCCCCTTAAAGAAAGATGGAGACTTTACCTCTTTCATGTTTACATGGATGGAGCTGGAACATATTCTTCTTAGTAAAGTGTCTCAAGAATGGATGAAAAAGTACCCAATGTACCCACCCTTATTATGAAACTAATGTAGGACCTTCACATGAAAGCTATAACCCAGTTACAACTCAAGATCAATTCTAGGTTGATTCATTTGAATTCATCTAGAATGATCTTTAATTTATAAACTTTGGCAAGTTTTAAATCCATTTGAGTGTTCATCCCCTCATGTCTGGAAACGTCTAGTATATATAACGTTTGTCTTTCTTACAAGAATGTTTTACTAGCAAATAAAAATAGTATAGATAATATTTCCTTGTGCCTACCCATATAATAGACTCTAACCTAAGATCTAATGCATAACCGTCACAAACGATTTCGTGTAGGCTTTAACACTCCCTCTTTGCATGGATAGCATCTCCCCTCAAAAACATGCAACATTATTTTACTGTACATGGGCTTCTCCAACGGCACAATTGGAAACACGGAAGGAGTTGACTGTCATTCCTCTGTTGCATGATTATGAGGTTCCAGGAAATTAAACATCTTGGACATTGTTCAACCCATGGAAATAGAGGTTGGTTGATAATTGCTTCTCCCTGTTCATCTGATCCTGCAGTGGACAATTCTGAGAGTCATTCTACATGCTCCCCAAAAGTCCTTGCAGAATTATGGGCAAGTTACTTACCAAAAAACTAACTCAAAAATGTACTCTTTCATGAGATTTTCCTCTGATTCTTTATCCATCTATGGTTCTCATACTTGCTTCCTGGGATCTTGTGCCAAAAATTTGTCGGCATGCAAGTCTTTGATTTTAGGTCTGCTTTGAGGGAAAAGAGGAACCACACAAAGACTAATGAATATAAATATTCATTCAATACTGCTCAAGTGTGTTGCTTTTAGTTTGATTGAGTTTTGAACCTTGGAGAAGCATCAGGACGCTATCCACACTTTCTGAGCCCAGTTACTACTCCCCCCTAAGATTATTATGATTCTTTTTTACATGTGTCTGCAGGTGAGGCTTGGGAATCCTCCACTAGTGGAAGGCAGGGATCTTGACATTTATGCCAACTAACAAGGAGCAAAGTGTCTGTCCTAGGAGTTGCTTAAAGCTCATTTTTTCATTGTCTGAAAATCCACACTCAGATACGAGATGTCTGGGTTTTTGTCTAAGTATACATATCCCCTTATAAATTATATGCTATTCTTGTTATTTGAATTTCTAGTTTATGTATTTTTTTATAATTTCTTTCTTTGTTTTCTTATATCAACAGAAATATATGTCCCTAGTCTTAGAGAATTACAAGGTGTGGTCTCCTAAGAAGTGATCATTCCCACCAGATAGGGAACATATCCAATGTCAACAGAAATTTTCCCAGATCTATCAAATTATATATTCCCCAAATCCATTTACTTAGTTGTACTTATTTTTACTTTAATCCCCCAAATAACTGATACAAAATCTATAAGCAAACATGTGAATAATATACGTAGGTGCCAGATCATTTGCAATAGCTCTTGGAGGAAGATCAAATAGCATACATTCTACCAATAGTACAGATATGAGGACACAAGGTTAGGTTAATAATTTCAGAGTGTGCCAGAAGCTGGTGATGCAAGAAGCTCGTGGTGGAAGAATAAAAGGATAGTGGCAACCAGTATCTAGTAACCAGAGAAGGAAAACAACAGCCACACAGAATATTGACTTTGATCTCAGGACCTAGATGCTTAGCAAGAGAATTAATAGAAGTGGGATCCACAGATTGGTCTGTAACAAGAAGACTGACAGGTTCTAGAAGCCCAGTAGTTTGGGTAACAGAATCTGGATCTATAGCCCAGGGAAGGGAAGCCAGAGCCTCCACAACCCAGGGGTCTAAAGCCACTGGACCTGTAGTCTAGGGAGTAGCAGCTCCTGTACCCATAGCCCAGAGATCCAGGGTAAGTCATCTGGCAGGGACTGCAGAGCAAGGAGGTCCTCGGGTGGTAGCAGGATATCTGGCAGCTGGTACTCACAGCAGGCCTCCTGACAGCCGGTGTAGAGGGAGGACCCCAGCTGGCAGGTGCTGGGAGAGCAGAGGTCTGTGCTGTAGACCAGGTTGCTGGGGTAAGAAGAGCCACAGGAGATGCCTGGGTAGTGCTGGTAGCCCCTGAAGGAGCCAGAGGAGAAGTTTCCAGGGCAACAGTAGGGCATGTTGATGGGAGATGTGAGTTCAGCTGAGTGTAATTGAGAAGATTCTCGTTGCTGGCATTCATATGCTCTCAGGCCTAGGTGTGGTCCCCACCACATGTTTATGCTCCATCATTTACAAATATACAACTCATTAATCTCTGTAATTGTGCTTACATAGTTTCCACATATTGTATTTATGGATGTATAATTGTGTTGCAGCACAAAGCCCATGAACTTCTGTGTCAGGAATGATGCGAGGGCTTTACATCAACGCCCATCTTACCACGGCAAGGCCTTTCCTCTGCCTTGCGCTGCCTGCCTGTTTCTGTAAGTCCTTGTCCGGTTTTGCTGGTGGGTGCTTTTCTCCTAAGAGTGGAAAATGACATAACATGAGTTTTCCTCTGCTGCAATGGACTAGTTTCCGCCTGGACGGGAGCCTCACAAAGACTCTGCACCTTGCCATCATGCCTTCCAGTACTCTGAAATTACTTTGTGGTGACTTGTTCTGGCGGTAAAAGAAAACTAATACTCCAGGTGACCCAGTTAACGCAGTAGGTCTCACATGCAGTGAAGACAGACCAAGAGCAAATAAAGCAAAGAGACTAAGAGAGAGATGGCTGCAAATCGAAGGACACCTTCACATGCTTTTAGAGTCAAGGTTACAAATAGGGGGCTCAATGCAAACAGAGTCAAAGGGCAGGTCAGCCTGAACTTAACTCTGCACAGCAGCAGAGCCAAACACTGCTCCTATAAGAAAGGAAACAATTGAAAAAAAAATAGAGAAGGCTCAGGGATTTCGGATTTTTCTTGATTGAATTCTTAAACTACAATGTGTTTTGTCCCAATGTCTCTATAATTAAAACTTTTCAAAATGAGCATGCTTTATGAATTTTCATCTATTGTCCTTTTAATCATCCAAATTACTTAGAGCTTTCCACAGTACAAGTTTTCAGTGACTTAATTCCACTTGTTGAGCAAGCTGTTGTTCTGCATTTTTTGGTCTAGGTATGAAGTTTCTTTCTTTCCCAGTTTTCTTTCCCTCTGCGAGGATATGAATGTTTCACCCTTACTCTTTCTTTCTCTGTCTTTATCCATTTTTTTTCCTGTTTTTTCTTTGCCTCTTTGCTTTTATCATCTTTTTGTTTTATTATAATTCATTTATTATTTGTTTACCTCTGCTGAACTGTAGATTCAATTTGGAAAACAAAAGTTTGATAGATTTGTCATATTCTTAGGGTTTGACCAACCACTTTCTAAGTTCACTGACAAGATATTCTATTCAAACACTAATGGTTAAATTTAATTCAGGACCTAAGGCATTGTACTGTCATGGTTGATGGGAATATTTTTATTTTATATTCTAATAAAATGTAATAAATTATAATAATGTTAAGAATATAAAATTTCATCAATTACAACGTGTGGCAGTATTAAAGAGTAACTTAATGTAGAACTTCTAGACAGAAAAGGAATGAGAAAAGATATAAATACACCCAATTCAAATAGTTATTCAGTTAGGTTTTTATTTTCTGTTCAAGTAGGTAAAGTGTCCTGTCAATAAGATATTGCGGACACTATTTCTTCCCCATTCTTTTGTTTCAAAGCTAGCTCTTTAGAATGATCTTGGAGATAAAGCTTAAGGGTTAAATGTAGAATGCCAATTTATCAGGTAAAATTTGGGGGTTTAGTAAATTTATTAAATTTGTCTGCAGTTTCTCCAGACTCCTCATTCAAGAATCCCTCTCCTAACCAATTAATATAAAAAGGGGTATTTTCCCCTTCCCTTTGCCTATAAATCTCTACAACTTCACCTACATTAATTTGACACAAGCTTAAGAAGAATATGTAAATGCCCCAATCTCAGAGATCATATTATTTGTTCTGTATGATATGGGCCTGTGTCTTTGTCATTTTTAACTGAATCATTTAACAACAATTAAAAATTAGAACATTTCACATAAAATGTATCACTCAAGGCTGTGCATCCAGAAGCTTCTTATCCTTTGATTACAGATTCCCATCACTGGGTTAGGTATGAAAAGATTTTTTCATATTTGAGACGTGCTTCCAACACAATCTCATCTAGGGTTGAACATTAAAACTTGGCACTTTCTTGAAATTACCAGCCAAGCTGTTTCTAGCATGCTATGGATCTTGCGTTCACTAATCATACGGATTAAAACCTCAATACTTCGTATATAATGCTTCTCTTTATTCACTATGATTTACTAATTCTTAGCCACACAATTTTTTTAATTATCTGACATAAATTATAGGGCTTTTGAATCCTCTATGCTCAAAAATACATACGCTGCTGCTTTTCTTAAATTTGCTTCATGTAATATTTTTTTTTTATTTCAAATTAATATGAGGGTACGAATTTTTAGGTTACGTTTTTCTCACTTCCAAGGTAAAGTTCAAGCTGTAACACCCTCACAGTTTGCACATTAGGTGATATTCTGCCAATTGCCGTCCATCCATCCATCCTCCTGCCAACAGCCCTCCCCCCTCCCCTTCTTTCTGTAACCCTCCCCCTTGTTAGACTATATTTGTGTTTTATCATTTTAATGGGCATGTAATTATTTACATATTCATTTCATATTATATTTGAGTACAGTAGATTTTTTTTCCTATTCTTGAGACATTTTACTTAGAAGAATGTGTTTCAACTCCATCCAGGTAAACACAAAAGATGTAATGTCTCCATCTTCTCTTATGGCTGAATAGTATTCCATGGCATATGTATAGCACAGTTTGTTAATCCATTCTTGGGCATTTGGGTTGCTTCCACTACTTGGCAATTATGAATGGAGCTGCAATAAACATTCTGGTGCAAATGTCTTTGTGGTAAAAAGATATCTATTCCTCTGGGTAGCTACCTAGTCAAGTCTGAAGACGCTGGCAGGGATGTGAGATGGAACACCTCTACACTGCTGGTGGAATTGAAAACTAATATAATTTTATGGAAAGAAGGGTGGAGGATTTTCAAAGAACTAAAAGTTAACATTCAATTTGATCCCGGAATCCCCTTACGAGGTATCTACCTTATGCAATAATAAAGCATATTTATCTCTGTCATGTGTGGGCTGCCTGTGAAGTATCCAGCCATGGTTAATACTGTTTTTTAGTATTACATGACTGGATACTTTCCAGACAGCTTTCATATATTCTTGTTATTCTTCTTTGGGGTATTTTTATTAAGATGCTATAAGGTGAGGAAACATGGGTTTCCCTATAAACATATCAATAAGGTTTTCAACTATGTGTTTTTTTAAAATAAATTGTCCAGAAATAATAGTTGAACACACGGATTCAAATGTAAGCTGCTTCCTTGGGAGGAGATCGTAGTAAACACCTGGAGAAAGTAGGAAAATGTGACAGGAAATGATAGGAAGGCAAAGCAGAGCACATTGTGAAGCTGGTTACCACTATCGAACACAGGAGGTCCTTCCTCGGCACTCTCCTGGGAAGTGAACAGTCCTTGAGCAGGGCTTTGCACAAGAGCCTGGTAATCAGTCTTCAGGGTATGCAGCTGATTGTCCCTGGGATATAGTCAGGGAGTTGACAACTGCTACTGGGGGAGGGTACTACTTGGAAACGCATATACAGTGTAAAGATGGAATGGTGAATGTCTGGAAGGATAAAACAGAATGGAAAAAGCAGAGGAGTATAAAGGCATGTGGTGAGTGTAGGCTATATTGGACACGGTAAAGCAGGTATATGGGCATAGAGATGCCAGACAGTGTTAGAAAGACTTCAGAGAAATACCAAGCATTGCAGATTCACCAAGATGCCATTAGAGTCAGATCTCACGATAAACCAGCCTGCACCTCGAGTTTCCGTCCCATTAAAATTTTATGTTGATTTTGAAAGTTGTCTCTTAGAGGCTGAGTGAGTCTCTACAAACTCATGGATAGGGAAACAAAACTGGAATTTAGGATCTATCAAAGACTTAGTCTCATGACAAAGTAAGACTAAAAAATTTTAAAAATAAGACTCAGAGTTCTGGGAAATAGCCTAGACGTTGGAAGAGCCAAGTCTTAGAAGAAAAATAGAATTGCTACAAGACAGCTTCTTTTATTTTATTTCAGACTAAGAGGAGGGTACAAACGATTAGGTTGCAATGTTTGTGTTTGTTAGGTAAGGTCCCTGCTGTCGTTGTGTCCTGCCCCCAGCAGGGGTGCTGTACACACTATGATTGTGCCTATTAGGTGGAAGCACACTGACGTGGACCGTGTGCTCCTGTGAGGACGGAGGCCCAGCTTTAAATGGCCTCAATCCCTTTAAGCATCTCCGATGCTGTTGTCCTTACCCTAGAGCCTGTCAGAAAAATGAGTAAATCCTCCCTGGAGGGCAATTAAATCATTCCATTTTTATATGAAATATTCACTATTCTATCAAAACATGGGAAGAATATGAGAACGTAAGACAGAACTACACATACAAAAACCACCCGAGTGTCGACCATGAACCATAGGAGCCATGTAATACACATGTCAGAGTCAGACACTGATATATGTGTGTGAACAACTTAGCTAAGGTAATAGGAAATAGGAAGGTATTAAAAAGTAATAATTATACTTTAAAACATAAAGATAAAGTTGAGAATTCTGGCAGAAAACTAAAAACTAAGCAATAAAACCTAATCAAAAATTTTATTTACAATATAATCCCTGATTTAAAAAAAAAACTTGATGGATTGATTTAACAAGTGATTAAACATAGCTGCACAGACAATTGGTGAATTGGGAAATGGGAGAAGGAAATTCCAAAACTAAATCACAAAAAGACGTAAAAATGGAAAACAGAGAAAGTAGTATAAAAGAAATGTTCAAGCAAATTTTAAAAAAGTGTAATTGCTTATCATCGAAAATTAAGGAAAAGAGGGAGGAGGGAATGGGACAGAAACTGTTTATGAAGAAATTATGGTTAAGAATTTACCAATATTAATAAAAAGCATCAACTCACATATGAAGTGAATTCTTTACGTTGCCACATATACAGATGAGAATGTGTTAGGACCCCAGGCTTCATACCAGATACATTCAGTCCAAAACTCAGATATTTCTTTTTCTCATCTCAATAGTGTTTACTATTTTGATTCTCTCCATAAGGCACCCATATGGTTTTCACATGTGACCTTGTCTCATTTCTGTCTCTTGCCGTCACTAAGTCTCCAAATGGTGTTCAGGTTTCTCTCTATACATAGACGTACACTTGTTTTTGAACACCAGTTATTCAATTTGTCTTGACTCATATTTTTCCCTCTACATTGGATGTGAGACATACTGGGTCACAGCATGTAATCAGTGAGCAATAATTTTGTAGTACGAGAAAGACTAGTGACAAGTAGGGTTAATTTTTAGTTGGTCCCTCAGTAAAACCAAAATTGTACCTTTGATTCGTTGACAAAAAAGAAAGGTAACTTTATCTCATTCCCCACCATTTAGAGAACAGTATTTCCCCACAATAGACAGTTAACAAGATACATGAAAATTATGCCATGAGGCAATAGAGGCTTTCCTAGACACAACAGAGCAAGGATTAGTGTAAAACAGCCACAGCATTTATGACATAGGAGTAGTTCAAGGGTTCGGTGCTGTAACATCACAATTATAGCATCTGTAAATACAATACATAGGAAATTATTCAAATGAAATCACAGAGAAGATTACCGGATTATACATATGTAGATGACGGAGCACAAATATGTAAAGAATTGTCCCGTTGGGCATCATACCTATTGGTGAAATGTCATATCGAGAAGGTGACCTTAAACTCAAATCTTCTATTACACTCAGCTGAACTCACATATCCTGTCAATATGTCCTATCATTGCTGCTCTGGAAACTTCTCTGATCCTGTGTCTGTGGCTCTTCCTACCCATACAACCCGGTCTACAGCACGGACCTCTGCTCTCCCAGCACCTGCCAGCTGGGCTCCTCCCTCTACACCGGCTGTCAGGAGACCTGCTGTGAGCCCACCAGCTGCCAGACGTCCTGTGCGCTGTCCAGCCCCCCTCTACTAGACTTCTTGCTACTACCTAAGATCCTTTTTCCTCTGTGGTCTCTGATGATGGCTTACTCCGAGTCTCTGGACCTTTGTTCCAAGGGTGTCACTCTGTTAGGGTTATGTTTTAAGAGCTGTTACTTCCTGGATTGTCAAGGAAGTGGCTTCATTCAGCTCTTTGAATCACAGGGGCCATGCTTTCCCTTTTCTGGGTTATAGATCCAGATTCTAACATCCAGTCTGTTTTCCTTGGAAGCATTTTCATTCACCTTGTTATCAGTATTTCTGTAGATTCAGTTTTACTGACTGATGTACTGATTGGCCAAACCCATTTGTGAAATGCAGACCTTATGGTAAGAACACCAATTAATTGCGTAAAATGAGAAGTATCCTGATATTCTTTTTAAATTTATTTTTAGTTTTAATTACTATAGGTAGTTAATAGTTGCATATATTTATAGGATACATATAATGTTTGATACAGGCATACAATGCGAATTCACCTAATCAGGGTGTTGGGGGCATACATTACTCAGGTATTTATGATTTCCTTGTGTTGGGAACATTAAAATTCCACTCATTTCGTTATTTTAAACCAGACCGTAACTTCTTGTTGATTAGAGTCACTTTGTCGTGCTGTAAAATATTGTTCATTCTAATTATATTTTTACGCCCATTAACCATCTCCTCGGTCTTCCTCCCTCCCCACTGCCTTTCCTAGCCTTCTCAATCACTGTTGAGTTTTTCCCAAATTTTCTTGTATTGTTGTTTTATTTTTTGTCTTCAAACTATATAGGCAACATGATTATTTCCTAAACGCAGTGAAGGAGGAGGAGGGAGAGGAAAAGTAAGATGAGAGAGCACGTGAGTGACGAGAGGAGATAAGTGGAAATGTCACGGCCGGATAGATCCAGTAAAATAAATTGGGTGGAATAAAGTGGTTCTATTCACATCTCTACAATAACATGCTGTGTAATAATTTAAATTCTATCTAACCCTTCTGTTTCAAATTCAACCTCTGTAGAATAAATATGTGGAATTTGATGACCTCTACAGCTCCTTTTATATTTCATATTTTATTACTTGGTAGTAAAAGAGAAAGAGAACACGATGACTGTGATATACTTATAAGTTTTTTCCAAGTGTCTACATTTAATAATCTGCACTCTATTTCTAAAGTCAGGGAATGTTTAAAAATCTTATAAGACAAAGCATAGCAAAAATATGTGAACATAGCTTATTCTACATATTACGTCTCCTGTCATCATCATACTGTCTTAGCACTTTAGTTTTTATAACTCTGGAATGTAAGAGAGTACTACTGTATAAATATACCCAATCCAATTTTATTTCAAGATACAATGAAGACAGTCATTTCTGAAGCTAGTAAGAACTTGGGTGTTTTCAATTAGATTCAGTTTAGTTTTTGGCAAAGAACTGAGGAGCAACTTGGCACCTGCTGAGACTCGCGCCTTCCCATCTCTGTGACTTGCCATCTTTTGCAAATGGAGATCATTTAAGCAGATTGAAAACAGTCATTGGGGTGTAGGGAATTAGCTAATTAAAAAGAAAGTAACACTCCTGCACCGTCACTGTCACTACCTAAGGCTCATAGGTACTCTTTCTAAACATTTATACTCAGAAGTTAGTGTTTCATTTTAGTATATTTCATGCACAGTCCTCATTAAGTAAATCTAAATGTTGCTATGGCCCTCCTCAAAGTGTCATGTTGCTTTTATAGTTAGAAGGAAAAAAATAAAACAACAATAAAAGAATATTTGGGGAAAAACTCAATGGTGATTGCACTCTAAAAATTAAACTGGCAAATAGTAAATGCTTCTGTAAACTCAGTTCTTTTCATAACTCTGTCGATTTGTTGATTGTATCAATCTAAGTCTGTCATAATCTGCATCCAAGAGAAATAATCAAGCCTTATATTGCCTAAAATAGGCAATGGCAGGGCTTTCAAAAAAGCTTCTGGGCCGGGCAGAGGTCTCCTCTACTATGGTCTCCCAACGTCAGATGCAGGAGTGGGTTTTGGCTTTCAGGAATATACTATATTCTTAGTTTTCTATTACAGCCATAACAAGTTAGATTAAATTTAGTGACGTAAGCAATACAAATTTATTATCTCATAATTCTGTAGTTTAAAACTCCAGTAGCCTCACGGAGCTACCATCAAGGTATTGGCAGGACTGCATTTCTGTCTTGAGGCTTCAAGGGCGAATTAATTTCCTTCCGTTTTACAGATACCAGAGGCCACCTGCGTTCCTTGGGGCATGGCCTCCTTCCTCTGTTTGCAAAACCCAGCAAGGGTGAGTCCCACTGGTCTCACATGCACCACTGTGATGTCCCCGTGCTTTATGCCCATGATGATGCTGATTCCACCTGTTGGTCAGGACACTCTTTAGAAGGTCAGCTGATGAGCACCCTACATTTTATCCCCAACCTTAATCCCTTTGCCACATAAATTAACATAGTCATAAATTCCAGGATTTAGGGTTTGAGTATTTTTGAGAGATTATTATTTGGCCTACTAAAAACTAGTAAATGAACAAATTCATGAAAACAACTCCAAAACAGCTTGATTATAAATAGACAGAGTACCGTAAAGTGCTCACAAAGAAACAGTCCAATTCAGTGATGAGGACCAAACACACACAGTCTACAATTGCCCTTGAAGTTATATATAATGTCCCATTTCAGGTGGATAAAGGAGAAAAGGTAATGTTATCATTTTACAAGAGACTCATAGCCCTGAGCTGATGTCATGCCATTACCATTTAGAAACAGTCCCTCTCCCCCATTCCAAATCTCTAGCAAAACTCTAAATCTCCCCCCAATGCAGATGTTATTCTCTGCTCTAGTTCAACAATTACATACAAAACAGTTAACTGTGGTCTTTCAATTTTCATCAAGTCAATCCCATTGTACACAATTAACAGGAGACCAGCTGGCACCTATCCGGATCTTATCTACTTGCTTCGGAACTTCCAGCTCCCTCCTGCTGGAAACTGTGACACATGCTCACACCACACACTTGGACCCCTCAGGTTTAGATCCCAAGCATCTGCTGCCCACACAGTTATAATTTCAGAAGCTGCTGGTCATCTGTCTAACAGGTTTGCAGTTCTGATTTCTAAGAATTAATGCAAAAATTGTGTTCCCAGGAAATTCTCCCATGAATCTTCTCTAGACACTTGATTTCAATAATTTCCATTTATTAAAGCTTATCTCATGAGTGGTTACAGAGAACAGGTCTGTCCTCTGAGACTCTCGGATTCCGGGTTTGTATGTCATTAGTCACGCCTCACCACACAGCGTCAAGTATTTTTTCAGTGCCTTCATTTTTCACAATATGCTCATGGAGCCTTTATCATGAACCAAAAATCTACGCCAAACAGTTTACTAAACTGAGTTTCATTATTTCACCATGCCACCCGCAGAACCCTAGATTTCTAGAACTCGACACCAGCACCAGCGTTTGGTATTGTCATGTTCCTTCCAACCTTTGGCGGATCTGAGGAGCAGCTCACTGTCATTTTAAGTTGCATTCACTTGGTGAACAGCGATTCTGAGTATTCTTTTTTGTGTTTTTTGGTCATTCATTCCCCTGTCTTCTTTTGTGTAGTGTTTGTTCACCTTTTCCCTTATTATTTCAATGGTTGCTCTCTTCTATTGGTATTGAAACTAATTTTTTACATACTCCAGAAGTCTAATGCCACATATTGTTAATAATTTCCTATTTGTTGCTTGCCTTCTTAGCTTCTTAATAGTAACTTTTAATAACCATATATTTTCAATTTGATGGAATCAGGCTTATCAATTATTTTCTTTTATGGTGATTTTTCATACTTTTCTATGCAAATTTTTGCCTTCCATCAGGTTGGTAAGATGCTCTCTTTTTTTAATTTTTTCTGGAAGCTATAAAATTTTGGCTTTTGTATACTGATCTATGATAGACATCAATTTATTTTCTTCTTCTTCTCATTCCTCACACCTATCCGGTAATTCTAAACCATAAATTGATAACACACACAACTATTCTATTCTACTGGTTTAATTATCCGTATTTACTCCACTGTCATATCTTAATATTGAGTACCTTAAAATTTTAATTTTTTTCAAGACTGAAATGCCTGGTTTTGCTTCCTTCAATTTTATAAATTTTAGAATCAGTTTCTCAATTTATGATATTTTAATTAAGAATTGTTGGATCTACAAGTCAGGGATAATGAACATACTTTAATCCATGATATTTCTCCATTAATTTGGGTTTTATTTAATTTCTATAATTCTTTAATTTATAATTTTAATGCAGGGATTTTTGAATCTTGAAATATATTCCAAAGATTATATATTTTGGTGTCACAACATATTTTTCAATAAGTTTTAATAGTTTGTGTAGAAAAATAAAATAGATTATTCTCTTATTATTTCGTAGATTCCTTAGGATTTTTCTGTGTAAACAAGTCACCTGTGAATAAAGAGACTCTTACCACTCATTTGCTGATATTTATGCCTTTTATTTGTTTTCCTTGTCTTAGGGCTCTGATACATACCATACAATGTTGACTAGAAATGTTGTGGCGCCATGCTATGTGGATGACTTTGCATGTATACAGTATGCTACCTCCTACTTTGTTCACAACAATTAATAAATAAGTACTTTTTTTTTTTGCAGTTTTTGGCCAGGGCTGGGTTTGAACCCACCACCTCTGGCATATGGGGCCAGCACCCTACTTCTTTGAGCCACAGGCGCCACACAATAAATGTGTACTTCTAAGTTTTAAGTGCCTGTTGTTTGCAATATTAAATTATATCTGAGCAAGAAAATGAGTGAAAGATGATTGATATGATTAGTTGGTAATAAAAGCATTATACAGAAAATAGTATTTTAAGTGAATCTAAACGTTGTGGCCATCTTGAATATCAAAATTATAAGAACTATGAAAATAGATAAAGGTACTGTGAGAAGCTGAAATAAAATGAGCAAAGCAGAGAAGGAAAATGCATATTTTGTGTTCAGGGAAGAGTTGAAATTCAGCTGGTTTATAAAAAAAAGAGAGAGAGAGGGTTTATGTAGAAATGGAAGATAGAACCTCTATTATGGGATGGATACATATGGGTATTCTGACTTTTGGATGTCATCAATCATAGATTTTTATTCTTATTCAAATTAGTGAAAAATACCAGCTAACTGAATTGTCTTTATTCCAGTTTCTCATCCTAATCAAGATATTTTTACTTACTCAGTAGATATGACTAATAATCAGCTTTCTCTGAAAAGCTTTGCTGTCTTCTAAGATAGCTCAGATCTTCCTGTGAAATGTTCTTATATGTTGAAGAACTGCTCATTCACAGCATTAATCACTGTTTAATGACATAATTATTCAGTTAGCATCTGTTAACCCTGCTGAATGATAAGTTCAGAGAGATAGGAACCACATTTTTAAAAATAATTTTTTTAAATTTACTCATTATAGAGTAACATAGGAATGAATGCTTTCTCCTTGAAAAATATAATACAATATTTCTTTACCCTACATTCTCTAAGAACAGAGACAGACGGATGGATATATATATACATATATATATATATATATTTTTTTTTTTTTTGCAGTTTTTGCCCAGGGCTGGGTTTGAACCCCGTCACCTCCGGTATATGGGGTCCGCGCCCTACTCCTTTGAGCCACAGGCACCGCCCCTGATGGATTTTTTTTTTTTTTTTTTAAGTGACTGGCACCAACAAGATGTTTGACAATGTGTTCCTGGGGCATGGCTAAGAAAAAATATGGTCATTAAGATTAGGAGTAACAAAGCTGTTGACCATAATCATTAATGTGACAAGAATAAATAAATGGAAATTTGCAGAATCAATTGCATGAAATGATTCGTAATGAGTTTCCTGAGAAACTGTATACATTAAGTCCTAGAAATGAGAACCACATGCTGGTCAGATGACTTGGGCAAGGGAGTTGGGTCCCGACCCACTGGATTGAAGTCTCACAGAGTTGCTGAGTGAAACAGAACCACCACCCAGGCAGCAGCAGAGCAGAAACCTGGAAGCCTGGTGAGGACGGGATGTCTGAGAGGTCTGTGGGAATCTGGTAAAGAGCAGGGCTGCCTTGATAGGAAACCAGATCCAGAATCGTTGTTGATAAAATGCTGAAATATCGGGAGAGCTCTGTCTTAATCCTGGTAAACTCAGAATGGTGCAAAAGTCTTGAGGGCTGTGACTATTTCTGAAGCAGCGTTTTTTGTGAGGGGGGGGTCGAGGTAGTTTCTTAAGATACGAAAGTTTTTATTCTTTTGATCTTTACATCTTGATATGAGATATTAATCTATCTAACTTCAGTATCAGTTGTAATATTACAAACTTATTGTTGCTAACATTATAATTACCAATTGAGGAATTATGTTATTTCATTTCATTATATTATCCTGTCATTAAATTGAATCTATCCTGGTTTAGTATTTAAAAAGATGTTTGGTGGCCGGGTGCAGTGGTTCATGCCTGTAATCCTAGCACTCTGGGAGGCCAAGGTGGGTGGATTGCTTAAACTGTCTCTAAAAAAAAAAATACTAGCTGGATGTTGTGTCAGGTGCCTGTGGGAGGCTAAGGCAAGAGGATTGCGTGAGCCCAAGGGTTTGAGATTGCTGTGAACTCAGATGCCATGGAACTCTACTGAGGGCAATAGAATAAGACTATCTCAAAAAAAAAAAAAAAGAAAGAAAGAAAAAGAAAAGGAAAAAGTAAAAGTTTGCTTTTGTAAGCAAAATATTTTCACAGGCTGGATAACCACTTTTATAAGTGAAATAAGCAGATAATTTATAATCATAAGAGGGTCCCCCAGCATAACTAAAAGTATTCTTTGTAGTTAATACTCTCTTTGTGTTCTCTAAGATGACTCTGAACCACAGATAGGGATTTTGTATGTGGAGCTAACTCAGATTAAAAAATTACTAAAAATTATGGAATTTATAAACAAAATAAGATTAAATTCATAGGTATGCACCCAAGATGACTATTCCAATTTCTGTCAGGGAAAGCTGAAGGCAACTTTCTGCATATTTTTCTCATTATTTCAACCCTTTAGTAATTTACGGCCAGCAATTTATGACTGAAAAACCAACTGATGAAAGAATCAAAGTAGAGTTGTTTCTGAAGATAGTGAAGATGACAGACACTTTGTTGACAGATTGGACACATTGCTCAAAGGTCTGGACCCTCAGTAAGTTGATCCATAGAAGCCACATCCCAGGGTAGTCTGTAACATGGAGACTAGAAACTCCTACGGCCTAAATAAGTTGGAAAGAAGAGTCTAGATTCGTAGCCCAGGAATGGAAGCCATGACTCTACAATTCAGGGATCTGAAGCTACTGGAGCCACAGCCAGGTGAATAACAGCTCCTAGATCCACAGTCCACAAGCAACCTCTCTTGGAGCAAAAGTTCAGAGACCCAGTGTAAGTCGTCTGGCAGGGGCTGCACAGTGTGGGTGTCTTTGGGCAGTAGCAGGACGACTGGCAGGGGCTGGACATCACACAGGACATCTGGCAGCAGTTGGGTTCACAACAGGTCTCCTGACAGTCCGTGTAGAGGGAGGAGCTCAGCTGGCAGGTGCTGGGAGAGCAGAGGTAAGAGCTGTAGATCAGGTTGCTGGGGTAGAAAGAGCCACAGGAGGTGCCCGGGTAGCACAGGTAGCTCCCAAAGAGGCGGGAGGAGAAGGTTCCAGGGCAACAGCTATAGGACATGTTGACAGGAGAACAGGTGAATGTGGCAGAAGCTGTGAGCTTTAATGTCACCTTCTAGACTTGACATTTATATACTCTTAGCCATGGTTGTGGTATTCTTCACATCAAGATCCCCACATTTGGATCCCTCATTACTATATTGTAATTCAATAATATTTTCTATAATTGTAGATGAATAATTCTCTCCATCTCATAATTCTGGGTGAACTCACTGTGTTGTTATAGCCATGTTCTCCTGGGTCAGTAATGCCATGGAAACTAATAGAGAATGCTCATTAAGATCGTTTAAAAATTCAATTTAAAACATTTTTAAATTGGGAAAAATAAATTTTAAAAGGGCGAAATTGTATCATTAAAATACAGGGTGTCCCCCAAATCACCCATAAAGTCACTGTACATAGGAAAAATGGGAAATTGCTGCTAAATATACATTTATTTACAAAATATTCCAAAATATTCATTACAAAGTTTTGACACTTTGTAATGAATATTACAACATATGCAGAATATTTTGTAAGTATTTTGTAAAATTTTGTGAATATTTCATAAGTAGAGGTACATGGCAATTTTGTATATTTTATGTATAACACCTGTATGGGCAACTTTTAGGACACCCTGGGTATTTATTAAGCCCTCCTCCCCCAAGCATGTGTGAAAATGAGAAAAAGGAACATAGGAAATGAATAGAACGATAAGAAAATAGCGAATATGTAGATTGAAATCTAAATGTAACAATAATTTAGTGAAAGATAATATGACAAAAAATCTAAATAAAAACCCAATATCAACCAAATGATTTCCTACTGAAAAGAGATATTATTAGGGCGGTGCCTGTGGCTCAAGGAGTAGGGTGCCGGCCCCATATACCGGAGGTGGTTCAAAACCTGCCCCGGCCAAAAACTGAAAAAAAAAAAAAGGAGAGAGAGAGATTTTATTAAATATAAAGAAATAGAAAAGAGCAACATGAAAAGATAAATTAGGCAAAAGAAGCAAACAAAAAAATGCTATTTCTGCTTTACCAACCTCAGACAAAGTTGGCTAAATTGCACATTACTTGACATAAAACAGCCTAGTTCTCATAGTTCTTAACAATCACTCTGTCAGTCACCCAGGGTGATCTACAGGAGCCACATTTCATAAGCATGAGAGGTTCATGTGGCTGGTGGATGCCATTCAGCAAACAGTGGGAACATGACAATATTGTTCTCGTTACAGGCACTTTTGTTGGACTGTGATGCCTTAGAAATCACAGCGTGCATTATTGATTTGCTGACATAAATTAGCACTCTTGCCACTTGCTGTGCAATGCAAGAATCTTAGCCCTTTGTCTTTAAGGCCATTTATCCTTCCCCCAATTTATGTACTACTGTTAGGATTTTATGTGTTTTAATTTCATGTATGCTTACATATACATTGATATACATTTATCTCCATGCTTTTATGGACAATACAATTGACCCTGAACAACACAGGCTTGAAGTGTACAAGTCCATTTATAGGCAAATTTTCATCTCTGTCACTCCTGAGGCTGCAAGACCAACCTCTCTTCCTCCCTCCCCTCCCTTCCTCTCCCTCCTCCTCCTCAGCCTACTCAATGTGAGGACAGCAAGGATGAAGGCCTTGCTCATGACCTGCTTTCTCTTACTCAATAGTAAATATACTTTTTCTCTTTCTTGTAGTTCTCAATAATATTTTCTTTCTCTGTTTTTTTTTTTATTGTAGGAATATAGTATATAATATATATAACATACAAAATATGTGTTAGTAAGGTTTCTGGTTAGCTGGAGCTATTAGTAGTTAAGTTTTCAGGGAATCCAAAGTTATACATGTATTTTGGCCTGCTTGGTGCACCAGTGCCCCAAACCCTACTTGCTCAAGGGTCAACTGTATTTGCTTAAATTTACCAAATACATGCCTGTCATTTACTTATCATTCTTTACACCCTTCTGCTATATTCTGAGATCATTTATTTTAACCTACATAACTTTCATTATATATTTTAGTGCTAGAAGGCTAGTGACAAGCTCTTTAAGTCTTTAACTATCTGAAGATGTCTATTAACTCCTCTTCATTTTTGAAGTACCGCAGATACTCATACCACTTTAGTTTTGAGGTTTTCTTTATTCATCAATTTATAAACACTATTGTTCTTCTACATTCTTTTTTTTTTTTTTGCTTATAATTCAGCTGTTAATTTTATTGTGCCTTTTTAAAAAAGAGCTTTTCTTTATCCCTTTTCTGGATGCTATAAATTTTTCCCTTTTTATTTTGTGTTCATCTAAGTTTGATGTCAAGATACCTAATGGTTCTTGAATCTGTGAATTTGATGGAATTTTATTTTTGTTTGTTTGTTTTTGATTAGGAAAATGCCCTCTGGACTTCCTATGATCTGTTTCTATTTCACAGAGATTTCTTTATGTTTGGTGATATGTTGACTTGTTGTTAGCTATTGCTCTTTTACAAGCTATCAAAAGTATATGTATGTGGTACACATTTTATATATATTTGCTTCAGATTTCCAACAGCAATTATGCCAGACTTTTCACATCTTTTGTACTCCCTGAAGGCTCCTTTTGTATTTTTCTTTAGTTTATGGTTTGAATATATTCTACTGAATAATCACTAATTCTCTTTTTAGCCATCCATCTTTAGTCATCTTTACACCAATTCTCTATTTATTTAATTTATTTTACTTTTCGATTTTAAAGTTTCTACTATTTGGTTCTTTGTTTCATTGCTCTGCCAAAATTTGTGATCTATTCTTTTTATCCTAAGCAAATTATCTGTAGTTATTTTAAGACCTATGTCTACTATTCTCATTTACTGAAGCTCTTGTGAGTCTGTTCCTGCTATATGATATGTGTACATATGTATTTTAGATTTAGCCATCTCTTAGTTTCTTGAATTCTGGTAAATTTTCATTGTGCATTAGAATATCTGTATCTTCGTCTATACCTATATTTAATTGTATCTATAAACTACATCTGTGCTTATGTATAAATCTGCCTCTACATTTATATTTATATTTATAGTTTTTATTCACAGTCTTAAACAATTTGGACCAAATCACTGGAAACCCCTGACTTTTGATTGTTATCCCAGTCCATGGGTCTTACCTCTTGAGATTTGGCATCCATGCTATGAAAGTGTCACAAATTCTGTGACTTTCTGTTTGTTTGTTTGCTAAGATTTAGGCCCTGGTGATTTTTGGATATTTTCATATGCATTTTCCTTGTCTACATTTTCTAGATAAAAGACACTAATTCTAATTTTTTTTCATTTATGTTTTATTTTTACTTTACCCCCCCTCAGGTATAAACTTAAAAGTTCACACCTAATCATTGGATAGAATATTTATTTTATAAAATACTATTCAGCCATGAAAAGGATGGAGACTGCATCTTTTGTATTTACCTGGATGGATTTGGAGAGCGTTCTCCTAAGGATAGTATCTCAAGAATGGAAAAGCAAGCATCACACGTTCTCAATTCTATTTCAAAACTAGTAGATCAACAACTATAGGCCTACGTGAGAGAAAAACACAATTACATTCAAGAAGGGTGGAGGGTGTATAAGTTCTCACCTAATGAATACAAATAGGTGTACATGGTACACTTCCTGGGTGAAGGGCCAAGTACAACTGCGACTTGCAAATACAAACAATGTAACCAAATCGTATGTGCTCTCATATTAATCCAAAAATCTAAAAAACATAAAATACAAAGTAAAATAAAATATGTAAGTGTGATTAGAATAGGAGAGAAAATGGGTAAAAGTACTCAATCATGAAATTGTTTTAATAATTTGGATAGAAGGAAATGAAAACGTGAATGATGTGACATAAAATTTAATACCTTTAAAGGATGAAATAATGTTATTCATCAACTATTCTTTTTTTTTTTTGTAGAGACAGAGTCTCACTTTTATGGCCCTGGGTAGAGTGCCATGGCCTCACACAGCTCACAGCAACCTCCAACTCCTGGGCTTAAGCGATTCTCTTGCCTCAGCCTCCCGAGTAGCTGGGATTACAGGCGCCCGCCACAACGCCCAGCTATTTTTTGGTTGCAGTTCAGCCGGGGCCGGGTTTGAACCCGCCACCCTCGGTATATGGGGCCGGCGCCTTACTGACTGAGCCCCATCAACTATTCTTAACTGTATTTATCATTGCTACATTATGTAAGATTTCCTTGTAAGGTAACTAACTCAATTTCCATCATTCCTTGAAAAAACATAGAGCCTTTTTAGCCCTTTCTGGTTCGCTTATTATAGCTCATCTTTCCAGATTGCTCTCTGCCTCCCTCCCATTCTTCCGTGTCTTTGCATGTCAAAGTTTTGCGAATCTTTTAAGATATGACAGAACACAATTTTTTTCCTTATAATAAATTCCACATTGCCTCTGTGTCTCTATATTATTACACATAACCTAACTTATTTGTAATGGCTATCTTTCTCTGAGGGCTGTTGTGTGGTCTAAAGACACCACGAATGGGAATGGTTACTGAAATTGTTTGAACATTTTTTCTTCTCAGTTTTAGGTTCCTTATTAAAAACTGTCTATCTTTACACTGCATTGTTACCTGGGAAAACAGATGATATTACCACACTAAAGAGAAATCACATTTCTCAGGTACATATAACATCATTGCTTCTGATAATAGCAAAAGCTTATTATTTTTGCCTTTATTTAGTTTTTAAAGAAGTGTGAAAACCAAGGTGGAATATTAATTCTCTATTTATATTTCATGATATTCCTCACTACACATATGTAGATGAGTGAATTGTGTTAAATGTTCACTAGTGAAACACAGACATTTACCAATACATATTGAGTGATTTCAAGGAAAGTTACTTCAAATTCATACATCAATTATCATTTAGCTTTATCTTCAATTCAATTTTTCTATAATGTATAAACAGAACCACGTTAATCTAAACATTCTTTTTGTTCTGCATTTCTGATATAACTATCAGCTAGTCTGCTACCTTAGCCTGTTGGCACAGCCCAAAGAATCCACATTTTATAAGGGAATTAAGGCAATTCATTATACTGAGACTTTAATAAAAGTCTATGTATTCAAATAGACTTCCATTATGTGTAGTTTGAGTGAGAAAAACATCTGAAGCCCTCAAAATTTGTTTAAATCCATAAAGTTTTAGAATGTAAAAAATTATACCATTTACATATTAATTATTTCATAATGATCGATTTATTTTATTATATCACAACTCAAACTCTAGCAATAAAAGCTAATAACAACAAACACAACTGGATATCAGAACCAAATAATTTATTAGATTAAAATTATCTGACTTCTCATACAATTGTACAAGAAAATTCAATAATATAAATTCTATCTCTAATCAGACTTCAGCTTTATTTTGGGGTTAATACATTAATTACAGAGCTTTTCAGATCAAGTCTGTAAGCCAGAATTTAGAGCCAGAGAAAAGATGAAAACTGGACAATTAGAGAATAAAAGGGTAATCTTTCTCTACCTAATGAATATGATAAAGATTAGTAACTTAGTAAGATGATCAACAGAAGCGTGGTCTGTAACAAGAAGACTGGCAGCTCCTAGAAGCCAGGTAGGATGGGCGGCAGAATCCATATCCATAGCCTAAAGAAGGGAAGCCACAGCCTCCATAACCCAGGGGTCTGAAACCACTGGATCCACAGCCCAGGGAGGAGCAGCTCCTGGACCCAAAGCCCAGAGATCCAGGGTAAGTCGTCTGGCAAGGGCTGCAGAGCAAGGAGGTCCTCGGGCGGTAGCAGGACATCTGGCGGGGGCTGGACAGCACACAGGACGTCTGGCAGCTGCTGGGCTCACAGCCAGTCTCCTGACAGCCCGTGTAGAGGGAGGAGTCCAGCTGGCAGGTGCTGGGAGAGCAGAGGTCCGTGCTGTAGACCAGGTTGCTGGGGTAGGAAGAGCCACAGAAGGCTCCTGGTTGGCTCAGGAAGCCCCCACAGGAGCGGGAGGAGAAGTTTCCCGGGAAAAAGTAGGACATGTTGACCGGAGATGTGAGTTCAGCCGAGCACAACTGAGTAGATTCCAAGTATGAATGCCACTTCTGGACCGGGGCATTTATATACTCTTAGCAATGGGTGTGGGACCTTGCAGTGTCATCTTTTCCATATTTGAACTCCCTCATATACGTATATGGAACTTAGTAATGTCCTTTGTAATTGCAGGTAACTAAATTCCTTCATCATAAATTTATGGGCAAACTCATTTTGTTTTTATAGCTCTATGTCAATGAAATACATTTTTGTCACAAAAGCTATGACTGAGTGTAATTAGTACCTTCTCCATCATAGCTAGGAAACCCCTCTCATTTTCCCGAGCAATGACTTATACATCTACTCCTGTTTTGGCTAAGGAATTCTTTTATTGTTGATTGGGGATCTCAGTGCAGTCAATGAGCATAATCCTAAACAAATATTTAGAAAAAAATGAAATCAAAACAAAAGCTAAAAAAAAAAAACCGATATGGACCCATGTGGGGGAAAGTAAAGTGTCAGCCTCTATAGATACAAGGTAGGAAGCAACAGCAGATGGAGGAACTAAACTATTGAGATGTTTTTCCACCCAAAAGTAATAGATGGATACTCCACGCAACTTAATCAAATTAAAATGATTTCAAAATAAAATTATGTTATGGTTTTTGTATTACACAGAGAGCACATATATGATGCGTTTATAAAGTGTTCTGGGGCCTATCATCCTACCGTACCTTTATATCCCCACCTCAAAAGTTTGAATGCCTTTGAACATTTTCAAAGTCATGCCAGCTTGTATTTTTTGCCCCTACTTAGTGATACGCGATTCTGGCACTGCTTTCTTACCAGATATAGTTTCGGATTTTGCGGGTGTTGAAAAGTATAATCTTGGAGATCTTCATTAAGAAACATAAAACAATATGTTGAATATAATAATAGATATAAACATGCATGTTCATTTAAACTGAAAATAATACCAAATTATTACTTCCAAATTTGATAAAAACCACAAATACCACAAAATCAAGGCCATAATGATATCATCTGTGATCTTTTCCCTACCTTTTTTTGGCTGCATAGTCTTTGATCACCTCTAAGGTGACAATGATTTTGTCAACGTGATTTTCTGTAGAAAAATAGAAAGGTAATCTAGTTTGTCCTCTAAAAATTATTTGTCAAAAATATTTGAATTACTTTTTATGACACAGAAGAGTTTCTTTCAACAAGGCCATTTGTTGTGAGTAATGCCACACTTGTGACATCCTCTGTCATTTCTTTCAGTGTTTGAAGCCTGAGATTATGCTCACTTCAGTCAGTGTTCCTGGCTCACCTCCTGGAGCCCCTCTGCCGGTAGGGGGGATCTTTGTATGAGGATCAGCTGCAATTAGCTATGCACCCTGGGCTCTAGGGGACTCCCAGCACATAGCAGAACAGTGTTTTGTTCTAATCCTTCCTCATGAAGTCAAAGGTCTCTAAGGTTAATAAGGTTGACACTGGCCACTAAAAGTGTCTAGAATCAGAGCAGACAGAACTTCCAGATACATCCACAGCCTGAGGACTGAAAGCCACCAGTGGCTCCTAGGCTGGGGCACTGGAGCCAGAGCAGCAGATTCCTCCCAGTCTCCCTGGAAGACAGCCAAGGGAGCTTTGGAAAGGAGGAAGCAAGAGAAAGGCCACCATGCTTCAGGTTTGCTAGGCTGAGTCTGACTCTGACTCTACCCAATACCCCCTGCCCAAGATGTCTCAACATGTGCGCACGAAGGTCTCTCTGTCCTATCAGGGACCTTTGTGGGGCACCCAGGTCTTCCTCCAGGTGCTCCTCATGCCCCAATGTCTCTCCCCAGGGCACAGGCCTTCCTTTTAGTAATTACGTTGTTGTAAGTGCTTTTGTTGTCTTTTCCCCTATGTAATCCTAAATCAAAACACAACACAGAATAAGAAAATGTCTGATAGATCTATTATGTTCTTTGAATATAACTGTATGTTTTCTGACAATTCAAGACAAATGCACTGATGTGACACAGAGCAAATAAATACATGATATCAGGGCTCAGGAAGGATAATACCATGGCTTATGCTGCTGAATTGCACATCTATTTAATAAAAATGTAATACAATTACATAGCAGGTGCAAAAATGATTAATTTTTCCACAATTGTAAAGTAGGTTTAATTGGAAACTTTTTAAAAACCCACCATATACGACTAGTATAAATCAAGGAAATGATGAAGTAAGCCACACCCACATCAAACAGCTACTTTTAGTGAGTTTATCTTTTGAACATTGAAATTTCTTTCTATGGGCTCCTCGTCCCTGGGATAAAAATCTAGCCCATGCAATGTTGTAAGGACCATTCCTGTCTCAACCAGTTGGTTCCAAAGAACTTTTTGAAAATAGTCATCTATCCCAACAAGCATGACTTCTTATTAACTTGAAGTAGGACCAGTGTTAATCAAAATAACAAAGTCAGCAAATTTGTCTGTCTGGCTGCCTTTCCAGCCTTCCAGGGTGCAATGGTGCCCTTCTCTTCCCTGCACACAGCCAGCCCTCCTCATGGTAAGGTGCTGGTAAATGAGACCAGTTGAGATAATAGGCTACAGGCCCTCAGACCCTCCAAATCTAGCCTAAACTCTGTTCATCTCACAAATACAGTATAGCCACTCAAGGGCTTTTTCTTAAACTCTTTATTAGCTGCAATATTGAAAAATAAATGTAATTCACATAAAATATGGAGTTTGGATTTCTTAAAAAATATTTCGAAAAATCTGGTGTCACTGGGCTTTCTCATGCCCAGTTGGCCGGCACTGCGTTTAAGATACCTGCATGTCTAACTCCATGGTGCATTCTGGTAACATTTATCTACATATGAGGCATGCTCCTTGTACTTCCCCATTCCTCTTTTCTCCCAGCTCTAAATTCAGATTTCAGTAGTGATTTGTTTTCAAGCCTGCATTATTTTTTACGCATGTTAGTTAATGTCCCTATCATAAGCGGAGAATGTGAGATAAATTAATAAGCTTTGAGTTTTAAGAAAATTCATGGAAAAAACCATTTCCTTGTCTGCATGAAGAATATTCTTTCATGTTTAATAGGAAAATATAATGTGTCTGTGATAAATGGACATAAATATCAGTCACGAAAATATCACAGGTCAACTAAACCACCTCATTTACATTTATGATCTGCTCTCATCATATGGTGATTTGAAATTATCTCCTCTGACTTCAACTTCAAATACTGTATAAGCCAGCAGAATTAGAGTTGGTTTTTATATGCTGGGCAAAGGCTTGAATCAGTAGTGTCTAACTTTGGAATATGCAAGAGAATTAACATCGGGTCATTTTAGGACATACAAGTAACCTTTCCCATAATTAAAAAAAAGCAATGAAAACAACAGATGATCCAATTCCTCCTCAGGCTGCTCCACACAATTCTGATGAACAACCATTGTTGGAAATCACTCCTTTATTAAATTAAAGAGTTAACATCTAGTCAAAAGCCCAGCCCATGGGAGATCCTCATAGCCCTTGACATCATACTATGTGCCTGACCACTGTAACCACCTCTGGGCAGGGCTTGTCTGTCCAGTATATAAAGTACAACATTGGAAATAGAAAAGGTCATCTATTTTCTGCTTGTGGTAAAATATCATAATTCTACTGTCATGGGCAGTCCTTGATAATAATATGCCATACCTCTTCTCATGCTATTATACAAATATAATAGCTGTTACAAACATTCTTCTTTGAGAATGTCGAAGATGGATTTGGTGGCATTAATATTCATCCTGCAAGATGGAGCATCTTAGAGGCTGAACAGAGGCTGTGTGTCACTGCCCAGTGACACTGTACAGATGGCCTCATGATGACTAGTAATGATTCTTTTCACCATAAATACCAGAGAGAATAGCAATTTTGACAAACTTGTGACAGCTGAAATTGGGCAGCAGAATACAAAGGGCTTTCAGGGAGAAATCAGATGAATGGCATGTTAAATACTAATATAATACGTACATGGCACAGAGACAGTCCCTGGCATATAGTAGGTGCTCCATGGGTAAATGCTTATTGAATGGAAAGGGAAGTTAGACACGCAGATCTCTCTGATGAAATCAAGCATGTGAGGAGGTTATGTAAATGTTAGCTACTTTAGTTTGTTCATTCCTTGATTGGGCAGCTGAATGAAATTTGGCTGGATTTATTAACAGGTTTGGAAGCATTTTCACTCAAAAGAAAGAAGCCTCAAGGTGTATCACATAAGATGCATAGGCCTGTATGGCTCTAGCTGGGATTAAGTCCTGTCCTAATGAAAAGTAGTGAGATAACAGGACACAAGAACATGTGAGCTGTGTGTGAGCATTTTCCTTTTCTGCCACTTTAAGAAAGTCTGGCTTCAATTCTGATTCTGGGATATCACCATTCGCTGCCTCGTTCTTTTATTTTCAAAGTCTTTGATGGGCCCTGAAGAGATAACCACTACCATACAGAATGCAATGACATATTTAGTCTGCATTCATTTATCTCATCTCTAGAAAGTGACACGGGGTTGGGAAAACTTTCTGGTCATGAACTCCCTTCGTTTCCAAGAAAGGAAACAAATAAACTAGCAGACTACATGGCCAAGGAAGGCATGCATGGGAGAGTAGGAAAGTAGAATTAAAGTGGAGCAGGTCGTTTAAAGGCGCTTCCATATTTTCAGAGCATTAAAGTTCAAGAATACTTAAGGTTTCCTTGTTTCTTAGCCTTGCGCACCCTTGTACGAAGACAGAACAGAGAAATCAAATCAGGTCAAGAGTCCTAGATCGGAAGAGAGCCTGATTTTCTCTTGAGTGGATCTTGCTTAGTTCTGTCCACTTGGCTGAGTCATGTCATGGGTACGTGATCAGAGGCACAGACGTGGCAGAGGCCAAGGTGTCATAGTGTCTGTCGGGACAAGTGGAGGGAGCTCCAACATCCTGAAAACTTCTAATGTAAAGTTCTTTTTTGGGTTTTCTCCATCGCTAGCACAATAAACTGCTTAGCTCAGTTTGTATGTTTTCCCACTTCAGACCTCAAGTCCTATGATGCTGAAATTTGCTTGTGGCATCATCTATCTCTGGTGCCCAGACAGTAATTCCTTTGTAAATTCTGTCCCATTCAAAGTGGATTAAGGTTTTGATGATTGGGGTTAAAGGGCTTTAAGAACAGAGTTGAGCTTATTTATTCCTGTGGACACGTGTTTTTTCTTTTTTCTCATTATCTTTCTTGATATTGACTTTTCACTCAACCTAATTCCAGGTTTGGATTTATTTTTAAGGACACGAAATTTAAAACAATGAACAAACAAGGTAATTGCAAGGTATTGTAAAATGGAGTCTGTTCAATCACTCAGAATCTTAATGCCTTGTGAGTTTAAGAAATGTTGTAAATATACATGTCAGAATCCCACCTGCCCAGTGACTAGTAGGGGAGGAGATCTGCCCTAGAGAGTGTTGGGCCGTGTGACGAGTCTAAAAGTAGGGCTTCGCTGTCAGAACTCCAGGGGCAAATGATGATGCCCTTTTCAGCACTAGAACCTCTGCCGTTGGCTTGAGATATTCGTGTCTCATTTTTTTCATCTGTGATACTGGATAATAATGCCTCCTGCACTGGGTCATTGTGAGAACAAAATGGGGGGTACTATCAATTTATAAATATGATAACCGGACTGCACATAACCAGAGTACTACCAGGAAATTAGTTTGGAATATCTGCAAACTTTTGCTCAAATAAACAAAGTAGACATTTTTCAAGTGACTCTGAGGTATCAAGTTTGAAGAATTGCTGCCATATATATTTAAAATACATTTTGATGGTCCAAGACATTCTTTGGCACAAGAACAAAAGGTTCAGAATTAAATTAAAAAAGGAAATTTTCAAAACATATACTTGCTTAAAAATAAGAACATAGCACACACAATCCAATATAGAAAGCAGAACCCGTCAGCATTTCAAAAATCAGTCATCAGTGACCTCCCATAATGACTTAACATTGTATGCACATGCTGGGTTTCAGCTTTTATCCTTCTCAACTAATTTCCCTTTATTTTTTAACTTTTATCCATGTATCATTTTAGCCCATTCCCATTCTCCATGCTTTTCCTTTCCTTATTCTCATTTTCAGCACTTTTCTTCTTGGGTTAGCAAAAAACTGGGAATAATTTCAACTGGAATAAATTTTTCTATTTGCTCCATTGATTGACACCATTGCTTTTCTATCTATTTTATTGGTTGAATAAAGTTGACTGCCTTGTATGTTTATTTTCCAAAATAGTTGAGCATTTTTATTCATTTTTCCTAAAATGCTCTAAATTTAATTGGTTTTATTGGTTCTTCGTTTAATTTTAGATTAAAAAACATTGAAAAGCTTCCAGGTCCTATTTTAAATTTTAAAATCTCCGCATTCTATTGAAATGCCTTTTCAATAGACTATTTTTAAAAGGCAAACAATTCCAAGATGATTTGCAACCATGCTGGCCAGGAGACTTTGTTCACAGTTATACACATCTGGCCTCCAGAGATCTTAGTTGGTTATTCCTACGGTGCTTTAGAAAATAACTCCTACAATAGCTCACCTTAATTTATCATATTGAAAGGGAAGACAGAGATGGTGTCTACTCATCAGTTAGTGACTTGAAATGGACTTTTAGAAACTTTTGTTTAAAAAAGATGAATACAGGCATTTTTGGTATTGGCTTTATTATTTTTATTTGTTGACAACTCAAAGTCTCCGATTATCACTTCAGGAACTTTGAGACTTTGTTGCCTCATTCCTTAGGAGGCAGACATAAAGGGCTGTGAAATGCAGGAAATGGGAGGTGGCAGAGGCTCTGCTATGTTGCTTTGTGATTGCCGCATTATTGGCCATGAACTTAGCCACTTTCATCCTTCATACGTGAAAGGAATGATCTGTGTCCTTAAGTAAATGAATCAAACATCTTTAGCCATGTCTGCAGGGAAAAAAAATTTCATTTTAATTAGATAACTGATTAGTGAGCCTTCCAAAGGACTCTGAATATCTGGGTGCTTTCTTCATTTATCAATGGCAACACTACAGAAAGTTATTTAGGACAAAATTCATAATAGTTCCTCATTAAACCCAAGAAAAACTGAAGTCAGGAAATAATATCTTCATAAAGTACCTCTTTTATTTTTAATTTTAGTGACTGTTTGTCTCTTGCTATATGAGTTGAATTTTGTCCCCCCAAAATTCTTATGTTGAAGCCCAATCCTCAATACCCCACAATATAACTTTATTTGGTGATAGAGTATTTACAGAAGTAATCCAGTTGAAGTGAGGTCATTAGGATAGGCCTTAATTCAATGTGACTAGTGTCCTTATCAAAAGGGGAGATATGGATACAGACATGGACACAGCTAGAGGGAACATGATGTGAAGAGACACAGGGAGAAGATGGTCATTTGCATGCCAAGGGAAGGGGCCGGGACAGGACCTTCCCTCACAGCCTCAGAAGGACCAACCCTGCTAACACCCTGAGCTCAGATTTCCACCCTCCACAACTGTGAGACAATAAATTTCTGTTGTTTAAATCTTCCAGTGTGTGGTACTCTGTTATGCTAGCCCAAGGAGACTAACATAGCTACAATTTGCCAGAGGGAACTCCTCTCATTGCCAGGAGTTGAGTAGTCAAGTGACCCCCTTTTTATAGTGTATACCAAAGTGCTGCCCACAAAGAACCTTCCAGCTCTTCTGTGCCCACTTATGAACACTCTTTCCCACTGTCCTTTGAGCAAGAGGCTGTGGATTACATGGTGTCCAGTCTCTGAAATGTGGATCCATGAATTGGGCTACTGTTAAGCTCCTATTCCTCTTCCAGGAAAGTCAGTCTCCTCATTCACAATCAATTTATGATGACAGGTCTAAAGATCAGCATATTGCATTGGTAGGATCTCAAGACTTTTTTTCCTAACTTTATTACTTTGGAGATTCTAGATATTCTAATTCAGGAGCTTCTATCAGTTTCCATAGGAATGAGGGCTTCAAAAGCCATCTTCAAGCACTCAACTGAAACCTTTTAATTTACCAGTAACCTACACCACAACTAGAAATCTACAGGTTGTTACCTCTGAGATTCTCTCTCTCCTTTCATCTATCTTTTCCCCCGTCTCTTTTCTCTCTGTCCTCTCTTAACCTCTTTCTTTCTCTTTCTTAGAACTCATTTTATGTTCCATATTTTCTAGATCATCTCTTTCCTTTCAGCATGTCCTCCCAAAATAAAAACATGCCAGCTTATTTAAAATAATTTTCCTAACATAGAAATCATGTTCTTGTTTCCACTTTTTTTCAGTGTGTTTCATGTGCATTTAGTTGGTTGCCTTTGGCATGAAAATGCATTGGTCCTGCTAACAGACATCACATAATTGTGAAGTGTAGTGTTTCTGCAGACTATTAGAGCCCCAGTAAAAATCACTGCTCTAGTTAGATTCTTAATTAGCTATCCTATTTTTCTTTTCTTCTTCTTTTAGTCTCTATCCAAACATGAAGCCCCAAGGAATGTATTTTTAAAAAACTCTGAACACTGATTAGCTTCTACATATCTGTTGTGGGACAGAGCAAAAAGGACAACTTTAGAAATGTGTTGAGAAAACATCTTTCTTCTTTGCTAGCTGTTCCACTTGAGACCTAAGTGCTATCTCAAATAAGCAGTACCCAAATTCAACCTAAGTTAACAGTATAGTTCTTATCACCCAGAAATATATTTCAGGCTCCCCAAATCATCAGAATTTGGGAGAATTTGAGAATGGGTTTGAGAATAGATGTGATACTAATAATTCAGACTGCAGTGAACCCACAAATTTTATTAATTTACTCATTCATTTATGCAACTACATATCTATATGTCAACTCACCTGTTCAAAAAGTAGTATCTATTCTATGCATCTTACAAGGGTACATGTGAAACTTAGTAAATGTAGAATATAAATGTCTTAACACAATAACTAAGAAAATGCCAGGAAGGCTATGGTAACCAGTGTGATGAAAATGTGTCAAACTGTCTATAAAACCCGTGTATGGTGCCCCACGATTGCATTAATGTACACAGCTATGATTTAAGAATAAAAAAAAGAAAAAAAATTAAAACAAAAACAATTAAGAAGAAAAAAAAGATTGCAATAAGATTCTTACATTGCAGTAAGATAAATCTAACCTTGAGCCATAATTCTATCACTTACGAAAGGTGATGACTTTATGTTGTTATTAAATTTTGTTTGCTTCTGTTTTAACAACTGCAAAATGTGAATGATAACTTGTAGAATATATTTCTTAGAAAAATTAAGTGAAGATTGTGTGTGTGTAAAATTCCTAATAGAGCTATTTATTTATTTAAAAATTGTAGGGGTATAGTGTTTTTTGTTACATGGCTGAATTGTATAAGGCTAAAGTCAAGGCTTTCAGTGTACTTGTCACCAGAATAGCATACGCTGTGTCCAACTGATAGATTTTTATCCCTCAATCCTTCCCTGCCTCCCCTTCTTAATTTCTGATGTCTATTACACCTCTTTATAACCATAGGTATACCACATTTAGTTCTACCCATAAGTGAAATAATGCAATTATCTGTTTCTCCATTTATGAGACACTTCACTTAGAATAATGGTCACCAGTTCCATTCAAGTTGCTGGAAAAGTCATTATTTCATTACTTCGTATGACTGTGTACTACTCCATGGTTTATACCTGCCATACTCTGTTTATCCACTCATCAGTTGATGGACACTTAGCTTAATTCCATATCTTTGCAATTGTGAATTGTAGTAGGAGAAACTTTTGGATGCAGGTGTCTTTTTGATAGGATGACTTCTTTTCATTTGGATAGATACCCACTAGTGGGATGGCTGGGTCAAATGACAGGTCTACTTTCTGTTCATTGAGGAAGCGCCACACTGCTTTCCATACCAGTGATACTAGTTAACACATTCCCATTCCCACTGACAGTGGGGAAGTGTTCTCTTTTCACCACATCCTCATCAACATCTGTTGTTTTCTAGCTTTTTAATGAAGGCCATTCTGACAGGGGTAAGGTGGCATCTCACTGTGGTTTCTGGGAGGGTTTTTAAATCTCTACTGCTTCTGTTGCTTTTTTACCCTCCCATCTAGCTGCCATATTGCTCCAAATTCCTTTGTTTTGATCTCTCTTTTTTCAGGAAAACTCTCTTAACCCCAAAATCCTTCTTGGATAAAACTTGCTAAACTTCTTCGTGTTGTGCCCATGCTTTCTTCTCCATGAACTTGTTTTGGATGATCAGTAGTTCTGATCTTGTCTTTTATGGTTTTGTAGGACCGTATCTATCTCCCTTTGTCATGTAAACAAGAAATTAAAGTGCAGGAATTTCCAGGGTCAAATTTCAGAAAAGTGAAACAAAATTGATAAATAAATTTGAAATAATAGAATTTTGTTAGAAAAAAGCTAAGAGAAGGTTCCTGAAGGAAGCATTTTTGGAGTGGATTTTCAAGTTCAGCTCTTTGTAGTTATTAAATTGAAAGAGGTTCTCAGAGAAGATCTAAGAATTTGGAAAAGGTTAAGGAATCAGGATGAAAGAATTTTTTTCTTTTTCTTTCAAGAAACCTAGAACATTTTTTGGTATCATCAATATCTAGGGTGGTAGTTTGAAGTTGTGGTAGAACTTAGATGTTGATTTTTCAGGTGTGGGTTAATCAGGAATAGATAAAAATCTAATTAAAATTTGTTTGCAGCAGAATTGAATAACTGGAACCAAAACAGGTCTGTATTTAAGCCAGGGTTTCATTTTATTCTCCTAATACTTCTTCATTCTTTGTGCTGCCTCCAATCATTCACTCTCTACCCTCCCAAATTTCCTCAACTGTCTTTCATGTTACTAAGGCAATGCATGCAAAGATTAAGAGTAACGATTCAGATAAAATGATGATGGTACATAATCGCTGATAACATGTATTATGACTCATCTGTAGAAAGGATACAAAAGTTATTACAAGACTACTGTGAGTTAAATAGGGTAATTTATGTATCACTTATAATGCTTAGTTCAATACTTGGCTAATTGCAGTAAATGCATATGAAATATTTTAAAATATTATCTACTATTATCTACTATATATTATCTACTATTATCTACTATTAAAAACTGAGATTCCTCATTGTGTTCAAAATCTAAACATTATACTCTCTAATCTATTGTACCTGAAATTTTTGTTAAAGAACCAGTAATGCTTTTAGGTACTATTCCAGTTTCAAAGAGCTCTCTAGGGCTCTAACAGTATTATAGAATGAGTTAATTATCATTAGTTCAGTGACAATATAGTTAAAATGTTAATGTTTACATGTATAATGAACTAAAAATCACAATCTATGTCAAACATAGTTTATAACTTTAAGCTAACAAATACATCTTAACAAATATGGCTTTCTATAACAAAGATTTATGGTCTCATGTTTCAATGTCAAGCATTCTTGAAACTATTATAATAAACAATTTTAAGTTATAGGAAATCAATTTTCACTTTTTGGCAAATAAATTTAGATAGAACTTCACCATAATGACGAGGTATAAAGAATTTATAGGTTTAGTTTACATTTAATGTCACTGGCTTGTGAATATTTTCTAATATTCTTTCTAATATATATAAATAAGACTAATGCCTTTACCAGTGTTTTACCTTTTCAAAACACAGTAGTGAAAACTTCTTGGTTTCTTTTCCCTTCAAGTGATGTTGATTTTTTTTTTTTTTTGAGACAGACTCTCACTATGTTGCTCTTGGTAGAGTGCTGTGATATCACAGCTCACAGCAACCTCCAACTCTTGGGCTTAAGCGATTCTCTTGCCTCAGCCTCCCAAGCAGCTACAGGCTACAGGTGCCGGCCACAACATCCAGCTATTTTTGTTGCAGTTGTCATTGTTGTTTCGCTGGCTCAGGCCAGGATTGAACCCACCATCCTCAGTGTATGTGGCTGGCGCTGTAACCACCGTGCTACGGGTGCAGAACCTGATGTTGAGATTTTAAAGCTTGTGACTTCAAGTATAGCTTTATCTGGGATTGGGATGACTCAAAGATGTTACAATATCTATAGATTTCATATTATCATTATTATTGACACAAAATAAATAAAAAATAGATCGGCAAAAGAGGTAAATAGTAAAATGAAAAATAATTATATTTTTCTGATGAAATAATTGTTTGCAATACTTTAATACCTAATTTGCTAACATTCTTCAATGCCTCAGTAAGTATCTGCAATGGTTAACTTTAACAAGTCAGCTTGATAAGGCTCAGTTGTTTGTCAAACACAAGTCTATATGTTACCATGAGGGCACTTCTTATATGGGACTAACATTTAAATCAGTAAACTTTGAGTAAAGCAGTTTACTCTCCATGATGGTAAAGACCTCCTCCAATCAGTTGAAGACCTTAAGAATAAAGGCGGAGGTTTCCTGAGGAGTAAGAAATTCTCAAGGCTACAACACAGAAACACTGCCTGAATTTCCAGCCAGTTGTATTACAAATTGCAACTCCAGATTGCAATGTCAACTCTGACCTAAATTTCCAGCTTGCTACACTATTTTGAAGATTTCAGACTTGTCATCTCCAACAATTGCATTGACCAATTCCTTAAATAAATCTTTCCCTCTCTCTTTCTGTGCATATTCATACATATTACAAACACACACACACACACACACACGTCCTATTGGTTCTGTTTATTTACGGGACCCTGAATAATACAATTTCCAAGGAATAGATGATTTTCTCAGTGGATACTGTCAATATCCAGTCTAATCAATTAATCATAAGCTTCTTGAATCTCATTGAAACTTTACTAGGGAAGAATCTGCCTTTTCTTCACAACCCTGCAAAAAGTAAAACTAAGCAACAGTGTAGTCATATGGAAACTCATTGTGGAGACTGAATTATCAGAATTTAATTTTAGAGTCATAAAATTCTGCAATTTTCAGTCCCTACCATAGCCATCCCATTCCTGCACCTGGAATATATAACAGCTAAAGTGACTTGCTGTGACTCAATGTGACTCAACCACCATTCTAATACACGAAAACACATTGCTATCAGTAGAAGACATCCAACAACATCATCGGTGGCTTCTCATGCTAGCATTTTCTCGATAGCATTTAACTCTGTTAAATATGTCTATTTTGCTCAATTCCCAGTGAGGCTTTGTTTCTGTTTTTGCTACAGCATTGCATTAAAATGAATAAACAAAAATAAGGAGCACAGAAGTTAACCATGATACCGACTCCTTCTCCAGTCCCCTATAGTTTTATTTTTTTGCTAGATTATGTGCATTTTTGACAATTTTCAAGATGAAGATTTAGAAACTAATTTTGGGGAACAAAAGACAAGCTGCATATTTTCCAACCTTTTAAAAAGAATCTGTAGGGTTTAGAAACTAAAAAGCAAACTGAATAAGACTGAAGTCTTCCAGTGGCCTGCACCAGGTAAATGATCTGTCCGTCACTGAGGTGATGAACTTCATTTCAAGCGCAAGGAAAGAATCTGTTACTGTGTTCTGTCACCTTAGTAGCACACTGCTGATTAATGCAGTGAGAGCAAGTGAGGCAGGAAAGTGGCCGTGCATGTTCATGCAAAATGATGGGGAGGAGAGAGCTGGGACACCTGTTAAACTGGAGCATATGTTCTAGTTGGAGGCAATCAAAATTAATATTATTTGAAAAATTCTTTGTTTCTTCATCATATTTTTAATAAAGATACATAATATCATTTTATTTGAATAAACATGCAAGAATAAATAACTATGGGTGTGTGGCAAGAATGATTAACAAATGAAACAAATGATTCACAAATGAAAAAGTAATCAGAATAAGGTGGATATTTATGATATTACCTCTTCTGGACTCAATTTACGTCCCAACTAGTATAAATGAACTTAACTGGCTTTCTGGTCAAGGTGCCATAACAACGGCTTATGTGTGGTCAAGATACAGGTTGCCATTGTTTTTGTCATTTGTACAGATCAAGAATATTGACATGACCAATTTTTCTGGACCCTGATTTCACATACAGTGATAACATTGATGAAATGAGAAAAATTCTTTAATAGACTTAAACTAACAGAGGTCATACAAGAATATTTATACAACCCAAGTAGCCCTGCCCCTGTAAAAGGAAGTAAATTAATAGTTAATAGAAAGTTCCAAGCCTAGACAGCTTTATTGGAAAATTATTCAAAATATTTGAAAACCACCAATTTTACATAAAATCTTTCAGAAAAACTAAGTATAAAAACTTTCCAATTCATTTTATGAAGTCAACATCATCCTGATGGAAAACCATACAAGGACATTATTATAAAAATTACAAAATAGTGGTCATAAACACTGTTACAAAAATTCTTAGAAAAAAATCAGTAAATCTAATCCATGAATGTATTAAAAGTATAATATAATGCATAAAAGAAGAAATCTTCAGGAAGCATATTGCCAGACATCTAACAAAACTATAGTAATTAAAACAGCATGGTATTTGTATAAAAAGAGAGACATAGAGACATAGAGACATAGACCAATGAAACAGAAAAGACAACCCAGATATAAAACCTGTACCTACAACCAACTGATCTTTAACAATGAAGACAACAACCTGCACTGGGGAAGAAAAGTCCTATTTCAGACAGTGCTGGGGAAATTGGATACCAAAATGCAGAAGAATGAAACAGAACCCCTATCTCTCAACACTTACAAAAATTAATTCATAATGGGAAAAAGATTAAGTATAAGGCATGAAACCATAAACATTCTAGAAGAAAATGTAGGAAAAAATTCTTCTAGATATCAGCCTAAGCAAAGAATTCATAACTAAGACCCAAAGGTCATTACATCAACCACCAAAATAAATAAATGGGACTTGGTTAAATTAAAAAAGATTCTACACAGCAAAGGAAATATTCAAAACAGCAAATAGACAACCTACAAAATGAGAAAAAAAAAAATGTTTATAATGTTAACCCTGATTAACCCAGGCTAATGTTAGTCCTGATGAAGGGCTAATGTGGTTTGATCCTAATGATAGATATACTCATCAATGAAGCAAACACATGACAAACACATCTCTTCAAGTATGACTAATACATTTTTGAGAAATCTATTGTGATGATTCAATGGGAAAGGGCAGTCTTTCCAACAAATAGTCTTGGGATGGTTGGACACATTCATCTACAAAAAAAAAAATAAAAGGAAAGAAAAAAGGTGGGAAACTCTATATACTGTATATTAATATATTTGGGGCTAAATTAGACTTCATAAAAATTAGAGAGATATGTTTTTCAAAGACTTTGATAAGAAAGTGAAATTACATGACACAAGCTAAAATAAAATATTTTAAAACACATATTTCGATAGAGGACATGAATCATGGATGTATAAAGGACCTACTACTCAATTTTAATACAGCAACTCAAATAGAAAATAGTCAAAGATTTGAGCTGACCCCACTAAAGGGGAAATGTGGGATGTAAGCAGAGCACACGAGAAGATGTTGAATGTTTTAATCATCAGAGAAATACAAAGTAAGGTTATAATGAAACACCACTACATGCCAACTAGAATAAAGTAAACTATTATTATTACTACTACTGCTGATAAACACAGTGTTTTTGAAGACATGAAACAGCTGGAATTTTCATATATTGCTTTTCCAAATGCAGAATGGTACAACCACAGTGGAAATTAGTTTGGCAGTTTTTTATGTTGTTAAACATGATATTATCATATAAATATCACTTTTAGATACGGGCGCGGTGGCTCACGTCTGTAATCCCATCACTGTGGGAGGCTGAGGAGGGAGAATTGCTTGAGCTCAGGAGTTCGAGACTCGCCTGAGCGACAGTGGGACCCCGACTCATGAAAAAAAAATGATAAAACCCAGCTGGGTGCTGTGGCAAGCGCCTGTAATTCCAGCGGCTTCCAGAGGCTGAGGCAGCGGGGTGCCCGCAGCTGGAGTCTGAGGTTGCGTAAGCTACCACGCCCACTGCACTCTGCTCAGGGGGCACAGGGTGGGACCCTGTCTCAACAACAACAACAACAACAAAAAAGTTAAGAAATGAAAAAAAAGCAACGAAATAAAATTTTAAAAAAGCTGAAAAAACAAAACAAAATTAAAAAAAAATTGAAATCACATGTTCACAAAAATATCTACATGTGAATGTATATAGGAGTTTTATTTGAAAGCATTGAAATGGTCATTTTCTGGTGCATAGCAAACATACAACAAAATACCACTTAATAAAATGGCATGAACTACTGAAATATGCAGAAACACAGATGAATTTTAAGAAAATCATACTCTATGAAGAAAAAGATAAACACTAAAAGCTCTACATACTGTATAATTCTATTTAGAGAGCAGAAAAAATAAGAATATAAGAACAGAAATTCAGATAACCATGGGACAGAAATCTCAGAAAAAAAAAAAGAATATAAGAACAGAAATTCAGATAACCATGGGGCAGATTGATACAAAGGACCACAGCAGCACATCGCGTCCAGCAGTTAGGGAAATGCTCTGTCTCTGTCGATTGGTGATTACATGATGTCTGTGTTTGTCAAAACTCATTGAACTGTAAACCTAAAAATGCTGAACTTCATCATGGAAAAACTGTACATCAATAGAGGATACTTTTTAAAAATTTCCAACAACTGACCGAGAAAGTATATTTGCAACATAGGGAAGACAAAGGCGTACAAAAAAAAAAAAAAACAAAACAAAACAAAAAAAACCTCTAAAAATAAATTTAAAAGAACAAATGACTCCATAGAATACTGTATAACACATAACAAAAAAAAAAAAAAAAAAGAAAGAAGAAATTAAAATAAGTCTGGCAGGATTCAAACCCCACCAGCCTAAATCCAAGAGCTACGATTCTAACTTCCATGCTCAAATTGAAATCACGTATACCCAGCAATTTCATCTACATATATACATCCTAGAAGCTCTAGACATATTCTTTCCAGTGTGGTTTCTGATAGTAAAAAATAAAAACAGCAAGAGATAAATGAAATAGAGTATTTTTGTATGATAGAATTCTATAAAGTAGTAACAAGGAAGAAACTGGGTCTTTATAAGATAACAAAAAGGACTTATTTGAACAAACTCTAACATGATGTCAGTATCTGGATCCAAACCCCCACCTTTGCTACTAATTACATGGATTACTTTGGGCAGTACCTCAACCTGCTTGTGTCTCAACTTCTTTACCTGTAACATATGAAAAAAACCAGTGTGTACCATACAGAATCATTACAAGGATTAAATGAACTAATATTTGTAATAAAGTGCTAACAACAGTACACTTAAAGGCACTGCGATAGGAGTGATAAACAAATATACAAATATATAAATATCAACATGGACATATTTTAAGTATTTTTATTTAAATAGTTTTATTATAAAAAGAAAGCTATAAATGTATATCAAAGAAGGTAGCATTATTGTAACTGGAAACAATAATAACAAAACAAATTGTATAAATCTGGAAATATACATAAAGAAAACTTCTGGGAAGGCTACTCAAATATGAATGCATTACTGTGATGTTTCTGGGAATATGGGAGAATCAGATGGAGAAGCTGGCCCATAGAAGCTTGTCCTTGTAATGCAGTGAAGAGAATGAAGGTTATCAGAGGCTGGGAGGCTAGTGGGGAGGTGAGGCTACAGCTTGATTGGTTAGTGTGTACAAAAATACAGTTATATTGAAGGAATGAAATCTAGTGTTTGGTAGCAAAATAGAGGAACTATGTTTAACAATAATTTATTGTATATTTCAAAACAACTAGAAGAATAGGTATGGAATGCTCCCAACACAAAGAAATTATAAATGTTTGAGGTGATGGATACCCCAACTATCCAGATTTGATCATTACACATTGCATGCTGGTATCAAAATACCACATGCTCCCAATAAATATGCAAAACTGTGTATCCATAAAAATTAAAAATATAAAAAGAGAAAAATGAAAACAAACCTGGCAAAATAATATGAATTGGGAGTTTAGGCCTTCCAGTAAACTTCTCTAAAGTTTCCTTTATTACTTTATGCAATCATTTTCCTTAGGTTCTCCAGTTTTCCCACACTGACTTGGAGAAATGCAAGTGTTGAGATCTTAGAAGAGGGAAAAAGAGCAGAGGGGTCTGTAAGCACAGTGGTTAAGAAATCAGTCACACTGGTCTTCTGAATTAAAATAAAAGATGATAATACAGGCCTGAAGATTGTAAAAGGGTCAATTGGAAGCAGGAAAAGCTATCATGAGGTAAGATGAGTTAGCGCCTGGAGGTATATCAACGTGTTGGGGAAAAGCTTGTGTAGAAGTGGGAGAAAGAGGCTGTGAGCAGAGTCCAGTGAGTCCCTATCGAGTCCTACACCCCACAGTGGGTCCTTAGTCCGTACTTTACGTTAACATTTAACAGATGATTCCACTAGGGGTGAAAGAATTTTCAAAGTAAAAATCTAGTATTTTACTGTATTAAGTAATTGTATTAAGTCCAGGAAATCAAAGGCTCTAATAGGTCTAGATAAGGCAGTTAGTTTAAAAGACAAAATAGAAGAAGAAAAGGTATTTACCAATTTAAAAGATTTTCAACAGTCTCTAGAAATATGGTGATAGAAGATTGTCAGCTGGAAGCCCAAGCCTCATTCCAATGGTGACCTGGAAAAATAGTCGTTTCAAGTTGCTCAGATCACAAACTGCTTGTGGCAAATGGGTACACTTATATTAGTATTCTTCAGCTTCTCAAAAAAGGAAAGAAGTGTTTTGCAGTTTTCCTCTGATATAACAGATAGTAATTTTTTTCTTAAACACTTTGCCTATGTATATAAAGCATATATTTTATTAGTTCCAGCAATCTACTCTGAACTATTCGAGCTAGTTAGTTTTGTGTTGCTTTTCCTTCCTTGCAGAGGGACACATTTATTAGCCATTATGAGTTGTTCATTAGCATTTATACAAAGTACACATAACTCTAATGAAAAGTGTTAACCTAATTAGAAATGGGTGGAGGGAATGCTAATTGGAATTGACTTATTCCCGAGTTACTTTAATGTTTATTCCCAGACCTAGGGAGCTAGCCTAGAAAAGGAGGAGCTTCTGGATATTAGAAAGCATATATATAATTTTTTTTTAGCAGAAGCAACATTTAACAGAAAGAAATACATATTTTGCATTCTAACAGAGTTAAAGGCTGGCATTATAAGGAATCACATGTAATAAGGGCTGGCAAATCCCTTTTCAGTAAATTTAATAGGTGTCCATTCATAAAGCCTAGCTTATTTTATTTCAGTGAATCAGAGTGATGGTGTTAAGTATTGCATAAGTGGATGCATGCCACACTGTGGGCTCTGCATGGGAGAGATAATTATAAAACAAAATAACTAAGTGTTCTGAAGCAGCGTGCTTTGGAATAAAGCAAGTTAATTTTCAGGGTATTAAGGTGGTCTCTTTTAGATGACAATCATGAATGCCATTTCCCCAGTTAAACCAAATAAAATGTCAGATTCAAAATATGGGCAGCAACCAGATGAGAAGATCTTTCTTTCCCATTAATTTAAGCATGGATTATCCAGCTTGTTTTCTCTTTCCTCGTCTAGAAAATCAAAATATACTTTAAATGTATAAAGATCAGTAATACATGGAATTCCCCTGTTGAATACAATTCAGTACAAGTATCTTTAGGAGAGGTAAATATGGCTTTATTAGGTTTTTATATCTTAGTATAAACAAGCTTGATAGATTATTTTCTGAAACAAGTTAAAGTCAAAGTTGCTTTTATATATGCAAAGTATTTGAAACTTGACTCTGCATAAAAAACAACTGTGGTTTATGCCTCAATTTTGCTTTTATATTACTGAGAAATTAGAGGGAAGGGGAGTCATTTATACACGTGTGGATTTACCAGGGGATGTTTAAAAGCCCAGGTAGCTCTAATATTTCAAGTTCATAGCTTCAGAAAATGTTAAACAATTCCTGAAATTTTATTTTAGGTATATATGAATCATTGGAGCTAAGAATCTGTTCTTTCACCAAGAAACAATCTAAAACAAACTAAAACAAAATTTAAAAAACACCCTGAGTTGATTTAGAGCATAAACATAAAATAATGTCTTCTATAAGATAAGGTCATTATCTTCAGAAAATAATTGGAAAAATCTCTTCTATTTGGAGTCTCACTAAAAGGGTGTATTTATTATCAACATTTCCTAAATAAGCATGGTCTAAGAACGCCTCTCTTTAAGGAAGTTCCTTGTCATGAACACCAAGGACAGTGTTGCACTCAATTCTGGCGCTGAGCTCAAGATACAAGGTTGAAATGACAGATTGTTGAAGCCACTGAACAAAGCTAGTGTTTGAACAAATCCTTTATAATGTGTTTATTAAAAAAAAAAAAAAGACAAACTACTTCAAACAGTTAACTATATTTGCTCCCGATAACTTAGTGGAACTGAAGAAAGAGTTTCTGTAATTCCTGCAGGTTGGACAAGAACACACCATCCACATAGATCATGACAGGGAGGACACTGAGAAAGGAGAGGCCTGTGACACTGAAGGTCAAACCACAGCCAACTCCAGGGGAAAGAAATCGCGCGGCTTCCTCTTGAGTGTCCCAGAGTGACTAAATTACAATTACGTACATTTTATGATAAACTAAGCAATAATGTAGGGAGGCATTTTATAGAAAAGATGAGCAAGTGGGAGGGAGCATCTGGACAGTGGACACACCCAAGTCTACGAGTATATATACAATGTGGAGTCCAGACCATGGCATTAAAATTCAGAGAATCTGCTCACTGTAACTCGGCTGAACTCATATCTGCTATCAGCATGCCCTACAACTGTTACCCTAGGAACTTCTCTTCCCGCTCTTGTGGGGGCTTCCTGCGCCAATCGGGTGCCTTCTGTGGCTCTTCCTACCCCAGCAACCTGGTCTACAGCACGGACCTCTGCTCTCCCAGCACCTGCCAGCTGGACTCCTCCCTCTACACCGGCTGTCAGGAGACCTGCTGTGAGCCCAGCAGCTGCCAGACGTCCTGTGTGCTGTCCAGCCCCCGCCAGATGTCCTGCTACCGCCCCAGGACCTCCTTGCTCTGCAGTCCCTGCCAGACGACTTACCCTGGATCTCTGGGCTTTGGGTCCAGGAGCTGTTCCTCCCTGGGCTGTGGATCCAGTGGTTTCAGACCCCTGGGTTATGGAGGCTGTGGCTTCCCTACCTTAGGCTACGGATATGGATTCTGCCGCCCATCCTACCTGGCTTCTAGCCAGTCTTCTTGTTACAGACCAACCTACAGATCAACCTTCTGTAGGTCAACATGTTGAATTTTGAGGCCCTTTAAACAAAATGTCTCAGTCTCTACTTAGCGCGGCTTGTGTAGGCTTTTCCAGCAGTGTTGTCTAACTCCTCTCGCCTCCAGCTCTTCATTCTCTCTCTGGATTCAGACACTGGCTGACAAACTAGCTCTTTCAGATTGTAAAATTAATGAATGATGAAACATAGAGTCAAATGTCTGTAACTTTGAAACAAGTGATTCATTATCACATAAACTCATAAAATGTATGGAAGTTTGGGTTTGTTTGACCTAATAAATTCATTTCCTCTTGCATCCAATATGTTCTCAGTGATTTTATTATTTTTCAAAGTTTGATTTGTGATGTTTTGTGGGCTCTAAGCTTTCAAAGTACATTTCCTAGGAAATCCATTTCCCTAGGAAATGTCATCAGGCCTGGCGTATGGGAAGATTCCCCAGGTGTGCCACTGCTTAACCACCAACAGTACATGTGTTCTGCCATCAAAACTGATTGGATTTTTAACAGCATTATCGAGACTTATACCCATAATAAAATCAATATTCTTACAGTGTTTTCAAGGAAGACCCCTTATGTGAAAAATCATATTTGGCTTTGAGTTTAAACTTTCAAAATGATAATGAGTTAAAATTTGTTCAGAAAATATCAACAAGATGATTAAATATTTTAAAAATATGTCTAGTGTTTTTAATATGTAAGTATAAAATATCTAAATAAATTTGATATGCTGATATAAAAAAGAGAAAAAAATGAAATGTCTGATATGAAAGGCACTAGGATTGTCCTTAAATATATGAAAAAATGGATTATTTAGCGTGTGTATGTATGTGTATGTAAAAGAGAGACAGAGAAACAGAGAGAGAGGAGAGATAACAGAGAGTTAAAGGTAAAAACCACGAGAAACAGAAAGCGTTATAGGGAGGCAAATTGTGGGTTGTTATAAGGAAATACATATTAATAAAATATAAATTTATAAAATTCTTATGACGTGAGTGTAAGACTTAAGTGTTTTCCTTGAGGTCATTGAGTTTCTCAACAAGCAGATGATAAATAATCCATTTCTTAGTGATTTCTGCATTGAATGGTAGTAAAAGTTAGATGACTTTCAATCTTATAAGATCTTATAAGCTGCCAAGGTATCATTGGAATCCAATGTTCATCTGTGACAGTAAGAACAAAAATAAATCCTTGTAGAATGCTATTTAGATCTGAGATACATTGTGTGTTTATTTTAATTTAAGCAAGTGATTGTTTTAGAGGTGAAAGATAGTGTGAGGATATAGTTAGAACACTTTCCATAACGTATTTGGTAGTAATTCTCCCTGAGTGGGAGAATAACTAACAAATATCATCGTCCCCTCCAATCCTGTGCCATGAATGTTTATTCATTTTCTTCCCAGACACTTTTGCCTTAGGTTACTCCTGATTGGATCTTAGAAAAAAATAGTATTTTTTCTCTTACAGTTGAGACAAAAGTGGGGTAAGCACGTATGTGTGGGAACTATATCCTTGGAGCACAGAAACCTGCCCAAGAGACAGAAATAGAGAAAGACAGACAAGGGACATAGAGAGAAGCTTTTGGTGACACAGGAGCCACTGACTCCCATTGTTTCTTAAACCAGCTATATGAGCTTTGTTTATATGGGCCAATAACGCCTTCTTGTGACTCAAGCTAAACCAATTAAAATAAAATAGAATTTCTGTCACTCACATCCAAAGATTCACAATTAAAAGTGTGTCATCCAGTGAAGAGTTACTCATTGACTTTGGCATAAATAGGCATTAAAATTTTTATTAGTGAGACAAAAAGATCTATGAGTCTAAATTATGGACATTACCATAGTGAACTACCAATACTTCTTTGAATAATGTGAGATGAGTTAAACGTGGACTAAAGAACCATTTGGGAAAACAAACTCAAAAGCTCCACAGCAGCATGGGCAGTGAGACAGTCCTGGGAACTAGATGATTCTAATTTTAAGCAAGGAAGGCACTAGGGCCTACAAGGGTTGCTAAGCACAGAGAAATTATTAAAACTGAGAACAATCTCAATGGAGAAAGAAGGGCTGTCCAGTGCCATAGAGGATCTAGCTCTGAAATGATTGGGAGAATTTCCCCCCATTTATTGAAATCTTTGAAGTGGGAAGCCAAAAATTAAAACAGGGAGGCAAAGAGCAGAAGTGGAAATTCATACACTAGAATGCTTCCAGAATTTAAACTTTCCAAAGTATACTATGGAGTTTCAGAGTTCAGGGATCAGACAAAATGAATATCCTTTGCACCCTCCATTCTGCATAGAAATCTTTCTTTAGTATCTCATCTGTGTTCATCTCAAACTACCCTTTTTTCCCCCTCACCTGTCTCTCTCTCTCCATCTCTCCCTAGATCCCTCTCTCTCTCATATTCCAACTGTAATGCTTTTAATACACCAAGTGACATCAGCACTTCGCTCTGAATTCAGCTCACTAGATATGTTTTGAGCTTTAATTTTCTGCTAGAATTCTGTGAATAATTCTGTGAGCTTAGAAAATACCAGAGCCTTTGTCTCTAAAGAATTAGCTCATATCTAGTGAGAGAGATGCATTTTCTCCTATTAGCATGAAGGGTGGGTGTGAAAGGAGAGTCACAGTTGTTTGGAAGAATATAGCATGGGTTTGGGAGAGGAAACTACAATTTCTTTTTTTATCAAACTTAGAAATCTTGACAGTAAGAGGTAGAGATTTATATAATAATCAAAAGTGTGATTGCCCAACCCTACAGATCCAGAAATAGAGACAGACACTGCACTGATGCGTAAGAAAAGCTTGAGCTTTGTGTCTGTGTTGGCAAAATGTCAATGATAAAAGCTTTAAAACATTTTTCACATCCTATACATGGGAATTGATCTTTGGACTCATGTTGTTCTTGGGTAGCAAAGTTTATGAGAACAGGGACTTAGTTGCAATTAGCAAGCTAATAAAGTGTCAACACCATAGGGTAGAATCGAGGGATGTATTGTATGGCTTTAGAGGATTTCAGTCCTAATTGAGGGAACATTGGTAATCTGTCTTTCAAGTTCAAAGTACTTTTCCATCTACTAAACAGGAAATCAGCATCCCTTACATGCTGCTGCCCTGTAAAGTGCCTTCATTGGCTCCTATGGATCTTCTGACTTCCTAGTACTCTTCTTTGAGACAATTAAGTTCAAAAACTTATCCTAGAAAATGTGCTACATATCTCATTGCTGAATATCACTATAGTGACCCTCAAAGTACTCCCCTTAGGAAGCTATGCACCCATGCCAGTGTCTAGTCCACCCTTCACAGCAATTTTGGAACTCTTGACCATAAGAGCTGTTATTGTATCACCCTTGCTGTCTTGAATGTCATCAAAATGTCTTCCTTTCAACATTTCCTTTATCTTCAGGTAAAGAAAAAAGTTATTAGGGACCAAATTAGGTGAGTAGTGAGGGTGTCTCAATACAGTTATTTGTTTACTGAGGACTAAAAACTCCCTCACAGACTTTGCTGTGTAAGTTGGTGCATCCTCCTGATGCAAGAGCCCGTTTTTCCACTCTCCTTTCTCAGGCCAAAAGTTTTAGTTAAGAATTTTCTAACTGTTTCTTTATTGATATTGACTTGGTCTGCTATGCTTCTCACAGTAGGGTAAAGATTTTGATAAAAAATTGTTGCAATGTTTTTGTCAGCTCTACTCATTCCTGTCCACCCTTGCTTCTTTTCATTAGTGATGCTTTCTTTCCCCTCATAAAAGGATTTATTTACTTTTGTACACTGTTGTTCCTTCATAACATTATTTCTATAAATCTGGAGTACAGGTACCTTATTTCACTTCCACTCTTGCCAAGTTGAACAAGAATTATTTTGTGTGTGTGCGGGGGGGTTGTACAAGAAATTTAATGTTTCTTCATTGCTCTAATTAAAGCTCTGACATTCTCAAGATGCCCACATAAAAACACACAACAACAATAATGAATGCCACTCAGCAAGACACTGCCACACATCGACACGAACACAGCTGTGAGATGCTGATAAACCAAGGTTATGAAATGTTGCTGACTTGTTTGTACAGTGCTACCAACATAAGTACACAGTGGCAAGTTTACTAACTTGATTGCCAGAACTCATATGTCTATTTTTATCTCATCAATTTGTTTACTGCATCTCATTCTCAATGTGACTCTCACTCTCAGGGATGTGCAATGATTGCCTCCTTAAATGTTGTAGTGTTGGCTCCCAAACCTTGTTCTGGTCCTGTACTGCACTTCTATTTACTCTGTAATTCCCTTCTTCTTTGACTGTCCAATGCACATCATCTAGGAAGTGCTTCTTTCTGCAGTCCTTGCCAAACATCTGATATGAAGTTTTCAGGCTAGGGACACAATAGTTGCCACTTCTACATTATGGACCCTGTTTCTGCCACCCAAGCTGATTTCATCTAAAAGTTGTTTACATACTTTGCCAACCAGTCTACGTGTATACATGGGTTACTCATCAAGCTAGTGTATGATCAGATTTTTAATGCAAATACTTTGCGAGTCTCTAATGATTGTAAACTCTCCCTACACAATCAATTATTATCAAATTTTTGTTTTTGTTTGTTTGCTTTGAAACAGAGTGCCACACTGTTGCCTTGGGTAGACTGCTGTAGCATCATAGCTCACAGCAACCACAGACTTTTGGGCTTAAGCAACCCTTTTGCCTCGGCCTTTCAAGTAGCTGGGACTATAGGCATGTGCCACTATGCCTGGCTAGTTTTTCTAGTTTTAGTAGAAACTGGGTCTCGCTCTTGCTCAGGCTAGTCATGAACTCCTGAACTCAAACAATCCACCTGCTTTGGTCTCTCAAAGTGCTAGGATCACAGGCGTGAGCCAGCATGTCTGGCCCAATTATTATCAAATGTGAACATTCCTTTTTTGTATTGTGGTATTTGCCCAATGTGATTATTTGTACTTCTTTTAAGATACCCTTATATTAAGGCAAACGACCATCTACCCCAAAAGAGAAGAGCAATATTTGTCCATTAATTTCTTCATTTGACTAATGCATTAACTTTTTTTTAATATAGAGCCTCACTCTTTTGCCCCAAGCTAGAGTGTCCTGGCCTCTGCTTAGCTCACAGCAACCTAAAACTCCTGGGTTCAAGTGATCCTCCTGCCTCAGCCTCCTGAGTAGCTGAGACTACAGACACCTGCCATAATGTCCAGCTAATTTGTTTCTTTTTTTAGTAGCGATGGAGTCTTGCTCTTGCACAGGCTGGCCTCAAACTCCTGAGCTCAAGCAGTCTTCATGCCTTGACCTCCCAGAAGGCTATGATTACAGGCATGTACCCATTAAAATTATTTTAAATCTGCACATAGCCCATTAAAAATTATTGTAAATCTTAGTAATATTTAACTTCAATATGTATTCTTTGGAATGAAGTAAATCTTTACAAGTAGAAAATTTTGGAGAAAATTAGATTATAAGATTAAAGTCACAAGACCAAAATTATGCACTCTATTATTTTTCACTAGTTTTTATATTCTGGTGTTTTAGATGCTCTGGGTATTAAAGAAATATTTATTTTCTAGAGAAATATACATTAAATTGTCAGCCTAGAGATATGTTGCTATAGATAGGATTACTATAGATGGATGAGAGCTTTGAAATTTCTTCCCCCCCCCAACCATATAAAGGGAAATAGAGTCAGTTATACATGTTTGGAGTTAGGTTTTATTCTTGATTCTTTTGTTAACTGCATCACTAAGTTTTCTTTGGGTGTCACTTTGTTGTATATAAAATGAGGTGGCATCCCATAATCTGTGATCTCTTGAGTTCCTCCCAACATTACAAATAAATGTGCATAGCATGCATATTAACATGGGGGGGGGCTATTACTCAAAGTATAAATTCTTCTCTGTGGCCTAGAACAAGAAGAACAGAAAAACATTTAAATGTGATAAAGTGTAAAACATAGTAGTGTTAGATAATTTCTTAAAGACAAAATCATGATTCTTATACAAATAAAAAATAATCACACGTAATATACTTCAATAATAAATGAGGGGACCACTAAGATGCTGCAACTAGTTCAAAGGATAATTCAAAGAAAACACTCACATAGGTTGCTAAGAATGTTCAAATGGATTCAGAGAGATAGAGGCAATGTGACCAGAGTACAAATCAGTGGCATTCCACTAGACAGAAGTTATTTCATTTCTATAGACAAGAATCCTTTACCTTAATAACAATTTTCTACCCATTAAGAAATTATGCAGTAATTCAAAAGCAATGAGAAGTGGACATACTCTGAAGAACGAGCTGGACAGGCCACACAGCAGCTCATTTCACTGCCATTTCAAAGTCTTTAACCTTCTTTCCTGACAACAGTGTGCGAAATCAGTAATGCTAATTGTAAAACACAGTTATGCATGTGCGGCAACAGTGTGAATATAATTTTTTTCCTTTAATATCAAAACAATTGAAAGGAGAAAAATAAATTATGCATATGATTTCATGGAAAGAATTCCTTTAGTTTATCTGTTTATGATTTTCTTTCAGCTTTATGAAAGTATAATTAAAATATAAAAGTTATACTTTTTAAGGAGTATAACTTGAATTTTGATGCCTAAGAGATCTGTTCAGAAAGTATTCGGCCATGTAATATGAAAAATAGAATTAACAATGTCTGGATACTTTCTGGACAGACAGACATACACACACACACACACACACACACACACTCAGAGTGTAAAATGATCAGACCAGTCAAGCAAATTAGCATATTCATTATCTCACATAGTTTCCATTATATGTATTCATTTATTTTTGTGTTAAGAACCACAAAAATTTACTGTAAGTATAGCAAATTTTAGGTACACAGTATATTATTAACTATTCACATACATTAGATCTCCAGAACTTATCCATCCTGTATAAATGAAACTTCACACCTTTTCACCATCACCTCCCCATTTCCCCTTCCTTCCAGCCCCTGCCAACTCTCTTCTTCTGTGAGTTTGACTATTTTAGAGTGTCTGCTTGAATTTTATCATGCAGTTTTATTTGTGTTTCTTTGTCTGGCTTATTTGACTTGGAATAATATCCTTTAGCTCTACCCCAAATGTTTGCTATTTTTTTATGTCATTTTATTTTTTATTTAATTTTTAATTAAAATTATAACTGTATACAAGTGTGATGATTTGATATATGACGTGGAATGCTTAAATCAAACTGATTAACTTAACTATCACCTCACTTACCAATTTCTTGTTGTAAGACATTTAACATTTACTCTTAGTTATTTTGAAATATACCCTTGCATTGTGCACATTAGGCAAGATCTCACCAAATGCCCTCCTGCTTCCATTCATTCACTCTCCTCCCTCATCTTCCCCTCTTCTCCCCTCCCTCTTGCTAGACTATATTTGTGTTTTATCATTCATATAACTGTATAAGTGTTTATATATTGCTTTCATAATAGTATTGAGTACATTGGATACTTTTTTTCCATTCTTGAGATACTTCACTAAGAAAAATGTGTTCCAACTCCATCCAGGTAAACATAAAAGATGTAAATTCTCCATCTTTTTATGACTGAATAGTATTCCACGGTATACATATACCATAAATTGTTAATCCATTCACGGGTTGATGTATTTTGGTTGGTTCCATGACTAGGCAGTTATGAATATGTTTGCTATTCAAATGACGCTCCAGCTACGTGTGACCTGTGAGACAAAAGGAAATTATGACCGAGGGGTGTTATATTTTGACTTGATCTTTTCTCTTGCCCCATCCTATCACTTACCTACAGTCTAGTGTTGTTTAAAAATAAAGAAGTGTCGGGCAGCGCCTGTGGCTCAGTCGGTAAGGCGCCGGCCCCATATACCGAGGGTGGCAGATTCAAACCTGGCCCTGGCCAATAGCTGGGCGCTGTGGCGGGTGCCTGTAGTCCCAGCTACTCAGGAGGCTGAGGCAAGAGGATCACTTAAGCCCCAGGAGTTGGAGGTTGCTGTGAGCTGTGTGAGGCCACGGCACTCTACAGAGGGCCATAAAGTGAGACTCTGTCTCTACAAATAAAAAAAAAAAAAGTGTCTAGTTTAAAAATAAAAAACAGTCTAGTGTCTAGTTTAAAAATAAAAAAACCTTTGCTTTCTTTCTATTCATATTTTACTAAATTAAACAATATTCTATAACTATAAAGGGGAAAAATATGCGACCTATATTTCTGATTCATTACTGCATTACTACTATGGCCTGAAAGTTTTATATCCATACAGAACTCACACATTGGTGAATATAAGGATTAGCCAATGTGATGGTATTTGGGAGATTAACCTTTGAGAGGTAATTAGGTTTAGATGAGGTCTACAGAGTGGAGTCTCCCAGAATGGTCTTAAGGCCCTTATAAGAAGAGGAAAACACCAGAGTTCTCTTTCTGACTGATGACAAGAAGATAGCGATCTGCTAACTGAGAGAGGGGCCCTTGTCAAGCACCAAGTCATCTAGCACTTTGGTCTTGGACTTCCCAACCTCTAGAACTGGGAAAAATAAATTTCTATTGTTTAAGCCACACATTCTGTGATATTTTGTTATAGCAGCTCAAGCTGACTGAGACAATTACCCCTTTAAAATTTTTCTAACACTAAAAATTTAATCATTAATGGAAGAATTATTTTTCTGGACTATACTAGTGGTTACATGAACATATAAATTGGATAAATTACACAGAACCATACAAACACATACACAAAAGTATAAACCAGCAAAATTGAATAAGATCTGTTGTCTACCTAATAATATGGTACCATGTTAATTTTCAGATTTTGATATTATACTTCATTTAGATAAGATGATGATATTGAGAGAGAATGGGCAAAGGTCTCAAAGTACTATACATAATATTTTTGAAACTTCCTATTAGTCTATAGTTAATTTTTTTAAGTTTGATGAAAGGTCATCATGTGTTGAGAATATAAGTAGATGATTGGTAGAATGTGCTATAAGGTTTTTGATGAATATTTCTGGAAGATTAGTATAGGAACATAAAAGCCTGTTAATTAAAGTGAGATGTAGTTATTGATGAATGGAAGCCCTTAATCTGCTAACGGTAGATATGGAAGTAGTGAAAAAGGTAAAGTATTAGAAATTGCCCTACATTCCTTTCCTTCCGTGGTCACTGCATGTCTATTTCAATGTTCATGGATTTTCCTCCAATCTCCAATTTGTTTCCTCATGAAATCAGTTTACTCCACTCTCATCTCAAATGACTAAACCCCACTTCTCAACTTTAATCACTTGGAGCACTGGTCTTCAGCATATTAATAACAGACAGGCCAAGTAATTTGGACTTTTTTTATTCCTTTTTAAAAGTTCGTTAATATGCTCAAGTGTATTATAAATTTTCAAGAGGTGTAGGAGGACCATAATAGTTTTCCTCCCCTGTCTTCCTGGCAGTGGAGTTGTATAAGACAAAGACACCAGTTTCCCAAATTTCTTTGGGCCAGACAATATTATAATTTTCAGTCAAAATCACTTATAGTCAAAATCTACACTCAAGTTATGGCCCTCATTTCAGGGAATTTCTGCAGAGGGACAAAATCTAAATTTTTTACTGATATACACTATCTTTTTGATATGTCACCAGAAAAATAGCACTAGTCATGTAATTGAAGGGGAAGCTGTTATCACAGTCATAATTCTAAAACAAAGTGCATAGCTGATTTTGTGTTTTTAACAGCTTACTCTTTCTGCTGGGCAATTGACCACAGAAGTTAATGTCTTGACTATAAAATTGATTTCAGAGACTTCACTATCTGTGTTCTATAGACATTGTGAGGTGAATAGGTGCCATTGGCTGTTCATATTCTCTAGCTTATAAACTAAATTTGAAAAATGCTTTAGCCTTGACAATTTTAGGGTGATTTACCACGGTCTATTATTATACTAGGGAGAACAGAGAAAATTGTCAACCATATTTAGTATGTCCACAGGAGCTGCAAATTTCATTCTGGGAGAATGATGTGGAAATGTTTTCTTAATCAGGTGTCAACACTGGAGAGAAATGATTAGGATAGCAAGTTTACATTTACCCAAGTTGCAAGATGGAATTCCATTTACCTAAGTTGCAAGATGGAATTCCATTTACCCAAGTTGCAAGATGGAATTCCATTCAGCAAGTTTTTCATTTTCAAATTCTAGAGAGGAAAAGTATATGAGTATGAAATCTAAAATGATCTGCATTTTGCTTTCCCACTTCCTACTTTTTATCACATGGTCTGGTATTCTGCCTGGGATAGTCTCACCTTTTCCCCAATACTTTTCCCTTTTGCTAGGAGTTTTAAATGACAAAGAGCTTAATTATACACTTCATCTCACCTGCATCATGCATTTGTTCCTCGGTATTTGTTAGCAAACATAGAAGGTAGGGTTGAATAATAAAATATTTACACATAGAATGACCTAATCTCATTTTCTGGCTTTATAAGTTTCTGTTAAAACACTTTTCAATAGATTCCTTAGCTTAGCTCTCTATTTTATCTTAAAAATTAATTAATTCATAGGGCTATTATAATTTACTCTTAGTTATTTTGAAGTGTGCCCTTGCATTATGCACATTAAGTGAGATCCTACTAGATGACTCCCTTCTCTCACCAATTGCCCTCCCCTCCCTTCTCTTTCCTCTCCCCTCCCTCTTGATAGATTATATTTTTTGTTTTATCTTCATATGAGTGTATAAGTGTTCATATATTTATTTCGTAATAGTATTGAGTACATTGGATACTTTTTTTTCCATTCGAGATACTTTACTAAAAAGTATATGTTCTAGCTCCATCCATTTAAACATAAAAGATGTAAAGTCTCCATCTTTCTATGGCTGAATAGCATTCCAGATTTTGAATTTATTGAAGTACAGTGTTCAACACGTCTTTGTTCTTCTGAGCACGATCCCATTGATACACAATGTGATTGTCATGTGTTATCAATTAGTATTCCTATATTTGTCTCCTTTTAGCAAGCAGGAGGAATATTGACTAGACTTTGGTTGACATTATTAAGACTCCCAAAGGGCATCATTATCTCAGCCATGAGCAAACCAAATTTTGCCTTCCCTACTATGCATAAAATAAATTTTATGTTCCAAAATTTACTTGTAACTAAACTAATATATTTTATTTCCTAAATCTTTACTAATTATTGTGTTGGGCCAGACTAAAACATGTAAAATGCATAAGACTTCCTTGAAAGAATCATTCACCTGCTGAATACTACTCTGGACTAAGCCCTCTTAACTACTGCAGTATATGATGGGAGCCACCAGAAAGGCAAGAAAATCACTAACCTTGATACACAGTGCCGCATGGCACACACTGGGCTATCAGCTTAAGTAGAGATCCTACAGATCAGTCCTTACTCTACCAGGATTCTTTTGGGAATGCCAAACAGGACATTGCTTATTAATGTTCCTGAAACTCAAAATGAACGAGCACCATGAGTTATCTATCATCTTTGCCTGTTGAATTTTAAAGTCTTTCCAATTTGGATAGAAAACATAGGCACATTGCTTTCTCTCTGATGAAATCGGAGAATTGATACTATCCAAAGGAATCCTGCTTGTGAACAGGCATATGTTCCTGAATGGCAAGGAATCTTTGGTAAGTCATAAACTGATTATTAACAGTAACTGCTTCTTCCCAAAATTCAAGAAGAACTAGGAAAGTTCTAGTAGTAGGTATAGAGGTATATATAAGGATCAAGCCCCTCAAAAAAGACAGAAGAGTCAGGGCTGCTGGGTCTATTGACCAGCTGACATCCTGAATTGTGTCTGTATTCTTAAGTGTCCTCTAGGTAACAGGATTACTTGATCATTAGAATGTCACACTCAGGGTCCCCACTTGGATTTCATCACCTAGAGGATGAGCTGAGGTTTTGTGCATTAGAAACATTCCTTAGAAAATTTAAGCGTTTAGATGATTATGTATTTTTTTTTCTTGTACATTAGTCTGCTGTGAGAGTGAATCCATTTAAACTAAGCACATGAGATTCCTGAAGAACTGCGTGGACACCACGTCTATCTAAATCCTCATCTCTATTTCCTTAAATGTAACAAAGAGATAATGATAGTATTTACATCACAGAGTTATGATGAGGAGAAAATGATCTGACATGTGAAACAACTAGAAGAGTTCCTTGAATATATAAAGTGTTGTGTAAATGTTAACTTCATTGCACTATAAATGTATGCAACTCATGGCCAAGAAATAAACGTACATGTACGCTTTGAAGTCATTCTCAGAATGGGTGAGCAATTAACAAACACCATATTCTTTTATGTATCTTGCAATGAAATATTTACTCTCTCAATTTGTAAACACTTTAAATATCCACTAAAGCATAAAATAGTATATGCCATTCCCTCCCAAATATCGTAAAATAAATGAATATGTTTCAATGTACTTCCTATATATACACAGATGTTGCCAAAAAAGTGTATACATGTTTTATGAGATAAAAAATTGTATAAAATTATAATACTCAATATATACTGATAACAAAAAATGAATATCACTCACATTGCACGTTGAGCATCTTTTGTAATTGCAAAAGTCAAACATGACTTGAGTATTACAAATTTAATACAGCTTTTCCCTTCTTAAAATGTGTATACATTTTTGGCACTTTCTATATGTGTGTGTGTATTGGATGTAACCTAATTCATTTTCTTAATGGTTTTTTTGTCCATTTTAAAAAGTATTTATTTTATTTTACAATCCTTCCAGGTAGGTCTACCTAACTGTCATTAAATCCTGGCATTTATCTGTATCTTCCTTTCTCTAGGCCAACATATTGCTCTATATAGGCTCATCTTTATATATTAATATCCACTCTCACATAATATGGAATGTGACTATCTGCAACATTCCTTTGAAACTTATTATTTGTTCATCAATTTTCAATTGCCTGAAGAAAATAATTTGGTATCTTCTTTACTGGTTATAAACACAGTCCCCAGGGGCCATTAAAACTTCACACCCTATAAATTTGATAGCAGATTACTTTATGAAAGTATTTGGGCTGAAATTTCCATCTTCTTAGCTAATGGAAGTCCACTTATCTAAGGCATTCCATTCTCGTCCATCTGGTAAAGAGAGTCAAGCAGAATTATTTTTCCATAAAAACTCATTTGATTTTTATGGAGTTTCCTGATCATACAATGGATATCTTTGTCTTTTATGCACCATTTATATCAAACACATTAATCATTAGTGAATATAAGCATATGCTTTATTATAATATGGCAAGCCACATTATGAATGACCTACAAAAGAATCACAATAAAATACAATAACAAGAAGAAAGAAAAGAACTGTATTTCAGCATCCTGGAAAGGATTCTCTCAGTCACAAATTAAGCTGATGATGATGGTCAACTGCTTTGAGTATGCAGTAATCGTCTGAAATATAAGACAGAAGAGGAAACTGGCTTTCGGCTATAAAATACAAGTATGCATATTAATGATAGTACTACTATATTTAGTTGAAATTAAACAACATACTAAGGAGATATTCTTATGCAAATTGTAGAGCAGAAGGGTATGATAGTTGGCAATCAAAAAACATTACACCCACAGGGTCACAGCACATGAGTCATTAGGCCAACAGTGATGTTCAGTCATCTTTTAACCAAAAAAAAGCCAGAAATCATACTAATTTCAGGATAGTCTCTAGACTGTGAGTTCAATAAATTCCAATCTCTAAGTTGCACATTTGGTGGTTTCCAAAGCTTGAGTTACAACCCCAGCTTCTTGCTGCCCCAACTACTTCTCTCCTGGGAGTAGCCAGTCAACTTAGTATAGACCAGTCTACAGGCTCAGGGTCTATAAATCAACTTAATGCCTCTTCAGAGCCTCCAGGAGATGCTACTGTCCCTCACATTCATTTAGTACAAACTTGTTTCAGGAACTGAGCCAGCTACTTAGTTTCTCTCAGGCACACATGTTTTGCTATTATACGATTATAAAAAAATGGTCGAAGTTAAGAAATTAAAATTTTGCATGTCAGATAATAAAAGTTACACATAAGAATAATTGTGAGGCTATTTCATGTACTCTTTTTATTCTACAATGAGACAGAAACATTGCTATTTAATAAACTTACCTTTTAAGAATACAAATACAAACATTTTTCCTTAATTTTTTGGAGTTATTAGCTTACTGTGGTTGCATTTTTTTAATATGAAAAATTACTATTTGAACAACTCTAATTGTTGATTTTGCAAAAAGTAATCTGTAAAACCAGACCAAGGATGGCTCATTTGTACAAGCAGAAAAAATTCTATTAAAATAACGTCAAATTGGAGAATTATTATTTTCTACATAAAATATTAAGAAGATACAAAATAGCTCAGACTGCATCCATTTAAAGGCTTTATTCAGCTTTGCATAGTAGCTTAAGGGAACTACAGAATAGCAAAAGTAACTGTATTTGATGTATTATGACACACTTCCTCTAAATCACTTACTGTGTCTTAAGATACTTTCATTCGTTTTCTACAAGACATTGATAGATATAAATAGAGATAACTAGATCAACTTTTCCTCCAAAAATTGACTTAGGTTGTAGTGTGAACAATCGATTAGAGGATCATACAGAAGTTAAGAGTTGGCCTTGGAGTTCAAGCACAGGCAGTATGTTCCAAAGGACTATATCTTAACCATACTGCTCAACTTTCTCCAATGAAAATGGTCACTAAAACCAAGTAAAATATATTAATGACTAAGAAGGGGGCCTGAGATGACACCCTGAGACAGATTAAGGCATACCTCCTTTAGGGATAGGACCATTTCTTACTCACCTCCACATCCTCATCTCTCACCATAGAGCCTGTACTTCAGTGCATGCTTGCTGAATTCTCTTGAAATGGATTTCTCTAGCTTTCAAATGCTACATTAATCTGTGATGGTTCAGTTTAAAAAGTGTTAGGTGCTGTTGAAACTGGGGAGACTTCCCAGTTTACATGCACCCACCAACACACTTCCCCACACATATAAACACACAGTGTCTAGTAGTAGTTGAGTAATGAGTTGCTTAAAATCCAGGGAGGACATTTAAATTGACTTCTCTCCAACACTGACCATCTTTGACTACTTTCCTTTGTTTGTCACACAAATTTAACTTGACTCTGATACTTTCCTGGATATTTCTCCTTGGTCTTTTGTGGGCTCCTTTTCCTTTGCCAGTTTCTTAAATGTAAAGTTTTTTCAGAGTGTCATCCTAGACTCCTTTCTCTTGTCATTCTACATATTTTCCTTGGCGTTAATGACCATCTTTATGGGAAGAAGTTCGGCATTTCAGTTAAGACCACAGTCTGTTAGAACATACTAGACAGGGTTGAACCCCAGGGTCCTCTCTTACTTCTATGTGACCCTCCAATCTGTTGTTCACACTGAAACCAAAGTCAATTTCTAGGAAGAAAATTTGATCTAGTTATCACTATATTAATATTTATTAATGTGTTCTCATTGTTTTATTTCAATTTCCTTATCTAAAGCAATGGGGAAAGGTGAGTTTTAGAAGCCAGAGATTTGGGGATCTGAGAAAGATAACTGTAAGTCATATAATATCCTAAGTAGGATCTAGGGCAATGCCCTCAAGTCAAAAAATACTAATTTATTCTGAGGCACAACACAAAGATATTCACACTAAGCTCAAAAAATAAAGGATATGCGTGATTTCCATTAATTTGAGCCAAGCAATTCTATCTAAAGAGACTAGCTTACATCATCTTTAACTGCCAAGTTAATTCTAAATAAAAACTTTTTGCTTTCAAAGTTTTATGGATCTTAGAAGTATGTTCAACACCCCACCATGGCTTACAAAGCCCACTGTAATTGGGCTCTGCATCACCTGTCTCCAGCATTGCCTTTCATCTATCCTCTTCTGACTCTTCCCTGATGCTGAGCTTCTCAAAACAAGCCTTCTTTGCTAAACTCTTCTGCCTCTAGTCTTTATCTTGGCTGAAATAATTTGGTATCTTTGAAAGATCAATTTAGGATATAAAGACTACAGGCATGAGATAATTAAGGGTCAGATCATCGGATGACTTACATATCATACTTGTGAAATTGAATTTGAGTTTGAAAAGGCCAACATAGACTTTCAGAAAAACCTTTCTGAAAAATGCACGTGAAATGAAGTTGAGATAGGCAAGACCAAGCTCAGAGGCACACCGATAAATAACTGCAATTGCTGAGGCAAAAAAAGATAAATTAAAGCAAGATCAGAGGCTTCAGGGAAAGCAAAGGGCTTTAACATGTTTTAAAGACAAAAATTGCAAGGCCAGTTGATCTAAGATTGGAGGTGGGACGTAAGGAAGAGGATGGTATAGATACCTTTCAGGAATCTTGTTTTCAGAATTGCATAGATGGTGTTTTGAATCTAAAACAGGGTGCAAAGGAACAGAAGAAAGTCATACAAGGTGCTGATTGAGATGACAGTTGATTCTGCTGGCCTTACTGCTATTAAACATCCAAGGAGAAGTTTTGAGATACACAATGGAAGATGTATGTCAAATGAAAGTTTGGAAGTCTGGGGCAGCATAAGCTAGGAGATATTTAGGGATGACAATGACATTAATCTCCTCATTTACCACTAAGAATTTACTAAATAACAGCTATTAACTTGTGCTATTTTTTTTTTTTTTTGATGTAGGGTCTTTTTTTGAGGTAGGTGTCATCAAAGCTCACTGCAACTGCGACTTCAAACTCTTGGCCTCCAATGGTCCTCTTGCCTCAGCCTCCTGAGTAGCTGGGACTGTGATTGTGCATTACAATACCAGGCTAATTTTTCTATTTTTTTGTTATAGAGAGGGAGTCTCCCTCTTGCTTATGCTAATTTTAACCAATCTTGACCTGAAGATTCAGTGTTAAATAAGAAAGAATACAGTTATTTCTTGTTCCCCACTCCTACCTGAGAGATTACAGTTTAGAGGGGTGCCACTCAAAGACTTAGTCATAGTGATCTTACCCAACATACAATTTGGGTCAGTGGAAATTTTTACTCATTTAAGATTTCTTTTTCATTAAATTTTAGAATATTAGAGGATACATGTTTTGTTTACATGTTTTGTTTTTGTATAGTTTGAGTTAAAATTATAAATGCGCCCTTCACCTAGTTAGTATGCACTATACCCAGAAGGTGTGAACTTACCCCAGCCCTTTCTCCCCTCTCCCCAGCTTGATTACCACTGAAATTTACTTTTATATGTGCACTTATGTGTTGATTGATTAGTTATAATTTGGTATTTAGTGCATGTGTTTGTTTGTCCAGTCCTGTGATGTAGGCAGTCATGCATCCATTTATGTGTTGATATATACTACTTATCTCATGGCTAATTGGTGAACTTTCATGGACTGGATTTATTTAACACTGTTTTAGTCTAGAGGAGGGTCTAAAAAATAAATATTTAAAATGTTAGAGTTACTTATATTCCTTAGCTTTGGGATGGAGTGTTCTGTGTATGTCTGTTAAACTCAGATGTTCTAGGGTCACATTTAAGTCCTATGTATCTTTGTTCAGTTTCTGTTTAGAAGATCTGCCCAGCTCTGTAAAAGGGGTATTAAAGTCCCCTACTATTGTGTGTTATAGGATATAATATTGCTCAGACTAAGTAAAGTCTGTTTCATAAATCTTGGAACATTTAAATTAAGGTCTGTTTCATAAATCTGGGGGCATAAATGTTTAAAATTGAAATGTCTTCTTGTTGTAACATTCCCTTGACCAAGTCTAGGGAATGGCACAGCCCAGTGTGGGGCTTTGCCTACAGGGCCATGGGTACAGTCCTGGACTGAGACCATATAGTAGGCACTTTACTTAAGAGGATTGTGGGATCCTCTAGCACGTCTCAGGACCCCTTTTACTTCTCCAATATTAGAAATGTTTTCTATATGAAAGTTGAAATAGCACTTATAGATCAACTTCTCAAGGAAGTGATATTGGAAATCTCATCGTGAGAAGCCCCATTTTTTCTTCATTGCCTCATTCCTTTAGGATTCTTGGACCAAGTGGGCTAATGTTGGGATTAATTAAACTTCAATAAAATTAAAAAAAAAATGTTAGCGTTAAAGAGATGATAAGAATCACAACAGGGGAACCTAATTTATCCGGAAATATGGTGGTTAGAAAGTGAGGAAAGGCTTAGTTATTTTAGTCCAGATGAAGAAAGAACATTTAAGACAAAGCATGAGCTATTTCCGTGAGGAACAAAGGCCAATGCATTTGTGAAAGAGGGAATGATCACTGCATGAAGATGAAGTTAGGGACATGGGCAGAAAGTGATTGTGCAGCCTTGAAGATCCAATAGAGGATTCATGCTTCATCCTCAGTATGTGAGAATGCAATCAGGTAGCTGTAATCAGGAGAGTGACAGGACCAGCTTTTTGTTTTAAGAAGACCAATCAGACAGGAGTATAGGGAAATGATTAGAGAAGACTTTTTTTTTTTTTTTTTTAAGAGGCAGGTGATTAGGCACCTTTTCAGCCATCCCACCAAAGAAGGAGACAATTTTAGACCAGAGCAATTGTTCCCCTCCAGAGCTGATTTCCTTCTACCCATAGGATGGGTGGAAATGTTGCTTTAAAGATGCAAAAATATTTTTTTCATTTTCCTATGGAAGAGTTAAAGTTTAATTTTATATACATAAAACCTTGTCACCCTTATAAAACCTCCAAACATAAATGGCAAGAAAGTAGTTGGCTAGTAGCTCTAGAATTAAAAAAAAAAGAAAGAAAGAAAGAAAAAAAGAGAAGAAAACAAAATGTATGGACTGAAAATACAAATTTGCTTATTCGACTGTCACAGAAAATAGATGAAGTTTTAAGCATTGGAAAGGAGGTGCCTTCTCTACAGAGAGAATACTTCCAAAGAACAGCCCCAAGTCGTAAGGAACATTATGAACAAACAAGAACACAAGCAAACGTAGCAAGGAATTAGGTGAAGGTTAAATAGAAGGCCAGGACTGCTATAGAAGTGTTATAGAAGCCCATGGGTGAAAATGTTTCAAAAGTAACACAGACACCCGTGTTGAATGTGTTAAAACATTTGCATGGGATCATCCTAACAATGCCCATTGCATCAGGCAGAATCAAGGCCACTGATGACCTCAGGAAAGTAATTTTGGAATAGTGTTAAGTGCAAGGTGGTATGGAAAAGAGAATGAGAAGTGAAATGAGAAGCTGCACAACTCTTCAGAGAATTCTTACTTATACAGTAAGAAGAGCTAAAAAAAAATGGGGGAAATGGTTCTATTTAAATATTTGGTTAGAGGGAGATGGAGCATGTCTATAAGGCTGAGAAAAAAGAGCATTTAGAATGGATGAGAGTAAAACAATTGGAAAGAGAGAAATAGTAATTGTGGAGGTGATTTGCTTGGGGTGGGGATGAGGGACAAAGATTAAGGATCATCTCCAGCACTCACACGTTTGGTGAGAGATTTTACTTTTTAGAATAAGCATATTGATATAGTCTGAGTGAGAAAGATGCAGCATCTCAAATGAGACATTCAAAATAACAAATTAGGAAAACCTACTCACAAGAGCATATACAAATATAAAATTCATGACAGAAGGCTGTGTTTATGGCAAAACAAAGTAAAATGGTAGAAACCTATCTTTTAAGGTTTATGTATAGGAACACATTGGACTACAGAGCCCGAAGCCTGGATTCCAATCCCAAGGACACAGCTGTCTGAGGGCATAACAGTTTCCTCAAAGGAAAAATTATTATTCTATGCTATACTTACAACTCCTCCAGCAAAGTCAGAAACATGTTATGAAGCCTTAGTGTGGCATCCAGGGAAGCTTTTCAGACCAAGACAGCTTCACAAAGAGGTGACATGAAGGGATGCAAAGTATTTTGGCAAAATGTCCTAATTTATTAAGTATTTAGACATAGTATTTGACCTATCTCGAAGTTTGTGGGTGTATGTAGGTATATGTTAATATCTTTAATAAATATATTTAAATGTGTTGAAATCCTCAGATGAATGTTTTTTAATTTATTTAATAAAGAAATGGTTTTCCATATTTCAACCTACTGTATTGCCTTAGATAAAATAGGTGGCCTATTAAATTATTTCAGAAGAGACAGTAGTAGTTTCTGTTTTTAGTACAGTATTCAAAGTTCCAAAAAGAATGCATGGACATTTTTAATTTTTAAAAATTGTGGATTTTTTTTTTGTTTTTATTAAAAGTATTCAAAGTTAGAGAAATGTTAAAATATCTGACATTAATAGTAGCTACAGTACACCATTTGATATATCTCCTATATAAAATAACACTGATTTGCCTGCAGGAATGGAAGAAAACTAATTAAAATACTCTGATGCCACAGTGATTTGGGAAATTGGTAGATGGCTGATCATGATGGAGAACTGGAGCTAAGAGAAATGTTTGGTGTATGTGTGTGTATTTAGTATCTGTGACACAATGACGGAAGCCACAGTTAAGATACTACTGCAGCGTAAAGTTATATCCAGACTTGTGGCTAAACTAACTGACCACCCCTTTCCAGTTATGATTTCTTTGATCCCATTGTTTTCTGTGATGGGAAGACAACAAGCGCACATTTCCAGTGGAAGAACTACACGATTTCTGACCTTTTTCTATGTTCTAGGTGGCTTGATAGTTTAAAAGACCCTGGATTACTGGTTATGATTAACTTGGGGATGAGATTTAATTATGAGAGATAATGTTTATATTCCTTTAATATTTCATTAAATGTAACTTGAAAGAATGATTATGCCCCCGTACATATACTTATTTAGGATGGAAGTCAAACTAAAAAGTTAATGATCTGATATCTTTATGCATTTTTAAATAATTGTTAAGTGCCCACTATGATTTGCCAAACACTGGGTCTAGGCGCGGTGCCTCTGACCCTGCAGGACCCTGGGCACTGCACTCTCCCCCTTGGGGGAGAGCCCTGCAAGCTGAATGCTGCTCACCCTGCATGGTCCGCCTCAAAAGACATTGCTTACAATTCCTCCACTGTGTGTGTGTGTGTTGCCAAGATGGACTCATTTATAAAATAATGAGATTCTTGTCCCTGAAGAGTTAAAGCCTTGTGGAGGTGAACACCTGTTGGACAGGAGTTTGATTTTGGTCTTGAGGGATGAGAAGCATCAACCTAAACAGAAACTCAGAGAGATGGGCTTTCTGAAACAAATGAGTTTATTTGGGAATAGTAGAAAATTACAATTCAGGGTATGTGAGTTATGATGAATCACAGGCATATCTGAGGGCTCCGAGCAAAGGGGAAGCTTATGAAGACAAAGAGAAGAAGTCCATACGCTGCACTGAAATGAGATTCATAGAGCACAAGCCGATGGGAGGAGCTGACATTTAGTCCCGTGGGGACAGCCTCAGGCTCGGGAAGTGTTCTTGCAAGCACGTCACCCCAAGTACAGCAATTTTGAAGACATTCTTGCAATAAATTCTGTTGTAATACAAGGATATGTATTTAGGGGGTTCTTGTTCACCATCTCTGTTAACTCCATTTTGTTAGAGTTTGACAAAAGTGACTCTATTCTGGTAACGCCAGCTTTCAAGGGAGGTTATGCAGCTATGGGAGGAAAAGAAGGGAACAATGCAGTTAGTAGACATTTTTGAGCAAAGCAAAGGTAGTGCCAGAAAAGCAAATCTACAGGAGATTAGAAAAAATAATCAGCTACAAAACAGTTTAAAAAGATCAAATTACATAAATAGCTTTTTGCTTTCCAATTTTTTAAAGACGCTTTAAGGCAGAAGTGGGATATGCTAATAAGTGAAAAAGAAGGCTTTTCTAATTCCAGGGCTTTTTTTCACCATTGTTTTTTTTTTTACAGTGTTAAAGATAACTTTAACTACTTCACATGTAGGTGAGCTTTATGCTGCTTTGTCTTCTAGAAAAATGAGCAAAAGAGAAGCTCAGCAGGAAGTGAAATGAATTACTCTCAAAGGTGCCAAATTTCTTACTCCCAACTGAGTTGGCAAAAGTTAGCACACTTATTAAAATTCAAGTTTTTGCAAATGTATTTCATTGGTAGTCAACTCACTCAAGGCATACCAGTTTTTAGCAATTATTCTCATTGATAGTCTAAGTGTTTGCCAAGGAATTTTCTGCCTCACACTGAACAATCCAATAACTCTTTAGTGGATAAAACACAAGTCACTCAACAATGATAAACTGAATGACAGGACAGAGAGAAGATAATTGGTAATGAACATCTCCATGGTAACTCTGAAGGCTAAGAAAATGATTAAGAAATGGTGCCTTCATTGGCTATATTTGGGGATTTCATAAAAGTGGTAAGAATACCCAGGTATATATATCACATGAAATAGAATACCATCATGTTGAAATGTTATTTTCTTCACCTGCATATGCAAGTGTTCATGTTGTTCTAGGAGCAGAAATAAAAAGCTTCTCAAGTTGACCACATAGTAATGTGGTACCTGCCACTTCTAGAGACATCAGTTATGACATGGGGTCCATGACTTGTCTGATCTGTTCCTACAGGTTGCATAACTTCTTTAAGCATCCACGGCCTCATTCCTAATTTGTTTATAGCAATTCTTATCTCATACGATTGTTGCAAAGTATAGATCATACCACACTTTTAAAAGGGCTATACATAATAAGTGCTCAATAAAACATACGTAAATAGTTCGGGATGGGTGGGTACTGATGACAATGAAGAGTACATTGCTGGTAAGAATTCACATACTCATGCTCAAAATACCCATAGTCAAGTTCATTGAAAAGGTGGGGACACTAGACGCATCATGACAAATGTTCTGAAAGCAAACCACACCTTACTTCTAAAAAAAAAAAAAAAAAAAGACAGAAGATAGAAAGAAACTGAATGTCTTCTATAAACAGAATGATTAAACAGCTATTAAGAGCACATGAATGTGTTCAATTATAACTACACCCTAGATTAATTAGTCATTTTATTTCATGAGGAATGGCCAGAGTCTCCGATGTTACATCACACCTGCCAGAGTGAGGGTATATAAACATCACCGGGCTCAGGTAGGAATATTAGAGCATCTCCTCAGCATAGCTCAGCTGAACTCACATCTCCTGTCAACATGTCCTACAGCTTTTTCCCTGGAAACTTCTCCTCCCGCTCCTGTGGGGGCTTCCTGCGCCAATCGGGTGCCTTCTGTGGCTCTTCCTACCCCAGCAACCTGGTCTATAGCACGGACCTCTGCTCTCCCAGCACCTGCCAGCTGGGCTCCACGGACCTCTGCTCTCCCAGCACCTGCCAGCTGGGCTCCTCCCTCTACACAGGCTGTCAGGAGACTGGCTGTGAGCCCACCAGCTGCCAGACGTCCTGTGTGCTGTCCAGCTCCCGCCAAATGTCCTGCTACCGCCCGAGGACCTCCTTGCTCTGCAGCCCTTGCCAGATGACTTACCCTGGATCTCTGGGCTTTGGGTCCAGGAGCTGCTCCTCCCTGGGCTGTGGATCCAGTGGTTTCAGACCCCTGGGTTATGGAGGCTGTGGCTTCCCTTCTTTAGGCTACGGATATGGATTCTGCCGCCCATCCTACCTGGCTTCTAGGAGCTGCCAGTCTTCTTATTACAGACCAACATGTGGATCTGGCTTCTACCAATCAACTTGTTAAGGGCTCCTGATCTTAACTTTGCAATTATCTCTCTCAAAGTCAATCTCAGCTATCATCTGGCTAGAGTCCATATTCTACTACCTAGGAGAGTGATAATTTATTTTAAAATCCTATCAATACTACAATAATTTGTCTCATAGAATATCTGTCTCTTTTTCCTCTGTTTTCTTGAGTTTTTCCCCTTACCCATCCAGTTATGTAACAAGAGGTGATTTGTTTTCTTCAAATAAACTCATTTAATCTGCCATCAGATCACAAATCTTGCTGCTAATTTTCCTTTTAATATGTCTGTGGTGATTTTGGGATTTAAAAATCTACATTTATTTGTCTAAAATGAAAGTTTAATTTGAGGAATAGGAATAGTTTCTCAAAGATTCAAAGTTTTCTGACAACACGGAGTCAGTGCCTGGGAATTGCAGCCAAGTAGAATTAGCTTGTACAAGAGATTAACCTCCACTCTTCCATCCATGGTCATTTCAACCTAATCCAGACACTCACTTTGGTTAAACTACTAATGGTTCTGGTCTAAGCAGGATAGTACCAAGGATAGCAGTGACACTTCAACAATCACTACCCTGACTCTTTTCCGTGAGAATATTGTCAGCATTCTTCCTGTTATCCTCCTTCCCAGACATATATAATCTAGCATGGAATGCTAAAGTCATGACTTGAATTGCAGTAGCTGGGGTAATGAAACAAACGTTTTAGGTATGGATGAAATTAAATATGTATGCATTCTCATGTTATAAATGGAATGTAATTTCTAAAGGTTATTGTTTTTTTTTTTTGATTTTGGCCAGGGCTAGGTTTGAACCCACCACCTCTGACATATGGGACCGGCGCCCTACTCCTTGAGCCGCAGGCACTGCCCTAAAGGTTATTGTTTTATATTGATGGTTAACTCTCTCCTCCTTTTCTTGGGTCACTATAAGGTCATATCTTTTCATGGGAGAAGTACCTGAGAACTACGTAAAACATAGCAGTGTCATGAGTAGGTGATCTGGACAGAGAGGGCTAAGACATTACATCTTGATATCCTGGGCTTAGATCTGGATGTAATAAGTAGGTAGTCCATTACATTCTCTTATGAAGGAGAGTACAATCATCTAAATTTTCAAATATATCAGTGTAAATAAAAATATATAAGCAGATGTGAGTAGCTCTTTGGGCATTGGTCTCACAGTTGCTTTTCACCACTCTCTTCCTCCTTAGGGTAATCGGATTTTGTTTGCATATCTCTCATATACACACAGCCCTGTAAGTGAACATGACTATGCTCCAGTTTTTCACTTGAATCTGGCTAGTCTACAACACCCCCATCCCAACTAAAAGTGATTGATTCAGGAATGAGCTTGTGATCTGACTTAAACCCATGAGAAATAAGAGAGAGACGCTTCTGATGAAGTTCTCCAGTGGAGTTTCTTAAACCAATCCTCTCTGACTCTGGACTTTGTCACCTTAGCATCTTGTATCATCATGGGTATGGCCTGACAATTAAACCTTCAAAAAGAAGAGGCCAGAACCCCCAGAAATGCACATGAATAAAACCTGAACCATCTCACTTCTTCTGGATTTTGTTTTACATACACTAGTAAAACTTCTTATTGGTTAATCATTTTTGAATCAAAATTTCTATTATGTGTACTTGACATGTTTCTAAATGAGGTACTAATTTACGATCTTAAGCAATCTCCTTCTCAGTGAAGTCTTCTTAGTGTAATCCAGTTTTTTGTTTGGGGAGAACAGAGTCTCATTTGTCATTCTGGGATTGAATGCCAGCATCATAGCTCACAGCAACCTCAAACTCCTGGGCTCAAGTGATCCTACTGCCTTAGCTCCTCCAGAAGCTAAGGCACCCACCATGATACCTGACTAAATGTTTTGGTGTTTTTTTGTTTGTTTGTTTGTTTTTTAATTAGAGACGGGATCTTGCTCTCGTTCAGGCAGGTCTCAAAATCCTGAGCTCAGGTGATCCAACCACCTTGGCCTCCCAAAGTCCTGGGATTATAGGCGTGAGCTACCAGGCTTGTCCTAGCTTAATGTAATTTTAAAAGTCTTTTACACCCACTTCTTCCCTCTCCAGCCCCCTTTTCTCCATTGCCTTTCACCAATATACACTCCATCAATGGTACGTGCTCCCATTTCTTTGAACACATTATGCAGAGTTAAGCTTATAAAAAGCCTACTACCTCTAGAAGAAATGTCATCTCCATCCCAGCCTTCGAAGTTCACAATGATCCAATTTGAGCTACTTCACTCACCCCTTTGAACTACTCCACAGTTAACAGAGTTGATGATTCCCTACACAATTCTAACATTATACATACTTATATATTTTAATTGTGAAGTTTCTGCTTTTAATATTAAATTAAAAATAATATTTTAATTAGCACTACTTTTTGTTTGTTTATTGTTATTGTACATAAATGGACACAACAGAATCTTGACTAACAGAATCTCGCCGGTGGGAAATACAGGCATAGCTCAGTGAGAGTGCACATTCCAGACAGCTGCAAAGACTTGAAGGTTATAATTACTCCTTGCTCCATGGCTGCAGAATGGATCATGTTAGCAGGAAGGCAAGCATTAATCTGCTTGTACATCTTCATTAAAGTTCTTGAGTGAATAGGTGCATTGTCAATAAGCCGTAACATTTTGAAAAGAATCTTCTTTTTTTTTTTCTGAGCATGCAAAAAATCATACAGGTATCAACAGTGGGTTTAAAATATTCATCAAATCATGCTATAAACAGATGAGCTGTCATCAATCCTTTTCTTAACATTTATAGAAAATGGCAGAGTGGACTTAACATAAATCATAAGGGTCCTAGGGTTTTCAGAATGGTAAATGAGCATTGGCTTCAACCTAAAGTCCTGTGCTGCATCATCCCATAACAGGAGAGTCAGCCTGTTCTTTGGAGCTTTTTTTTTTTTTTCCTTTGGAGCTTTGAATCCAGGTATTGACTTCTCTTTTCTAGCTATCAAAAGTCCTAGGTGACACCTTCTTCCAATACAAGGCTGTTTCATCTTCCCCTCAAGTTTGTTGTGCAGTGTAGCCACTTTCATCAATGATCTTAGCTAAATCTTTGTAACTTGCTTCAGTTTCTCTCCCAGCTCCTGCTGGTTTAACTTGCACTTTGATGCTATGGAAATTTGTTTCTTTCTTTAAACCTCATGATGAACCAACACCTGCCACAAAGATTTCTTCTGCCTTCATACAGTTAAAGAGAGTAAAGGCTTAGCTCAGAATCAGGTTTTGGCATAATGGAATGTTGTGGCTGGTTCGATCTTCTACCCAGATCACCAAAAATGTTTTCCATATCAATGATAAATCCTACCATTTGTTCACTAATGTAACACTTCTAATTTCTTTTAAGAACTTTTCCTCTGAGTTTACAACTTGGCTGACTGTTTGGGGCAAGAGGTCTAGTTTTTAACCTATCTAAGCTTTCCCCAGGCCTTCCTCACTTAATCATTTAGCCTATTGCAGCTTTCCCCAGGCCTTAATCATTTCCAAATTTGACTTAAAGTGAGAAATGTACAACTCCTTTTTTTTAGTAGTGCACTTAGAGGCCACTGGGTTAATTGGCCTAATTTTAATACCATTGCATCTCAGGGGTTAGAGACCCAAGAAGAGGGAGAATGACAGGGAATGGCCACCAGAAAACTCACAATACTCACAATATTTATTAAGTTTGCTGTCTTACATGAGCACTGTCTGTGATGCCCCCAAACGATTACAATAATAACATCTAAGATCACTGACCACTGTAAGAACTATAATAATAATAATGAAATTGAAATCTTCAGATAATTACCTAAATGTGGCACAGAGATACAGAGTAAGCACATACTGTTGATAGAGCAACCCTCACAGACGTCTCATTGCAGAACTGCCACAAACATTTAATTTGTAAAATACTCATTATCTGTGAAGCGTAATAAAGCAAAATACAATAAAATTAGGTATGCCCATATGGAGGACAGGCTTTCCCCACAGGAATGGTTATATAAAACATTACTTACTCTTAATTTTTTAATTGCCACAAGGACAGCCTTAACACCAGTGATGTATCAACCCCCTCCCCCCCCACAAAAATTCCAAACCTCTGGTGTCATACAAAGAACCTCTGGGAAGTCCTCAATGGCTGGGGCATCTTGGCATGGGTGCAGGGTTACACTGACGTTTTATTGCTAATAGGCCCTCTCTGGATTCCAGCCCATTTTGTAAAACTCTACCCTGAGCTGATAGCCAATGGAAGAAGAGGATTCAATCCCAGAGATGAGCCCTTTTGTTGAGTCTTCAAGAAACAATGATGCCTGTTACGTCAATCAACAAAACCCTAAACCCCCACAGACGTCACCACCTAATAACTATATTGATTTTATCTTATTAGAGGATTGTTCCATTTAAGGCTCTTTTTGCTTAGAAAACAAAAAGAGGGGACATGTGAATAGAAATATAATACAGGAGGACGTTCCAGATGACTGGGGGAAAACGGCCCTGGGCCTCAGCTCCTTGCCACTCAGCAGGCCTACAGTGGCCAATGGGGGTGATATGACATTCCAGTTCTCCAGAATAGACAGAAAACTAGTCTGGGGACATCTGAAATCCAGCACACAGAATATCAGCAGATTTAGAAGGGGATTAAAAATTAACCTTGAGCCGAGACAATTTACTGTAACTGTTCCTCTTCTATCCCCTAAGGCAACTTTGTTTTTTACCTACTTAGTTCTGCCATGGAGAATTGTTCTCTGATTTAGCACCTCCACCCCATGACCTTTTTCATAATCAAAAGACCATCTGTGTGATTGAGTATTGAGACTATTAACCCTTTACTTCTTCATTCTAAACACAAGTCCTAAAATCTTAATAAAACCTCCTGAGATTTCAAGTTGGTGAAGCACCTATCTGCCTTGTTACAAGCTTATATGGTGTCCCTATCTCTGGGTCCCAGCAGACTTTTTCACAGAAATTATGCTTATTGATTTCTCCGAGCTGCACTCTTCTCCCTCTGCTTCCAGACAGTGGGTGGTCAGGGAAGTCCCCTCTTGGGGAATTCTCAGTCTGCTATGTTGTGGCTCCATCCCAACTGCAATATGGATATACTCAATACAAGATCATTGAAAAATAAATGAATGAAAGGAGTTGGGGTTACAGTTCCCAGGATATGTTATGCCAATGACATCAAACATCCATTTATTTTTTTGGTGGAACTCTTTCAAGATAAGCTAATTGTCATTGATCCTTTGATCATCATCACCAAAATTGATTAAGCACAATCTCAATCACACATTACCACAACGGCATGCCCACTCACTTGAAGTGAGATAACTCAAAAACAAATTTACATTACTGTGTCATACAAAAACAGAAAAATAAGTTCACTTGAAGCTAACCACAGAGGCAGGCAAGCACAAATGCATATGGTGAAAGGAGCTGAAACAAGTGTATAAATGCTATGATAAACCATGACAATTACACTTCCAAAACATAATGGAGCAAGGGGTTAGAAAACATGGAGTGTAATGCTCTGATGGTTAAGATACCATGGTTCATTCTTTTCAACAATTACTCACCATTAAGAGCAACATAGTGTGTAATCCACCAACTATTCTTTTTTTTAGAGTATTTAAATTAAAGCTTCATATAATTGAATTGTAATCAATGAAAGACTATCCCAAGAAGTAAAATTATTGAGATATTAGTCTCAAAGAAGAGATGATGTCACATATACTTCCTTACACATAAGATAATATTCTAAAAGAATGTATTATTAGAAACAAAGTTGTCAAAAGACCATTTCCATATACCACAAGATCATTATTATTGTCACAGTGCTATAATTTTGAAGTTTTCCAGAACCTCAACTTTTTTTCTCTATGTATTAAAGTGTCTCAGAAGGGTTATATGGTACTTGAAATATCAGTGATGCTGTGAGGGATTTGTTTCCATCCATACACATTTTACATTTCTTGATTTTTGGGTATCTCAAAACTTTCATAATGACCTGCATATTTCACAAAATGTTATATCTAACAAAATTTAGTCATTTCCCAGCAAACTTTTTTGAAGTAGATTAATGTGTTCTGGGTCACATGAACACACTTTTAATTTATTCTCACAAGTTGCTCTCAACATAAAATTCACAGGAATGGATTGATAAACTGTGGTAAATGAACATCATGCAATATTATTCAGCTATAAAAAATATGCAGATTATGTATATTTTGCAACAACCTAGATGGAATTGGAGACCATTTTCTCCTAAATGAAGTATCACAAGAATGGAAAAACAAACAAAGCATGGGCCCAGTCCTAAACTGGAACTAACACCTGCACGCTCACATGAGAGAAGAACTCAGTGAAATTCAAGTATTGGCGAGGGAGCAAGGGCAAAGAGGTTGAGTATAATTCCACCCAACAGGTACATTACACGGGTATATGGCACAGTGTTTGGGTGTAGGACACACCTACAATTCAACTTTAACCTTACAAAAGCAAACTATGGAGTTTAACTGTACCCCCACGTGAATCTGAAATTCTAAAAAATGCTATAAGATTATTCAGGATTCAGTTGTAGATATCTGGCAGCATGCATGGCAACCCACAGTTTACCACCTTTGGTTTTTTGCTCAATCCCATTAATATTTCATAAGTAATCCTAATAAAGATTAGATGGTCTAAAAAGAAAGTGAAGATTTAATTGAGTAGGTGGATTTGACAAGATATCATTTAATGTCCTTTTCAACTCTAAGATATTAAGATTCTGATAAAGAATTATGGGATGTGACAGCTAAAAAGGACCTTAGAGAGCTTCTCATCTAAACTCCTTACTCGATAAGATATCCCGAGCGGCAGAGTGATTTGTCCAAATTCATGCAGTGAATTAATAGAACCAACAGGGCTGGAAGCCAAGTCTCTTCACTTGTGGTCTAGTACCCTCCATTGCTGTGCAGTGGTTCTATTGGAAACTTCCGAGAAAATGAATAGACTTCAAGAAACTTAGGTCATTTGGCATAGTTTGGTTGATGAGATAAAATTCAGGCAAATATAAAGTATATAAATTGTGGAAGCAATGAGATTAATTGTGTTATTTAAGAGTGACTGGTTTTTATTTTATTTCTGTTTTATTTTAATGTGATTAAACAAGTGATAAGAAGTTCAGCTAAGGTGCATAATCAAATATAAAAGCATTACAAACTGTTTAGCCTTACAATCATGAAGTACTGAGCTTATGAGACATGGAGACAAGCCAAATTTCCATCTTTAATGGGAATAAACACAATTCAACCCTTAGAGGAACAGAACATAAAAAATATATAATTATAAATTAATAACATAATCACAAAACAGTTATTTTTTCTTTTATACCTTTTTCAATTTCAGATTGATACTATGATGGGAAATATCTGTGTACATGAATATTTTTAAGCTGATCAGAAATAACTACTTCTTATTCAACATGAGACAATCTGTTACTATATATTATATCTCATTTATTCAGTAAAATAAAAATTATTTTTATTTAATAAAATTCAATTTAATTATTATTTAAATTAAGATATTTGTATTTTTATGATATTAATTTTAAAAATGAAAAAGCCAAGGATTAGAAAGCTTAAGGAAATTGTTCAAAGTTATAATTTAAGATGATCACATTAATGTACACAGCTATGATTTAATAATAATAAATAAATAAATAAATAGTTTTTGGCTTAGAATCCTAGCATTTTGATTCTAGAATCCTTATATTTAATTGCTTGTTGCACCAAGGTTGATAGTCTAGTTTCTGTTGGTTAGAAGGTACAACCATTCATGTACTTCAAGACCAGTTCAGACCTGGATATTGTTCAATCATTTAGCAGCGGTCTGTCCATTCACTATGAGCACTTAGGTAACTAGTTTTGTCTATTTCTCAAGAATACAAGCAAATAGACTCCATAATTATCATTATTCAAGTGCCTAAAAAGTTAAGTTTTGTCAAGTGACCATCTGCTCTAGCCTTACATCTTTCTATAATAATAAACCATGTAAGTCTGGCAATGATCAAAATCTGTATTTACTCATTAAATCAAAATTATATACTGAAACACCTATTAATTCAGGAATGAATTAAATAGAATGAGCAAGTTAATGCCATTGCAAGGAGAAAAGAACTCATGGAGTGACCTTATTCACAAATGACAAACCTAACATCACCATCTGACATTTGAAAATTTGGAACTGCACATGTAGTCACTAATTTACTGCACGTTGTGAGGCTAATAAGAATACTGTTGGCTGGAGACAATTGTGTGAACCCCAACCTATGTGATTTCCTGTCTTTGCCTTGCTAATTTGGCAACAGGACTCTATGCCAACAGAAAAGCTTTTAAAAACAAGTCTACATGGGCAGCACTGGTGGCTCAGAGAGTAGGGCGCTGGCCCCATATACTGGAAACAGTGGGTTCAAACCTGGCCCTGGCCAAAAACTGCAAAAATAATAATAAGAATAATAATAAATAAAATAACACTAAGGCACAGAGTGGAAGATGTGCTATTAAAAAAAACCAAAAAACAAGCCTACATAGATCATAATTTTTAAATAATTGATTCAGTTAATGCCATGCTAACAGGTGACTCTCTTAATGGTTCTGTTCTTATTTAACAATGCTGTGGTTTATTTATTTATTTATTTATTTTAATTTTTCTTTTTAGAGATAAAGTCTCACTTTGTTACCCTTGGTAGAGTGCTGTAGTGTCACAGCTCACAGCAACCTCCAGCTTTTGGGCTTGGGTGATTCTCTTGCCTCAGCCTGCTGAGTAGATGGGACTATAGGTGCCCACGACAACGCTTGGCTATTTTTTGTTTGGCCAGGGTTGGGTTTGAACCTGCCACCTTCAATATATGGGGCCAGCACCCTACTCATTGAGCCACAGGCGCCACCTGACAAGACAGTGGTTCAACGGTAGGCATCGCTTTCTCTCTCTCTCTCTTTTTTAAGCTCAATATCCTTGCCAATCCTTGGAAATCTTTAGTGTGTCAAGCTTTCAAAACCATTTTTCAGACATTTAGTTGTAATTTGAATACATTTATTTAGCACCCTCTGTTCATTAATTTTTCAACATACCTATCATACCTATGTGTCAGCTAAGCGCCATAGTCAGTGTTGAGAATGCAATAGTGAAAATGATACATTTCCTTCTTGCCTTCTTGGAACTCACAGTATAGTGGGAAAGGCACAAGGAAGAAATAAATGAAATCATCATAAGTTAAAATCTATGAATTAAATGAAAAGAATCTAGACCCTGAGAATGAAATTATTTCTTCAGATACGATATGGAGAGCCATTCTAAGAGGTAAGTCTGAAGCCAAGACACAACTGTTGAGAAGAACTGTGTATACAGAATGGAAGAAGGCAATGAAGGAGTGAAACAGACAGACAGCTGCACGTGCAAAATGCAAAAGTAGGGAAAAGTCTGCTGTGAACAAAGAGCCAAGAAGGACCTGTGGCGATGAAGCACATTGGGCAGAGGGAAACTACAAGAGTCCGAGTCAGGAAAACAGGCCACAGCCAGGTCTTACAAAGGGTTGTAGGGCAGGCTAAGGGGAAAGAATCTTCTGATCATGATGTAATCCATTTGATAACTTTAAGCTGGAAAGTCACAAGCATAGTGGAAGCCCTTGTATAATAATAAATGCAAATATGAAAGGGAATTAAATGCATCATTATAGGGTCAAGTGGAGGGCACATGAGGTTTTTAAGCAGTAAGAGTGGTCATTCAGAATTATAATTAACTTGCATGTGTTGTGAAGCTATTGATATGGGTGGAGTGTACAGTCTATAAAGCTGAATGTATTCGGGTGTGTCTTCTTAAATACATAATGCCCTTAGACATTTATGTGTCAAGGAAAGGCTTATGTAAAAGTTATTGAGAGTTCCTGAATGTTCTTGGATTTCTTCAGACCTGAGGAAGGGGGGTTAGGATGCAGTGCTAAGAATATACTTCTGTTCCACTTTATTGTCATTAGCTGAGCTAAGTAAATCATAGAACATACTATAGAAATTGTGCTGTAGGGTTCCCTGTTATGAACATAAAACTGTGCTAAGGACAATATACTAATGTAAAGGTAGGAGTCCATCCTCTGTCTGCAGTCAAAAACCAAACACAACATGAAAAAATTATACACAAATCTGAAGAAGGTTTTTTGCAAAATAAAATTATCAACTTTTGAGAAACAAGTGAACATACTCCATGGCATAAAGTAAAGTAATAATGAAAAGGATGGGTGGCCAAATTCATTGGTAATTCAGAGGAAGAAATGGCAACTTATGAATGAGAATATGGTAAAAATTTCATGAAGATGAAGCTTTCAAATGTGGCCTTCAAGGAGATGATGGAAACAAACTGTTCAACAAAAAGAGAGGTGCTTGAAGATCAATGGCCACATTCAGTACTTTGGGTGAACAGTAGAAAGGAATGCTATTGGAAAGTCCTCTCACATCCTGAGCCACTGGAGAGACCAATATCTGAGTGAAATGGGGTGGGCTCAATGGGTTTTGTTTCTGATTAAGAATGTCTTGAACATCATACTACCACCTTCAGACATGTTGGTGTCCCTCAAAGCTTCAGTGCTAAATGTTAGTCAGGATTCAATTTGATATTTTCATCTATATTTCTTATAGTTCACTTACCAATATGGAGAGTCATAGTGGCTAAGGAAGAAGAAAATTACAGCTTGGGTGACATGTTGGGCCTCATATTTGACAAAGTCCACCTTGAATGAGTCATCTTTGGAGCTAACATAAAAGCCAATTTGAAGATTCAAAATGGACTCACATCTTTGTTAATAAGATGCCATCTTCATATATTACTAAACGAAGTGCTAATGAGATGTTCTCATTAAATTACCCTAAGCAATGAGATGAAAAGGAGTCTTGAGAAGAAGCCAACACCCAGGTTTTTGAGTATATAATCTCTCCAGCAAAGAATTTAATTTTTAAACTCAGCATGTTGGGTGCTTATGAGCAACGTCATTCAGAGTTTTAGCAATATGCCTTGTAACCACTACCACTCCCTCGGGAGTTCCCAAAAGGCACCACTACTCTCTGCCATCGTACATGGCTCTAATCCTATAAGCCTTGAGGATGGACTTTGTTTGCCCAGCAGCTACTATAGCAGAACCTGGTTCCTAAACAACTTTCAAGAGACATGCAATGAAACCACCATCAGCCGGCCGACCAGTTGTGAACAGAAGAACCTGTTCACAGAAGACAGCCATGTGCAAAGTACCTGCCTCCCTGGAGTTGTCCAAATGACTTATTCTGATCCCGGGCACTATGAAAGGACAACACATCAATTACAAAGCACCTCAGCAGTGTTGGAGCATACTTCTCAGCCTTGCCAGTCAGGAAGCAGTGAGCAAATGGGTTTTGTAGTCCCGAGATGCCAACCTGAGAGCCACATGGAAAAGTGCTGCCCACCCAAGACTTCTGTGTCTAAGAGTTGCCAAACTCTGGAATGTGAATCCAGCCAATGCCAGTCTCAGAGCCCTAAATCCAGCTCCTGTAAACCTTTGGTCAAAGATGCACCCGAGACACCATTCCTGGAATCTCCTTCTAGCACTTATGAACCAACTTGCTGTGTTACTGGTGGTTTGAAATTGCCTAGTAAGTGAAGTCTGTAGGGGACAGGGCATATTTTAATTTAGAAGAATTTATTTCTGAGATATTTAAGGACTCTTATTTCACTAAATGGAAAGTATTGTGTGTGTATTTGTAAGCAAATGAACTTGTCTTCTTCTACTAGTGTGTCCAAAGACAGAGAATTTTTGTTTTGTTGTTGCATTTTGGAGCACTTCTAGTGGTAAGATAGGGTTGAGAGGCATGTTAGTTATTTTACATACCTAGGACAATGTTTGTTATAAACAGTAATAATTGGGGAATAACATGAGTGCTTAAAAAGTCAGTGTTACTCTTTAACTATTAGTTATTTTTCCAGGAATATTTAGTATTGAATCTGCCTTATAAACTAATGTCCTACCATTATCAGAAGTGCATTAAGTGCATAAGACATTAGAGATAACACAGCCCTACAAGCTCAGCTAGTCCTATGGATTCTGATAATAGCAGCTAGCCACTATTTTATCCATCATATCACAACACTCTTAAGTTAAATACCAAGTTGAATCTATTACTTGAAAAATGTGCAAGAGAATGTTCAATTTCACCTCCATGAACTCTATAACCACATAGCAACCAGAAACCTTGAAAAACAATGAGCTCAAGTTTAGCATCTTCATTTCACTCTATTCCTGCAATTCTTCTTCCTGACTTTACCATTTCTCAAGTAATTCTTGAGTTGAGAGAATGTTCTTTGTATTTAATAAATTTACTTTATTTGGAATTAAAAACTTAATTGTCATACTATTATTTTTAGGCAATGCTTTTGTGGATTCCATATCATGAAGCTTTTTTTAATTGATGCAAATGGTATGAATATTTGAAAAATGAAAAAAAGAACATGCCCCATCATATTTTTTATAGTATGAACTGGAATTAAGTAACTCTTTGTGGTAGTCAATGAACAGTGGGAAACATACTTCATATGATGGTCAGAGGACCATGTAGTCAGAATGTGTGAAATTCATTAATTTTGAAGTTTTAGGTGTGTTCTGAAATTGTATCTCTCATTTTTTTCAAGGCAACATAAGGTTAAGAGTGTAGCCTTCAAAGACAAATTTCCTTGAGTTGGAATCTTAGCTTTGCTGAGTGAAGGCTATTTAAATCCCAACTATGTTACTGTGTGAAAATTATTTAAACACTCAAGACCTCAGTTTCTTCAACTTCAAAACTGAGATTTTAATTGTAGAGCCTCTGTGTGCTGGGAGAATGGGGACCAAAGACCCCATCCTTGGCAAGGGAAAGCACCCCCAGAAAAAGAGGAAAATTAAAAAGTAAGCTGAATGAGTTGGAACAAAGAAAAGTCAGCTAGTTTACATTTAAGCTAGCCATTGCTAGCAAGGTTCTTGCCTTTTCTGAAATTCTAGCCTGGTGGGGATACAGCTTACAAACACCCTGCTGGGTCTGTGAGCACTCTGAGGAAAATAATGGCCATAGAAGAGACTGTGGCAAGTCCTAGAAAAAGATAGATCTTCCAGGGTGTTACCTGCCCATTAAACAGACAAAGCAGATACCCATTGCGGAGCCCTGAGATATGGGCAGAAGAGCTTATATCCCTTATCGCAAAGGAAGAGCCTCTGCGGTGGTGATGGGAGGAAAATTCCTCAGAGGAGATTCCACAGATTCCTCAGAGGAGATTAACCCCAGTGGTGAACACCTCCCTACAAATCTGTATATGTGAATTCAAGCAAGAGGCTCTCCTAATATAAGGCTCTGAAGGCTACCCTTAAGGTTAATAATAATAACAATATGAGCTGGTATGCTTAATCAGAGAAACCGCTGTTATCTTTGTTCTCTTCCTCATCTTACCCTCTAGCCAAATAGACTTCATTCAAATCAGAGGGCAGCAAACACTCTGGGCCATTGCCAGAAGCCCACAAATGGGCAATGGAACCCTGAGCTCCCACTTTTAATTCTACTCTATGTCTTATGTCTCTCTCTTACCGTAATTTCTAACTCTATATTCTTCAGTTGCTGCCAGTTTCCACAGGTCTCAGTGGACCCTTCTCCCGTGTCAGAACCATGACAACTGTGAGCCTTAGGGAGTTTATAAATTCAAAGTATGAGACTTAATGAGTTACTTTGTTTATAATATATGCTAGTGTTTGCTAAGATTTAGCAACAGAGCTAGTTCAGAGTCTCAGTATGGAGGAGGTAGCAGGAATTTTTAAATAAACCCAGAAATGTATGACAGGTAAGGAAAATCAGTCATCTAACAGAAGAAAGATTGGCTGGTTTGTATTTTGGAAAATGTAAGAGATATCATCTGGTAAGGAATGATTAAAAAACACATAGACCTACCTAGCTGAAGGGGACTGGCAATTATCTCTGAATCTAGGACAAAACTAGCATATTGATGATTCACCAGCCAGTTCTGTGGGTGGGTGTGGTGGTAATTCTATGTGTTGACTAGATTGAGCCAAGGGGTGCCCAGTGTAACATTATTTCTAGGTATGTCTGCGAAGGTTTTCTGGATTAAATTAGTATTCCATTTCAGTGGGCTCCATAGAGTACCCTCTGTAAAGTAAGTGGGCATCATTCACTCCACTGAGGGCCGGATCAAATCCAAACGCAGAGGAAGGAGAGGTTTGCCCCCTTCTGCTTCCTGCCTGCCTGCTTGACCTGGGAAATGCATCTTCTCCTGCCTTCGGTTCAGCTCCTCTGGTTCTCAAGTCTTCACACTCGGTCTGTAATTATATCACAGGCTTTCCTGCATCTCCAGGTTGTAGAATTCAGAGGCAAATCATGGGACTTCTTAGCCTCCATAATTGAGTGAGCAAAATCCAAATAATAAATCTCTTCTTTCCTTTATAGATACACACATACACACACACATAGACACATACAGACATACCTCAGTAGTTCTGTTCCTCAACCTTGACTAATTTGATGGGCTAGACACAGGTCATCCCAAAGAGGAAGGTAACCCTAAAATCTATAAACCACAGCCTATAGGGAAATTGAAGGAGAGCTTCAGGAGGTCTGGGAGAGGCCACACACTGCTGGATCCCAACAGAAGAAGCAGAGCCTGTGACAGCCACAGAGGCAGAGAGTCCCTGCAGGACAGACGGTGACATGAAGCATCCGGCTGCAGCTCTGACGGCAGTAATGAAGACTGACAGTGAGGAAGGGGACCCTCCTCTCATGGCTGCTCAAAGAGTTCCACTTACAGCCACTCATTCAAACATGGATGAAATCCACTAATAGTGAGAATTGTCTCTGATCTGACTTAAATTGGACGATCTAGAAAGAGCTCACATCATCTGAGCCAGTGTTTCTACAGACAAGAGGGAAAACACAGCCATTACATGTGCCTTCTGACTTTATGTTTGTGTGTTGGGTGTAGCTTGGTGGGAAAACAGAATTCCCACCAAGTGGGAAGTGTGAAAGGTATGTATATGTGGTATGTGTTTTGTGGAGCAGGATAAGGCCAGGAAAGAGGGACACCAGTGTTAAACAAGTTTCTTTTTTTAGACCTTAAATCATTCTTTCCAGAGTGAGCTTGACCAATTCTGTAAGGCTGTGATTTTCAACAGTGACATAAAGCCTCTGGCCCTCGCTCCTATGGCAGGCATGCAGCATTGGAAATAATAAAAAGGGATTTCGTCTCATGTGCTGGGAGAGGATCTTGGGTGTGCCTTGCAAATTTTTAAAGATCATTAAATTATTTTCAAAAGAAGTTTAAAGCACAGTAAGTATATTCTTTTATTTTTTTGATTTTTTAAAAATCAATGTATTTTTAAGTATGTATATATCTCTTTTATGTATAAAGTAGGATCATGCTTTATATAATGAACAGTATTTTGATACTTTCAACAAATGTTACAGCATAGATATTTTTTAAAGTTATTAAATTTTCTTAGAAAACAGCTTTTAACAGCCACATGGAATCTATTATATATCTAGGACAACATTTATGTAACCATTACTCTACCATTGAAAGTACAAGGAATTTTCCATTTTCTCCACTGAGTATCCTTGTATGTAGATCTTGGATGCAGCCCCACTTCTTTAACCAGTTTGAGGTAAGCATTCCAAATTGCATATAAAATGAGCACATTGTACCCCATAAATGCAGTCACATACATAGCTATTATTTAATACATAAAAATAAAATAGGACACTATATTTGGCATATCAAATAGGCATCAATTTTTAAACATCCAATATTTATAGAAAAATAAGGAAAAAGGACATTTTCAAGTACCACAACTAGAACTGGAAATTGGTACAACTTTATGCAAAACATTTAATAATATGCAGCAAAGATCTAAAAAAAAGTACTGCTTTTGGAAATTGTTCTAAGTCAACGTATTCTGAGTGTGCCGCAGAAGTTAACTATAGGTTCAAGTGCATCAAGAGATAAAAATGGTTGAAAAACACTACTTTTAAGGAATCAGATGACAAATGTGCTGGTATTTAATGTAACCTGACATGGCACACTCTGAAATTTTAATAGAAAAAAAAAATTGTGTAGATGGTACAAAAGAAATCTTGAAATCTTAATAGAAAAAAAAAAACTGTAGATTCAGGTATAGAAGAATTTTGATTGTGAAACAGGGAATGGTCTGATTATGCAAAGAGATCTCGGTAGGAAATTCAGTGTAAGGGGAAGAAAATGGGCCTTCAATGGTGATTAGACCTTGCTCAATTTCCAATTCTGTCAATTAATAACTGTGTGCCCTTAGACAAATTGACATTTCTGAGACTCATTCCCTTCATTGTAGATAATGAATGCAGCTAATAATGGCTAATTCACTGGGGTGTTGTGACAACTAAATGATATCATTCTAATTAAACGCGTAGTGGAGCGCTTGGCACACGATAAGAGTGTTATATGTACTAAGCATCATCTGACATTTCATCTGATCTTTGTCTCTTCGAACTCAACTTTACTTTTATGATTGTCTATAATGCATTTGAATTTCAGCGTAGAGACCAAGAAAATCCATTCCATATGGAAAAGATGTAAACAACATGGAATACAAGCTGGATACTCCATGCAGTACCCACTTTCCAACAATGTGGAAACAACCTAGTGGGGACATGCTGCTGAAAATTCTTCAGAGATCAAGGGACTTTTTCCTACTGGAGAAGAAGGGTATGATTTATGCTTTGGTATCCTAGATTCTTCAGGACATGGGTAGCTTTGCTACATGTTTTTTCCCTTAGAAGTCAAGCACAACACCTATGAAGAACGTTTTTGGGGCATGGCGCCCATAGCACAGTGGTTGTGGCACCAGCCACATACACCGAGGCTGGCGGATTTGAACTCAGTCAGCTAAACAGCAATGACAACTGCAACAAAAAAATAGCCGGGCATTGTGGTGGGAAACTGTCGTCCCAGCTACTTGGGAGGCTGAGGCAAGAGAATTGCTTAAGCCCAAGTTTGAGGTTGCTGTGAGCTGTAATGCCACAGCATTCTACTGAGGGTGACACAGTGAGACTCTCTGTAAAAAAAAAAAAAAAAAAAAAAAAAAGAACATTTTCTTGCTTATGCAGCATTGTGCCAAGAGGCATAAAATTGCTCTTACTAATTGGGTATTTAGTATTTATCAAACACTTCATATATATTTTATCATTATAAATTGAAACCCAAATAACTCAATGGAATAAGTACAATTTTTTAATCCCCCTTTTTCCAGGGAGGACACAGGCACAGATAAGGAAGTTTCCAAGTTCAGGTAGTAAATGGTGGAGCTAGCATCTTAACCTGTGAGTTAAACTTTAAAATTTGAACTATAACCTCTGGCTAGCTTAATTACATTACACTTTTAGTTGTTAGTGTAGCTTCAAATGTGGGAGAAGTATCTGTGCTATATGGAGGGGCTGTACAAATAATTGGTTAAAAATAATTGTTCTGGTTATACTGTATTGTTGTGAGACCAAAGGGAAGACTGTTAGGTAATTGCCCCAGAGAAAGCCCCTCCCCCAGAAAAGCCCCTCCTGCTTTCTACAGACCAAGATTAGCTATCTCACTCTTTTTTTTTTCTTTTTTATTAAAACATAGCTGTGTACATTGATATGATCATGGGGCATCATTCACTAGCTTCACAGACCGTTTACCAAGTTTCACATATACCCTTGTAAGATGCACCGCTGGTGTAATCCCACCAATCCCCTTCCCTCTACCCACCTCTCCCCGCCCTCCCCTCCCTTTCCCCCTTCCCTCTGCTATAACCCAGCTATCTCACTCTTAAAGTTACAGCTACCCGCTGAAAATTTCAAACTTATGGCCTGCCCCTAACGCCTCTTCCGGCCAGAGCAGTAACTCCTTATTGGCTATTCTACCATCCCATCACCATTCTAAGACTTCCCCTAACCTGACCTACACAGCTCTCCGTCGCACCGTGCTCTCTCCCTCCCTTCCTCTTCTCTTCTCTGTCTCTCTTGGTGTCTCCCCCCTTCCTCCCTTTCCCTTTTCCTCTCTCTCTCTTTTCTCCCCGCCGCCCTCCTTTTCTCTCCTTCTTGGTGCTGTTCTGCAGCATCCCTCCCTCGCCAATAAAAACCTCTGGTACAAGTCTTTGTGGTCTGTGAGATCCCTGCCAGTCGAGTGCCCCCCCTTTCAAAGACAACTGGAGACCAAAGTATGATTGACTCAATGGCTTATTTATAACTCAGGAATAAATGTAATAAGAGAAATGGGAATGTTTTCATGAGAGCTTATAAAATATTATGACCTTGAAATATCTTGGTAAAGGACAAATACTAGCTTCAAGTCATGTGTAACTGACTTGGTTCTAGGAACGGAGTTTAGATAGCATGGTGTCAGACTCATCTATAATATAAGCTTTATTATCTTAATGTCAGTAATTTTATTTTACATACTTAATTTCATTTAGGTTAGTCTGTATTCTTGTCTTAGTTAAATGATGTTTCTTTCAGAAATTTTAAGTTTATTGGGGATACTAATGGGATATGAGGACAGGACTTTGTTCCATATTGTATGAGAACCACTCACAGATTTCTTTAAGTCAAAAATATCCTTCCTTAGGTTGGCTTTCTATCTCTACTCTCTAGAGTCTACTTATTCCCTCAGCTTGAAAGTCTTTCCCTTAGAGAGTTGCTCTATCTAGATCCTTCCACTTAAACTCAAATGGTAATTGATTGAAAAAATAGTTAAGAAAATAACAGCCAGCACAAGAGTATTATATGTCTTTATACAATTAATAGCTCCCTATCTCTGCTCATATCAGAAATGGCCTTGATGAGGTATAAAATGCACTGTACACATATAGATATAAATACAGGAAATATCTACAGCTGAGTTTTTCAAAAATACACAAAACTTTTCTGTAGTTCATGAAATAACTTCTGGAAAGTTATTTGCCTAACTTTTTATATTAACTTCCTTTAGCTTTATGGAGACAAACTCACAATTGGAATCCAGAGAGAGTTATTCCTTAGTGCCCATAGGCGAAAGCAATGTAGTTGCATCCAGAAACAAGAAAAAAGAAATCTCAAGGGTAAATATCTGCATCTCCCTTAGCAATGCACTGCCTTGTCGCATTCTTGCAGGGACAGTTTCATGCTCCTTACTTAAATTGACTCTGCAGAGCAAAACACCTGAATTAAAAAGCCCTTTTTACTATACACCATATTAAACCTTACAGTAGTGTTATTAACTATTGTTTTATCTCCCCCCTTTTAAACTCCTCTCAACTTCCACACTCTCAGCGTTAGGAAACTGATCTCATAATCCACGCTGAGATTCTGAAGAACAAAGTCCCTTCTACTAGACCTCATATTTTATTAAATTAAACTGCAGAACAGAGTGGAATAAATAAATTCTAAATTTTAGCTCTACTGATATTCATGAATGCTACCATGCATTTATTTAACAATCAGATTTACAGCAAACCACAGTGAAAGTTTGTAGTGATTACAGGTGTACTTACCAGACTAAAGTTAGAACATCTATTACCACGGAAAGAAACACATTTTTCTGAGAAAACAGAAATAGGTGTGAGTGCAGTTCTTTCATTTGTCTAGGATATATTTGTTCAGCAGCTTGCTTAAAGTGGGCCGTGTCCTGGAGGCTGCAGCTGATAGTGGCTTGGTCCCCAGGAGTCTGGTTTAATTTCCTGCAGTGAATAACTGCAAATCAAAGCATTGAGCTTGAGAAAATCCTGGAGGGGTTCTTAATCCAAGGCCAGAGCTCAGGTGCCCTGAGGCTGCAAATGGAATGCTCAGCAATCAAAAAAGAATATTCTACACTTTGAGCCATTGAGCTTTCTTCAAAGGACAAATATCAGCCCAAGCTGTGTTTTGCTCTGAAAGCTGTCTCCTTAGAGTTAAGTCTTTCCTATACTTCTACCAGGTACCTCAATGAAGTGCTAATGCCCTGTGTACTTGTGATAAAGGTCAATTGTCTGTTACCCTTGTTTTTTTTTCTTTCTTTCCTTTTTTTTTGCAGCTTTTGGCCAGGGCTGGGTTTGAACCCGCCAACTCCGGCAAATGGGGCCAGTGCCCTACTCCCTTGAGCCACAGGCATTGCCCACCATGTTTTTATTCTTATGCTGCTTCATTTATAGCACAATTGTATTTTCACAGAATCATAACTATCTAAGTGTGTAAGAGATCCTTAGTGAGCCTCGTTCACATACAGTTGAGCAAATACAGCTGCTGAGGTTAGGTGACTTACTTAAGATCATATAGCTCATTACCTGCAGAGTCAGGGCTGGGACTCAAGCCTGTGACTCTCTCACTCTGAGGGAGGATACCTGGGAAAAGTAAAGTCTGAAAGAACACGGGCTTCTCACAGAAGCCCAAGGACAGTCCTATAAGGTCCTCCTCATGGTAACCCAGCCCCTGAAAGCTTGTAAAACTTAGCTCCCTGAGTCCTTGAAACTAACACTTGATGCCTGCTTCCGCTTCTGTAAACCTTGCACATGACACCTCCCATGATAGGCAATGTGGTAATTCCTTTGTCTGGCTACTTGTGAGTCCAACAAAAGGACAGAGACAGAGCTGATTGAGGAGCTCAGCCATTCTGGACTCCAGTCTGCCACAGCTCCGCCAGCTGGAGTAAAGTCTCTTTCTCTTCTATCTCCAGTGTCTGGGTGATTCTTTCTCTCCACCAGGCCTAGTTTCCTGCCAGAATTCCAGTGCCCAACCGACTGTTCCTCAAAGTGGTCCTTCTGAGAAGTTTATTAAAATGTTTAAATGTACTAAGCACATTAATTTTTAGTGAGTCCTGTATGTACATTAAAGGCCACAGATAACATACATGAAAACCAGCAGGGAACAGCAGCTCACACCTGTAATCCTAGAACTCTGGGAGACTGAGATGAGTGGACTGCCTGAGCTCAGGAGTTCACGACCAACCTGAGCAAGAGTGAGACTCCAGGACCCACACCTTTCCCCACTCACAAAAATTGATTCAAAATGGATAAAGGACTTAAATTTAAGGCATGAAACAATAAAAATCCTCAAGGAAAGCTTAGGAAAAACACTGGAAGATATTGGCCTGGGGAATGACTTCATGAAGAAGACTGCCATGGCAATTGCAACAACAACAAAAATAAACAAATGGGACTTCATTAAACCGAAAAGCTTCTGTACAGCTAAGGAGACAATAACCAAAGCAAAGAGACAACCTACACAATGGGAAAGGATATTTGCATATTTTCAATCAGACAAAAGCCTGATAACTAGGATCTATAGAGAACTCAAATTAATCCACATGAAAAAAGCCAACAATCCCATGTATCAATGGGCAAGAGACATGAATAGCACCTTCTCTAAAGATGACAGACGAATGGCCAACAAACATATGAAAAAATGTTCATCATCTCTATATATTAGAGAAATGCAAATCAAAACAACCCTGAGATATCATCTAACCCCAGTGAGAAAGGCCCACAGCTTCTAGAAGGAATAAAAGTTGTTAAGTAAGTGCAGAAGATTTACCTAGCTTCTAAACTTAGGTCGTCATGTCTTTTGATAATTGTTCTGCTGCAAACTACAGCTGTCATCCCTCAGGGGTCATCAACTTGGTTCTGTCATCTCCTCTAATCTTCAGAGATGTCCTTTCCTAAACCTGCAGCAGCTGTGGCAGAACCCAGCTCCTGAGAGACAGCCAAGAAACCTGAGAGGAACCACCAGCTGCCAACCAGCAGGCCATATCCCGGGCTCTGCTAAAACCACTCCCTCCACCCCGTCTGCTTGGGATGTGTCCAGAGCCTGCCACACAATCATTCTCTGCCCTTTTCTTCCTAAGTCTTTAGTGCTTTGCACCCAAACAATCTACACTCAACACTTTGGGCTAGGTGGACGCCAAGGCTGGCCGGATTACACCTGTTCCCTGGCTGGCTGTCACATTCATGATTAGACTTTAGCAGCTGCTGACCCCTAGTGGAATGTCTTTGCTTAGTAACAAAAGAGCCATATATTCAAAAGCTTTTGCCCCTGACTTCCGTATCTTATACCCTGAGGCATTTTGAGTACTTCCTTGTAGCAACCGATTTCTAAATAAAGTCTCTAAACATGTCTACCTAGCATAGTGGGTGGAAGTGAGCAACCTCATGAAAGATTATGACTGGATTGCAAAATCTGGTAGACCCATTTCTTTCCCTGCTAGTTGGCCTTAAGACTATTTGTTAACTAAATCATCGTTGATATGTTTTCTTTTAACACCTTGTAAGCTACGGAGATGTTTTCAGTAGAGCATCATGCGGCTTTCTTTGTCTTCTCATGTCTTCTATCAGTCTCTGCTGCTCACTGCTACACCTGGGGATGATTTCCCCCAACAGTACCCAACCCTTGTTCTTTTACTTGCAGTTTCTGGGGGAATTTTCCTATGAGTATGGCCTTCTGCTGACTACTCTGATTAGTCCGGCCTACAGACATTGCCACCAAATCTCTTCAATACATCTCACAAAGCATTCAGGTAAGGACACTAGTAACAAGATTCCAAGCAGCTTCAGTTGGAGGCACGTTCCCATGACTAAGGCTCCCATCAGTAAAATCATCAATCACAGTGACTTATAGTTCAAAGAGTCTGAGAAGGTACCAGCACTTCCGCACAGACAATCAGGAGAACCCCTTTTGGAATTTACAGACTAGGGAAGTATAGATATAAACACATACAACAATAAAAGTATAGTCAGCTCTCCCTATCTATAGTTTCAGCATCTGTAGATTCAACCAAACACATATTGAAAACATTTTTTAGTTTTTCCATATTAAGAGAAAAAAGTGGATTGTCTCATACATATTGAACATGTGTACAATTTTCCACCTCTTTATTATTCCCTAAAAAATGCAGTACAACTATTTACATAGTATTCACATCATATTAAGGGTCGTAGGTAATGTAGAGGTGATTTAAAGTATATGAGAGGACATGCATGGGTTATACACAAAAACTAAACCACTTTATACAAGGAACTTAACATCTGTGAATTTTGGTATCAGTGGAGATCGTTGCCCAATATTTCAGGAATATTGAGGGTCAACTTATTTATTTATTTATTTATTTGAAGGCAAATAAATAATAAAAGGGAGCAGATGAGTGCATAACTGACCCGGTGGCACAGCAGAGCACAGTATTCTTGTGATTTATTTGAAGGCAAATAAATAAATAAATAAGTCACTTCATTTATTTTATTTTATTTTGTTTTATTTTATTTTTCACTATTGGGGAATCATTGAGAGTACAAAGAACCAGGTTACCCTGATTGCATTTGTTAGGTAAAGTCCCTTTTATAATTGTGTCCCACCCCCAAGAAGTGTGACACACACTGTTACCCCCACCCCCTCTCTCTCTGTCCTTCTCTCCACTCCCCCATTGCCCCCACACTCCACCATATACTAGCATCAATCGTCCTCATATCAGAATTGAGTGCATTGGATTCTTGTGATGCTTTACGAAGAAGAAAGTGTTCCACCTCCATCCAGGTTAATACAAAAGATGTAAAGTCTCCATCTTTTTTAATGGCTGAATAGTACTCCATACTATACATAAACCATAGCTTGTTAATCCATTCCTGGTTTGGTGGGCATTTAGGTTACTTCCACATTTTGGTGATGTAAATTGAGCTGTGATAAACAGTCTAGTGCAAATGTCCTTATGATGAAAGGATTTTTTTTCTTCTGGGTAGATGTATAATAGTAGGATTGGAGGATCAAGTGGGAGGTCTAATTTGAATTCTTTAAGGATTCTCCGTGCTTCCTTCTTAAAAAACTGTATTAGTTTGCAGTCCCACCAGCAGTGTAAAAGTGTTCCCTTCTTTCCACATCCATGCCAGCATCTGCAGTTTTGTGCTTTGTGATGTGGGCCATTCTCATTGGGGTTAAACGATATCTCAGGGTGGTTTTCATGTGCATTTCTCTGATAATTAGTGGCAATGAGCATTTTTCATATGTTTATTAGCCATTGGTTTGTCTTCTTTAGAGGAGGTTCTATTCATCTCACTCGACCAACCATTGATATGAAGGATTGTTGGCTCTTTTTTGTTGCTTAATTTGAGTTCTCTGTAGATTCTAGTTATCAAGCTTTTGTCCAATTGATAATATGCAAATATCTTTTCCCATTCTGATGATTGTCTATTTGCTTTGGTTGTGTCCTTAGCTGTACAGAAGCTATTCGGTTTAGTTAAGTCCCATTTGTTTATTTTTGTTGTTGTAGCAAGACAATATCTTAAATGGGCTCGAGGGCCCGCATCCCCAAGGTCATATTATCCTCCCTTCCCCACTGTGATCTCCTCAAAAACCTCATTAGCTGGATCCAAGCATTCCCCTTTTCCTTGCACCAGGCTGGGTAGAATGGCAACTTGGGCTTCTGTGTGTGATAGAGCTGTAAATATTTGAGTCCCTTTTTCCCCTGAACCTAGGCAGAGAGCAGAGATTTTTTGACTAAAGTCTTCCTCTGTATTCTTCTCTGTAAAATAAATCCTGTCTTACCATTCACTGATCTGTGGTCCCTGGATTTATTCTTAGAATCCCTGAGACCAAGGACCTACTGAAGAAAAAAAAATCCAGTAACACTGTTAAGCATAGTATTTGGTCACCCTGTTCCCTACTCATTCCAAGGAACTGCCCTTAAATTCCATTAGTCTGTGAGATTCTCCTCTTTTGTCTTTCAAAAAAGCCATGTCAGCATTCTTTTTTTTTGTCACCTAAACAAAAATGAGAAGGTTTGTGAGTGTGCATGGAAAAAGGAGCAGATGAGTGCATAACTGACCCGGTGGCACGGCAGAGCACAGTATTCTTGTGACTATTTAAGGCATCTAACCCATTCTCACTCTTTTTTTTTTGGCTGAAAATTTATTAAATTTCTCATATAAGAAAATGAGCTACTTGTTTCTGGTTTGAATATTAAGCCTAGTAATACTTCTTTTTTTTTTCTGAACACTTATTTCCAAGCCAATACATCAAAAGAAACACTACCCGACAAGCAGGGTAGTTGTCCAGTGCTCATGGGTAGCGACCAATGACCAGTCTAGTTTGAACCTTTGTATTCTTTTTCATTTCTTTGATCTTATTCATAAATTCATTATGTGTATCTATAACACAGTTCACTCATGCTCAAACCTAATGTTAAAATGATATATATTGGATGATTATTATGAAATGTCCTACATTTTTTATCATGAAGTTAGTTCCTTAATGGTCTAAATTATGTTTCATATCACATTCAAGGTTCTTACTGATTTAGTGGTTTTTTGTTTTTGGTTTTATCTTAAAGGGTCATTTGTTGCATAATCCAATCCACAGGCATTTCAGATACTGACCTTCCATTATTTTCAAAATTGCACTGCTTTCCTCTGGAGAAGGCTTCTTGGTGAGATAAAGTAGTTGAGAGCTGAACAGATCCCCTTTACTTACCACTAATATGAAAAACTGCAGCTTCTATTGATAATAGCCAACTCCCAGGATTTCAGAGTGTTCTTCCAAAAATTAATTTCCTTGTAGTTAGAATAAGACCATATCTAGAGGTATTGGTCCAGAAAGGTTTTAAACATAAGAAAACTTTCAGGAAAAAAAAATCCCTTTAACTCAGAAAAAAGCTATATTATCAGAACCTGGAAATGGCCTGTGATAGAGATCAGGATAAAGATTTGAGTCACTTAAATGTCAGTCTTTGAACTGAAAAAGAGTGATTTGTTATCTTTTATGGAGTGTTATAAAATAATGCTTCAGCATAAACACACGTTTTAGCCAATTCTGAGCTTTTATTTGTCCTGAGTGCTATTCTATGTGGTAGAATGAAAGTTCTCTAGGACCAAATTTCTAGAAATTACCCACTTATTTTAATATGACTGTTGAGTTGTTGACAAGTATTGCTATTTTGAACTAATGTTCTGTTAAAAAAAAAAAAAAAGGAAGTAGAAAACTTCTATACCCCAGTTTTCCTGCGTGACTAGAAAGTGTGGAGAATAAAGAGGCCAGGAGAGATACTTGTGATGTACAGGAAAGTGTCTAAGCAAGTATCCTCTGTGACCTGGAAAGTGAAGTGCATTCTTCTCCACTCTAAAAAGGTCCCAAAGACAATAGGTTCTAATTAGTAAAACTAGGGGTCAAAAGAGCCGAAGATACACATTTGCATCTAAATGGATAGAATAGAACCAAACAGAAAATATTACCTAAATCAAGACAAACTTTGCAAATGTCTAGTCAGTTTTCCATCATATACCTTAATATATATGCAAATCTTCATTCCTATGTGAAGACTACTTGAGATAAAGTAAGAGACAATAAAATGCACAGACTTAATAGAGAAAAACAATGAGTAAGTCCTTTTTTTAGTCATCATTTGAATAAATATTTACAAAAATAGTTAGCATGTTGGGCATTATAGCAATATAAACAAATCAGACTATGTTTTTTTAAGACAATTATTACTCAGAAGCAAAAATAAGATGAAAATTGAATAAAAAATAAGGTATGAACTAATTAGTATAATAGGAGATATGAAACATTGAAAAGAGCTCAAAAAGATGATAAATTGGGCGGTGCCTGTGGCTCAAAGGGATAGGGCGCCAGTCCCATATGCTGGAGGTGGTGGGTTCAAACCCAGCCTCAGCCAAAAACCACAAAAAGAAGAAGAAAAAAAAAAAAGATGGTAAATTACTTCGGTTAGGCAGAAATGATGGTCTCCTTATAGTGATTATGTTTGACTTGAGCCGTAAGAGTAAATAGACAAGGTGGAAGAAGATTTAAAACAACAAAAAGGAAACCAGAAATGGACATGATACATATATTGAGAGTGACAAACAGGGTCATCTGGAATTCTACATAAAGAAGATCTGAAGGAATCATGTTTGGAAATGTACGTTGGAAGCATATTGTAAATAGCCTGGAATGGCAACTTAAGGAGATTTGGTTGCATTCTGTAGCAATACAGAGGATTTCAAGATAGCTGTAACCAAGAGAGAGATATTACCAAAGTTGTATTTTACTATTAATCTCACTTCAAGGAATAGGATATAAATAAGAGGTAATCATAAGAATAGTTATATAACAGTGTAAGCCTCTGTGACTAAGAAAATAAGGTACCCTAAGTAGAAATAAAGCTCATGAAAGAAGGAATCAAGTGTAGAGAAAGCTTTATGTGTGAATAAATATTTAACTTGAAATGGAAGTTGTTCCCAGTGGAATAATCTAGACAGACAATTGCAAATGAAGGAAGACAGATCAATAAGGGAAGCAATTCTATGATTATGAATCTAGGAGAATTCATGTAGAGTTTTTAATTGAACACTTAAGACAAATAAAATGCGAATTGATAAGATTGAAGAAGAGGAGGATTAAGAAACATCTATATTTGGAGGAATAGGGTAGGAAAAGAGACAAAATCTGTTTGACAACAAAGGTGATATTAACTGTGATATAAACGGAACCATGAGATTAGAGCATTTCTGAAATTGAAGTAGGATAAGATTCATAATAGGAAGTATAAACAGCAGTATCAAATGTGCTCAAAGGAGTTAAGATTGAGGGAAACAATTTACATTGGATCTAGAGAAACCATCACTGATAATATTAAAGATAATAGATTAAAATATTGGGGAATATAGATGCTAGGTTTTTAAAAATATACAATAAAAGGAGAAAACCTTTAAGACTTTAGAATAAATAAAAGTGTTTAAGATACAACACCCAAAACACAATTCATAAGGTAAAAATTAGTAAAGTGTACTTCATCAAAATTAAACATATCTGTTCTTCAAAACTCATATTTGCATGTATGAAAAGACAACAACCCAGCCTGGTAGAAGATATCTGGAAATCATATCTGATAAAGGATTTGTATTTAAAAATAGTTAAAAAAAAACTTTCCACGCCCAAAAATAAGAAGCCAAACAACCAAATAAAACCATGGACAAAACATTGAATAGGTCCTTCACTAAAAAAGATACCAAGAAAACAAAAATAAATGAGACTTAAACTAAAATTTTTCTGCATAGCAAAAGCAATAGTTAACAGAGTACACAAACAACCTACAGAATGGAAGAAAATATTTGCAAACTATACATTTGAGAAAGAATTAACATTCAGAATCTACAAGGAACTCAAACAAATAACCAAAACCAAAAATAACCCCATTAAAAAGTGAGCTACCCAAGATGAAGGGGAAAGGGAAAGGGGAGGGGAGGGGGAGGATGGATGGAGGGAGGGTAATTGGTTGGACCACACCTATGGTGCATTTTACAAGGGTACGTGTCAAATCTACTAAGTGTAGAGTATAAATGTCTTAACACAATAGTTAAGAAAGTGCAGTGAAGGCTATGTTAACCAGTTTGTTGTAAGTATTTCAACTTGTATATAAAACCAGCCCATTGTACCCCATAAATGGATTAATGTACACAGCTATGATTTAATAATAAAAAAAGTAAGCAAAGGACTGGCATTGTGGCGGGCGCCTGTAGTCCCAGCTGCTCGGGAGGCTGAGGCAAGAGAATCACATAAGCCCAAGAATTAGAGGTTGCTGTGAGCCGTGTGACGCCACGGCACTCTACCCCAGGGCGGTACAGTGAGACTCTGTCTCTACAAAACAACAACAACAAAAAAAAGTAAGCAAAGGAAAAGGATAGATATTTCTCAAGGAAGATACACAGATGGCTAATGAACACATGAAAAGAAATGTTCAACATCAGGGCGGCGCCTGTTGCTCAGTGAGTAGGGCGCCGGCCCCATATGCCGAGGGTGGTGGGTTCAAACCCAGCCCCGGCCAAACTGCAACAACAAAAAAATAGCCGGGCGTTGTGGCGGGCCCCTGGGAGGCTGAGGCAGGAGAATCACATAAGCCCAAGAGCTGGAGGTTGCTGTGAGCATGTGACACCATGGCACTCTACCAAGGGCAGTAAAGTGAAAAAAAAAAAAAAAGTTCAGCATCAGTAACCATCAGTACAATGCACTTTAAAACCACAATGAGATACCACCTTATTCATGTCAGAATGCCCATTATTTAAGTCAAAAAAGCAGTATATGTCAGCACAGATGCAGTGAAAAGGGAACAGTTATACTCTATTGGCAGGAGTGTAAATTAGCACTTCTATGGAAAATGGTATAGAGATTTCCCCAAAGAACTAAGAATAGATGTATCATTCAATCCAGCAATCCCACTACTATGCATTTAACCAAAAGGAAAGAAGTCATTATAGCAAAGACACTTGTACCTGTATGTTTATTGCTGCACAATTCACAACCGCAAAGATCTGGAATCAACCTAAGTGTCCATCAATTGATGAGTGGATAAAGAAAATGTATTTTTTTATAGAGATAGATGATTGATAGATATATAGATAGCATAGAACACTATTCAGTCATATGAAAGAATGAAATACTGTCTTTTGCAGCAACTTGGATGAAACTGGAAGCTATTGGTCCAAGTGAAGAAACTCAGGAATGAAAAAAACAAATAATGCATGTCCTCACTTATAAATGGGAACTAAATGATGAGCATACAACTCTACAAAATGGTATAATAGACTTCGTGGACTCAGAAGGCAGATATAGGAGGGGGTTAGGGATTAAAAATTACCAATTATGTACAATATATACTATTTGGATGATGTATACCCTAAAAACTCTGACTTCCCTACTGTACAAATGATCACATAATAAAAACAACTTGTATTTTCTAAACTACTGAAATGAAAAAAATAGATGTTAAGATTGTAAAATTTTTAAAGTCTGACTATAACAAATGTTGCGGGGGGAAAAGCCATGAAAAAACTGGAACTCTTCTATACTACTGCTGGAAGTATAAAATTGTGCAGTCACTGATAAAAGAGTTTGACCATTTCTCAAAATATAAAATGTTGACCTATTATATGAAGTCTGATAATTAAGTCCACAGACGTGCAACTGTGTGCTTATGTTGGCAACACTGTACAAACACCTTGGTAAAGTTTCATAACCTTGGTATATCAGTGACTCACAATGTGTGTTGATGTGTGGTGTTGTCTTGCTAAGTGGTATTCATTATTGTTGTTGTGTGTTTTTTCCTGCTATTGCAAAAATTTCAGAGTTTGAATTAGAGAAATAAACAGACATTAAATTCCTTGTTAAACTTGGCAAGAGCGAAGTGAAATCAGAGACATGTTAGTCCAAGTTTATGGGGATAATCCCATGAAGAAAACAGCAGTGTACAACCCTGAAACAAAAGTATCAAAGTGTGTCATGGAAGTCAGCCAATTTTCCACAACCAAAAAGTTCTGTCAGTCCAAATCCAAATTCAAAGTAATGCTGCTAATCTTTTTTGTTGCGAGAGGGATTGTTCCTTATGAATTTGTGCCGTCTGGGAATATAACTAAATTTACTATTTGGAAATGTTGAAAAGGCTGCATGAAAATGTTAGATGAAAACAAAATGAAGTTTTTGACAACAACTAATGGCTCTCGTAGCATGGCAATGCACAAGTTTACACGGCACTGTCTGTGAGAGAGTTTTGAGCCAGGAAACAAACAACTACATTGGAACACCCTCCCTACTCATCTGTTCTATCCACAAATAACTTTTTTCTTTACTTGAAGACAAAGGTAATATTGAAAGGAAGACATCTTGATGTCAAGACATCAAATATAATAATATAATAACAGCTCTGATGGCCATTCCATAGAAAGAGTTTCAAAATCGCTTTGAAGGGTGGACTAGGCACTGGAGTCAGAGCACGGCTTTCCAAGGAAAGTACTTTAAAGTGACCATAATGATATTCATCAATGCCATATGTAGCACTTTTTTAGGATGTGTTCACGCTGATTTATGTCAGACCTCTGTATGACATAATCCTATATATGCAAAACCCTAAAGACTCTACCCCAAACTATTAGAACTAATAAATGAATTGGGTAAAGTTGTGAGATACAAAAATCAACATATAACAATCAGTAGCATTTTCAAACACTGAAAACTATCTGAAAAAGAAATGAAGAAACCAATTCCATTTATAACAGGATCAAAAATATAGAAATGTTTTGAAATAAACTTAACCAAGAAAGTGAAAGATTTGTACGCTGAAACAAAACACCGATGAAAGAAATTGAAAAAGACAAAAATAAATGGAAAGATATTCATAAATATGTCTTTGAAGAATTAATATTAAATTTTTCATAACTGCTCAAAAAAATGTATGTATTCAACATAATTACTATCAAAATCCCAATGGAATTTTTCACAGAAATAGAAAAAAAAAATCTAAAATTTATATGTAACTACAAAAGACATCAAAAGGCAAAACAATATTGAGCAAGAAAAACAAAGCTGGAGGTAGCACATTTCCTTATTTTAAAACATAGTACAAAGCTAGAGATATCAAGCCATGGCTCCAGAAAGAAAATATACAGACCAACGGAAGAAAATAGAAAGCTTAGAAATAAAATCACACATTTACAGTCAACTCATTTTTGACAAAATTTCCAAGGACAGATAATGTGAAAAGAGTGTTTTCTTCAATTAAATTGTTCTTGGGAAAACTGTATATCTACATGCAGAAGACTGAAATTTGACCCGTATCTTACACTAGATGCAAAAGTCAACTTGAAAGGGATTAAAACTTAAACATAAAACATAAAACCAGTTCCTGTAAAACTACTAGAAGAAAACAGAGAGAAAAACTCCTTAATGTTGGTCTTAGCAAAGAGATTTGGCTATGACAGAAAATGCATGGGCAATAAAGCAAAACAGACAAGTGGAATTTCATAAAACTAGAAAGAAGACAATTAATAGAATCAAGAAGCAACCTACAGAAGGAGAGAAAATATTTTCAGACCATACATCCAAAAAGAGGTTAATATCCAAAATATGTAGCAACTCATACAACTCAATTGCAAAAGAAAAAATAATCTAATTTGAAAATGAGCAAAGAATCTGAAAAGGTATTTTTCCAAAGAAGGCACCGAAATGGCCAACAGATATATGAAAATGTGCATCAGTAATCATCAGGGAAATGAAAATCAAAACTACAATGCGATAGACTCTCGTACTTGTCAAAACAGCTACTGTAAGAAGATAGAGATACTTGTTGGCAAAGATGTGGCAAAAAGGGAAACATTGTACATTGTTAGTGGGAATGTAAGTTTATACACCCATTATGGAAAACAATCTGAAGTATCCTTAAAAATTAAAAATAGAACCACCATATGACCCAACAACTTTTGTCTATGTAGCCAAAGGAAATAAAATCAGAAATTTAAAGAGGCATCTGCACTCTGATGTACTTTACCACATTATCACAATAGCAAAGATGTACAATCAAGATACTTGTCCATCAATAAATGAAACGATCATGAAACTGTGGATGTTATTCATCCTCACAAAAGAAGTAAATCTTATCATTTGTGACATCATAGATGAACCTGGAGCACACTATGCCAAGTGCACTAAGCCCGGCACAGAAAGACAAATATTATACGAAATCACTTATTTGTGGAATCTACAAAGTCAATCACACAGAGGCAAAGACTGGAATGAAGGTTATGGGGGTTGAAGTTAGGGAAAATGGAAAGATGTTGGTCAAAGGGTATAAAGTTTCAGGTACACAGCATGAGTAAGTTTTGAATATATAATATATAAAGCACAGTAACTATACTCAATAGTACTGTATTACATATTTAAAATCACTAAAACAATAAATCTTAAATGTTTTCTTCAAAAAAAGAAACACAATAACAAATGGTAACTGTGTGAGGTGATGGAAATGTTATTAATTTGCTTATGGTAATCATTTTACAATGTACGTGTATATTAAAGCATCACATACACTTCAAATGCATTTAGTTTTTATTTGTCAATTTTATTTCAAAAAAACTGGAATAAAATGAAAAATGAAAGTCTTTCATATTTAAAAAGAAAAGTAAGGCAAAGGGAGAAAATTGGGAAAGATCTTGTAAAGATGAAAGGGTCACAATTCAAATAATGGAAGGAATACCTCCAACTTCAGAGTCTTTCCTATGGGTATAAAAGAATGTGTTAATAAACACAAAACAACAAATGGATTAATAAATTGTGGTATATGTACACCATGGAATATTATGCAGCCTTAAAGAAAGATGGAGACTTTACCTCTTTCATGTTTACATGGATGGAGCTGGAACATATTCTTCTTAGTAAAATATCTCAAGAATGGAAGAAAAAGTACCAAATGCACTCAGCCCTACTATGAAACTTGGGGCTTTCACATGAAAGCTATAACCCAGTTACAACCTAACAATAGGGGGAAGTGGGAAAGGGAGGGGAGGGAGGGGAGGGGAAGGAGGGGGTAGTGGGTAGAGGGAGGGAGATTGGTGGGATCATACCTGTGGTGCATTTTACAGGGGTATTTGCTAATCTTGGTAAATGTAGAATGTAAATGTCTTGGCACAGTAACTGAGATAATGCCAGGAAGGCTATCTTAACCATTGTGATGAAAATGTGTCAAATGGTCTATGAATCGAGTGTATGATGCCCCATGATCATATCAATGTACACAGCTTTGATTTAATAAAAAAATAAACACAAAAACAGTTTTCTACCATCATTGGGGAATATTTTGCATGTGAATGAAGAAGAAATGAGGAAGCAAATAACGTTCAAATCATATATCCTTTCCATACTAAAGAGTGCTGTAATATTGTAAAAATTCAACTGAAAGTAGATTTTTACCTGACAATATGATCATTTACTCAGTTTTCTACATAGTGGATCAGAGAATTACTCAATTCTTTCAATCGGTTATAATTCAATGATTTTGCAAATGGCATCGAACAGGGGATGCTATACTTTGGTCACTTTATTTTATTGTAGGTTACAATAAACTAATTCCAGTTCGTTGATTATCTTCTGTAAGCCAAGCTAAAATGAATATTAATTAGAAAAAAAAAAAAGATAAAAACTTGACAAAGTGTGTGAAGTCTTCCCAAACTTCCTTCTATCCTCATTTCTTTTATATACAATGGAAGTTGATTTTCCCAGATGAAAATCAAAAGACGATGTGAATAAGCTGTACAAAAGACATTATTGACTTAATTAAGCAAAGGTATATGTCTATTTGATAAGGAAAACTAAAGTTGTATTTTATGTTTGTTGTGATACTGGTCAGCCCATGTATATTAAGACTAGATTAAGTTTCCTTACAAGTCTTGAGAATAATGATCACAACTCCTCAAACAGAGACAGTACCTGGTATATGAAAAGGGGTCTAATAAAAGTTCTATAATAAATGGGAAATAAGACACACAAAGAATATTTGCTTGCAAAGCAAGTGTGTTTGTGTGCACACGCGCGTGTGTGCACGTGCTCATGAGAGAGAAAGAGCACTGAAGCCCATGAGAAAGACCTACATGATGATAATCACACAAACTTAAAAGCTGGACAGATTTAGTTTGGTATTAGTGGTCTGGAAACTATTTACAAAGAAGGAGCTAATGTACCTGAGGTCTGAATGAGAGATAAAATTTAAAAATTATTCCAAATGAAAGAAAGGGTAGATGAGAAAATGAGGTGAAAAAAAAAAATGATGGAAACCCAACCAGGCAACGCAGAAAGGTAGACGATGTTTACAGGGAAGCAGAGAAGGACCCGCCCGGGGTCTGAAGAATTCTCTGTGTACGAAGTTTCAGTTTGTGAATAAAAGATTTATATGACGAAATTAATTTCAGGAGTATTAATTTAAATACAAATAGACAAAATAGAAGATTACAGAGATAGGCTAAAATGGCAGTAAAAATTTCACCAAATGGGAACAAAACCCAATGGTAGTGAAAACAGAAAGGGAAAACTGGATAAAAAGATAAAAAGGCATAATTAAAGGAAGAAAGCATTATAATGGGTTTTTCTACTTTCCACCCTATACTGAAAATTAGTCTGAGCACTCTCTTCTTGAAATTAGTTACTGGACTACCATGCGTTAGAACAAAATCTTAACTGCTCCCTTGCTAAGTGAATGGGATTCAGCACGTGAATCCAAGTTTGGTTGCTACAGCTGGATTCTAATATTCCTTCAGTGAAAGCCACGAGTTGTCATTCTTTATGCCTAAATGGCTCCCTCTTCCACAAACCCTCTGGAATTTCCACCCATTCTTCAAAATTAATAGCAAATGCCAACTGTTAAGTAAAGTCAATGAACCCTGTTTGCCCTTCTTTGTACATGACTTATAGAATTTAATAGACACTGGCATGGATTATGTCTCTGTCTTATTGATACTGGAATTTCGACTTCAGTAGGTCCTTGGTCTCGGTGACTGGAAGAATGAATGCATGGACCACAGATCAGGGGTAAGACAGGATTTATTTTACAGACAAGAATACAGAAGGAAAAAAAAAAAAAAAACACCAAAGCTGGGAAGAAAGCTCTCACTCACCCTCACCGGCTCGGCTCACACTCTCTCTCTGCCTGAGAGAGAAAGAGTTCTTTTTCTAGGGGCATGTATAGTGTCATGGGTCCTGTGTAGTTACACTAGGCCAGGACTTGGTAACAAGTGAATGGATAGAGTCCCTTCCCTGGGTAAGATGAATGAGTGCATTCATGAAGGGATACAGTCCGTTCAGCTGGGGCAAAGTGAATGAGTACATTAAGGAATGGATACAGTCCATTCCTGAAATCGCCTGGCCTAGGAAACTTCCATGAAATTGACCAGACCTAGGAAACTTACATGAAATTGACCTAGGCGTAAGAAATGGGAGGTTCCCTGTTCAGCCTTAAGAGCAAGAAGACACTAGGGCTCTGGTGTCTCCCGATCCATTGTCTGGTCCCCACTGCCGCCCGCCCCACCTACCCTCCAACCTGCTGGTTCTTCTGCCAGCTGCCACTGTACCAACACTGCCAGGGCAAAGTGGCAGGTCCCCCTCTCAGCTCCACCAAGCTGGCTGGGAAGCCAACCGCCCTGTATCATTATCACACCTACAAGATGGGATGTCTCTGCAAGTAAAAATCAGTTTTATGTTGATACTATTGCCAGAGTCTATCATAATGTTTAGCATATACTAAGTGGTTAATAAATATTTGTTGAAGAAACCAATTAATGAAAGGCATGCCATTTATAGATACATTTTATTGTTGTGATGCTCTGAGAATTCTTTGTATCCAAGACAGAAAAATTCAGAATCCTCCCTCAGGAGGAGGAGAGGTAAAGATCTCCGGTTCATTTAGGAAAAAGCAACACTGGGGCGGCACCTGTGGCTCAAAGGGGTGGGGTGCCAGCCCCATATGCCGGAGGTGGTGGGTTCAAACCCAGCCCTGCCCAGAAACTGCAAAAAAAAAAAAAAAAAAAAGCAACAGTAAGTTTGAGGGAGCACAGAGGACACTCAGTTCCTCAGATTATCCCTGGACTTTCGTATGAGAAGAGGAGCCTGAAAGCTGTAATTTAGAGGATGCTACTAATGAGGTACCTGGTGTTAGGCCTACGTGAGTCCTTCCAAATGACACAGCTACTATGAAATAACATCAGTTCAACCTGTGTCATATTAAAGTACAACTTACATTCAAAGCACTGGTTTCTGAATGACCATGGATAGTATTTCAGTGTTACCTATGTGTGCACATGCACACACACACACCAGTGAGGAATTTATGGTTATTCTCTACAGAAAATTAAATACAAAGTTATACTTTCTGGAATGGGATACCCAAGCAAAAAAAAAAAAAATTATGCTTGTATAATACTTTGCAGTTCACACTAACTTCTAATTGTATCACAATATATCTTTAAAGTGGCATTAAGCAGTAGGTGTTGTTAATACTCCCATGGTTTCATAAACAATACTGATAGTGACTAAAAGATCAGAGCGAATGTGCAGATTGCTGAGGTTCATGCAGTTATTAAATTATGGTATAGATACATTCTATATAATGGCACATTGGATAAAGTGAGAAAAAAAGTATTTTGGAGTTAAAGAATCTTTGTTCAAACATTTTTTTCTTCATATCTATTACAGTAACTTTCTAAAGGTGAAGTTTTCTCATATAAGTACTTGAAATAGTAAATTTTAGACTGTATATAATTGTAAAGATCAAGTGACATCACATACGTGGGTCTCCATACGACAAAGTTTATCACCAAGTGGGCAGGACGTGAAAGCCAGTTTCCTCTTATTCTATGTCCCTAGTCTTGAGAGAAAAATCCAGGTATATATAGAGCAAATATAATACATATCCATCCTCCCAGCCGTACATGTATGTTGCTGTACTAATGACACAGCTATTGGACCCTGGCTTAAATTAGAGCAGACGTAGAGAGCATCAACACATAATTTGATAAGCGTTGAGCTAAACACGGCTGTACCTATTACTAACGCCATTCAGCTGGCAGCCAGGAATTCACATGAAGACTTTGGCAGCTATGTACAAAGGGTACCAGATGATCACAGCCTGGGGGTGAGAGCTGGGGTGAGCACTTGAGGAGCGGGTCCTCAGACAAATCAGGTACACATCATCAAATAGTAATAGCCTCTGGCCTAAGATACTGAAATAAATTCAACAGGTTAGTATACGGCCTCAGAGAACTATACCATTTTGTGTTTACATTTCTACCCCTGATGGTAAAACAGTTCCCCCTTGCTTCATAGAGAAACCAAACTTCTATTTCAGAGACTATTCCTCTTGGAGGGAGGGAGACTTGATATGTTCATCCAACATTAAAATAGAAGTGTGGTGATTTAAATTGACATTGTAGCCAAAATGAATTGGAACTTAGAGGCGGCAGGTAATTTAAATTCTCATTAAAATAGCTACTGGAGCCACTGGGTCTGTCAATAGGTAAAAAATAAATAAGCAAAATTTTACATGTTTTAAACAATTTTTATCAGAAATATATATCCATGAATGACACGAAAAGGACTCAAACACAGGACAATGATGCATTTATCCTGATTCTATGGACTATATGAAGAAGCTTCTTTTTGGAAATTTATATGACAGCCAATGGAGAAAGCAAAATAAATTCATGTCTTAATTACTGTATTTTTTTTTTTTACCAAGAACTATATTTTTCAATTGGACTGTAAGTAACCTTACAATACATAAGCTTGTAATATTCATGAAACATGTCATGTTGTCTGTTCATTTGCTGTTGTTTACAGTAAGATACACAATTTTAACAGAGTCTAACTTCATTATCTGTATTTAAGGCTTAAAGATAAACCAAGTTTTTGGCTCCACTCAGATTACTTGTTTATTAAAGTGAACAAAATGAACATATGACTTTTGAATAAGAATATTTTGGTGGGAAGTTTATTTCCACTAGGATTCTGAAGGCAAAGCACAAATTTGGGTAATGAATTCTGAAATAAGGCAAAACTGAAATTTTTCGTATTACATTCTAGTGCCTTAAACTCTTTCTGCCATATAGTTTAGGAAGATTTTCACTTTCTTCTGCAACATTCTTGCTTCCAACTTGCTTACTTTGAGCGGTTTCCAAAAGGAATAGGATTTCCCTTCAAAGAGAAGTAATGTTTCAAAGAAGTCTGCCACAAGTGTTACAGATAATTCCAAAAGAGGAATTTTAAGAATGTTTGTGCAATGGTGGCTAAAATTGTAATAAGCATGTAGTCCTCAAACGTGTCTGTTTTGGTTGGATAATTTAAGAAGGAAAGCGCTTATTAAAAGTCAGTCACAATGGTTGATACATAGGCTTAATCCACGGAAGGCATAGCCATGTTTTATAGGACGTGGGGACATCAGTGCCTGGGCTGTAATAGAGACCTGATGCAACCTCACACAATAACAAGGAAGAGTCTGTGTACAGAAGAAGCACTGCGTAGGGGTATATAAAGGGCGAAGCCCAGTGAGGGGCTCAACCACAGCCTGCTCTGAAAACCTCACTATGTCTTGCCCCAACTACTGCTCAGGAAACTTCAGCTCGGGAGCCCTCAGGAACTCCTGCCCTGTTCCTTCCACCTCCTCTGTTGCCATCTGCTCTACCAATGTGAGCTGTGGCGATGCCCTCTGCTTACCCAGCAGCTTTCAAGACCATACCTGGCTCACAGACAACTGCCAAGAGACCTGTGGTGAACCAGCCAGCTGCCGGCCAGCCAACCTCGAAACCTCTTGCTGTTCTTCCTCTGCTTACTACCTGGCCAAACCCTGCCAAGGAAGCAGTTTCCTTCCCGCTTCTTCCTTCATCTCCAGCTCCTGCCTCCCAGGATCCTGCAGACCTCTGAGCTTTGTGTCCAGCAGCTGCTGTCCACAGAACCCCCTACTCAATAGTGGCCAGCTGGTAGGAGGCTGTGTGCCCAGCGGCTGCCGCCCCTTACCCTGCTTGTCCACCAGCTGCCAACCCCAGGGCCTTTTCACCTATGGATACCGACCTGTGGGTTGCTTGACCTATCGCCCACAAACACTTCCCGTTGTGTCCAGCAGCCTCAGACCTCTGGGGCCTTCGTCCAGTGGGTGCCAGCCTCTGACCCGTGTGTTTGGCACTTGTCGTCCACCTTGCTCTGCACAGGGAGGCCAGTAGCTCCCTTGTTCCCGGTCAAGAATCTCACTGAGGATCCAGGAAGAAAATTCAAATGCTGTGAACATTCGCATCTTTCCTCATCGCTTTCCTTTTGCTTTTTCCTTGTTTTAACTGTCTCAGATCTAATGCAAACTCCTCTTTCTGCATTTTGTGTCTTCTGTTTATCTTTCCTCAGTATAAATATTAGTTTACAGTGGTATTCAATATTCCTCTGGTGTGGAAAAAATGTATTTGACTCTGGCAATAATAAATGAGATTACGTGAGAACTAAGAATCTGGTTCATTGGTTTTTATTTCATTACTTCATTTTAACACAAAAATGGCCCACCTCAACTGCTTGAAAAATAAGTCAGTAGGACTTATGTTCTGGCAGTAGGCAGATTGCTTGATAGTTGATTCAAGCTGATATTTAAAGTTCTCATCCTGTGTACTTAAGAGACCCATGAAGTCCTTAACAGAAGTTACTTTGAAAAGACTAGTTGAGGAATGATCTCTTTTGTCTCTCTTCCAGTGAACACACTTCCACCAGAATGTTCTAATTGCAAGACTAATCAAGCTTCTGCTTAAGCCATTCATGGCTTCCTAGCTCCCTCTTCCTTAAAACAAAAATCTAACCCCCTTAGAATGACATCTTCCTTCATTGTTTCTCTCCCTCCTATTACTTTGGTTCTATTCCTTCCTGCTCAATATTGCAAACACTAAGTTCCTGCAATCCTGACTGAACACGCAGGTCACCAAACATCTGCTTTTTATAAACGGCTGCCTTTTGGATGTGTCAGAATCAAGACCAGGATGTTCTTCAGTTCTGTCTGCCTTGAAAACTCATACTTGCCTCCAAAACACGGTCTACGTTCATTTATTAACCTGTGGATTTATTCAGCAAAAAATTTATTGTTTGCAAACTGTGTGCCAAGCTACCATATGCAAGGCACAAGAGATACTCAGCTGAACAAGACAGTCTTGAGCCACCAGAGTTTACCAGAGTCACGAGTTATGGAACACATCTCAATTATAGGTAGTTTTTCTCCCTTACTCCACATAAAAAGCTTGGAGGGGGGTATATATTTTACAAATTTAAATAAAACTAAAGTATAAAGACATGAATGTTTACCCTTTCAAGGAACTGGGAACCTGGAATCTATGCTGATGTGCAGCAGCCGGGCAGCTACTCCTTCTGGAAGAGATGTGTGCCTCTAGTTTTGTCCCCATCTTGCCCTGTGGACTTCCTGACCCGGAAGCAGAATAGCACATTTATGCTGCTGCTTTGAATTCCATTCTAGTTCCTTCTTTTGCCATATTAGCCTGACTCTCCTGGATATTTTGAGTTTTTGACATCTGTACCCTTCATTTTCTGAAAATTTTCCTGAGCCCTCTTCTTGTCTCTTACCCTAACCACACTTTGGCTTAGACTGCCTTTATCTCAGGCATACACCTATCATTAATCTCATTGGACTGTTAACTTTTTAATATCATTTAAAAATAACATTTTAGTTTAAATACAACACACACCAATTTGTGCATAAGCCAGGAGTCCACAGATTTAGTCATGGCTTTGACTTCTAACCCATATATTAGTTTTGGCTGTTTAGAAGCTTAAACCAAAATTACAATCTATGTAACCTTTTTTCTCTGTCTTTTTTTTACTAAACATTGTGTTTATGATATTTTTCCAACATGTGTACCAGTAATCTGTCTTATTTCCTTGAAACATTTCAGTATAACATTCAAGGTATTAAAACACCAGCATTTACTTATACAATTTTGTGGATGAAAATTTGAGTTGTTTCTAGTTTTAATCTTTTATGAATAATGTATGGAATATTCTCTTGTTCTATCTTTTGATACACATATGAAATAGTTCTACTGTTGCAATATCTAGCTGCATAGATGTTTAATCAATCAAGGATCTTTATATTATGTGTCTATTTCTAGACTCTGTTGTGTTCTATTGACTATCTGTCTCTCCTTATACCACTGTCATGGCTTCTTTTTCATCATATTATTTGCAATTTGAGCCATTTGAAGGCAGGGTTTGTGGCAGTACATGCCTGGGTTTTCTGTGAACATTTATGAATTTGGATCACAGTAAATGATATTTTGATCAGGTGGTTGTAGAAGCCAGAAAAAAAAAAAAGATGTTTAGATTTACATAATAGGATAGTGTTAATAAGAAATTCAACATTTATTTTCCTCTAGAGTTTATTCTCTGTTATCTTTGTTGAGGCTACACGGCAAGAAATGTTCACTTTTCATCTCCCAGTTCAGAAGTCTAAAAGCTGTAATTTAAGGGAAAATCTAGACATCTGTATCTACTACTGAAAGATCTGCTACTATTTATACCTTAATCCACATGGGATAATTTTCTGCTAGCTATGTTAGGTTTATTATCTTATTAGTTTATTATCTTAATATCTGGAAAGACATTTATAATTGATCTTAATTAAGGCAAGATCATACATATTCTAAATTGCTAGTCTGGAATTTACTTCCAAGATTTCAAAAAATGTATGATTCTCCAGGAAACTTTACAATATAAAGACTTATTTATTTGAGGCAGTAAATTATAGGGCAATATGTTAGGTAATACTTATTGCTTTCTATCTTTATAGGTGTATTTCCTATGACTAAAAAAGTGGGAGACAGTTCTTCAAGGACCTCTTTTTATCTTAATTTTTTCTTTATTAATATTCAAATACCATGTGTTCCTTTTGATTAACCTCCTCAATAGTCATCTTCAAACTGGATTTTGTGAAATTGACTTTCTTTTATCAAATAATATATCATCTCTCCCAAGTGAAACTTAATCAAAAAAGCATGGTAAGTCTCCATCAGAGTTTTTACATGAAACATACATTTGAAAAATGCAGGGGAGGCTAACAGAAATTATTTGTAATTTGGATTCTGAGTCTTTTCTCTCACCATAACTCTGAATAGTCACTTGACAATGTAAATAGTATTTTCTTCATTGTCCACTGAGACTTTATTTTTCCTTAAGGAAATTTTCTAAAAATTGGAGGATTTGGTGCCATTGGGGTGACTATTAAGGAATGTATAGACTTCTGGTTTCTTATGTAAAGATCTTAAAAGTCACCATTCCTAGCTTACAATAAGGAAAAGAAATGGGCAATTTAAAAATCAATGACTTTTTTTCCGAGAGCTGAGTGTGCAGGGCAAAATTTCTACCCCCAAATTTGGAGAGATGGGTGAATCTCTAGGAGTCACAACTAAAGTATGCTTACCTGAAACAGAAGCTGCTAAAGATTTAAATAATAAATCTGGAGAAATTACTGAAGGCTGAGCATATACTAGCGTGTGTATGAAAACTCCTTGGGGGCCACAGTCCTAGGGATGCCTCACACATCACAGATTTTGCCTGGTAGTGATTCCACCAGTTTCCTTTAGGGAAAATCCAGGAAAGATGCCCCAGTGGTTCCCAAGGGAAAGGGAGCAGTGTTCCTAGAGAGGCATGCCCAGAATCTCCTGAGTAACACATTCTCACTCTTTGGGAGAAAAGACTTTGCTAGAGTTTTATTTAACCTTAGGAAAGGACAATTCTCTCTCTTCAGCTTTCAAGAGTGTAAACAAAAGTTAAGGATACTAGAGAAATCTGCAGCTTCTGCCACTTACAGCTGCAACAAATATTAAACACAACCTGAATCCTAGATAGATAGATGAACTTCAAATCTCACACTCACTGTCTATTCCTCTCAGCTCTCCTACCCAATACAGCACGCTGACTTTGAACAAAAAAGATTAAAAGAGACACCAAAAGGCAACAAAAATATAGTCTCTGGAGAAAAGCAAGCATTAAAATCAGACTCAGATATGATATAAACAATGGAATTAGCAGATAGGAAATTTAAAATAACTCTGGTTAATACATGCCAAGCTGTAAAGGGAAAAGTAGATAACATGCAAAAAAAGATGGGCAAGGTAAGCAGAGAGATAGAAATTCAAATGAAGAATTTAAATGCAAAATCACTGCAAAAGAATTGAGCAATTCTTTTGATGATTTCATTAGTATATTGGACATGGTCAAAGACAGAAGTGAGCTTAAAGACACACCAATAGAAACTCTCCAAACTGAAATGCAAAAAGACCTACAGCAGCATCAATAAAACAGAAGAGAAGAAAAAGAAAAAATAAAAAAAACAGAAGAGAACATACAAAAAATGTGGAACAATTTTGAAAGGTGTAATTCATTCTTAATTGGAATGTCAAAAGAAGAAGAAAGAAATTTTTGAAGTTATAATGACTGTGACCTTTCAAATTCTAGTGATGAACACCGTATCACAGATTCAGGAAGCTCAGGGAACACTAAGCAGCGTTTAAAAAAAGAAAAAAAGAGCATCACACCTAGACTTATCATAATCATACAGGGACTTTACCTAACAATTGCAATCAGTGTAACCTGGCTTATTGTACCCTCAATGAATCCCCAACAATAAAAAAAAAAAAATGATGTATGACCTCGAAAAAACACAGAAAAAAACACTTTATTTATAGAATAAATAGGACAGGAATTTCAGTGCCACAAATGCAAGTAGAGAGCTGAGTGAACTATTTAAAACATAAGCAGTGGTGTGATGACTTAGTCATGGTTCCATTCATCATTTAAGTCATTAAATCAGTCATTTGCTTTGTTTTACTTTTTTGGATTATGTTTCCTGACATGCTTGAGAGAATCTACTTAAACATGAGGACCATTTCAGATTGATAACTCAATCAGTATTTCATTGAATTATTTAATAAATACACTTATATTCTTTAAAGTAATTTCATGCAATATGTTTCAGTCAACATTAAGGCATTCTTGTCACTTGCCAAGCTGTCTTCTAGGAGCTGGGGATAGAGTAATAAACAACCCAACCTGGAAAAGTGACAAAAAATAAACAATAACTATTGATACAAGAGTATACAGAAGAGTATAAAGGGGATACGAATGTGACTTTAAAAGAGGGGGAGAATGCTAAAAATTTTAACAAAGTAGGACATCCTGTCTTTAACAAAAATGGTGTTGGAATCACACCTAGAAAGAAAAAAAAAGGAATATGTGATACAATTAGTGGGGGGGGAGGTATTAAGCACAGAGTACAAGGTCAAAGGAGGGTACTTGGGAAGCATACAGAGCAAAAGGAGGCCAGTGTAGCTGTCAGGCAGGGAGGAAAGAACAGCATGAGAGCATTTGCCAATATAGTCCATGTACTAGACCCTCTTGCCAACAACAGGGTCAACTCTATTGAGAGTGTCCAAAATGTGTTTGGTAGCATTACTTGTTTTCCAAAAGCAGAGTAAACGCAACCAGATGGGCCTCCAATTAGACGTGACTATTTCACCTGTGCCTGCTATGAATCATGGTATCTTGCTAAGGCAGTAAGACTCAAAGTGGTCCCTAAGGGACTGATTTTCTCACAGGACAATCTGTAAGCAAAGCTAGCCACCATAATTTATAGACTGTGTTCCTACGTCCTTCATCTGATGTCTTCTTGGAGTCATGCTAGGTCTGACAGAGGATTGTATAAGGCAAGTGCCTCTGAGGAAGAAGAGCAGGGGGGCGGGCTGCTCAGTCCTTGTTCTCTTGCTACAATAGAATACCGCTGTTGGGTAAATGACAAACAATAGATTACTTAACTTATGGTTCCGGAAGGTGCAAAGTCCATGACAGAAGAGCCTCATCTGGGGAGGGCACTCTTGCTGTGTCACAACAGAGCAGAAGGCATCATATGAGGAGAGAGGAGGGTAAGAGAGTAGTGAGACAGAGGGAGAATATCCCAGGGAACTCATTGTTTTATTAGGAGGCCCCTCCTGTGATAACTAACCCACTCCTAAGAGAACAGCATGAATCTAATCAACTATTAAAGGCCTCATTTCTCAAGAGCATCACAATGGCAATTACATTTCCATGTAAGTTTTGGAGGAAATATTTAAACCATAGTACTGATTAAGGGTTTTTTGGGGGGTGGGGTATGAAACAAGTCATCAGTTGGGCAGGAATAAATAACAATATTCTTGTCTAGATGCTTTAACAAAATCTCTTATTCCTCTTCATGAATTTATTTTATTCGCTGAATAGAAACATGAACAACAGAGTTTAGACTTTCAGATAAATCCTTCTAAGTTACTATGTGATAGAAGAGAATAGAGTTTGTGTAATTACTAAACCAATAAAAGTGAGAAATAGTCAGTTTGTGACTATAGAGATGAAACATGGAGGTACTCGTCCTAGCTAGATAAGAAAATGGACTTAGTATATTTTTCCCTTTAACTATTAAAAATCTTCTGAATTTGACAGCAATGTTTATGTACTTTCAACAAAAGCTGTTAAACCAATGCCTTGCAAACATTTTGCTCACTTTTTGAAAATTAGCGAACTACCTATATATATGTGTGTACATATATATGTACAAAGATAGTAACTTTGATTGTAAACTACAAAAGAAATACATAAAATAAAACATTCTTAATTCTCTAAGTATTCTGATGTATTTATCAGGGCAGTCCTTAAATATTTGTTTGACCTTGTTCAAGGTCCAAGCACTATTCTCTTATATTATTTGAACATTTCTGCTTTTTTTTCTTAAGAAAAAAATAGTTTCATTATTTTTCTTGAAAGAAATTGCTTTTCAAATTTTAACATGTCCTTTTGATCAAATAGTCACATGTCATTAATGGATATTAAATATTGCTGACATGTTCATCATGGTCTTTTTTTTTTTTTGAGAATGCAGATGTTCAAAGTTTGGGTTGTGCATTGAAATAAAAGCAGTTTGTTCTCATTTCTTGCTAATCTAATTTGTGCTGAAAGAAATCCAGCAATGAAACCAAATATCTACTGAAAAAATACAACATGAGGTTATTTATACTTTAAGATGTCTAACAATTGTCTTGATTAATAGCATTAATTGGAAAAAAATTCTGTGGATTAATGAAAGTGTTCATGTCCTATGCCTACTCCAGCACGTTCATTATGTGAAAGGCAGTGACCTTTCCCCAGCAGGTGAATGCCCTTTATATGACATATGGGCCTCTAGGATGTCACGAGCAGGCAATTTACTGCACACAAGGCACCTATATAATGTGCCATACGTAGAAAATATTGCTAGTAAGAAGTTATAGGATAAACTAACAGGAAATCTTCAAAGTTCGTAGCCTAACAATGGTGGAATGAAGAACGGCCCTTTCGTATAGAACGTGTAGTTTAAACACACTACTCTGAAAATCACACTACTCACCTGAAATCCACAGAAATATGCTGCAAATCGAACTTGGATGGAGGGATTTTTTAATCAAATGCTTAAACTTTTCAGCATCGGAAGACTAATTTTAGCCTACTTTCAATGTGATTTAATCTAATCACAGTTTAGGTCATGGTCCCTTAAAAACATAACTAGCCCTTAAGGTCCCATACTAAATTCATCTGAATATGAAGTCAATAATAAGCACCACATCATTATTGGATGCTTCACTGCAGGACACACAATAAAGTGTCACATGAGTGGAGAGGAGGGTAAGAGAGTAGTGAGACGGAGGGAGAATATCCCAGGGAACTCATTGTTTACCAGGAGCCCCCTCCTGTGACAACTAACCTACTCCTAAGAGAAAGCATGAATCTCATAAACTATTAAAGGCCTCATCTCTTAATAGCATTGAACACATTCTTTTGCTTTCCTAATTACAGATATACTGAACAGCTCTATCACAATACATAAGTAAAATTATTTACCAAATGTTATATGTCCTTTTTTAAGCAGTAATGTTCATGTTCAAATGACCCTAGAAATTAGGCCCCCATGAAGATTTAGAGCAATAGGAAATTCACTTATGGGAGCTCGCGACTTCCTCTGCACAAGTTGTGGTCAATCCTAATGGACAGCCTCTATGGACATTAACTTGTAGTTTTCTAACTGATACTAAGTGTGGGACTGCTGTTTTAACTTCATATTTCCTCTGCCATTACCTTATTTTCTTATCCAAGATCAAAAGAAATTAGTATTCTCTCAAAAAACAGATCACAATAATACATGATTCTTTATCAACGATTTTCATGTCTTGGCAATGATTCAAAAATCAACGGAAGACGTAAGGTTTTGTGATACATAGTACAGGTCACACTTCAGTGAGCAGAATCATCTGTAGGATAGATTTTCTTCTAAACTCAAACCATAGCTTTATTGAAAATGTTAAAATCATTTTAACTTCTATGACCTGAACAAATGCAGTTTAGTTAATAAAGAATTTTTTTTTTATTTATTTTTTTTTTATTAAACATAGCTGTGTACATTAGTATGATCATGGGGCACCATACACTTGGTTCATATATCGTTTGACACATTTTCATCACATTAGTTAACATCGCTTTTGTAGCATTTTCTTAGTTATTTTGCTAAGACCTTTCATTCCACATTTACTAGGATTCACATATACCCTTGTAAGATGCACCGCAGGTGTAATCCCATTAGTCCCCCTTCTTCTGCCTCCCTCCCCCCTCCCTCCCCTCCCTTTCCCCCTTCTCCCTATTCTTAGGTTATAACTGGGATATAGCTTTCATGTGAAGGTCCTACATTAGTTTCATAATAAGGGTGAGTACATTGGGTACTTTTTCTTCCATTCTTGAGACACTTTACTAAGAAGAATATGTTCCAGCTCCATCCATGTAAACATGAAAGAGGTAAAGTCTCCATCTTTCTTTAAGGCTGCATAATATTCCATGGTGTACATATCCTCGTAGAAGCAATTTAGCCTTGCCTGAGCACTTAAGGCCGGTGATTTCAGGGGTAAATTGAGAGGACACAAACAAAACCAACATTTCGCGGCCTCTTCAGTTTTCCATTCCTCTTAATTCCATACACAAGTACAAACTACCTCTGGCTCCCAATACAAATAGGCCATTGTCAGATCTAACTTTACAATGGAAAAGAAAAAGCATGTGAGCAAATGTTATGCGCCCCACACATAACTTGTCCCTGTTTTCTTTAACAGTACTTGTATTGATGAATCTTCATTGCCCATTAAAATAGAGGAGCATTTTCCATTTTCTTTATGAAATTCTTATTGGTTGATAAATATCTGATACCGTCAAGTCAGCGTGTGCTGCATCTCTGGAGGTGATCATGACTTGCCAGATCTATCTGCAATACAAGTTATGAATTGATTACAGAACTGTTGCATTTGCAGGGTAAAAAGACTGCTATGTTTTAAGTATATTTTGTGTCTTGTTTTGTATAGAGAAATCTATTCTTCATTACTCTATTTATTTTTAGGATGCAACAGTGCAGTAAAACACAGTGCTTTCTATATCCTTCTTAGCGGTGGTAAGAGAGGATGAAAAAGAAGAAAAAGAAAGAGACGGAAAAGGAAAGTTTAAAAGGAAAAACTAATTTTCTTGGGAATCTAAAGCCACATTGGTGGAAAACAACATAATGCCTTTGAAATTTTATCTTCAAACAAATTCCTTCAGCATCATTTATTCAACAAGCATTTCTGAGGTGCTATCACGTACTAAGCACTATTCTGGGTGCCAGTCACACAGTTGATTTGCATGGACACCCATTCTTCTGAGTCCTCTGCATCTATAAACAAGCAGTTTGCAACTCCTACCATGTAAATGGTAGTAGAATGTTACTAAACCCTCAATCCCATGTGTTACTCTAAACATCACCATCATATGCCAAAGCCATTTGATATGTATGGGGGCAGGGGGTTGTTTCTGGAAAAGGAAATATTTGGTGACAGTTTTGTGAGAGCTTTTGCCTAGAGGTTTCAACGGAAAAGAGTTTGTCTTAAGATCATCCAGCATACAATGGGTTCATTTGTTTGTTTTTAATTTCAAAATATTAAAGGGGTACACATGTTTTTGTTACATGGCTGAATTGATGAATGTTGAAGTCTGGAGTTTCAGTGGGTCTGTCACCAGAGTAGTGCACATTACCTCTGACAGGTATGTTTTTATCCATTGTCTTTCTCCTCCTCCTTAGTTTCCAACGTCCTTTACACCACTACATGCCCACGTGTACCTACCGTTTAGCTCCCACTTATTAGTGAAATTTCTGGGATACTTCACTTAGGGTAATGTTATTGAGTTTCATTCCAGTTGTTACAGAAAGAATTATTTCATTCCTTTTTATGACTGAGTGGTACCCACGGTACGTGTGTGTACATATACACACACAGACACACACGCACGTACACGTTATATAACATTTTCTTTATACACTCATCAACTGATGGACACTTAGGTTGATTCCACATCTTTGCAATTGTGTATTACGGTGCAATCAGCATTCAGGTGCAGATATGTCTTTCTGATATAATGACTTCTTTTCCTTTGGGTAAATACCCAAAAGTGAGACAGCTGGATGGAATGGTAGGGTTCATTGAGGAATCTCCATCCTGTTTCCCATAGAGGTTGTACAAATTTATAGTTCCACCAACAGTGCATAAGTGTGTTTTTTCATTGTACCCATGACAACATCTATTTTATTTTTTACTGGTTTCTTGCCAATTTGTTTGAATTCTTTTCACTTTGAGAATTGACAGATGCTATTTAAGGAGGGTTTGTGAAGATATCTTCAGAGTAAATCAGGTTTGGGGATCTAATTACAACTCTTCAAATCTGAGACTCTGTGAGGTCCAGAAATGAGCTTTATTTTTTTTCTAAAAATCAGATTTTTCAAAGCAAAGTTTAGCTTAGCAATAAAGAATCTATCAAAGTACACTTTTTGTTTGCAGTTTTTGGCCAGGGCCGGGTTTGAACCATCACCTCTGGTATATGGGGCTAGTGCCCTACTCCTTTGAGCCATAGGCATCACCCTTTCTCAAACTAGTCTTTCTGGAAATTCTCGTTTTTCTTTTTTTTAAGAAAAGATTCCCTTTCATGAAATAGATGTTTCTTGAGCAATGTTAAAATTGACAATCAAAATAAACTCAAGATTAAACATGGAAATGCAAATAAATTAATAAAGATATGCCCAAAAAGAAAATTTCATCAGTCATCTAATAAATGTTTATTAGGTCAATAATAAGATAACTGCTTTCCACATGCAACTGGAAAAAATAATGATAAAAATACCCAATGTTACTGAAGCGTGAATTAACCAGACACTCCTGCCCTGTGGCAGAAGTGTGGACTTGGGCACATGCATCAAAGTCCTTAAAATATAGTTGGTTAGAATTGTTTTTTAATTGAAGTAATAAACTAAATAAGAATAAACTAAATAAGAATAAAGCAAATAAAGACAGCTTCTGAGCAAATCTTAGTAAATCATTGTTTGTCATGGGTTCTATAGAAATGTTTGCAAAATGTCAAAGAACTTTGACATCCAATTTACCTCAGGTACAGTTTCAATTAGCTTTAATTTTACACGCTAGTATGTTTTTTAAATGGAAGAATTACACATATAATGCACATATAATCTGGGTAGAAACTTCTAATGAATGGTATTATTTTTATTGAAGAGTTTAGTTGATAAAAAGTCCACTATATCCCATGGATTTTTCCCTTTTTGCTGATAGCCATAATTGTAAAAACTTCAGGGATGAGAAGCCGCCTTTGCTTTGTGAGCCACTAGCCCATTCTTGGTAGTGGTACAGACCATTGCAGATAGAACATTTATGGTCTTCTTCCCTCTTGCACTACTCTTCTAGTTATGATTCTGGTTCTTTTCTGGACATAATGAGAAGAATGGGGGTTAATAAGATAAGAGTACATGAAAATATGTAAGTAAAATTATACAAGAAAATCAGAGGATAATTTCATTGGCATCTTAACAATAGGTAAGGGAATGCTGTTAGGTAAAAGAATCTCAGCAAGACAGAAGTGAGTGTGAGTGATCTATCATTCATATGAATGTGTATGTGATTATATATTGGTTTTATAATAGTACTGAGTACATTGGATACTTTTTTTTCCATTCTTGGGATACTTCACTAAGAATATGTTCCAGATCCATCCAGGTGTAAAGTCTCCATCTTTTTTATGGGTTGATAGTATTCCATGGTATATACATACCACAATTTGTTAATCCATTTATAGGGTGATGAGCATTTGGGTTGCCTCCATGACTTGGCAATTATGAATCAAGTTGCAGTAAACATTCTGATGCAAAAGTCTTTGCTGCAAAGTGATTTTTGTTCATCTGGGTAGATACATAGTAATGGCATTGTGGGATCACATGGTAGATCAACTTTTAGTTCCTTGAGAAGGAGAGGAGAGGAGGGGGAGTGAAGGATGGGGGAGGGCAAGTAGAGGGAGAATATTTGGTGGGATTTCACCTTATGTGAGTGATACAAGGGTGCATTTCAAAACAACTAAGAGTAAATTATAAATATCTTACCACAAAAAATAAGTTAAGAAGTGATGGTTATGTTAATCAGTTTGATTTAAGCATTCAACATTGTATATCAAATCATCACATTGTACCCCATAAATGTATACAATTATGATTTAATATAAAAATAAATTTTAAAAAATTTTAATAAGTGAGTGTATGTATGGAGCCATCAGGAAGTAGTGAGGATATAGAAAAGATTTGTCTAGAAAGTGACCCTTACATTTAAGAAAATCTAATTTGAGAAATATCTTACTGGTCTTCTGAAACACATTCTGTTAACATCATGTCTTTCAGCAGCTCCTGCTCTGGAAATGATAGCCCCTGCTATTTGGGAGGGTATACCTACCTTTTTCCCCCTAATCTACTGCTCTCTGCTCTGGAAGAGTAAGCCAAGGAGTTGCACTCTACTTACCTGCTGACAACTACCTCCCCCCAGCTGCCAACCGGCGGACTGTGGCTTCAGGAGCTGTCAAATCTCTTACTGCGCTATTACTAACTGCTATGTGTTCAGACCCCAACAAGAGACTCCGTTTGTTCTTCCTGCTTCCTGTGTCTCCAAAGTCCCAGTGAAAAGACCCACCAGGAGATTCAGTTTGTTCTTCCTTCTTCCTGTGTCTTCAGGTCAGGAGAGCCACCAACATCCACCAGATGCCAAAGTTCACAGTTAACAGCTCCCATCCCCTGACCCACCTTTCTCTGTTCTCTAGAGCTTGAACTGCATGTGCAGAGTGGCTCCCCTTTGATGCATCCCTCTTGCTGTTGCCATCCAGTGATGATGTGCCTAACAGTGGCCAGTCACTAACCTCATTGTCCAGTTACTCCAGATCTTTGATATGTACATCTGGTGATTTTTAAAGCTCATGCTTTCTGGAGGACGCAACATTCACCTTCTAGTAAGTTTGGCTAAGCAGAATTAGTATTAAGATTGAGATTTCTTGCTAAAAATAGCTTACCATGTATTACACTTCATAGAAAACTCTTCCAAATAAAAGGCTTCCTCTTTGTGTGAGTTGTATCATCAAAGTTCTCCTGGATGACACAGTCTCTAACTTGGGTTTTAGTTTGCATGTCTTCCAGCAAGTGAGAAAAGTTTTGCTTCAACTCCTAATAAATGTGCTTCTTGGGGTACTGGAAATATGACTTTTGTTAATATTTATTTGTTAATTCTAGTGAATTTATGACATTTTTAATCAATCAGAGAGCTCTATCCACTTGAATAAAAATGGCAAATGTAGCCCGAGGGATTTTTTTACTCCTTTATTGATTGAGTAAGTAAGTATTTGAACTTTCAAAATTGTGCCAGATACTGCATTGCATCATTTTTGGGGTATCCTTCCGGGTGTTAATCTTCCTAAGGGTTTCCTATCATTTGTAAACTACCCTAATTAAAACCACTCTGAAACCCACATTCTAAGAGTTTCATGGACATAGTGTTAGAAGGGATTAAACTTCAGTCAATGGTGATTCCTAGAGTCCCAATGAGAAGAACATCCTTAAGGTTTATTCTACCTTCTCCCGGCTCTCAAAGATGGCAAGTAATTGGAATTCTACAGTCTTTTTGATGAGACTCCAACTGACCACTGTGATTAAAACCTTGAAGCTACTAAGTAAACATGATGGGGCAGAAGTGTGGAAGTTCCATTAGTGATTTTCGAGTAAAACATTTGTGCATCTGTTGAAATTTCACCACCTCTTTTGCAACTAGAAAAATTATGCTCAGATTATTTACAAAATGGTGTTCTAGAATGAATGCTTTGTACCAGTTACTGAAAACCATACATCTGGGTGTTTAACTATGAATGTAATTTGACAGAGAAGTATGTGATGTGTATGCAAGCAAGTTAAATCATTTTCAGTGTTTTATTCACTAGTACTAGCAAATTAGTCACATTCGTCGGCACATAGTGTTGTCACAACAGGCCCATTTAGATTTTCTGTGAATGCATTAGTTTTCATAACCTGTTAAAATCAAGAAATCGTGTGTTTTTAAAATTAGTATCCCCCAATCCTCAAGAAGACTTTGGAAACACCTACCAATGGCATATTTATAGTGATAGCCTGTTGGTCAGAAATAGTCACTAAATTGTCACAAATGTTGACTTCAGTATACATGTATACTGCCTGGAAATATCTTGAAAGTGTAATAATGAGGTTTCTCACCATCAGGATCATTGCCTGAGAAATAAAGTATAAGAAAAGCTACAATCAATTGCCCAATTCTTACTATTAGAGGGAGAGAATAGTCCCTTCAGAAGGTATATTATCATCATGGTTTTAGAGGCTCTAATGCGCTATTTACCATTCAAAACCAGTATAATAATATATTCCTTGCTTTCTGACTATAGTCAAAGGGAAAAGTATTTTCAGTTTTAAAAATGGTATAGTTTTTTTTAAGGAAACACCAAGAAATCCTGGATAAGATGTCACGAAAGCTGGTTTATAGACTTAGCCCTGCTTCTTTATAGTTCTATGACATGGATAAACTGAGTAAATTTTTAAATTTATCTCTTTGTCAGGAAAACAAACCTACCTTCCTGTCTCAGAAAGCTATCACAAAACCAAATGGAGCAAAATATGAGAATATTCATTGTAAAGGGTAGCAAAATGTTGATTGTTATTAAAGATTAGCTTATTTGACAAAAGGAGTTAAGTCTTAATAATCTATGACATAAGCTGATGCAGATGTGAAATAAATCTCTTTGATTTTTCATTAGTAAAGAATTTAACCCATTATTTGCATTATAAATAAATTGTTTATTTTAAATTGCTTTAGATTTACAGGTAATTTATGAAGATAATACAAAATTCCATGTACTCCACGTCTAGTTTCTTCTATTAGTAACAGCTTGCATGAGTATTTACACTTGTCACAATTAATGTACCAATGGTGATTTGTTATTATGAACTAAAGTCTATAACTTATTTTCACTTCTTTAGTTTAGTCTGAGCAATATGCTATCACATACCACCATAATAACAGAGGATTTTAACACTCCTCTTACAGATCTGGACAGATCCTCTAAACAGAAACTAAACAAAGATACAAGGAACTTAAATGTGAACCTAGAACAACTGTGCTTGATCAACATATATAGAACAACATATCCCAAAGCTAAGGAATATACGTTTTTCTCATCAGCCCATGGAACATTCTCCAAAACAGATCATATCCTAGGACACAAATCAAACTTCAAAACAATCAAAAGAATTGCAATTTCACCTTGCATCTTCTCATACCACAAGGCAATAAAGATGGAACTCAACTCTAACAAAAATGTTAAACCCCACACAAAGGCATAAAATTTAAACAACCTTATGCTGAAAGATAGGTGGGTGCAGGAAGAGATAAAGAGAAAATCATTAACTTCCTTGAGTAAAACAATAATGAATACACAAGCTACCAAAACCTGTAGGATACAGCAAAAGCAATCCTGAGAGGAAAAGTTATCGTTTTAGATGTCTACATCTGAAAAACAGGAAGAGCACATCAACAAACTTACGAACCATCTTATGGACTTGGACATGGTTTTCACCTACTGTCCGTTTCATGTTCCAGGATCCCATTCAGGGTATCACATTACATCTAATAGTCATGTCTCTCTAAGCTACTCTGGTTTGAGATAGTTTCCAGATATTCCTTTTTTTTATACCTTTAAGGATTTTGAGGAGTATTGATCAGGAACTCTGTGGAATGTCTTCAGTTTAAATTTGGCTAATACTTTCCTCAGGATTATATTGGAATTCTGAGTTTTTAGGAGAAAAACCAAAGAGGTAAAATTACATATCAAGAGTACATATTACCAAAATGATTAACCATTATTGATGTTAACCTTGCTCACACCACTGCACTAGTGTTTATCATGAATCTACTGTTAAGTTATTAATTTTCCCCTTTTCCATGTGTACTTTACTATGTCAAGTCCACATTTAAGTGGGTGTAATGTTTCAATTCTGTAAGATGAGAATATCTACATATATTATTTGGAATCTGCTGCATTGACTCTTTTCCTATTTTCCCCTACTTATTATTTATACATTGATTCATTTATATTGGTAGGACACACACACACACACACACACACATATATATATATAATTTATACCTTGATTTATTTATATTGGTAGGACACACACACACATATATATACACATATATATACAATATATAATATATATTATACTTTGAATTATTTTCTATATTACGGGGTTTTTTGTTCTTGTTACTCAAATTGTTCAAGCTTTGGCCATTAGGAGCTCTTTCAGTTGGCTCCTGTGTCTCTTTAACATTCCCCATAATTTGTTTTTTTCTGGAGTGCTCTTCATCTTTTGGCATGAGAAGGTCTCCAATTTCATCTCGTATATTCTTTGTGAGGAATATATATCTATCCCATGTGAGTAGGACATGTTTTAATAGGGTATGAGGTAAAATACATCATAAACCCTTGAAAATTCATTGAGCATCTGACCTTAGAAAGGTATAATTTAAGTAAGGCTCATCAAGATACTCCTCACAGTAAACTTATGCTTACTTCATAATTGCTTGTCAGTTTTGACAGTTGTTATACCACCAATTTATCACTGAATTGAAATCTTTATGAAAAAGAAGAGAAAAATCTCTAGGACACAGATGATCCCACAATGCATATGGAGATATACAATGAAATAATATTAAACATTTTTAGCTAAAATGTTATGTTTCTTTAGCCTATGAGAGGCTTTTGATAGAGTATTGCTACTTGTTTGTTCTTTTCAAAAAAATAAATAATAAAAAAACAAAGAAACTGCTTGAATGTGTGTGCATGTCTATGTGCATGTCTATGTGTATATATATGTATACACACAAACACACATGTTCACACACGCACACATATATATGAATAAAGTAATGGGGCTTATTTTGCCTAAAATTGGACATGATTTATTTATTTTTCTTCAAAAATATCCTGTAAAATTATTCTTCACACTCAAAATGACTATGTGTGAAAACAATGGCTAAATATAAAAGAGGAATGGGGATTGTTGAGCACAAATAATATCTTTATAGTAAGGAGAAATGTCTTTAAAATTTTCTACAAAATATGAGTTATGTATTTAATTATCTTCATAACATACATTATATTTTGGATATTTACCCATATGAAGGCAAATAGATGATTTAGACTTCTGCTTCCAGACAGGATGAAGTAGCAGGGACAACATTTATTTTTTCACCTGAAATAATCATAAAACAAGATGGAATATATAAAACATTAGTTTTCAAGACTTCAAACATAGACAAAAAATTTGGGGTAGTGTTCCCGGAAAGAGATTTGAATAGAAAGGGAATTCCAGGATCCACCAAAGCCTTGATCACCTGAATCATAGAGATCAGTGTGGGTCATAAAACTGAGAGGAGGACCACCTGAAATTAGGAGAGACATACTCAGAGCTTACAGATGGGTGAGAATAGCTCATATTATATGCTCGCCAGACACAGGAGAAAACTAAATGAGAACTAAGATAGGTTTTCTCTCAGTTTTGGGGGAAATTAACTCTAGTTAACCCTGCTTTAGTTCTACCTAGTGATGATCTAGGCAAGATTTAAAAGGCTCAAACTCTTTGAAAGTAACTTTTCTGTGTCCAGAACAAAATTCCAGTATATTTATAAGAATACAAAAATGTGTGACAGACACAAAAAGTTAAATCAGAATATCTGGCATCCAACCCAAAGTTACCAAGTGTGCAAATAAGTTGGAGAAATAAGCCCTATAATAGGGAGAAAGTCAATCCACCAAAACTAACCCAGATATTACACAGCTCATAGACAAGGACATTAAAACAGTTAATATAACTACATTCAAATGTTTGAGAAGTTAGAGAAAAGATTATTCGTGTTAGATAAAGAAATAAAATACATAAATAAAGGCTCAAATCAAACTTACAGAAATGAAAACTATAATGAGGTGGAAAATACAGTAAATAGGATTAACAGAAGATTAAGCATTGTGGAAGAAAACATCAGTAAATTTCTAAACAGGGTAATAGAGGCCAGGCACAGTGGCCCAGGTCTGAAATCCCAGCACTTCTGGAGGATGAGGCAGGAGAATATCTTGAACCCAGGACAAGCCTGGGCAAAATAAAGAGACCCCCATTTCCACAAAAAAAAAAAAAATTTAAAAAAATAGCCATGTGTCTTGGCACATACCTGCAGTCCTAGCTTTAGAAGGCTGAGGTGAGAGGATCACTGGTGCTAAAGAATTCAAGGTTGCAGTGAGCTATGAACATGCCACTGGACTCCAGCCTGGGCAACGGAGCAAGACCCTATCTCTAAACAAATGAAAAATAAATAAACAAAAGCCATAGCAATAGAAATTGTCAAAAATAAAATGTAAAATAGAGAAAAATACTGAATAAAATGAGCAAACAAGTTGATTAATTGGGTCTTTCTTAGCTCTACAAATGTATGATATAAAATATAAATAAGGGTAGAATGGAAAACAGAATTTTGTCCTCATGTCATACTTGGCTAGAAATGACTTGATTCCTGCCATTTCAATGGCCTATAAAATTCCTGTCTTTCTGCTTCTACTGCTTCCCTCAGGATTACAGCACTGTTTATTTTCAGCTCCTGCTATGGCTGGCTCTCTCATAGTCCACCCAGATGCTATGCATATCCCTTTACTGCTTTCCCAAATAAATGAGTTAATAATATTCTTCTGAAGATTGTTCAAATGTCGGGTCATGTAACAGTGCACATAGCATATCTGTTTCCCATAACAGCTCCTGTGCTCTTCTTTCCATTTCTTTCAAATTTGTATTGATTCTTGAAGCTCTAAAAACTTCTCCCTCTCTAATGAGAAAAAATTCGGCCCTCTTCACATCTTACTCCAAAACTTAGACTTCTGTACCAATCAATGGGCTCACTATAACAAATTGACCTGCTTGTAAGTTGACCCATCTTTAGAAGGCAGTTAGGCTATGAATGGTTTGATTGTATTTGTTTATTTATTTGTCTGTTTTTCTCTTGCATTTGTGTGGCCTGAGGAGAGAGATAGCAACATTTCTATTCTTTTGATACTTTGGACATTTTTTCCACACAGATACTTGTAAACATAGTATTTGGAGATAAGTCAGCATTATTTACTTCACTAAACATGACCTGAATAACAAAAAGGAAAAAATGCCTAATTTACAATGATTAGTCATGCCATGGGTGTCCAATGATGTGGTTCTAATCCCAGGTAATAACAATCCAGAATACAAGAATATCCTCTATCTAGTAATACAACAGCACAGTTCTATGGTTAGCCATTGATAAGTTTAAAGGATATTGGAGATGCTTTATTTGTGAGTATATGAGAACTTTATTGGCTTGAGAGTCAAATATCATTAGAGAATATCACTTTGCAGAATTAGAAAAGATGTGTTGCCTATGGTAGCAAATTTTTAGATTACATGGTCAGTTGTCCAAATGTTATTGCAGCCCAATTCACAATTGCTAAGTCATGGAAAAAGCCCAGGTGCCCATCTAACCACGAATGGATTAATAAATTGTGGTATATGTACACAATGGAATATTGCACAGCTTTAAAGAAAGATGGAGACTTTACCTCTTTCATGTTTACATGGATGGAGCTGGAACATATTCTTCTTAGTAAAGTATCTCAAGAATGGAAGAAAAGGTATCCAATGTACTCAGCCCTACTATGAAACTAATTTATGTCTTTCATAGGAAAACTATAACCCAGTTATAACCTAAGAATATGGGGAAGGGGGAGAGGGAGGGGAGGGAATGGGGAGGTTGGGCAGAGGGAGGGTGATTGGTGGGATTACAACTGCGGTGCATCTTATAAGGGTACATGTGAAACTTAGTGAATGCAGAATATGATTGTCTTAACACAATAACTAAGAAAATGCCAGGAATGCTATGTTAACTAGTGTGATGAAAATGTATCGAACTGTTTATAAAATCAGTGCATGGTGCCCCATGAACGCATTAATGTACACAGCTATGATCTAATACTAATAAAAAAAAAATTCTCCAAACTTCATTGAGGGTGAAGGAGGGTGGAGTATGTTGTTAGTTATAACACTCTCCTACTCAATAAAAAGAACTTTAAGCTGACTCACTCAATTTTTAGTTTATCCAAAGATCATAAATTGTGTTTATAAGGTTACTAGTTATTATGGGGCTTTGTATAAACATGACTGCTGAATATACATACACAGAAAATAGATGTATACTCAGTGCCAACATGAAAAATGCTATGTTGTCTCAAATGTGGAGAAGGCTTACCTAACTGCTAAACTGTCATAAATGAGCCATGAGAGATTTTAAGAGCTTCTAGCAGCTGGATGTAGTGGCTTATGCCTGTAATCAGAGCACTCTGGGAGGCCAAGATAGGAGGATTGCTTGATCTCAGGAGTTTGAGCAAGAGTGAGACCCTTTCTGCACTAAAAATAGAAAAACTAGCTTGGATGGTGATGAATGCCTAGTCCCAGCTACTCATGAGCCTAAGGCAAGAGGATTCCTTGAACCCAGGAGTTTGAGAGTTTGAGGTAGCACTCTACAAGGGCAACAGAGTGAGACTCTGTCTCAAAATAAATAAATAAACTACTTTTGTCAATGTTTATTTCAATTCTATAGACAATAAAGTAAGTAATAGAGGAGTTTTAAAAAAGAAATGATGCTCTATATTCATTGCTACCTTCAAAAAAATATTTAGTGAATAACTACTATGTGGACTGCATTATTCTATGTATTGTGATAAAGCAGAGAGTAAAGACAACAGATTCTTATTGTCATAGAATTTGACATCTGGTAAAGGATGTGATCAGTAAACACATAAATAAATAATTTTATGTATATCTAAAGTTCTTTGTAGTTCTCATGAAGGAACTAAATTGAGCTCATTTACAGAGACATAAAAGGTGAGCAGAGGAGTTGCAAATAAGATGAGATGCACTGGCTTGGCACCTTTAGCTCAGATGCTAGGGCTACAGCCACATACACTGGAGCTGGCGGGTTTGAATCCAGCCTGGGCCTGCCAAACGACAATGACAACTACAACCAAAAAATAGCCAGGTGTTGTGGCGGGCGCCTGTAGTCCCAGCTACTTGGGAGGCTGAGGCAAGAGAATCATTTAAGCTCATGAGTTTGAGGTTGCTGTGAGCTGTGATGCCATAGCCCTCTACTGAGGGCAACATAGTGAGACTCTGTCTCAAAAAATAAAATAAAAAATTTAAAAAATGGGATGCACTGTGGAGTCCTCTCCAAGCACAGAAATCTTATCACTTGATGGATGACAAGAAACCAGATGCACCAAGAGCAGGAGCAAGCATGTTCCAGGAAGAGGAAACTGAATGGACCAGGATCAGTGGTTGAAAATTTTCCTTGGTAAATTCAAGGAACTAAGTAAAGATCAGTATGGCTAGAGTGTTGAGGAACAAGAGGAAAGAAGAGGGAAATGAGGTTGTAGAAGTAGACAAGGCCCAGTATGTTAAAGGTCTCGAAAGAAATGCTTTTCATTTTACTTTCGAAAAATAAACAATGACAACAACAACAAAAAAAAACAGAAAGTCTATTAGAATTTTAAATTAAAGAATGTCATTATCTGCTTATAAAAATACTTTTCTGAACTTTTGTTCTCTGTGGCATCATATAAAATCTGAAAATCATCATTGTACATCATTGTAGTGTAATTGCAAAAAAAGTGTAACATACATGTAATCAGACTATTAGAAATAAAAAGGAGAGAAAGGAACAGAAGGAATAGATGAAGAAATAATGATTAAGAATTTCCAAAAAATAATGATAATCACTAAAAATCTGATTATCTAAATCTGAAGTTTAGAACATGTTAGTCAGAATAAATATCAAAAAAATCCATGGCTAGGCTTATCATGGTTAACCTAAAGAAAATCAAAGACAGAAAATCTTGAAGGAGACCATAGAGAAGAAAAACCCTGTACCTGTAGAGAAGCAAGAATAAGAATTACTGCAGACTTCTCTTTAAACACCATGGAGCAAGAAGACAGTGGAATGGAAAATTTAAAGTATTGCAGAAGAGGTACCCTTACTTAGAATTTTGTACCCAGTCACATCATTCTTCACAAATGAAGGAAAAATAAATAATTCCCCAGATTAAAAAAAAATTACAGAAATCTGTTGCCTGTAGACCTACTTTGCATGAGTTGTTAAAAGAAATCTTTTGGAAGAAAAGAAAAGATATAGCTCAGAAACTCAGATCTACATGAAGAAAGGAAGAGATGTAGAAAGGAATAAATGAAGAAGCAATATTACTACTGTGGAAAGAATAGATTGAAAGGGTAGAGTGGGGTGCATAGGTAAGGAGTGTAGTTGTGAGAATGAGGGCAGCCTGGAGGACTTAAGATGCGATACATAAATGGAAAGACACAGAAATTTTTGAAAGATACTTCAAAAACTAAACTTAGCACTTGCTTATTGTTGGTAAATGGTAAATAAGGGATAGAAAAAAATCAAGATTGATATTCTGATTTCTAGCTTGAGAAAATAGGCAAACAAATTTCAACTTCCTGAGATAGGGAAATATATGAGAAAAAAATTGCAAAATGAAGTGAAGAATTCTACTCTAGATGTTGAATTTGAGTTTCTAATTTAAAAATTATATATATATATATATATATCATCTCCTTTGATATCAAAGGAGAGATGTCAAATAGGCAGCTTCGATTAAAAAGAAATCCTAGTGTAAAAAAAAAGATCAGTTTATTCATCCATCATTCAAAAACATTTATTGACTGTCTACTTTGTTCCAGGAACTAGCAACTAGTGATGTTGACAGTAAGGAAAACACACTTCTGGATTTAAGAAGGTCAAAGTCTTTTTATCTAAAGGACCTTTAAACAACTAGGTTCAATATCATGTACAAATGTATTAATTAATTTGTAAATAAAGTTCTGTAGAGAAAAGAAAAAGAAAGAAGGAAAAATTAATAAAAACTAAAGAGGATCACTTGCCTTCCTAATATGGTTGGTTGATGTTATTGGCCTACAATATACATTAGAATTAATAGATATTTCAAATATGAAGATTTACTGGATAATGCTATTAAATGTTTGAATGAGTACTGTTTATTCTGGGCCAGTACAAAATGCATATAACAAGAACAAAGAATTTAAAAAATTATTATGGGAGCAATATTGTATTAAGAAAGTCAGAGTATTTCTAAGAAAGAGTGAATAAGGAATTGACAAAGTGGTCCCTTCCCTATCTCCACATATAGCCAAGAAAATTAGGCCTATATGAAAATGTCTTCTAATTTTTACAGTAACATGGGAGAAATAAAATTAAATGTTTGCAGTATTGTGCATGAAAATTGGAAAGAGGTGCAGAAACTGTCTCTGAAACATTCCTGCTGTGAAAAAAAAACAAAAAAACAAAGTACAGCAAATTACAGAAGGCACAAGAAAGAAAGGGGTAGCTTGCTCAAAGTCTCCGAGACTGACAAAACAGAATTTTATGACATTTTGGACACTTAAATGATACCGAAATATGAGGCTCTGGAACAAGATAGTGGAGAAAGGCTGAAAGCATATGTTGTTTCCATATAATTAATATGATTGTATTCACCTCATTCAGGACTGTGGGCTTTATCATGTAGGCCAATAGGGAGGCATGGATATTTATGTTTTACAAAGAACTCAAATGAAAATGCTGAGAATGGATTAGATCAATGACCTATAAATAAGATTTAGCATGTTAGTGAACTATTATGGGAAAATGAAAATATTATAAATCCTCAGATGTGATTTTCATGATTTTCTGTTAATTTCATTGTATTGTCCATCAATCAACTCTAACAAAATGTATAAATTCTTACTAGTATTTTTATCTCAGCCTACTGGGCTGGCAATGTCATGGAGATGTGATAAACTGAAAAAATTATTAGTCTCTAAAGACACTTTAAAAATTATAAATTGAATTAAAAATAATATATTAGGACATATGTCAAGTGGGCTTCTCTTGCATTTTTCATCAAGATGTGATAAATTTGTTGATAATACCAGGCTTCCATAAGTTACCTGTCCTGCATATAACTTACATTTTAATTACTAATGATAAATATGGGATCATATTTAATTAGATAACTCTAGCCCAACTTATTTCCTAGTTCCCAGATAAATTTCAAAAGCAGATCTACAGAGATAAAATCTATTTTCACTATAGCCTAAAAATAAAGATGTTAGTTTTCTTTCAGAACCCACATGTTGCATGCCTAAGTGTTGAGGGAGACATTTTATAAACCAGTTGGTTATCACTTGTTCTCAAGTTTTACAAAGATCAAAAAGATGCTAAAGGGGGCGCCGGACCCATATACTGAGGGTGGCGGGTTCAAGCCCGGCCCCGGCCAAACTGCAACCAAAAAAATAGCCAGGCGTTGTGGCGGGCGCCTATAGTCCCAGCTGCTCGGGAGGCTGAGGCAGAAGAATCGCCTAAGCCCAGGAGTTGGAGGTTGCTGTGAGCTGTATGATGCCATTGCACTCTACCAAGGGCCATAAAGTGAGACTCTGTCTCTAAAAAAAAAAAAAGATGCTAAAGGAAACTTGAACTAAATCATGGGGAAGGTAGGTGAGGCACAGACACACAAAATACTTCAGTTAGGAGTTATCCAGGTGAGAAGAGGAATGTTCTTTGAAAGCATGAGTTTGGAAGATTTCATTTATCTGATAGTCTTAAAATTCTTAGAAGAGATGGGAAGATGTCAGATAGACTCCTCAAACTTATTTCGGTTCCCACTGACTCCAATCTTTTCTATGCTTTTCTACCAGTAACAGGCCTTGCATTGATGTAAAGTGATCTGAGACTTTCTTTTAGAACAATGTAATACATTGATTTTGAACATTCCCAGCATGAAATGTCAAACATTTTTTTCTCTTCTGTCTGAAATAAAAGATAAAATTCAGAGGAAAGACCTTATATTACAACTGCACCAAATGTTATGTTTTATGAAAATAAATAAAACATCAAAACAATGTCACAAATGTGATTTTTCTCTCTCTCTTTGTTCCCTTCTCTCTATTGTTCTCACTTGCATGGATGTATGACATCTCACTTTTCCTGAAAATCTCTGTAAGCATTTTTTTTTTTTTTTTTAGTATCTTTCAGAGAAAAAAAAAAAATCAGCCTTTCAGACTCTTCAGTCTGGGACAATGGGCTTGCGCAACAGGAAAGCTTCCACCAAAAGGAGCATCAATGATGGTCTAAGATGTCAAGTGACTGATTGTAATCTTTACTATTCTACCCTCATTATCCACAACATTGCCTTTGATGAACTGAGAAGAAGCTTGAGAAGAGATATTTTTGGTTTTGTAAAACAAATGACTCCAAAAATAGAGATCTGTAAACATTACCTATCAACTTTGAGGAAGAATCCAAAACAAGTGCAGAAATTACTTCTTCCAGGGTCCAAGTAGGTACTCTCCAGGTTATCTTTCCTCCTGGAAATTTTAAAATTTTGCTTGATTCTTGCTCAGTTTGATTATGTAAAGATTAAAGTCTCCCAGTAAATTGTGTCAGGTGAAGATATTCATTAATTCTGGAGTGCTGGTGTACTAGGTCACAGATATTGATACCATGTTTATCCCTTTTTTGAATAAGGGATATTCTACTAATAATTTATATTTTTACTAGTAAAAACAAGTGTGTCATCAGTGTTATCATGTAGAAATATCAAGTGCATTTCCTCATGTCTTTGGAAATCAAACCTAATTTTTAAGTATAAAGGATATTAAATTATAGGGTGGAATTCCTTAAAATATACTCTAAGATGCATATATAAAATTGGCTGTCAAGACAAAATACACAGATAACAACATCACACAATTAGATGCTCTGCTGAGTATGTAAAATAGGGAGTTCCATATAATTTTTTGTCTAAAAATAAACTGGTGGAACTGTAAACTAATACAGCCACTTTGGAAAAAGAATCCTCAAGACCTAAAAATAGACCTTTCATTTGACCCCAAAATCCCATTATTAGGCATCTACCCAGAAGAAAAAAAAATCATTTTACCATAAGGACATTTTCACTAGAATGTTTATTGCAGCTCAATTCACAAATGCCAAGATGTAGAATCAGCCAAGTGTCCATCAACCCATGAATGGATTAATAAACTGTGGTATATGTACACCTGGAATACTATTCATCTATAAAAAGATGGAAACTTTACATCTTTTGTATTAACTGAGATGGAGTTGAAGAACGTTTTACTTAGTAAAGTTTCCCAAGAATGGAAAAGCAAGTATACAATGTACTTAATACTAATGTGAAGCCAGTAGATGAACAACTCAATGCTCACACAAGAGAAAAACTCAATTCAATTCAGGGGAGAGGAGGGGGATTGGTGTGCTTTCACCTAACCAACACAATGTAAGGGTATATGGCACACCTCCTAGGTGAAGGGCTCAACTACAACTGGACTTTACCTAACAAACAATGTGACCTTGTTATCTATACCCTAGTAATCTTAAATAAAAACATAACAATAAAAATTTCAGTAAGTTTTGATATGTGGAAACTATCTGAGGACATCAACACCTTCTTTAAGCATTGAAATATTATATATTTTTTCAAAGATGAGGACTATATCTACCTGTGTTGTTCCTTGCAGAAAATGAATAGGATAAACAGACATTCAAATGGATTCCTTTTAATCACATACTATTGAGAGGTGGGAGCAGAAGAAAAGCAGGTAACGTACACAAGCAATTACATCACACACCTTCTGAAGCCTGATAAACAGGAGAAAGATTTGGATTTCAGATATATAGAAAGTACAAACTGAACTTATTTACACATGATTTGGAAATCATTTTCAGAGACAACTCTCAATGAATTAGTGAGATGTTATGAGGCAAACTGATCTAGAATAGAGGGATGAGGGGAGTCTGGGTATGCCACCATCAAAGTATATAAACATCTGATATAGTTTCATGTAGATTTAGATAAGTTGCTGTTTGCACTTGGGACTTTCCCATAACATCCAACATGTTATTCTGGAAACCATAGCTCTCGCTCTCTTGGGAATTACCAGCATGTTCTGTCATCTCATCCACTACACTCTACTGTATTGGTATGAACTGTGCTGATGAGTTTGCCCAACCAACTTCAAATTTGGCTTCCAGACAACTCCTCAGAGACATGTGGTAAACCTTCCAATTATCTTATGCCCACAACCTGTGAAATTTCTTGCTAGCCTTCCAGTGCTTGCTATATCTCAAGACATTGCCACCCAACTATCTACTTCCCGCTTTGTCCTTATCTCCTGAGTTCCTGACAAACATCAATGTGTAACAGACCTTAAAGCTATATGTCTAGCAGTTACCATCCCCAAACCACTCCTCTTATGGCTTTCAGCCACTGAGCTTTATTTCCAGATGCTGTCAACCATTGAATTTTGTGTCCAGGATGTGCCATCCTTTGAGTGAACTCTCCTAGTTATCATCTTTAGGTTATGTGTCCAACAGCTTCAGATCCCTGAACTACATGTCTGATAGTTTTTGACCCGTTTCCTATGTGCACAGCAGTTTTCCACCAGCTTGCTCTTCATTTGGAGGTTTGCAATCTCCATTTTTTAGAAGATTGTGCTGAATCATCATCTCAGTATTTTGCCTGATGGCTTAGTAAAAAAAAAACATATATATAATATATATATTTAATATATATATATATATCTTTAGGCCGATGAGTGGTTTTTAGGTTGATGGTTCATTATGCCTCTGATTCAGCAGCAATTTTAACCTGTACCATTTTATTTGATCACATTCTAAATTATTTGGTTTGTTTGTTTCTTCACTAGAACATTTCAGTGTCAAGGTGATTTCTAGGCCATTGCCGTGGTTTTAAACAGAAAACATTTTCATGGTTATTGCTAAATGAACTGTCTTCAAATTAAGACTTTCAGTTTTATTAAAAAATACGTTTAAAAGAGAAAAAGAGTATCTCAAAAATCAGAGAAGACGTATCTCTTCAAGAACCTGATTAAACTTTCCATACTGTTTGAGCATTAAATTGTGTACCTGTATTTCTAACACTTAAGACTGAATTAAAAATATTGCTTTTTCAGAATAGACTTTTGCCGTAACAAGCAACTCCAAAATTCGAGGTGCTTAAAATTGCAATGGTCTGCTTATCACTCATACTACACATTAATTGTTTCAGCTCCAAAATCATTCATCTTCTGGAACTCAGATCTAGACACTCTTCACCAACTGGAATATTTTTAGTAGAGGTAAAGAAAAAATAGCATGAGGATTAATTGACTATCAACACTATATGTCTTCTTAATTGTCATTGAACAGAGCAAGCTACAGTTACAATGTCCACCCTACCTTATGGGATTAAGTGCAAAAGGGTTACATACATTTTAGTTTTGGGCAATGGAAAGCACAACATTACTTTTTTGTCTTGAATTAAACTTAAATCCTCCCTCCTCCCCTCAGGGATCCTCTCACAGAGAACATCATTATCTCTCAGTATCTATTTTTTTGCTGTACTTATACCTCTAATGAACCAAACTTGTTCTCCCTGCAGGCAAATTCTCTTATCTCAGCAGCTATTGCCACCATACTGATTGCCATCCATTTGCCAGACATACCCCTACCTCCCAAAGTACCTATGAGAAGATATTATTCTCCCCATTTTTACAAGCAAGTAAACTTAATTAGGTTACGCAACTTGACCAAAGACCCCCTAAGTGAATTCCAAAGATTTTCTGTGCTCTCCATACTTTTCTTCATTCAAGTAATGACTAACCTGGAGGCCACTTGGAAGTTGTCAGAAATTTGGTTGCCATGACCTACTAAACTAGAACTTCCAAGTCTAAAGTGCACAGAGTACAGTGATTTCCTGTCTGCCCCAGTACTAGACCACTTTTTTTGTCTAGGAAGACAAAGTTGAATGGTTTGTACCCCTGTGGGGCATGCCCCCTCTGGAAGTCTTGCTTCCCATGGAAATACCAGGACATGCCTTCAACTTAGTCAATTCCTCCTAATCGAATTTCTAAGATCAACATATAATTTATATAGATCATAGCAAGTTATCTAGCCTAAAACATAGCCAGTTCTGGTGTTATCTTTTTCTTTCTTTTCTTGTCTTTTATTTTTCCTTCCTTCTTCTTTTGAAATTTTTGGTGCATTCAAAAAAAAGTGCAGTGGGTTTTAGATGAGATCCAATAATGGCAATAAAAATAGTAATAACGATAGTACTAACACTGTTATAGGCTGAAGCTATGACAGAAGTTCACATCAAAACTTCAGCTTTAACCATATTTCCTACCTCGCGCTTGACAACATCATTGCTTGGCTCCACAGACACCTATGAGAAAATGCTACTACTGGCTCCGTTTTGACATGTGAAAAGTGAGTTACACAAATGTGGTAACTAATTGAACATCAGAGATAGGATTAGAATAGAGGGAATATGAGTATTGAGGAAATACTTTCCTTATCCAGAAAACCTGCATATACAGCCTTCCAGGAACGCACGGCACAGAAAAATACTAGTTATACAAAAGGAGTCATTAGTAATCAGTTGTCAAGCAAAGCATTTGTTAAAACTATATAGGGTAGAACTGTTCATTTTTCCTAAAATATTTTCCTAAATATTTTTATTTAGCCTAATTGATGACTGGAAATTTGAGCCTAAATTATAGCTTTAGAAAATTAGAAAGAAAAATAACATTTAATATGCATTTACTATGTGCCATGCACTTTACTAATATTTTTACATTTACTATTTCATTCTGTCTTCAGGAAAGTCCTGCAAAGTATGTGTATCAGCTCTAGTTTTATAAAAGATGGTACGAAAGGACTGAGAGAGAACAGTTCTCCAAGTTTTCTTGCTAATAAATATGCTTAAATTGTACTCAGTGAGAGAGTAATGCATAACTCATTAAGGCACAGTCCTGACAGTTCCATCTCAAGATATTTAATTCATATTATGATTATATTACATTACACATATACCATATTCTCCTGAAATGGACAACATAAATCAAACTCAAATTCTTGTCTTTCCAGCCACTTGGGTTATCATTTTAAAAATGCTTTATCTTCATTTATTTTTGTTTCCTAAAGTTTTTATTTTGCTTATCTGCCCTTCAGTTTCCAAAACTATTAATCATCTATTCAACCAACAACATAAATTTAGCAAGACTGTCCATATTTTATGGTATTAATGCTAAACTTAAAAATCTTTTTGAAACAATACAGTATCTATAATTTATTTGCTATATGAGTACGAACCTGCATACATTTTGCTTTTAAAATCATAAGATCAGTTTTGCAACATTTAGCAGCATTTTGGCAAGTGGGAAAACATCAACAATTGTATGTATGGTGGCAAAAGAGTAAGATAAAAGTACATGTGACCTAAAAGACTAGAAGGTGTCCTCCATTATTTTAAAGGCCACTTACCAGAAAATTTAGGTTTCTTTTGATCTTCTCTTTTTACCCTAAAGGATTTTTAACCTTTGGGTAAAATTGGAAAAAAGATTCATAACTCCTTTTTAATGAGTTGAAAGAAATCTACTGGTTAATTAGATAAAGAGAGTTTGTTTCTTATTCCTCAGATGGCATAGATATTTATCTGAATTACTCATGCCTAGGAAGCGTATTTCTTGCATCTTAAACTGCCCTGGGTACAGAGCACAAACTGTTGAAACTGCATAAAAATTATCTATTATGTTTACCTATATTTTCTGACAGCTGTAAAAAATCACCACTAACTAAATGGCTTACGACAACAGAAATTCGTTCTCTTACAACTATGGAAGCCAAAAATCTAAAACAAGTCTCACCAATCTAAAGGTATCACAGACTCTTACTGGAATCTTTAGGAGGAAATCCTTTCCCTGCCTCTTCTAGGTTTTAATGGTCGCTGGTATTCCTTACTTTGTGAAGACATCAGTCTAAATTCTGCTGCTGTTATCACCTCTCTCTCTCTCTCTTTCTCTCTCTCTCATATACTGTCCCCCTTTTACAAGGATTTCGGCAATTACATCCAGCCCACTTAATAATCCACGTCAAGGTCTTTAATTTAATCACACCTGCAAAGTCCCTTTTGCCATATCAGGTGCAGCATTCAGATTCTTAGTATTAAAAAGTGAACAACTTTTGTGGATTGGAAGGTGGAGACATTATTCAGCCTTCTACACGTAGCAATATTAAAAATAGGGGAATTAATGGAAGAAAAAAAGTCCTTTAGTAATTAAGTGAAAACACAGTAATGCGTAGCTTCTCTGGGGCCTTCAGAGGACAGCACACGATGCTAAGCCTGCCTTTAAAACCTGCTGTGGGCTGCATTACTCATGCCGTCAGCCCAATCTCTTTCAAACATGGAAACCAAAATAGAAGACAACGCTGTGGAGGTATCATTCATAGAAAAAGGTGGAGTGAGGGTAGCGTGATGGTCACATGCGAGGGGATAGTCTGAGTGGTAGGAAGATAAAACATGAAAGCAAATGAGAGAAACTGAACTAACTCTGCCTCACAAATCCCTAGTTACTTGTTTAGAATACTATCATACCAAAATAAATGTAAATATGATGTAAAGGCTCACACTTTGAATACTGGTTTTGCAATATGATGTTAGGCATTACTTGGCTGGGCTTATACTTACAGGAATAATATTAATTTAAAAGACCTCGCTGTTTAATGCTAACATGAAGAAGGTGTGTGTAAACTTTATAGCACCTTATAGAATGCGGATTTACTCATTTGTTGTTGCTGTTGTTTTCCCTGAAACCCACTACAAGGAAGCCTAAAATAAAAGACGAGAGGCATCAGTGGTATGACAGATAAATCTTTTAAAATTTCAACCTCGGGACTTTTCTATGTATCACGTGAACTCAGTAACTGAGCGGAAAGTTGTTCCTTAATGAACTGCCTTAGGTATCTTTTTCCTTATTTTGCCTGCCTTAGGATGAAAATTTTCTGCACAAAATCCCAAGGTTCTCGATAGCCAAAGATTTTGCTAAAAATTTGGTTTTCTGATCATGACCCTTTTCACCTGAGAGAAGCTCCAGAAGGCAGAAAAATGTTCTTAATAAAGAGTTGTTTTTTATTGTCACCTTATACAATAAATACCAAAAGAAGCTTTGAAAAAAATTCAGATATAAAAAAAAATAGAAGAATATTTGTAGGTTTAAATTGGTACACATTTAAAAAGAATGTAGCTGAAAAGTAGAAAACAGCAAAGGAAATCTGTCTCCTGCAAGAACAATTTCTGTTAAAAACAATCTCTATACCTTATCCTCCTTACAAAAGTCAATATTGTACTCTGTCTGAATTCTTCACTGTTAATTAATGAATTGCTGCTTCCATTTCAATGGAGGCTGTAAGTAGGAGCTATAGGTATATTTCCAAGAACAAAATATTAACTCTTCATACTGAATTAAAATATTAAAAAAATTCCTTTGGCCTTCACCATATGGAATGAAAAGTGCTATTTATTTTTCAATTATCATTATTTTTTAATAAATCCATTTACCATTAATAAATACTAAGGGAAAAACTACAAGAACAACATGGCCATTTCCTATAATTATAGCTACTAACAATTTAAAACATAATTATCTGAGGGAGAAAATCTTTTTAGTACATACAGTGCCTACACAGGTCATGCAAATACATTTTTAAACATAATCATTTCCTTTTGTTGGCATAGACCAAAAGTAACTATATTCTTCAACACAAGAATGAAATAAAGTCTACGATGTGTGAAATCAAGGAAATGAAGGATGAGGAGCACTTGAGAAAAGTGGGGGGAAATGTATTTCTGACAGCAATTGGAGTTTACAGCAAAGACAATTGGAACATTTGATGTATAATTTCACTTAATTGAAGAAGTAGATATTTGATAGTATATATCAAAGAAACGCTTTCAGAAAGGGATTTCATGAAAGTCTTAGTTGCTTAGCAACCACTGACCCATGGAGACAAGTTAATTTTTAGCCTGGTGTCGGTCACTGAGTCTCACTGCGATTGCTGTGAATCTCACGTATGGAATTCTCCAAACACATCAGATGAGAATTTGTCACTGCTACATGGCCTTCCACAGGTACCCAAGAGTCTCCCATCAATAATAGCACATCTTTGAGAAAACTGACTTTTTCTTAATAGGTCAATGCCTTACCCTTTTATTTGAGTAACAATGTTGAGACAACCAAAATGTTTATCTTGCTTCAGAGTACAGAACCAAGTACTGAAGTATTTGGGAATAGTCGAGAGAGTAGAAACAGTCAAGACAGGCCCCTGCCTCACTTGAACCTTGTCAACCCTTTAATAACCATGCTGCAGACACATGAACTCTTGTTAACCTCTGATGGACAGACGAGTGTTTGCTTATTAACATTAAAATCACTATTCACTGAAGCTATGGCCTACAGATAATAAGCAATGGGTGATGGCCAAAGTGGCAGTTGGGGATACTTTGAAGAATCAAAATAAACTTATTTTTGTATGTGCGTGAAGACAACAGCAGCTGTAGATAAACATCACTCTAATGAGTTGCTGCCATGTTATTGTCCCAGCAAGAGAGAAGGAGGAGAGTCTGGAGAGGATCCCAGTCATCCCCAGGGAAGGTATAAAAAGTCCTCAGGTGGCAGCCACACCACACCTGCATGACTACCGCTGAGCACGCACTCAGGCTCCATGTCTGTCCTCCGCCATCCTCGGGTTTACAATGCTGCATCCTGCAGAACTCACTGTTCCATCCCAGTGACTCCTTCAGATACTGCTTGCCCCAATGATGGAAGCCCCACTTATGGACACTGCTTACCCAGTAGCTACCAAGGAAATCTCTGGCTCCTGGATTACTGCCAAGAATCCTACTGTGAAGCACCCACCTGCGAATCCAGCTGTGAGCCCAATTCGTGCACCACAAGTTGTGACCCATCAGACTCCTGTGTGCCCTGCAACTCCCCATCAGAGGGCCAAGCCTCTAGCGTCTGTGAAACTACCAACGTTGGTCCCAACTGCAGCCGGTGCTCTCAGACCAGGGGGTATGTATCTGGTTGCACACGCACCGGATGTGCATCCAAAGCCTGCCAGACCCTGAGCAATGGTTCAAACCGCTTTGGGCAACTAAACAGCTCCCCCAAGTGTATCCAATCACTAAGCCGCTGCAGACTGGGTGGTTTGGAATACAGAAGCTACCAAAATCTTGGCTTCATGCCCACTAGCTTCCCGGCATCATGCTATATCGCCGGCAGCTGCCAACGCCAAAGCTATTTAATGAGAGATTGCCAATATGCAAGTTATAGGCCAATGAGATGCCGACCATTGGGCTATTTATATAGAAGCTTCCGGTCTCTGAGCTGTATACCCAGTACCTTTCCACCTCTGAGGTATTTATGCAGTAGTAACAGAACTCTGACTTGCTATTAATCAATTTATAGCATATATAGCAGCTGGAAATTTCCCAAAGGGGCCAATTTTAAGTAATAGAATCTCTAACATTCTGCTGAATTGCTTTATGCATCTTAGGAACGTTGTTACATCAGCTTCAAATGTAACTTCCAGGCTCATGAACCATAGCCATTATTGCCAGCTAGCTTTTGTTCTATTACTCCTTTATTACGCTTTGTGTTAAAAGCTGATCCTGAGGGTAGTATGGTTATTTCTGAGATTGATTACGATGGACTCACTGAAGAGACTCCGGTGAAAGTCAGCCATCACCAGCTGTGCTATTTCAGCAGTCGTTGTTCCTTGGCATCTACCTTTCCTGATGAAATGAGATCTGCCTCCTTGGTTTGCCGATTCCAGGATGCAAGTTATCTCTCCTGGGTTTGCTTTTTATCACTAGGTTTGTCAACTGCTAATGTCGTAAGAGGCAACATTATCGTTAGCATAATGAGGAGAGTTATTTCATCCTTTCTCTACTGACTGATTATAAGATCATACAAATGGTAGTGGGGACTGAAGCTCAAACACAGAAAAAAAATGGAAGACTTCAGGAAGTCTCTTATAAAGAAGCCAAAAACAAGATTGTCTGGAACTTGGCTTTTGTCCCCAGTAACTAGGAGAAAGCCTTGGAAGTAGCTGAAGCATAAAAATGATTTGTCAAAAGAATGACAAAATATTGTTACAAACTCTTTATGATTGCGTTCATCATCTTTGTTTGGGATTCTCCTATAATTTTGCCTTAATTAGTGTGTTCTGATTTAGAAAATGTCCTGGTTCTTAGTTGTGTTGTGATTTAGAAAATGTCCTGGTTCTTAGTTGTGTTCTGATTTAGAAAATGTCCTGGTTCTTAGTTGTGAATAAATTTATGTATGGAAAGAGTGGTTTTCCTTGTGCTTTATTTCACATTCACTACAGTTTCATCCCAGCTCTGGTCAATATGTATAGCATATACAAAAAACTAGTTTCCCATATAAAAATGTGAAAAAAGAAAAGAAAGAAAGAAAGAAACCTCAGGCTTTTGGCTTCTTTTTTGTTTTGTTCTGTTTTTAACACATTAAGTGTATGTCTCTTAGAATGTCTGTGATTGATATTGACACAGGGAAAGTTGAGCTAAATATTTGTAAAATAAGCCAATGTAATAAAAAGTACATAAAGTACTAAATGTATGTGTATTTACCTGCACCGTATGTGTAATTATTGGTTTTGTAGAAAAGGATTCAGCATGTGAGTAGATTTAATGTTGAATTTCTGGAGAAGTGACTCAATTTATATAAAGTTCTCATCCAAAAGAAATGAAAATAATGTCATCTATCTCAGTGGTAAAAATAAAGTGATATATATCCTAAGCATTTTTGTAAATAAAAATTAAATCATGTTTAAAGACAAATAGAATGATCCATGGACATACATGCAACTGAAGTTTGGAAGGATGAGAAAAAACATCAATATATTAATATTTAGAATTAGAACGGACGGAGCCTACAAAGAACTGTACAATGATTGGATCATTGTCCATAGCAGCCATCTATTGACAATAGAGACCTAGTTCAATTCCTTTAACATAAGATAGGTATTAATAAGTATTTGAAAATAATTACTACATGTCCCAGCTGAGCATTCAGAAGTAAAAACTAAACACATTCCTTCTCTTAACCTACTTTTTGAGATGTTGAGTGGAACAATTTGAGGATATCAAGGCTTAGATATCCCAGGCTCCAAGTATTATTCAGGTGAGTAATACATTGAAACAAACACAATATTGTCTTGATTGTTTTAAGTATAATACGAAAACTTTACGTGAAGAAAGATCACTTCCAACTAGAAGAACAAGAATTCTCTCAGTAAGAAAATGGCATTGCCGTGATATCTGAATGGTGAAGTGACTAGGATGTGTACTCAGTGATAGGGAATGAAGTATAGGGGTGATCAGTAAAGTTTAAAGGAGGTGTGGTGCAGTTTGAACAGGGAAAAACAAACTTAAAATCATTTGTGTTTTAATTTAGGAGAAAATATAGAAAATTAGATTTAGAACCTTGGGTAGGGAAGATTTTATTAATTAAGAATAAACAAACAAACAAGCAATAGTCAATAAAATATTTGTAAATGTAACTATATTGATATCAAAAGCTCATGATAATAGAATATATCAAAAAGAAATTAAAAATAAAGAATGTAAAAAAAAATAAATAAATAAAAATAAAGAATGTATAGGTGTCTGTGTGTGGTGGGGATGAAAAGCAATATGATGATTCCATGAAATTTCCATTGAATTTTTCTGTAAAAATTGAGCTTGAAGATACAGGCTATCAAGAAGAAATCAAATGAAATAAATAAAAAATAAGAAAAAATCAAATAAAAGAAATATCATAAAAGCAGATTGAGAGAAAATGTGTACAATGTGTACCATAAATTTACTGTCCAAAATATTTAAGAACTTTTATAAATAAAAAGAAAGACAAATGACTCAATAGAAAATAAGCAAAAAAGATGAGTGGGAATAAAGGAAATATGTACAAGTTGTCAATAAAAATATTGAGATGTGATCAACATCATTAGTAATTAGAGACACAAGATATTATTATTTTTTGCTATCCATTGGGCAAATATTTTTAAGTTAGTTACATGCCAACTTAAATAATATGTTCCCAAACATTACAGAAGCAAGTGAAATTTAACAGAGCCACTGTCTATGTGAATATTTAAAATGCACACACTTTATGACTAGGTAATCTGACTTCACACTGCCCTGCTAAAATGGCCAGCTGGAAATCATGGTTCCTACATGATTTTAGAAGCAAAGTAAATCTTTACTCAGATGTCATATGTATTATCTCAGGAAGAGCTGGATAAAGTTACTTACTATGCCCACAGTACTTATTCTTTTGATCTGTGAGTTTAAACCCATTGACAATAGAGACTCAGTAAATCACCAGATTATATAACTATAGTCAGTTCGCTAACAAATCAGAAGAGCATAGATGGTCAGATTTCACCTTTGATTTCTGGGTTTTACAATCTGGAGTCCAGATTACTCAATCAGGGGGTATCCAACCTGCAGCCAGTGGGCCACATGCAGATTATTTGAAGACTGTTTTGCTTACTTATGTATTGGATATCATGAAAGTTATGTAGGGAGCTTTTCTTTTGCTCATCAGCTTTGGTTAGTGTTTGTGTATTTTAATGTGTGGCCCAAGGCAACTCTTATTCTTCCAGTGTGCAGCAGAAAAGAGGTTGGACACCCCTGCTCGATTGTTGACTGCTCTCATTCCAAGGTCTCGTGTATTTCAATTAGAAAAATTATCCAATGTACTCAGCCCTACTATGAAGCTAAATTATAGCTTTCACATGAAAACTATAACCCAACTATAGCACAAGACTATGGGTAAAGGGCCAAGGAAGGGGAAGGGAGAGGGGAGGTTTTGGTGGAGAGAGGGTAGTGGGTGGGGCCACATCTATGGTGCATCTTAGAATGGGTACAGGCGATTGCACTAATGTACACAGCTATGATTTAACAATAAAAAATAAAATAAATAAAATAAAATATATGAAATAAAAAAATATTCAAAAGTCAGAAATAATTATCCGGTTTTTTTTTTGGGGGGGGTGGGTTTGAGAAAGAGTTTCACTTTGTTGCCCTTGGTAGAGTGCTGTGGCTACATAGCTCATAGCAACCTTAAACTCTTGGACTCAAAGGATTCTCTTGCCTCAGCCTCCGAAGTGCTAGGATTACAGGTGTGAGCCACTGCGCCCAGCCTGTGGAAGTAATTATCTTATTTTTAAATCAAAAATATATGATCTCCAAATTTACCTTTAGATTTTATTTAAACATTAAGAATTATGCTGGTTTCTTTATCTAAATTTAACATTATTTCTATAAAAATAGAATAAAGATTCTAAGTCCAGAACTTTTTCTTTCAGGAAACAATTATGATTAAAAAAAATCGTCATGATTATGATTTTTTAGTGTGAACCATTTCTTACCTACTAAGAATAAGAAATGAAAAATTATACTTCTAGAGTCTGTTCTTTCTTTTCAGTCTGCATCTTTTCTCAGGGGAGATGCAGAAGGAGAGAGAGAGAGGAAGAGGAAGTCTGGGAGAAGGAGGGGAGAGGGGAAGAGTTTACCAAGATGTGGAATCAACCAAGTGCCCATCAACACATAATCCACTATGGTATACATATACCATGGAACACTATTCAACCATAAAAAGATGAAGACTGTATCTTTTGTATTAACTAGGATGGAGTTGGAGAACTTTCTACTTAGTAAAGTATCACGAGAATGGAAAAGCAAGCATCTGATGTACTTAATTCTAATATGAAACCAATAGATGAACAAATACATGCCCACACAAGAGAAAAACACAGTTAAACTCAAGTGCAGTAAGGGGGAGGTGTGAAGGGGAAGAGGGGGAGGGGAGATTGGTGTGCTCTCAACTAACAGGCACAATGTAGGGGTATATGGCATACCTTCTGCATGAGAGTCACAGGACAACTTGGACTCTATTTAACAAATGCAAACAATGCAACCTAATCATCCGTACCCTAGTATAAAGCTAAAAGACAAAACAAAGAGAGGGAGAGAGAGAGACAGAGAGGAGGGAGAGGGAGGCAGATGGAGAAGGAGAGAAGAAGGTTAGGAGAACAGAAAGTGTGAAAAGAAGGACAGGGAAGGAGGAAAGGGCAAGAAGGTGAGAGATGGCTCACACCTTTTCTAGAAACTTCCTTTCCTGTCCCTATATCAGAATCTTAGACTTGAAAACTCACAACCTGAGCACCCTGGTAAGCTAGGGAAGCCCTTATACTGGAAACTAATAAACCTCATCCTGCCCTGGGTCTCCTCACCATGGTGGGTCACATCTGAGTCTGACTTCCACCTCCTATTGTTAAATGCCCTGCTTGTTGGTTTTCAGAACAGAGTCTGGTACCAAGTTAGTGATGGGTCAAGCACACATGCACTCAGTTCACACACACAGTCTTTATTGAATAAGCAGGAAAACAAAGCAAAAGTACATCCCCAAAGAGAGCTGGGTCTATCTCCATGTGTAGAGAAGGCCATGGGCTCTTAACTCATCTCCATTCTTTTTTTTTTTTTTTGCAGTTTTTGGCCGTGGCCGGGTTTGAACCCGCCACCTCCAGTATATGGGGCTGGTGCCCTACTCCTCTGAGCCACAGGTGGCACCCCTCATCTCCATTCTTATGCCTATGGCTAATGACTATGCCAGACAATAGCAGGAATATTCTTCATTTTTCTTAGAAAGAATTGAAAATTTCTTAGGACTTAGGGCCCTCCCCATTTCTAGCCTTCCAGGGTCACTTCCAGGGCTCGCCATGGCAATGGTAACCTGTCATGGCACTAGTGGTGGTGCTTTTTACCATGCTAATGAGGCTAGATGGGCAAAAAGTCACCCTCAGTTGTGGGCCCCTGATTCTGTACATGTCCATCCCTGAGAAAGCTCCTAATCTCAAGTTTCTTGCTGTTGTAGGTTTAGTGCTAACTGTTCATAGATGTTTCTTGTCCTCCCTAAGTTTGCTCCTTCTAGGAAGCACCCACTGAAACAATGGGTTTCAGATGATGAGGGTCAAACCCCAGCCACAAAACCTGTCAAAATCCTTCTTTCCGAATCTAAACTTAGAACCCAGTTTCTGTGGTAAAGATGTTACTCTGTTCAGCATGTACCTAGGCTGTCAGGCTGCGCTTGCTCTCTGTCCTTTAAGGAAGATCACAATTTTGATTTCCTACTAAAGTCTGATTTCCTGCTAAAGCTAGCAGGTTCCTTGAAGATTATCTTGCAACCAGGTAGAGACAGTAACCGTACCAACTTTATAAATAATTGTGACTAGGCATGCAAGCTTATAAATATATTTGTATACATACACATATGTACCTTTTCATCAAGATTATTAAATTTTAGTGTGTGTATCTGGAAGTCATAGTCCTGTTTTTGAAATAACACATTTTTCTTATGTTTTAGTTATCTAACACTTGGGCATAATAATCATAATAAGTATGTCATCTTCATAGCTTAGAAAACTGTCGATAAAGAAGAGAGGGACAATTTTTTTCTTGTCTCTCTTGAGAGCTAGAACTTTGGAGATTTTAAGCATAACAATGCTATTCAGCCTGCGGCACAGACCATCTGCATTACTATTTGCTTTCAGCAAAAAGCGGAGCATTGCTGTCATATTAATAGTAACATAATATAAAAGCACAAGTATTGCAGTGAACTAGTATGAATGTCTATTTGACTAAAATAGTAGTAGTGATTTTCAAGGAAAGTTTTTCTGCTCATTCAGAGGAAACACGACCTCATTAGTCTAAAAAACTCTTAAGCAACTCAAAGGTGAAGGTCCAGTGAAGGTGGCCTCATCCACAGTGAAGGAGGCCCAGCTCCAGGGAAGAGAAACTCAGAGTCCCAATTTCTGGGAGAAACACTTGTAGGAAGCTCTCACTGAAACAATGATTTTAGATGATGAGGGTCAAACCAGTCACAAAACCTGCAAAATCCTTTTTTCCAATCTAAACATAGAACCCAATTTTGTTCTATATTTTTTTTTTTTCTAAACAGGGTCTCAGTTTGACACTTGGGTTAGACCAAAGTGGCATTATCATTGCTCTCTGCCACCTCAAACTCTCATGTTCAAGTGATCCTCCTGCCCCAGCCTCCTGATTACCTGGGACTATAGGTGTGTAATACATTGTCTTTTAGGTTTTTTACAGAGGTGGGGTCTTGCTTTTGTTCAGGCTGTTTTGAGCACCTCCTCTCAAGCATTCCTATTATCTCAGCCTCCCAAAGTGCTTTTCACTACACACCACCCCTATGTCTGATGGATCTGATTTCATAACTGAAGATACTATGCACCTCATCGCCCAATTTCATTCTTTTGATTCCATTTTTGTCTGTGCTCTGTGCCAATCAAGAACATAACTTTGTACCTCAACTGTAGTTCCAGAGTTCTGTTCTTTTTAGTGATTGTAAAACAACAGTCCATATAATCAATATTTGTTTACCAAGTTACATAATTTTATTCTGTATGTGAAACTGTGTGCATATGTTCCACTATCTCCATGTAAATAACTTTAGAAATATTCATGCAATGTGTTCTTGAATGAACTATTCAAGGCAGAGGATTTTCAGGACAACCACCAAGTGGGGTTCATAGTGTTCACAAATAAGGCTGTCTGAAACACTAGGTTGCTTTTAAAAGTCTGTATCTGGCCCCTTGTGATGGCCCTTATGCATTCTGAGGGAGAATGTGGAACTAAAAGCCAATTCCAGCAAAGTCATTTAGGTCTATGACTTTAAAATCCAAAACTAATAATTTTTTTCATTGAACAGGACTTTAACTTTTCTGTATAAAACCTAAAGGCCATTTGAATGGTTGCATGGTGAGCTATGGGACCACCGGCATGTTTGTGAGAAGAGGAGGTGAGTAGACCAGTCATCACCAGTCAGATGGCTGGGGACAAGAGACACAGAACATGGTCATGCCGGCAGACCCAGCTTAGGGGCAGGAGGACATTCTCTAGTTCCGATTTCACCTGTAAATGGTTGTGTGACCAAGATAACACATTTCTCTCTGAGCCTCAGTTTCCCTGCCAGCAGGGAGGAAGCTAACGTTAATGAACACGTAGACCTCTCAAATACAGTGACTGACACTCCAGATATAAGCTGTGTTAAAATCTTTTATGATGTTTGGCTATGCCTTCCTTTTGTATGTTTACAAACCAAAGTGCTTATCAGACTCCACCAAAGCCTGGGTAATGTCTGTTAATGATACAGGGGTATTTTAATTACATGTTGAAAATAAACTATTAAATCATGAAAGGTACAAGGTGCATTTAGTTCTGTCCCACCTTAACTATTAAATTGTCGAGAGTTACCCATGGAAGCTTTATAGCTAGGGTACATATTCCCTTAAAACTCTGCATTTGGGCTAACGTTAATTTGTTTCTAGGGAAGAAAAACAAAGGAAATGCCATAGGAGATTGGAATTTTCTCCATGAGCCAACTTTCTGAGAAGCTGTGAACTCTAGTCATTTTAACTCAGAGATTCTACCTCTCCTGTAAAACATGTGTGCTTAGTATTGTAGTAAAACCTGCCTGGGCCCCGGGCCAGATCATTAAAACTTTTCACTAGACACCAGCTCCTATGTCTGATGGATCTGATTTCATAACTGAAAATACTAAATGTTGTAACAAGGTAATAACGAGGTACGCCCTAACGTTGACCATTTAATCTCTACAATTATTAACTTTGTAAAAGAGTAAAATAATAAAAAGTCTGACATATATTTGCCAGCAACGTATTAACTTGGTTGGGCTTGTATCCGGACTACCCAGCAGTGGGTAAAAAAGCTTACCAGTGTACATATCTCTTCATGATGTGAAGATCCAGAGATATCATGGGTTTATTTTCGAGGACATAAAATAAAAGGAAAAGGTAGAAGGAAAGACCAGGCTTCTAAAGGATGCAATCATCCTACTTAGACACTCCAGGAATGCTGAAGGTCTGAAGTTTTTTGTAGCCAGGCATCAGAATATAACCCGATCGCAGAGAAAGATGGGGTAACAGAGGAAGATTTCATGAATAGATTATCTTTAAACAATGCAATCTTTTACAAGAGAAAAAGCAATGTGCAGAATTTCTACTTGATTTCCCAAACTGGGGCATGAGTTTCAGTTACTAAATCACTCAGGAGTGACATTTCAACAAAAGGCAAAAACAAATAGTTCTGCCCCCTTCTCCGGCCTCTTTCTCCCTCTCTCTCTTTGTGTCTCATTATTCTTGCCAGGAAGCAGCACTAGTTATACAATAATGCATCTGTGAAACCACCTTAAATAGCGCACAAATGCTTTAAGCTAATTTCTCAAAAGCAGCTCCTATTGCCAAGGTGCTTGCTTTCTGACTCTTGCCCTAATTGCAGATACAGATACTGTGCAATGAGTGTGCTTGGTGAGATTCTTTGTTTGCTTTTCTTTTAACTTTGACTTCTGTAAGTCCTCCTGAGTACCAGTCTAGTCACATGACCACTGGTTTGATGATAGGGTAATGCTGGCCTGTTCTAGAACTGACTTGCATATTAAATGAGTTGCCATCTATCAACAATGGACCAAGAATAATTGAAGAATGACAATTGGAGAGTTTACTTTTTCTAAGTGGACATGATACCCCTGGCATTTGGCAACTACACAAAGTCCACAAGGAAGACAGAAACTAAGACAATTTAATAGAGAGAATTGGGTAAACAAGCACGAGGGGTCTGGAAATGCCAAGAAGACGGGAATAGTAACTGCAGGAAGGAGCCTCCCTCCCGGAATCGGGGACAAGGTGAAGAACCTGGTAAGCCCTGAGCGAGTGACTCTGACCTCTGGAGAGAGGCACTGGGCAGGCAGAGGTGGTGCTGTGCTGAGGGGGCGGGGGGCTGGTCTCTCTGGTGGGGCATGAAGGTGGGAGGCTCAAAGCGGCTAGATCTTCAAACCAACAGCTGTTTACAGGCTGTTGTTAACAGGAACAGAAAGCCAAAGAACAAAGGAATAGGTCCTCTCTTCTCCTGCCTGCAAGTTGATCTCTAGCACCTCCTATAGACACAACCTACTGACAGAGAAGAAAGGAGGTTTTCAGATTCTCAGCCAGGGCATCTCAAAGTGGAGGCTTCAACTAAGAGGTAATAGCTTCATAACCATCATGACAGACTCTGCTCTTCTAAGCTAACTCTAAGAGTTTATGCTACATATTTGTCATTTTAGATTACATCTATAAAATCATAATTGCATGAAAACATAGATCTAGCCAGAAGATTTTGTTTTTTCTTTAAAAAGAAAACACTTCAGGTCTTTGGTATAATTATGTCTCCAAGGCCCATAGTGGGGGTTTCCATATTTTAATACCTATGTCAGCACAGAAACTCTTGGGTGAGTTTCAGGATAGACACACATTATAAGGAATCCCTCTCAAATGAATTAAAACATTTCAATGTAAAAGATGTCTGTTTTGGAAACAATACTATTTCATTAGGAAAAACAAGAAAATAAAGAAAACATATGCAACAAATAGGAATTAGATGACTTAAAATTAAATATCTAGTCCAACTTTCATATCTTCTACTCTTGCGTGTTTCTCTAGGACCTTATACTTTTGCTATCGTACAAACTGATCTGAAGGGATTTGTTAGGGTTTGATGATGGTCCAAAATCTAAGATGCCTTAATCTCAGCAATTTCTGAAGCAATCTAGAAACAAGACAAAAGAGTCAGCAAATAAAAATAGACTGCTGCTTTTCCTACTAAGATTACTACCCACAAGGATGGGTGCTTCCATTTAAAGATAAGAAGTGTTCTTGGTATTAATTCCAGAATTAAATATTGATCCATTGCTATAGCCTGAATATTTCTATTTCCTCAAAATTTCTATGGTGAGATCCTATCCTCCAAGTTGATGGTATTGCAGTTGCACAGGGGAGTCTTTTGGAGATGATTATGTCGTGAGACAGGAACTGTCATGAGTGGGATTAGCGCCCTTATAAAAAAGTCAGAGAGTAGCCTTATCTTTTCAACTAGGCAAAAAGACTGAGAGAAGTTAGCAGTCTTCAACCAGAAGCAGGTGATTCCAAATTGTATATAAAATCAGCCCATTGTATCCCAAAAATGCATTAATGTACACAGTTGTAATTTAATTAAAAAAAATTGTTAAGAGGAGAAAAAAAAAGCAGGTCCTCACCAGACACCAATGCTGCCAGTGCCTTGATCTTGGACTTCTCATACTCCAGAGCTATGAGAAATAAATTTCTGTTGGTCATAATCCCAGTGTATGATATTTTTTGTTATAGCAGCCCAGATAGACTAAGACACTCACATAGCAATAGCTGTAGACCACTGGGAAGGTCTAATCCCATTTAGGAAAGAAGCGGAACAGAACAGAAGCCACCTGTGAGGAAGGAAGGACAGCAGTTCTGAGAAAGGCACCCTCAATTCCTTCACCAACACCACCGATCAGACAAGAACATCTCCCTCCACCTGGCTAATGGGCAGAGGGAGGGCAGGAGCTTTCCTTAATGCAGCTGCTACCACATGGAAGGAAATACTAAGAGCAGGGGCTTGAGGCGCAGGTCATTGTCCACATCCTCTAAACCACTATCGTAAATTCTTTGGAAATAGTAATGATATCTGTCTTATTATCAAATATTCAATTGTTTGGCAAGTAATAATCCCTCTATAGACATTCGTTGAATGAGCTGAACAGGTTCATTCTTAGTTTTATGGAAATGTATATGTTTAGAAAACTTGAATTCAAATATCAGTTTTGATACTAACAGTGTTACTTCAGGCAAGTCATTCAACATCTCTAGACCTCAATCACTTGTCCGTCCTAGGAGTGAGGGGCCTTAAATGAGTGAATTCTGAGACCCATTCTGATCCCACAGTTCTAGTAGACTTCTCACTGATGCTTTGGATAGTCCATGACTGCTTTTGTGATCAGAGAGCCTATAACAAAAACAAACGCTAAAATAAATACATTTAGTGGGTAGCCAGAAACACATAGGCTGATTCAATGTGTAGGGTTGTCCTTAATTTTCCATCTGCTTAGTATTTTTGATTCTTCTTGATCATGGTACCAAAGTTGGAAAACAGTACTGTCACCCCAGGTCCTACCTCGTAAGTGTCTTCTTTGACTTTTAGCATGAGCACTGGGAGTCCAGTGCAGTGTGTTGGCACAGCTATCTAGACATCAACCTGAAATCTTATTTTATAGAAGACACTACAGATTAGAAAAAATAGCATTAAAAAGAAGAGAGAGAGGGAAAGAATATCTGAACTCTCCCCAAACTTCGTTAAGTATCTCTGTGTAGAAACTTACGGGAGTCATATAAACTCTCAAGAGATTCAAGGTTGCCATTATAAAATAAAAGACTGCAGTATATTTCTATATTTTTCACCTCCAACAGTCATCAATTTAGAGCAATGCACTTAAGAATTACATGAGTTTGTATAACTAAAGATTTGCCCCCAGGAATACAAATTTTAAAACTTGAGATGATTTTTTTCTTGATCAGATTGGGAAAAATAAAAGACTGAAAGTACTACTCTTCTTAGACTTTTGCTGGAGTTAAATTTATAGAGCACTATTTTCAATGTAATTTGACATCCCACTGCTAAAATTTAGAATATGCAGACCTTTCAGGTCAGGTCTCCCATATCTAAGAGCAATGGAGAGTTGGAGTTAAAGCACAAAGTCTCTGCAGCTGCAATGCCAGAGTTTGGGTTATAGACCTACAAGGATATAGCCTCTTTATGGTCAGTTTCCTCAACTATAAAATAGAGATTGCAAATAAAATTCCCTCAAGAGGTTGTAAGGGCTGAATGAGTCAATACACATCTTAAAGAGTTTAGAAATGTGCCAGACTTAAAGTAGCCACTTAGCAAATACCAGCTACTACCAATACTACATTTATTACAGGTTGAGTGTCCTGTATCCAAAATGCTAGGGACTGTGCTTTGGATTTTGCATTTTCTTTGTTACAAATTATTTGCATTATACCAATTCAGTATCTTTAATCCAAAAATCCAAAATCCAAAATGTTCCAATGAGCATTTCTTTTGAGCATTGTAATCCATTGACAAAAAAATTCAGATTTTGGACTGCCAAATAAGGGATACTCAACTTGTATTATTATTATTGATTTTATTGTTGATAAATATGTGAACGTGTACACAGAATACATGTTTAAGGACTTTCTTTCAACAAAGCTCTTTTGGCAAATGATAAAATTTCTGCTAAATTACCCTTAGCAGTGGAATGTAAGGTAGGAAGATGAATAAGTAGATGAATAATGAACTTGTGATACTAACTCCCTCAAAGCCAACCATAGGAACAGAACTGGAGAGAAAAGGTTGGGGATGCCACTGAAAAAATTATGTAGAAACTGAGAAATACCTGGGTATAAGATGATTCTGTCAATGTGTAGAAAAATGACAATTTAGAGCAGAAGTTTTGGTGCCAAAAATAGGGAAAGAGAAAGGTCAGGAACATTGATTTATTTTCCCACTGTTCTTACTCCTAAATGTCCGAAAAGGATCATTACCCCACGACAAAAAAGATCTAACAGCACCAGCCTGCTACCTTCACAGAAGTTGGTACGTAAGGCATAAAAATCCAACAAGGGACAGTCTTGCTGCTGCAAGTCTCAGTTGATTGTGGAAAGAGGTCATATTTTGTGAGGGCCTCAGGGATGTGGTCTTAAAAAAAAAAAAATTCTTGTCAAATTTTTAAATTATGGATAAGAATTCTAGCACCCTTATAAAATATTAAAGACTGAAAGAGTCTGTAAATTGTGTTAATCCCTGCTAAATCATGGAGAACTGCCATGATTGCAATTTTTTTCCTAAGGGAAAATCCGCAATCCAAGATTTAATTCTTGCATCTATTTAAACTTCTCTCCCTCCATCCGTCTGCACTAAGTACCGATGGCAGGCATAGTAGGCAGATACCACACATTTCACTATCGAGTGGATTATGTCTACGTTGACTTATCTTATTCAATATCTGACACGTCAAAATGCTGCCTATGTCCTGACTATCTTAGACTGTCACTTGTTGTATACTTGATGAGAACACTGGCGTTGATTAACTTCTAACAATACGTTTCACCATCTCTGCCAGTGTTTGCAATTCAAGGAAGAATATCTAAAGCCTAGTTTTGTTTTTTAAAAAAATCATTTGGGAACACATTTACCATCAACTTAAAAGGCCTTCATTACCTATTTCTAATGAGAACTCCAACTATAGAAAACCATTTATTTGTTCTGTGTGTTGATTTACTGATAAGAAACTTTGACAACAAATTATTCAAGGGTTTCTTTTTATTTTTTTCTGAAAAATTATGGGAAGGGGATTGATGAGTCTTTTTCTTGTTAAATTATGTCCATTTTAAAGACATTACAGATTCTCAATTTTTCACTGTGGAACACAGAAGCTATGAGGGTAGAATGATCTTCCTAAACCTTAATAAATAATTCCATAAAAAATAGGTTATTCCTAGTTGTGTTTTCAGCATGACTGACAGGGAATAATTGGAAGACGCAGAATTAGGTAGGCATTAGAAGTAGGGAGGGGCAAGGAAGAGACTTGTATGGGATAAATCATGCTCAGATGGAGCCGAACACTAGAAAACTTTAGAAATTACTCACGGCTTACTTGCTCATTTGTTTTCTTCTGTATTTCTAGAACTCAAAGGAAAACACTATTTGCCTTACAAAACTTCATCGAGGTAAATCAAAGCCTTACTTTCGTCTCTCTCCCTGTCCTTGTTTCTTCGGTCTTTTTTTCTCTAGGAACAAATATTTATTGCATGCATATATATCATTTTATATATTATAGTAGTTTGTGAGGTGAGTGAGAAAAAGGCAACAGATGTTATTTTTTTGATGACAGTTCAATTTTATTCACAAATGCTGTTAAACATGAGAGGTTAAGTGTTTTGCAGAAACTCAAATTTCTATAAGATACAAATATTTTTGGTGCTTTTTTTGCAATGAAATATTGAGCAATAATAATAATGCAAAAAAGGAACATTCACATTGTCATACAAGAGTATCTCTATCATAGAATGCATATAGATGAGATAATATATTTTAATATCACCTTTCTCGAAGGACATCAAACTGGTCACAGTGGTAGTAAGGAAATAGTATGATTTTCATGTTGGCATAAAAATAGTACGGAGAAGAGTTGAATTTCTGTAATATTAAGGCCTCTAAAATTCTAAATTCTAATCCTCTATCAAATATCAATCACAGAGACTAGATCTTAAAAAAAAAAAGCAAAAAGCTATTTTTTTGTTGGTCCATTGGTTCATTTAACATGTATCTGTTGAGGATTACTTTGCGCATAAATCTTCTGGTATTAAAAGGGTTATTTGGGCCTGCTCTTTGCTTTCTAAGAGCAATCTGAACGGATTGATACACATCTAGTTTATTCTTCTCTGCAAAGCATGGAGAATCACTTATTTCTGAAACGTGAACCTTTCAGGAATACTTCGGATTCATTCTCCTTTTTAGATAACCTTAAAGAATGTTCTGTCTTTTCCCCTATTTTTCTCTTCTAGGGACTCGGCAGTAGGTACTTAGATTAATAACCCATATGGTATGTGTTTATGATACTGTCTCAATAATTCTATGTTCAGAGTCAGTATCTCAGACTTCTTTCTTAACTAAGTCAATTTATAATACAGTTGGGTTTTGTTGTTGTTATTGGTTTTTAGGTTGATAACTAATGTCTCTCCCATCTCTACTGAGGCAGCCAGTATTGGAAATTTTAGACAGACTTACAAAGTTACCACCATCTCGCTACTGGGATGGTTTATATCATCGCATTTATTTCGCTGTACTTTCCTTATTTCTAAATTCAGAACTCAAATGGGCTACATGACACTTCATGTATCTTTGATCTCTAAGGCTCATTTCCATGCAGAATCCTTTGATCTCCAAAACTCATTCCAATGCCGAATTCTCTGAAAACCTTGACTTTCACCAGCATAAACTGTAAACTAATGAGGAGTCAGATATTTCTGCAACCCCTTTCAAATGTGAAGACATTTCCCAAAATCTATGAATAGACTGAAAGAATGCTATATCCAACAAGATGTTCTCATAAGTAGACCTTTACATTCGGCTGGGGTTTGGGAAGGGTGGAGAGAGAGGAGAGAAATTATAATTGATTTTCTATCCTCAAAGGTAACATTTTTTCTCTGACCTTTTCCTGCCTTCCTGTGTCTCACTCCCATTCTTCCCCCAGGATAGTCACTGAACTAGAATCCCTCTTCCCCAAGGCAGGCCATAGAAACCCCAACCTCTTTTCCCCAAAACCAGCTGTAAAATCTAAAAATATTACTCTAACATTCCTTCTGCCTTTCTGTGTAAACAGTGGTTATAAGAAATTATCTGACTTGCCTTGTCTGTAGGTAGATCACAAGACCCCCATTCCAGAGAGGGCCCTGCCTTGAGCCCAGAGGGGAGGAATGTCATTCAGGGAGGCCAAGAAGAATCCACACAGACAGGCCCTGCTGGGTGTCCCACTCAATCTTTCAGCTTTAGATCACACCCCATTGACCAAACATATTTCCATGGCTGTCCATACTTGGTTGAAACTAAGCATAAAAATGGACAATCTCCCCTGTTGCTTTGACACTTCACTCTGAAGTCTCCCGTGTACACACATTACACAGACTTGTCTGCCTGTTCTCCTGCTCATCAATCTGCATCTTACCAGTGATTTGTCAAGGGAACGTTCAGAGGGCCAAGTCCCCTTGACTTCTATGTATAAGACATATTTTTATTAGTATTACTGAATTATCTTTGTTTCATTTTAACCTGAAAAGTTCTTTATTTCTCTTGAACAGAAAAGTTTTAATGAAAATAGTGACAATAATACCTTATATAGTGAGTTGGTACTTATCCTGAAGTACAGGTACCTCAGCACTGTGATAAGTGCTTTGTATAGAATGGTTCATTTAGCCCTTACACCAACCTATTGTTGGTCTTATTACTCTGTTGTACATAAGAGGACACTTAGGCTTTAGAGAACTTAAGAGGCAGATTTAGGATATGAAGTGTCTGACTCACTGCACAACCTTCAGCCTAGGCTTTTTAGCCTTAGCACTACTGATACTTGGGATCCTTTGCTGGGGCCAGGGGAATTTCCCATGTACTCTAAGATGCGTAGCAGCTTCCCTGTTCTCTATACACTAGATACCAGTGGTGCTACTTCCCCAAACATACACACAAAAGATGTGAGTACTCTAAGACATGTAGCAGCATCCCTGTTCTCTATCCAATGGTGCTAGTACCCCAAAACATACACACAAAAGATGTGAGAATTGCCAAATATGCCCCGGGGGATGGCAAAGTTACCCAGGTTGAGAACCGCCTCTCCACACTGCCCTGCTTCCCTGCCATTCCATTTAGAGAGGCACTTTGGTAACCCCTGAAAGTATTAGAACATGGTTTGGGAATTATGGGGATACCTAATTATCTTGTTGTCTATGTTTTTTAATTCTATATTCTTTGGAATTTGGGGGTTTGATAGGATTTGATCTTAGAATTGTGTACCCAGCTTGTTTGACATGCCTTTAGGATGACAAACATACCCCAAGCATATTTGCTACTAAATCTGACCCAGCTGCATAACTTAAGCCAAGAGCTGTGTGAGCAGGTAGTTAGAATACCTCAATTAGAAATTAAAGTTAAAACAGAACACAGAAAGCATAGCTGGGAGTTTAAACTTCTAGGTGGCCTACTGCAAACTGCATTAGACTTTGTTTTTGTGGGCATGAATTCTTCAGGAAGAAATGAACGGTATTTTTCACCTCTCCCAGGAAGGGTAGCCAAGTCTTTGCTTTCCTAAAAGTGTACACACTTTACCACCAGGGGGCAGTTACTAGCCTCCCAAGAGTGGGGTGGCCAGCCCTGAAAATAACTCATAAATAAACAAGTGTTTTTGTTTCTAGAGTCAGGACTAGCGAACAGTGAGTAGAGAAAATCTGTTGTTTGGTCAAAGCTAGAGTGAGAGAATTGAAGGTTGTAAAGGAGAATGCTTTCTGTCCCTTTGCTAATGCCTGGAGATTAAAAAAGATGGAAGTTTTGGATGTTCAAAATATGGAGATGTAGGGTTGATTTTTACCCAGTAAAGAGAGAAGCCCACTAAGGAAAAGTGGGTGAGGCCCAAAGAGCTTTATTAATTTACCCTCATTTCATGCACTACACATACTTCATAAAAATTAAAAATTAAATAAATTTTAATGAAATCTGAGACAATGAAAAATATAATTAAGTCATAATATACATATTTAGTTTGCACAAATCCAACCCTCTGACTTCAGCAAAAAAAGTTATAAAAACTTTACAAAACTAATTATACATTTTCTACAGTTCTACTATTTAATGCATATTATCACATATATATTTACTTATAAATATGTAACTGTCCAAGTGGTACACACAAATGCATATCAAATGTTTTTTTCAAGCAGAAAGCTTATCACATAGCAACTCAATTTTATGTATTAGTTATCTCTCTTAATAATAACACTTTTTCTGAGGAATTTAAGAGGTTTTGAACAGCAATGTTAAATATATGCAATTATTTCTTTGTGTTATGAAAGTAGATGCTATCCTCCGGTTAAAAAAAAAAAAAATGGTCCCTGGTAACACAAAGTCTCCCGCTGCAAAGAACTCACAGCTGTTTGGGAAGTACAAATATAATAACAAATAATTACAGTATGGTTAGTAAGTGTGCTTAATAAGATTAGGGAGTAGAGGGAGAGAAAGAAAAGGAAAGAGGGGAGGAGGGAGAGGGAGGGAAAGAGGGAGGAAAGAGAGTAAAGAAAGAGAGAAGGAGGAAGTCAGAAAATGGGAAAGAGAGAAAGAGAATCGAAGAGGCTGAAGAAGGGACAGGGAAGAGGGGGGACAAGAGAGAAAAGGAAGGAGCCAGAAAAAGGCAAGGCAAGTGACCTTGTCAGAGAAAATAAGAGTTTTCACAAAGGCTCTTCCCCTGGAGGAGTTGGGAAGGTACAAGTCAGATGGAGAAGGAAATGGAAGAGTTTCTGTGGCATAAGGACAGGGCTTGAAAGAGCGTAAACACTCTCAGGGAACTCCTGGTTGTCCATCTGTCACTTAGGCTGTAGGTTTCCAGGTTGTGTGATAGGCTTTATCTTTTAGGATGGTCAATTTGTGTCAACTTGACAGACCTAAAGGACTCCCACAGACATGTTAAAGCATTTCTGGGTGTGTCTGTATGGGAGTCTCTGAAAGATATTAAGCATTTAAATCCACAGACTGAGTAAAGAAAGTGGCCCTCACAGTGTCAATGGGTATCACCCAATCTGTTGAGAGCCTGAGTAGAACACAAGAGCAGAAGGTCAAATTTACTAAGTCCGCTGAGCTGGAACATTCATCTTTATCTGTCCTTAGACAGCGGAGCTCCCTGTTCTCTGCCTTCCGACTCAGACGTGGTCTCACACCTCTGGATCTCTGGTTCTCAGGCCTTTGGCCTTGGGCTGGGACTGCACCACTGGTTTTATTGGCCTCCCAGCTTTCAGGTTGTTGGACTTGTCGGCTTTCATCAAAATGTAAACTGATCCCTCATAATAATTCTTGTTGTCTATATCTATACCTGTCTCTTTGGTTCTGTCTCTCTAAAGAATTCCCCGCATGCATCGGTCATGTTAAAGAATCAGGTTTTATCTTGTAGATGATGGGAATCTAAAAAGATTTTGAAGTGGAGAAGTGATATAGTCAAACAACTTTCAGAAATATGGCTTTAGTAGCAGGCATTAAAATAAAGAATAGAAAAAAGACTAATGATAGGGAAACCAGTCAAGAATCTGGTACATTCTACAAGGGTGCTGAATAGACACTGTCTTATACGTGAAGGGAGACCTGGTACACATTCAAGGGAAGTTTAAAAATTGGGTTGATTGTGAGTATGAAGGAGAAGGAAGACTCTGGAATTTGAATCTTGGGTGAGCAAATGATGGTGCTCTGTGTTAAAACAAGAAATAAAGAAAACAAGATTTTTAGAAGAGTTTAGGTTGAACTTTGAGTAGTATTATATTTGCTATCCTTGTCAGATAGTATTGTCATTATTCATACACGCTTTTCTTATCCATTGGAATGTGAACTCTTTGTGTCAAGGGGATGGCTTAATCTAGTTGTAGGCTGTAGTTTAGATCAATTTGTTTTCCATATCAGGAATTAACTCTTCATGGTTTATTTAAATCCCCTTTATCTTTAAAATTAAAGTGTCTTTATACACATTATATCACTAGTCATTATTTTAGAAACAAGAAGCATGACCAATTTTCCATTTTCGGTGCTATAAAGAAAGAAAAGCCCTACAAGTCCTGGATAAAGGTAAATGCATTTGTTAGGTCTGCATTTAGCTACAGAAAACAGAAAGCTGACTACCCTGCCTTAACTACACAGGGGCCTCTTTTCTCTTATACAAAGTCTGGGAGAGGTAATGGCAAGTCAAGGCTCCTACCACTGCTCCAAACATGTCGGTAAATACCCAAGTACAGTCCAGGTGGGGTGACCCCCAGCATTTTAAGATGCCAAGATGGGAGGAACACTTGAGACCAGTGTTTGATTCAAGCCTGGCCAGCACAGTCAGACCCCATCTCTACCAAAAAGTAAAAAAAAAAAAAAAAAAAAGAAAATTAGCTGGATATGTTGGTGCATGGCTGTCATCTTAACTACTTCAGAGGCTAAGGTGGGAGGATCACTTGAGCCCAGGGGTTTGAGATTATGGTGAGGTATGACTCATCATGGTTGTCCAATGGGTAATAGAGCGAGACTCTGTCTCTAAAAATAAATTCAAAAGAAAAAAAAAAAAAAACCTCAGGTTCTTCCAGTTTTCTGTTCCGCCAACCCCAACGTGTGGCTTTTCTATTCATTTCCTCTAAATAGCTGCTCTGCTTCCAGGTATTGGATCTGTGTTCTACATAGGGCAAAGAAGAAGGATAAACAACTAGGGAAAGATGTCAGCTATTAAATATGGCTGCTTCGAAATTACTATTCAGGCGACCTATTCATTGATTTCTATATATATTTAGTTGACTTCTATTTATACTTAATTAGCTGACATTTGGTTACAGCTCTACTCCCACTTCAGGGAACTATGAGGCGATAACTACTTGTAACTAAGCATATGTTTCCCTAAACAAAATAGGAATTTTGCAATTGACATACTCCCTTATGCACCTTCAAATTGGTATTAGCTAGACAATTAGAAGTTGTCTTCCTGATAGTTAATAAATATAAATATTTCTCTATATACACATGCACATTGACAGATAAATACATATATAATTGCACACACATATGTATGCACATAATTGTATATGCATATATATGTTATTTTTTTAATCAATTAAATAAATCTTTAAAAGTACAGGAATAAAAAATGAGTGTTTAATGGATTGCTTGAGGTAACTGAATAGAAAGAGTTAGATACGTAGAGTGGATACCATTTTCTAAAATATGCTGTAGGTGATCTTGAAACTTGATTATTTAAAATTTATTTGTGTTTGTATTTATAGTTGTAGTCAATAATAAAAGCAGGTATTAGTTAGATGAGTAAAGGAAGGGCATACTTTGAAACCAAAAACAAAGTACAGAAAAAATTGATAGATTTTAAAATATGCAATATTATACTTCTATGATTAAAATAAAAATACAACTGAAATAAAAAGCTGATATTTAAATGTTAAGTCCTTATTGTCTTTGAGTACTGTAACATTTCAACGGATGAGTGGGTAAATAATATGGATAAATATTTGCTCATGGGGGAAAAAGAATCACTTGGGGACATTTTGCCTCACTAGTAGTTACATAAATGAAAATTATAACAATTTGGTGTTTCATTGTATCCCTGCTAGAGAAATGAGGAATTTAGAAAGAAATCTATAGCAACCCAAATTTCTATTCTGTGCACATTTATTGGTGACAGCATTGCAAATCGACACCCACATTTTGGACGCATGATTGAAAGGAAATGCTGAAATTCAAAGTGCTTGGCTTACTCTCAGCCCATTAGGTAAAGAAGTCCCAGCAATTCTCTCTGCACTTCTACCACGGTTCACAGGCATCTAGCAGACCCACGTCTAGTTCTTTGCTTGCAATCTAATCTACCAAGGACCAAAGCAAGTATCAAGAATGAGTAGTACAAAATGGACATCCAGCAAGTCCACAGTCTCTACGACATGGGTGAAAAAATATTCCCAACCCAGTAATCCATATTAGATAGTAACAAGCGGACTAAATCACATTATTTTTATTGGAAAGGACGAATCCTAACGCAATGGTTAACTTTCCATGTGAACTTTTCTAGACCATGGTACACAGTTGTTTGGTCAAACATTAGTCTAAGTATCTCTGTAACAATGTTTTTTTTTTACATGAGATTAACATAACATTCAAAGCAGTAGACTTTAAGTAAAGCTGATTACCCCCATCGTGTTTCTAGGCCACATTCAATCACTGGAAGGCCTTAAGAGAAAAAAGACTGAGGTCCCTCAAAGAAGAGGAAATTCTTCCTCTAGAATGCTTTTAGATTACAGCTGCAACATCGCCTATTCCCCTGGTCTCCATTATGCCAACCAGTTCTGCGTATTTTAGACTTGCCAGCCCTCTACATCACAGAAGCCAGTTCTTCAATATTCCTTAAAGTAAGCCTTGGTGAATTCAGTAAGAATGATTGCCAAAGAGCAGGCTGTTATTAACATCCTTCCTCTTTGTGATTCTGTGTGATAGAACTATCTTAAAAGCACAGGGTCCCTGGTGCAACTTATGGAAGAGATACATGAGAGATAACTCGTGTCTCTGGCTCCACTCTATTCTTTTAAGTAAGATACAAAATCTACATAATTATTATTCCTATTGATCAGATAATTTCATACCTGGAGATTGTGGCAAGATTATGGTAGTGCTCATTAACCACGTATTTCGTATGTGGAAATTCATTTTGAAAAAAGTAATTAGACATCTCATTACCCACATTTTTCAGAGTCATCCCTTAAACAGCTATACAGGTCAGTCAAAAACTTGATGGTCAGTACTGAAGCAAAACAGTAACTTTCTAGGTTCAGAGATAGAGTGAAATTTTAGATTCAAGTCTAAGTCACTATTTTCTCAGACTTTGAAGGACATAGTCTGTATCAACCTGACACAGGAACATCCTAGTATTATGACAGCTGGCTTCATGATAGATCCACATAGATCCTATTTTTGGATATGCTCTGCACGTGTGTAAAAAAAAATATGCTTCTTTGTCCACAGGCTTTTTATGGATCTTCTAAAATTTCAGAAAGGGACAATGACTTTAATTAAAATGCTATGCTATGTTCTCTTAGCTCAATATAAGCCCTCGTATCCTCCTGTTTTCCCTTCCATGTGAATGGCTACTGTGAATTTTCCCCATTTGTTATGTTTTACCCTTTTTTTTTCTGATGCATATGTAGGTTCCGAAATGCCAGGGACCCAGTGGTCAGTGAAAAGTGTAATCACTGATGATGAGTAAGCGGACACGGTTGATATGGGTAATGTATGATCTTAATCATAGGTTGTTTACTGAAGACTTACTAAAATAAAGCTTCTCAATCCTCAGTAAGTCGTTTGTCAATGGGTTTGCTTTTAAATGCTGTTGAAAGTAAATATCTTTCATGGGAAGTCTTGAACTATATTCTGATCTAATGAAATGTTCTCCATTCTAGATGTCACTGATTAAATTTGAATGATCCAAGGAATAAGTTTGACAAATAAATATATTGCTTGTTATTTTTTAAAACTGGTATATGTTACATAATTTTAAAAGAAAATTGTAATTTTAAAAGAAAATGTAATTCTAATTTCTACACATAGTCCTAGGGAAGCAAAACTAAGATTTTCATTAAATCTAAGAGACTCATTTTGGTCATTAGTTTCAACCTCCTCCCACTACCAAACCTTTGGCCAGGGCTGCTTAATTAATTAATTTGACTTTCCGCCCTTCCTTTCCTGAGGCCTCCTTCTGGAGATAATGAGGAGCCACATGCCTGGTAGGGAATCAGCAGGAAGGAGGCAATGGATACAGAGAAAATTATCTTTCACTGCGTTTCGGTTCTATAGATTAATAATATGGAGGAAAGGGCTTTAAGTGGCAGAACTTTAGCAATTATTTCAGTAATTACAGGAAGGTACTACATTCCCAGAATTTTTAGTTTTAAAAAGTTTCTCAGCTCATGCTATTTCTTCAGTGTACAAAGTCCTTTCTTTGTGCTCAGGACATTCTATGTATCTATTTATCTCTGTAGTCCCATCGAAGGCATTATCCCGGTGCCTCCCAGACACCTGCATGTAGAGTTAATCTTATATATAGTCTGCCTTGGGCAGGTTTTCATTGGAAGTGAATGTATGGACTGCCCTCTTGGTGGAAGTGGTGATAGCACTCGTCATGTTGTGTTTTTAATTAGTTTCAGTAAATTTATTTATGTGAATATTAGATAATAAAAGTGAAAAATCTTAACATTGCAAATTGATGACTCATCAAAAAGTAAACCCACTTGTGTAACCAACACTTAGCAGCAGGACATTGTCATTCTCCCAGAAACACCCATCACTACCAACGTCTGTTTTCCAAAGCAACCACTGCCATGCCTTTTACTATCAATTAGTTTTGCCTTTTTTTGAGCTTTATATGGAATATATCATTATTACTGCTCAGATATTTTTTTTTTGCTTAAAATGTGCTAATAAAATTCATGTATGTAGTTCGATCATTGTCATTGCTGAATTATGCTGTGCACAGCCCTGTATGCACTCATATAGTGATTTCATTTATGTATTCCAGTATCGTAAGCGTTTAGATTGTTTTAATTTTCTTGACTATGGAAAACAGTGCTATTATGAACACTGTTATATATCTCTAAGTTTAGGTACATGTATGTTCACATTTCTGTTGAGTATACACTTAGGAGTACAATTTCTGAGGTATTGGGCCTGCTAACTAACATTTCAGCTCTAATAGACACTGCTGTCTACTTTTGCAGAGTGTGGTCAATTTCTACACCCCCAGCAGTACATGAAAGATCCCATCATCCACGTTACAAACTCAGAAAAACTTGCTTTTGTCTCTTTAATTTTAGTCCTCTTGATCTATTTTATGTCTTGATTCTACTTTACATTTCTGTGACCACTAATGAGGTCTGGTGCCTTTTCCATTTGTTCAGTGGCTATTTTGAATACTCTTTTTTGTGAGGTATAGAGTTCCTGCTGATTTTTTTATGGTGGGATTTTTTTTTTTTTTTACTGTATCATATATATGCTTTTTTTTTTTACTGTATCATATATATGCTATTTGTATATATGGTGAATATCTTTTGTAGCCTGAGGTTTTCTTTCTACTAATTTAATAATTTTTTATTCTTCTTCATAATATGGTCCATTTTTCATTTTCTTTTTATTAGTGCTTATTAAGATTTTAAAAATTACTACTTACCTTTAAAATCATGAATGTTTTCATCTCTTTGATTCTAGAAGTTTTAGTGTTTTTGCACTTAATTTAAAAGACCTGAAGTTATTTTTATACATGATGTAATTTAGAGAGACAAGTTCCAATTTTTCCTGTGTATATCCAAGTGTACCAACATCATTTACTAAAAAACCATTCTTTTCCCACTATTCTGCAGTAAAACATTGTCATAAATCAAATGTTCATACATATGAGTCTCCTTCTGGACTCATTTTTTCCCAATGGTCAATTGATCTACAATTGCACTAATACCTATATTAGCTCTATAAAAAAAAGTGTTAATATCCTATTTTCTAAATTTTTCTGGCTTGATTTTTCTTCACCTTGTCTTTGCTATTCCTGGCCTTTGTAGTTGCATAAAAATTTTAAAATCAGCTTGGCAAGTTCTAAAAATAATGTTGATGAGATTTTGATTGAGATGGTACTGAATCTATAGGTCAATCGGAAAGAATTAGCATTTTAACAAAATTGCATCTTCCAATCAACACAAGTTAAATATTTCACAAATATACAATTGTGAATTGTTTTCATTTTTAAACTTTATTTCTGGTGTAAAGTACACTGATGTTGTGTTCTTTCTATTGAGTAACTTTATTGAGTTCATTTGTTAATCCTAATAATTTACCTGGGTGATCTTTTGGATTATCTTCATATATAATTAGACCATTTTGAATAATAATCATGTTATTTATTTATGATCAGTCTTTATAAGCTTTTTCGGATTTTTCTCCTTGAATTGTTACACTAAATGAGATCGCCACTGCAAAATTAAATGCCAGAACTGACTTTAGCCTCCTTGACCCATTCTCAAAATGCAAGGTGAAATATTTCTATATAATACCATTGAGGAAAAGGTTTGTTACAGATTTTTTTAAAGATATACTTTACCAAAATAAGGAAATTCCCGTTTATTTTTAATTTTCTATTATTTTTGTTCACTTTTTATTTCTTTTTATAAATAAAGGTTGATTTTTTGAAAAATGTTTTTACTGTACCTTTTGAGGATGTTCTAAGCTACTTCCTTTCTTTCTTCATAGAGAGAAAGTTAAACAAAATTTGTACTTCCAGAATAAATCCAATTTGTTTGTGATATATTATTCTTTTTGAATATCAAAAGATTTATTTTGCTAACATTTGTCTTTAAAAGTTTACATATAAATTTATGTGAGATAATCTCCTAAATTCACATGAGAAAATGACATTTTACAATGATAATGCCTGGTTTTTATGTTGTTATACGGACTACCTGTTGATGTGTTTCCATTATTTTATTTTCCTCTTTGTCACATTTCTTGGTTCACTGGTATTTGTGATTGAGTCCACACTAAATTTGTAGAAGCTTTTTTTTTTATTAAATCATAGCTGTGTACATTGATATAATCATGGGGCATCATTCACTAGCTTCACAGACCGTTTACCAAGTTTCACATATACCCTTGTAAGATGCACAGCTGGTGTAATCCCTCCAATCCCCTTCCCTCTACCCACCTCCCCCCTCCCTCCCCTCCCTTTCCCCCTTCCCCCTATTCTTAGGTTGTAACTGGGTTATAGCTTTCATGTGAAAACCCTAAATTAGTCTCATAGTAGGGCTGAGTACTTTGGGTATTTTCTCTTCCATTCTTGAGATACTTTACTAAGAAGAATATGTTCCAGCTCCATCCATGTAAACATGAAAGAGGTAAAGTCTCCAGCCCAGGTGCCCATAGATCCACGAATAGATTAATAAATTGTGGTATATGTAGAAGCTTTTTATTGATGTTATTTTCTCTAAGCGATTGTCCTTCATTTTTGCTAGGCAGGCAGATAAGCAGTATTTTATTTAATACCTTAAGTACTAGAACTACTTTATGTGTGGGTTTTACAGTTTTTATAAGATCTGATACATTTATGTTTTATTTTGGTTTTTAGACTGAGTTTTGCAGTGATAGCAACTGAAAACTTAGCATGTTAACCAGAGACCCTTCACACTGAAATCCAATTTTTATCCAGCGCTGAGAACTGTCAACTGTTCTGGAGAGTTTTGCAGCCTCTTAGGAGAAGCTTTTAAACCAAGCTTCTCCATGTCTTGGCTTGACTACTTCTGAATGGATGAATGCCTTGAGGGGAAAGTAGTTTAACAGTTAAACTCACTTCCCTTTGCTCATTTCCTTTCCAGGATTTTGGGTTCTCAATTATTGGCCACTTCAATAGCACTGAATATCATTGGAATTGACAATCTCAAAGATTGCCAAAATCTCTATTCAGTAATTTTGTCATTTATCATAAGCTGTGTCTCAACTTCTCATTCTTTGTGTTCACCCCTCTGATGCATTGTCAAAATTTTCAGAAGAAAATGACATAGAATATTAAGTGCACTCTATTGAGTGCCTCTTCTGTGCAGGACATTGGCCACTCAAGTCCTAGCTGTCTTAGGACTGTCCTAGCTCAAGTCCTAGCTCAAGTCCTAGCTAGCTGTCCTAGCTCAAGTCCTAGCTCAGATGCCTTCAAACAGATTTTTTTTTTTCTTAATCCATATGATTAAATTGCTCTTGGTCAGAGGATTATTCAACTGCAAGCTAGTCCCATCACTATCTAAATCAAAATTAATAAGATTTGAGTAAAAATATTACTTGTCATTTATTAGCTACTGTCTTGCCTCTAAACATTAGTTTCTACATTTATAAGTCTTCACTAAGCTTTGATGAATCAGACATCTTTTTTCAATCTAAATGTCAATGGTCTTAGGGTCCCACTAGATCACTAGATTCTAGAAATTCCAGTTTGTATCAAATTCCACTGCTTCTTCTTGTCCAGCTTCTAGATAAAGAATTCAGCTTTTATTAAGGAAAGTTCCATAATCTTGGGTCAACTTCCTTCAGACCAAAGCAAGTACTACGCACACACAGAGTCAGCACAGACACGGGCAGTACCACCTCTAAACAACTAAGAAAAGAATGTCAAAATGTGTGTGTGTGTGTGTGTGTGTTGAAACATTAGCAGGAATTGCAAAACAGTAAAAACAACAAACAACATAGCATTTCTCAGAGTTTGTAGGCCCTACTGTAAAGAAACCTCCTGTCAGCCCCTCTCTCTTTAGGCTCCAACCTATACCCCTCTGGCAACAGTAGTTCTTTCCCACCATGGACTGACCTTGAGTGTGCCTTTTCTATATAAAAAAAGAGGCCTCAACTCCTCTCAGAAAAACATATATGAGAAAAGCAGCTTTCCCAAGAGGAAATACAGTGTTGGAACATCCATTACTAAAAGGTAATCTTGTATATTATTTTTAGAACCAATTTCACTCCTGTGGAATCTTAATTTCACAGCAGTCTTTACTTTTCTTTTTAAGGCAAGCGTGAAACAAAGTTTACTGAGGAAGAGCAAGATATAGGCTCACAGACCAAAATACATTTTCCATGGACAGCAAATGGGCCTCTATTGCCAGAGCAAGTAGGCAAAGAGGCAAAAAGACCAATGGTCTTTACTTTTAGCTTGGCTAAATCACCATTAAAGCTTTAGTGAACATCCACCCTACCCCAATCTCTCCAAGCAAAGCAATAGTCTACTCTCAAAGGTAAATTCAAGTCTCTACTTCCAGGAAAACACTTTAAATATTTAAGACACAATTTTTGTCCCAGTAAATTTAAAAGGCAATTTTTCCACTGCTGACAATTGACATGTCCGTAAACACTGGGGTCTGGTCTAAACCAGGGCATCCCTGTATACATAGTAATATAAGTACCCTAAGAAAGTGAATGAAACAGAACAATCTCACTCAAGTCACTAAGTGGCTGCTTGAGTGTTGCCCTTAGGTTACCATGTACCATCAGCACTCAATCCAGAGCCTAGTGCCTCACAGGTGCCCGATTAAGTGTGGAAATATTCAATGCAAAAGCTCAGACTGCGCTAATTTTGTAGATCTGTGCTCTTTACACATTACACAATTATTAACCTTGGCCACTTACCTGCCAGGTGAATGTACTTAGAAATAACACACCCGTCCAGAGGGCCTAAAGGCTGAATCATGTTTTAATGACTGTAATTGTTACTCTGTTTTCATGAGCAAAGTGGATGGATTCAATGCACCAAAGTCACATTCTAGGTCAGAAAAAATTTGTTTGACATTAATTATGTGTCAGGACATGACAGGCCACTCTGCAGGATCAGTAGTTCATGAATGGACTCTTTTTAACCAAGTTCTAATATCAGGAAAAAACCCTTGTAGCTATGTCATTTTTGATGTGAATTGGCAAGGATAAATAATTACAAGGACATAATTAAGTACTTGGCTTAAAAATAGGAAAAAATATAGACTCCTATAGGGGATTTCACTGCAGATAACTAGCAAAACGAAGTGTTACTGCTCATGACCATATGTAACTAGAGTTCTGGCTCCTTCAATGTGGAAAGTTTTGGCTATAGGAAAAACTTAAAGATTTTTTAAGTGGGTAATAATATGGGAAACTAAGAAAAATAGTCAGAGATTATAGATTAGAATTGTTTTTACAATTCATCTGCTCTTCTCTGCTCCATTATTTACACAACTTCAAAGTGTAATTTATCATTTTAAAGATGTAATTTAACGTAATAGGCTCTGGAAACAAACTGATAGAAACATGACTTAGCTTAGTTTGTAGCAACTATTCATTAAAAATGGTTGATTCTGTTACTTTCTTATTTATTTAGTGTTAATATGCTTAAATATGGCAAATTAAGCAAGATCAGGTGACTTAACTTTGTGAATACTCTCTTCCTTAAAAAGATCAGTTTTGTTCTGATGGGTCAGTGCCTGCCCCACAATTGAGGACGTAAGGACCTATGATCAGATGGTTCCTTTTGGCCTAGGAGATAAGAGTTATAATTTTCCATTGATCTCAATATTTTTTATAATGAACATATGACGGAATGGCTCAAACTAGACATAGATTAAAAATAGTAAGCATTCCAATAACTTGTTGTAACTGATATCTATTTTCCTTTTAAATTTTTTGATAATTCACCAATGCAAAATTATTGGCATGGTAAAAAAGGGAATAAAATGTCAACTATGTTTTTTTATCTATAAAAGGGGTATAACAGATATGTGATCTTGAGGTGTTATTGCAACTCTAGAGTGTGTGGTGGTGACTTGTAACATAGTACTTGCTACATGGTGGGAATTGAATAAACACCAACAGTTATGACATGAAAATTCTTATACCAATCAATGATTTAGGGCATAGGGATATTTAGGATCTGGAGGGCAGCATTTAGATTTGAAAACTAGTTGATTTCTTCATTAAATATGACTCAATCTTCTTTTCGGGGCTAAATGCTGGAACTGTGGTACATAACTCAATAAATTCTCCACTTAATCTCCATCTGCTCTCCTACTTTACAGCCTATATACATTTCCCAGCAAGGTGTATGTTTATAGGGCACCTGCTCTACCTATTCTGTGGTAGGGATATTTAACTACAGGTCTTAGCTAGCTTGGCTTTTCCAATTTTGATAGTAAATAGATTGTGAAGCATAAAGCAACTGCACCCTAGGGAATTGCTCTGAAAAACATTCTAAAGACAAATGTAGGGTCAGAAAACAAAAATCAATGAGCAATAAATTGCATAGTTGTAAATAGGGAAGGGGCACCATGGCTGAAACATATTTTCCATTCCAAATCTAAGTATTATTTACAAATAGTTGAGGTTACCAGAAGATCTGCAGTATTTTTCAATAAGCCAGAGAACAGCAAATTTCCAAATAGGACATAACCATGGCATAATTTCAATATTTACTTACGTATTATCTTTCATTTTATCTAAGAAGTCAAAAAATAGTAAAACTTCATACTAGTTTTATTGGAAACAATGGATTACTTGTTGGTGAGAGCTTTAGCAAAATGAAAATAGTCATTAAGTGATTATTGTAGTCTACTTGTTTTAGTTTTTAAGCAAGTAGTAGAGTTTAATTATGGTTCAGAAAAATGTATTTTCAGAAAAATTTTCTCAGGAAAAATACATTGACTCTATAGACTGCAATTATTTGGGTGGGACTAGTAAGTTAAATTACCATATTTTCTACTCTGAAAATAATAAAAAAAAAGTCCCATTTCCAGTCTGATTATAAAGATACATTTCCCCAAAATGGCTCAGAATAAATACAATAGGAAAAGCAGAAGCTGTAAAGCTAAGGGCATGTGATACGAAAATCTCAGAAATATCCAAAGTAGCAACAAGAACATTTGGCTGGAATTTGAAGTTCTTTTCAGTATCTTTGTCTTTTGCTCCTTGTCTAAGGATGTGTGTGAACTCAATGTAATTGAAATCCCCCTTTTTGTCAATAAGTACTTCTCTGTACAGCTCATCCACTCCCTCATCTGCAACAGCCCTCTCAGGTAATCTTTCTGAATAATGGCAATTGCTTCTTCATCAATGCAAGCCAAAGCATTTCTGATGACATCTTCTGGATCTTTTACCTTTTACCTTTTCACCAAACATGGTGAAAGTAATGAGTCCTGGAGCCTCAGTCATCACTGACATCCAGATAATCATCAGTTGGATTTCTTCCCAGCGAAGCAAGCACATCGTGCAGATCTTTCCCATCAATGAAACCATCTCTGTTTTGATCAATTATGTTGAAGGCCTTCTCGAACTCCTGAATCTGTAACTGGTCAAACATGACAAATACACTGGATGCTGCACACTGAGGGCACTTCTTGGTGTTCTTGGTCTTTGCCCTTTTACCAGACATGGTAGTGGTTAAGTCCCTGCACAGCCACCAGAATCTGAGCCCCTCAGTGACACCCTCATTTCTATTTTCACCACCCTTCTTCCCTGAGGGCAACTGGTTTCAGTTCTAAATAATTTGCACAAAACAGCATATGTCTTTCTTCAGATTTTCAAGGGCAGTATATGTTCTGAAGGATGTGTGAAAATCTATACATTTGAGGATATAGGCCAGTTATTGACTTTTTTTTTGTAATGGGCCTCACTCATCTGGAATCACCTAAATGATGCTATCAATCTGTCTTGTCTGCAAGTAGAAGTTAAGAGAGTAAACAAATGAATCAACTCTTAGTAGGCTACTAAGTAGCCTACGTAGTAGGCATTTCAAAGTTGAGGGGGTTTCCCATTGCATTATTTCTATAAAAATTCGATGATTCTAATTTAGTTAAATCAAATACATATATTCATTTTTCTGACAACCTTCCGTTCTAAATTTTTCTTTAGATTACCTTCCTCTAAAGTCATCTTTCTAAGTTAAGCTTTGATAAATGAATTACTATTCTGAGCATAAAACCAGGGTAAGTAATAAAATATATTTTAATTTAATGCTTGAAATTATATAAAATATAATAAAGCCTAATATGAAGAATAATTCTTAATGTGGCTTAAAATTAAGTGCCTTTCATTCAGAAAAAGTTTTATAATAATTAAGCAGGGCAAGCATCACTACTTAATTACAGGAAAAGTGGAAGATACAGCAGATTGGAAGAGATTTAACCATCATTATAATTTTTTGAAGCTGATTTCTGAACACATGTTAAGTACGTGATCTTGAAAAATGTTCTTTCAAAACTAAGTTATCACCTGTCTACCTATATCTTATTTATTATTATATTAGATACAATATGATAATAAAATTTTCCTCCTTGGCATAAATTTTGTATATATTAAAGACATGGAGATATGCAGGTAGCCTCAAGAACTTTAAAATTAACTAGTTATTATTAAGGCAATTAGTTTCAGTATTTATCTTCATAGTTTAGGGAGGTTTGATAAATTGAGCTTAACTGAGAGCACAGAAATTAAAGAAACAAAATTAGTGTTCTCAAAGAACGTATAATCATCTATCATAATTCCTTCATAGCAACATCTCCTCACTTGAGAGAATACTTAAGCCCCAACTGGTGGCTGCTAAATATTTGCATATGAACATAATTGAACTCCTACAATCTATAGAAAAATATGCATGCTTTCTTATCATAAACTTCCATAACCAAACATATTTATTAAGCACCCATATACTGGCTATTGTACAAAATTGTATGATAAGTACAACTGTTATCTGCAGTTTTGATTAAACAAAGTGAAGCTGTGTGACTGTAAAGTGAAGCTGTGTGACTTTCAAACAAAGATTTGTCTGAAACATATTTTAAGTCCCATAAATTTGAAGTTCCTTTCAGTTGAAGACACTAAAAAAAAGATTATTCTCTCAGTTAAGAGTCAATAGACCTCATGGGTACAGGCGATTGCACTAATGTACACAGTTATGATTTAACAATAAAAAAATAAAAATAAATAAATAAATAAAATAAAAAAATAAAAACAAACAAAAAATAAATAAATAACCTCTTTCAAATTGTGTTAACTTGGGCAGCCTACTTAACCTTAGCTAATTTTTCTCACGCCTTTGATGATGATTATACTCTTTTGATCTTGATATGGATGTGATAACTACTTGAACAAAAGTATTTCGAAAGTAGCAGGCATACAACAGGGACTTCATAATTTAGTTCCATTCATGGCAGAGACAGGATCATGGCACAGAACAAAAAGTAACTATCCAAAGTCATGGGGTGAGTCACATGGTCTGAAAACCTTATTTGTGTAGTCATGTGACTGCTTTATTATTTGGTCCCAGAAAGCTTTTTTTAAAAATTAAAAACATGCTTTGCTTTAAAACAAATGTTAGTCATTGTCACCATCATTCATATAAAAACAAAGAGGCTTTCTCTGGTCACTGTTTATCATTGATGATGGCAGAAGTATTACTTGTATTTACCAAAGTCTTTTCAGAACACATTGTGACTAATTCATCTAGGTCAGTTCCATCAAGAGGCCCACCATTGACGGAGATCTTTGTTTTCCATACCACAGTTTCAGAAAAATCTGTGTGCTCTCACACAATTACCCAGATTGAAAACATTGCCTTAGAAGTTTCAGGATAATTTTGTATTTAATTTACATTGCTCTAAAATCCTGTGGGTATTTAATTCTGTTTTCTCTCTGCTCAGTTTTTCTTTTTCTTTTCTAGAAACATCTTAGGTGCCTTGTAATTCAAATGTGCTCTTAGGTGTGTATGCATTAAAGACAACAAAAGTTTTTTTCTAAAGTTGAGTCTTTGGGTCCATGAAATAATTGAGGCATTTCTCCAAAGTTGTTATTGCCCTCAGCTCCTGGTAGTTCAGCAGAGGGAAATGAGAGAAATCTCCTTTTGACATCTGCTATATCCAGTTGGCTTCTGAAAATCTTAACTTCATTCTTTTTTTTTTTTTTTCCTGTTTTTAAGCCTATGGCTTCAGATTCTTATAATATTAGATAAAAAAAGTATAAACATTTGGACTCATTGGGAGCCTCAGAGAACATTGCAACATCAGAAAGTTCCTGATCTGAGAGAGATACTTAAGACAAAATGCCAGCAGGTCAGGTAGTCAGGGTTAGTTGACATATGTATAATTTATCAGGCCCAGAGAGATGTGTATATGGGACTTCAGTCACATTTGCCCTGTCTTCACCCCAACCCTTCCACCCTTGCAAAAAATGCTCTGGAAAGTTGTGTAAACACATTCTGTTCTGAACTAGCTGCCTCACTCACCCATTATTATTTTCCTGTTCCTGGAATTTATAATACAAAGAACTAGTGCATAGCCAATCAATAGCTCATGCTATTTGAATGTAAATTCTTGGTAAACAACTTAGAAACTGCCTCTTCTTTTTCTTTAAAAATCCACTTGCATTCAGCATAAGGTTGTTTAATTTTCATGCCTTTGTGTAGGGATTACAGTTTTTGTTGGAGTTGAAGTACACCTTTATTGCCTTGTGGTCTGAGAAGATACAAGGTAAAATTTTAATTCTTTTGATTCTGTTGAGGTTTGATTTGTGTCCTAGTATATGATATATCTTGGAGAATGTTTCATGGGCCAGTGAGAAGAATGTATACTCTTTAGCTTTGGGATGGAATGTTCTATATATGTCTCTCAAGCACAGTTGTTCTAGGGGCACATTTAAGTCCCTTGTAACTTTGTTTTGTTTCTGCTTAGAGGATCTGTCTGGCTTTGTAAGAGGAGTGTTAAAAGTCCCCTGATACTATGGTGTTATGGAATATCATATTACTCAGACTAATTAAAGCTATTTCAAGAATCTGGGACCATTTAAATTGGGTGCATAAATATTTAAAATTGACATGTCTTCTTATTGTGTTGTTCCCTTGACCAATATGACTTGTCCATCTTTGTCTTTTTTGACTTAAGTTTCATTAAATCAGTTGTATCTGAAAATAAGATTGCAACCCTTCTTTTCTTCTGATTTCTATTTGCCTGAAAAGTTGTCTTGCATCCCTTAACCCTGAGTTTTACTTTGTCCTTAGGCTGGGTGTGTTTCCTGCAAACAGCAAATGGATGGCTTATGCTTTTTTAATACAGTCAGCCAGCCTGTTCCTCTTCAGTGGGAAATTCAAGCCATTGACATTTATTGAGATAATTGATAAGTGTGGTGGAGTTCTATTCATCTTATGTTATGAAAGTCCATTGCTTAGTTTTATCTTTTAAATCATTGTGGAAACTAGGTTTTGTCCTTTAGATTCTGGGCATTTACTTCACTGGTAGTCCATTGTGACGGTCAGTGAGTAGAATAGGTCTAAGTATTTCCTGTAGAGCTGGTCTTGTGGCAAACTTCCTGAGTGTTTGCATATTAGTAAATGATTTGATTTCTCTGTCAATTTTAAAGCTTAACTTAGCAGGTCAAGAAAGAGTTAAAAAATGAAATCATTAACTTCCTTGAGCATAACAGCAGTGAAGACACAAGCTATCAAAGCCTGTGGGACACTGCAAAAGCAATCCTAACAGGGAAATTTATCTCATTAGATGCCTACATCCAAAAAACAGAAAGAGAGCACATCAATAACCTAATAAATCATCTCAAAGAAATGAGAAAGGAAGAAAAGTCCAATCCCAAACCTAGCAGAAGAAAAGAAATGATCAAAATTAAATCAGAAATTGAAAACAAATGAATCATTCAGAAATTAATGAAACAAAAAGTTGGTTCTTTGAAAGGATAAATAAAATCTATAAACCATTGGCCAGATTAACCATAAATAGAAAAGGAAAATTTTTAATAACCCCAATCAGAAATGAAAAGGAGGAAATAACAACTGATACCACAGAGATACAAAAGGTTATTTCTGATTACTACCAAAAACTCTATCCCCAGAAATTTGACAATGTGGAGGAAATGGACCAATATCTTGAATCACACCATTCAAGACTTAACCAGGAAAAAAATAGAGCTCTTGAACAGACCAATATCAAACACTAAGATTGCAGAAATAATAAAAAGCTTCCACCAACAACAATAATAACAAAGCCCAGGACCAGATGGCTACACATCAGAATTCTATCACACTTTCAAAGATGAGCTGTACCTATACAACATTGATAACCTATCAAAACATTGAGAAGGAAGGAACCTCTCCAACATGTTCTAGGAAGCAAACATCACCTTGATTCCAAAACCAGGAAATGACCCAACCAAAAAAGGAGAACTACATACCAATTTCACTAATGCATATCAATGTAAAATACTCAACAAAATCTTAGCTAGGAGATTGAAGCTACTCATTAAAAAAATTATACATCACAATCAAGTAGGCTTCAACCAGGGGATACAAGTTTGGGTTAACGTACACAAATCCATAAATGTAATACACTAGATAAACAAAAGTAAAAGACTGAAACTCAACCCACACCTTATAAAAATTAACTCAAGATGGATAAGAGACTTAAATCTAAAGCAAAAATGATAAGAATCTTAGAAGTAAGTGTGGAGAAAACTCTTGATGATGTTGGACTGGGGAAAGATTTTATGACAAACACTTCAGTGGCCATCACAACAACAAAAATTAATAAATGGGACTTAATTAAGCTGAAAGGCTTCTACACAGCTAAGGACACAACAAGTAAAGGGAAAAAACAACCTTCAGAATGGGAAAATATTTTTGCATGGTATCAATATGACAAAGGGTTGATAACTAGAGTCTACAGAGAACTCAAATAATCAACAGAAAAAGAGTAAATAATCCATTTTCTTCTGGGCAAGAGATATGAACAGAATCTTCTGTGATGAAGGCAAATGAATGGCTAACAAACATTTGAAAAATTGTTCATCATCCCTGATCAACAGAGAAATGCAAATCAAAACCACCCTGATTAGATATCACCAATCTAATATCTCAAATATCACCTGGAGATTCTCACTTCAGTGAGAATAGCCCACCTCGTGAAGTCTCAAAGCGGCAGATGTTGGCATGATGTGGGGAAAAGGGAACACTTTTACACTGTTGGTGGGACGGCAAATTAATACAACCTTTTTGAAAGGAGGTATGGAGAATTCTCATAGAACTCAAATTAGACCTCCTATTTGATCCTGCAATCCCATTACTAAGCATCTACCCTGAAGAAAAAAAAATCATTATATCATAAGGACATTTGCACTTAACTGTTTATCACAGTTCTATTTATAATCGCCAAAATGTGAAAACAATCTAAATGCCCACCAATCCAGGAATGGATTAACAAACTGTAGTTATATGTATACCATGGAATACTTACTATTCAGCCATTAAAAAAAGATGGAGACTTAATATTTTTTGTGTTCACCTGGATAGAGTTGGAACACATTCTTCTTAGTAAAGTATCACAAGAATGGAGAAGCAAGAATCCAATGTATTCAATTCTAATTTGAAGGAAGTAGATGATCTAATACAAGAGGTGGGGTAGGAGAGTGAAGGAGTGGGGAGAGGGGAGGAATTAAGGAGATGGGGGGGTCATGGTATATAGCACACCTCTTGGGGGCAGGACACAATTATAAGAAGGACTTTACCTAATAACTGCAATTAGTATAAACTAAATATTTGTACCCACAATGAATCCCAAACAAACAAACAAACAAACAAAATTTCCACTTGTAACTGGTGCTAATCAGAGTTTGTATTCCAGGCAAATTGAATCTATGATCCCGGGTTGCAGTCCTTAAGCTTGGCCCAAATAAACTCTCTACTTTTATAAATTTTGCCTCATTTTTTTCTTTATGGTGACACATTAAATCTCCCCTAACCTTTCCATGATCTAATCCATTGACTTTAGTATAAGAAAACCAAATCTCAATACGCTACTAAAAATTTCTTTATTTTTCTCTAAATTTGTGCTTCTCAGCATCTCAAAGTTATTTCTATCAAAATAGGATACCTATTTAGATTTTTTTTCACAAAGTAATTAAGAATCCCCAAAGCCAAGGCATGTCCCTGAAAGACTAATTTAAAGAGGTTTATTCTGAGCTGCATTTGAGGACCATGGCCTGAAGCCCTGAAGGCTTCGGCAAGTGGATTTGCTGTGGTGGTTATACAGTTTGATTTTATACATTTCAGGAAGGCAGGAATTATAGGTAAATTAATAAATCAATACATGTAAGGCATATATTAGTTTGACCTAAAAAGGTGAGGCATGTCAAAGGGTGGGACTTATAAGTTATAGGTGGATTTAAAGATGCTTTAGGTGACAATTGGCTGAAAGAGTTAGGCTTTGTCTAAAAGACCAGGAGTCAGCAGAAAGGAATGCTTGAGTTAAGATAAAGGTGTGCTATTTTAGACAAACCACCAGCTATACACCTTGACTTAATGCCTTGTTAGGTGTATACTGAAGACCTGCCAGTCTGTCTTGCAGAGCCCTAAGCCTCTTAATGAGTTATAATTGATGTCTCTGTGAAAGGAGGGGGATGTGATGAAGTATGTCTGACCTCCTTTCTCATGGCTAGCAACTCAGTTTTAGGGTATCCTGTTGGCCAAGAGGGGATCCAGTCAGTTAGCCACTGGGTGCCAGGGTGGAGTGGTGGGGGAAAGTTAAGATTTTATTTTACTTTACAACCGGAAGGTAAACCTTTAGGCAAGTAAATCCTTAGGTAAATCCTTCAGTTGTAGTCTTGAAATCTCATAGAAATCTCATATTTAGCTTATTCTAATCTATGTAATATTTTCCCATTCTAACATGTCATGTATTTGCTTTAATGTCTTAACAAGTGTCTTAAAGCACCTGTTGAGTCAATTAATTTTATTTCTTCCAAATCTCTAGATAGTTTGTCAGCTTTCAGGAAGATATCTCCTATGGTACCCTTTGTACATATTCACTTGACATCTTCCCCCAATGCTGGCCCCCTATACATCACTGTGTACCTCTGCCCATACAAGTAAGCTCAGTTTGAGAAGTAAAACCATGAAGTTTTGGTATTTGATGGCATAAACACAAAGCATATTATTCATATTGATTACTTCCTCCATTTCATCAATGATCTATTTGCAAAGTTCAGATCATGATCTCTCTTGACAAATAAGATGGAACATAGGTAGATCAATCTTTTCTACAACTTGAGTAAACATTTGAAATGTTGTTTTCTAAATACCACTGTCAACATAGGGGCCATACCAATAACAAATGATCAGGTTATTGGTGCGTTTAAGACAAGACTCTCAAAGTCTTTCCCACAAGTTGTTAGTGTTCACAAGTTTATAAATATTAACTAATTATTTTAAAAGGGTTTCATGATTTTAAAATCATGAAATCAGGAAGTCAGCACGTTGGGATTGATACAGGTGGGCATGGAAGGAGCTCAGGAAATTTCACCCCAAAATATGACTTCTTGTTATAAAAAGTATTTTGAATTAAAGGTAGAGATCAACAGGCCCTTGAAAGTATGACTGAAAGTCCAGCACTTATCTTTTGAAGACTTATCAGAAAAACAAGGACAAGCAGTTTAAGGACAATGAAAAAGAAATTTATGACTTTCCTGGCAACAGAGGAAAACGGTGGACAATGATCTCAAAATTCCTGGTTCTGAGCAGGGGCACAGAACTTTTAAAGATTCTGATTCCAAAATCCCATCTGGAGCTAAAATAATCCCCTGACCTCTGCCCAGATTCATCTCTTCTTCAGCTCAAACAGTCTTGTGACCTCCACCTGGATTCATCCCTCTTTAGCTAAGAAGATCTGGTGACCACCACCCAGACTGTTCTCTTGAGCCGTCTCCTGTGCACCAAGAACAAGATACATTCCCTGCCCATCCTGACCACTGGTCTGAGGCAGAGATGCAGGCATCAGTTTCCAAAAAGTTGGGAAGACAGAAAATATTTTTTCCATCTTTTTTCTTGTGGACATTACCTCTGTAACGGAAGGAGATTTCCTTCTATCTGTAGAACCAGACAGACCCATCAAAACAACATTCGACTTCCCTTCCCTGTTATTTGTTATATTACAGGGAGGAAGATCAAGACTGTAACCAGATCTGGTCCAAATCATTTTGAACATAATACTGTATCTCAGGTTAATTTAATTTGTAAAGAGAATCACTTAAAAGCCAATCTGTTTCCCCCATCATTCATCCTCCCTAGGGACCATTTGTTGTCCTTAAACTGAATTGCCTACATTTTTCATCTTCCCCTGCATCATTTTATGCAAAGAAATATATAAAAATATCTGGATTCTTTGGAATTCTGGGTAATCCAAAATTTTGGATAATCATCCCTCATGTCATGGTAAATGAACCTCTTCTCACTAGTGTGCCTTAATTGTGCATAATCTTTCAGTGAATTTCGTAAGGACGAGGGTAAGTTTCCCCTCACCCCCACAGCATGGTTTGACTGGCAGGCTACATCTTGGCTAAACCTTTTGAGCTGGAAAAAATATTCAAGCTTTGCTAATTACCAGCAGCATGATTTTAGGAAAATTATGAAATATCTTTGAGTTTTAATTACCCCATTAATAAATCTTAGATGATTACATCTATCATATTCTCCTCAATAGATATTATGAGGATGAAATGGGACATTCCTATTTCTTTCCAAGTCTAAAATATAACTATGCAAAATAACATATATCTGTTAATATATATCTATCTGTTAACGTGTGGAAGTGTGGTTCAAAATACTGGTTATTTATTAAACAATAGTGCATCTGAATTACTTCTAAATTACTGCTTCCTCTGAGAAAACAAAAACTTATTGAAAGTATGATTTACTGCATTCAAATCTGTGTGCATCTCTTACAAACTGTTGTAGCCTAGGCTTTAATTTCCTCACATGCAAATGAAGCTAATAATAAAAATCCTCATCATTTAGAGGTATGCTAATCAATTATGGTAAAATACACTACTGGATTCAGTGACTGGCTCAGAGTAAGTTCTTCCTCCACATTAGCCATTAACCTTGAAAAAGTAGTAAAAATAATCATAGTAAAACAGCATCTATGTTTTTGAGAAATAAAAACACATTTTTCCCCATGATCCAATTGCAATATTATTCTTCTCATAAAGGTAATTAAATGCTATTCTCATAATCAAACAAGAGTGAGGAACTCAGGGAGAAACTGAGCCATCATATTGAATTGGACATAAAAACATAGGCTTCAAGGTAGTGTGATGAAGATGTAGGAGCATACATTTCCAGCCTGCATCTATAGTACATTAGAGGGAGACTTTTTCTTTTTCTAGAAAGCAAGTGGAGGTAACTCAACACATGGAAACTGTACTTGCAGCAAAGACACAAGCAAAGGTCAAGACACTCAGGGCACAGAGCCCCAACTCTACTGCCCACCCAATTAAATGGTGACTTACTCTGTTGCTGCCTATAATAAAACATGTTTATATAAAATATAGCTCTATAAAAGACATCTAGAACATGGAATGCTTATTCACTTTCTCTTACCTAAGGAACTGGCAAGAATCCATAGCCAGTAGAACTAGGCACGCTTTCTCTAAGCTGAATGCCATGCTGTTTTGTTTCACTTAATCACTTAGTGGTTTCTGCTGCTATTCTCAGAATCCCTCTTGCTCAATGTTGGTCTTGGTTTGAATATTTGCCCAACTATTTATTAACTGGGAAATGGAAAATAAAAAAAAAAAAAAAGACTTTCCCTGTAACATCTGTGACTAACTATCCTGCACATGAATTACTGCAGCTCTTTGGTGTTCTTAATTGGGCCTGATGTTTGCAGGTTCTCTGCAAGATTCAGTATTCAATTGCTTTCCATTAAGAAGAAAATGGCTAACCGCTCTACTGGGAAAAACATTCTTCCTGTTTGAAAGTGAGAAAAACATCATTTTTTTCCCTTTTGCAAACAGAATGACAACAGATCAAACCTTGTATTATTAACTATTTTCTTGGGATAACTGAGTTCGAATTTTGGTGTTAGATTATATACTGTATGTAAGACTGATTGGATTAAACAAAGGCAATATTAATATTTAATATTGAGTCTAAAAAAATAGCTATGGACTAAGTTATATCACATAGTAATGACAGGTCCAGAGCTGAGAGGTGTGCCTGGCCACTGTGAGTCTCTCTCTAGTTAAATGTACTCACACACCCTAAAAGCCATAAAGCCAAATTCTGTGGCATATTAACCTACTGTCAAGGCCTGCTCACTTTTACGGGAAGTCCCTGTATCAGGTCAAGGGTGGATTTTGCTTTTGCTCTATTTGTTATTGTTTAATGTTCCCAGAGCTGAGTCCCCTCCCACATCAGGAGCTGTTATTACAGATATAAAATGCAAAGGATCTTCCATGGCTTCAGCAGGATCTGCAATTTTCCAAGCGAGATCTATTTTTATTTCCTTCCATATTGTGATGAAAAACCTAAAATGGCCACTTCTAAGTAACTTGTGACTGTGAACATGAAAATACTTTTATTTTCCCCTGAAAGCATACTGCCTCGGAAAAGAACACGCTCACTTCAACGTAAGGCTCTAGAGTTTCTTACAGGTGTTTGCTTAGAATCCTCCTCTTATACCTCACCTGGACAGATTGACTCTGTGCAGCCATTCATCTCTGGGCATTTCTCAGCTTTCTTTGTTTGCTTTTCCTTTGATAGCCCTGTAGTAATTACTCTGTTTACCTCAAGTTATTGGTACATGCTGCATTCATTTTATTCAATCATTTATTAGGGAGCCCATTTCCTCTTGCACATTTCTATTCTTGACATTATTGTGAAAAATCAGTCTTCTTACCTCTCCCACCTCATGTGACCTTCAAAACTCATTGTTTCTCCCTCTGACTGCACTTAGCTTTTCCCTACCACTTTAACTGCATTCAAATTGGTAATTCATTCTCAGCCATGACTTTTTCTGATAATTTATTCCTGTTTAAAATCATTCGTTGCTTTTGAAATAATCTTTAGAAACAAAGCAAACAAACAAAAACTATTACCAATGTTAAGTGTCCAGCAGGAATCAGGAAGCTTTGGCACACTGACTTGACTTTATCAATTCTCTTAGGTGACTAAGTTGTAGATGTCATTGATACATCCTAATGAATTTGTTTCACTAATAGGATATGATTATTCTCATGTTCAAAGTAAACCCACTAAGAGTTTAGAGGCTAAAGAGCCCCTGTGAGATTAATCTATTAACATTCCAAAACTGAGTGAAAAACAAGCTCACAGCCCTGTTCAACAACACTAGACTGAAAACTAAATGATCACTCTCTTCCTTACCCCCGACCTCAGCTGTCTCATCTGTAGTAGTCAGAATTTGTAATTGAGATACATGAATCCATTCTAGTTATTGTCCACACAGGAGTATTTTCAAAAATATACACAGGTCTTGGAATTGTTGAGAAAAACAAACAAACAGAATATTTTAAGGATGGTTGATCTTTATGGCAAAATAATAGAGAAAATTATTAACCAATAGTTTTCCAGTAAGGACTCAATCTCTCTCTCTCTCTGCCTGCCTTCCTTCACTTTTTCATGCCAGTAGGCTGTGCCCCTTCTCTTTTCACAAACCACCGGTGAGTCTAGGAGAGGAAAAGAAACGTAACTTCTTTCTTTTTACTTTCACCAGCTCCTTTGTCTTTTAGAATTTGTTCCCAGAGCCTCATGTGATTCCTGAGCTTCCCAGACAAACAACAGAAAACCAGCTACACTGCTGGTTCCAGGAGCATCTTTCGCCTGTCACTGCTCAAGCCTACAAAATGGAAATGGTGCAGCCAGCTACTCTTGTTCTATGTAACTTGGGGCCAAAGCAAATTTCTCTCAAGTCAAAACTAATATGTGAAGCCAGAGTAATATCCAGGGTAACCCAAAAGGCACGGTGTAAAATGTCTCAGCCCAAGGAATCTGGACAGAAGATGAAAGTGTAAATGTTAGGCCTTCCTTCTGCAGAACTGCTGATGCCTCACTCTTCTTTTTCCTTCTACTTCTATCACACCTTCTCTCTCCCGACTATATTTTTGTGATTCTTCTTCTCAGTCTCTCATTTCCCTCTAATTCTCTCAACAGTTTTATCATTTTAATATTTTACTCCACAAACCAGGTTTTCCCTTGTTTTCCTTCCAATTCTGACCATAATCTGAAACTCAAATGTATTTTAGAGATTCTTCTTTCTTCTTCATTTTTATTTTTTCTAATTAGAGATGGGACCTTACAGTATTGTCCAGGCTGGACTCAAACTCCTGGGCTCAAGTGATCCTCCTGCCTCAGCCTCTCAATCAAGGAACTGGGACTACAGATGCATGCCACCACTCCCAGCCACCATTTTAGAGGTTTTCTTTAATACTTAGTGAAAGTGATTTTAATTATTCATTCTTCATTTAAGACAGTGAGTTAAATATGTTCTATTTTTTTTTCCTTTTCATTTGTTCTTTTGTTTTATTGAGACAGAGTCTCATTCTTTCACCCTGGGTAGAATGCCTTGGTGTCATCATAGCTCACAGGCACCTGCGGCTCAGTGAGTAGGGCGCCGGCCCCATACACCGAGGGTGGCGGGTTCAAACCCAGCTCCAGCTGAACTGCAACCTAAAAAAAAAAATAGCCAGGCATTGTGGCAGGTGCCTATAATCCCAGCTGCTGGGGAGGCTGAGGCAGGAGAATCGCGGAAGCCGAAGAGCTAGAGGTTGCTGTGAGTCCTGTAACATCATGGCACTCTACTGAGGGTGGTAAAGTGAGACTCTGTCTCTACAAAAAAAAAAAAAGAAATCTCAAACTCTTGGGCTCAAGCAATTTTCTTGATTCAGCCTCCTGAGTAGCTGGAACTATAGGCACCTGACAGATGCCTGGCTAGTTTTTCTATTTTTAATAGAGACAAGATCTTAGTCTAGTTCAGGCTGGTCTGAAACTCCTAAGCTCAGGTGATCCACCTGCCCTGGCCTCTCAGAGTACTAGAAGTACCGGTGTGAACAGCCATGCCTGGCTTTGTTCTATTTCTTTATTATTATTATTATTATTATTAAATCATAGCCGTGTACATTAACTCGATGCTTTGTTCTATTTCTGTAAGAAAACATTTCCAATCAGTTTGTCTTTTTTGTAATGAACTGGAATTAAAGACCAAGCTTTCCAAAGTAGGAAGAGTATGGAGTTTGGAGGCCAGGCTGGAACTCTAATTCTTCTGTAATGTTTTTAATTTCTGTGGCCTTCAGTCCTTTCACCTTGAAGGTAGAGATAACAAATACTTCTCTTTGAATTATGTCACAAGGATTAATACTATAATTATTTTAAAGCACCTGGCAGATCATAGGTCTCCATAACTATACATGCTATTATTGACTGATCCTCACACCCTCACCCCCACCCTGGGAGGACCCTCCATACACACAGCACATTTGCTCCTCAGCCTTATGTACATCCTTCTCCTTACTTATTTGTTTACATGCCAGAGGGAAGATCATGGCGTTCCACTTTTCTTTTCTTTTCTTTTTTTTTTTGTCTTTTGAAAGCAGTAATGGCCACAACAGCAGCAGAGTTTTTTAAGGAAATGCTCTTGGACTGCAAGAAGACACTCTAATTTTTCAGTAGGTGACAGCCTTTTCTCTAGAGATAAGACTAATACATTCTGCATCCACATTGCTGGATACAAATCAAGGTGTTATCCAAGACCCAATTTTGGGGAGATTATATAGCTCAGATATTAATTAAGTCATGCACTTCAATAAACATACTATAGCCTTTTTTAAAAAAGAATAATGATACTATACTTGGTATTTTAATGAACCCAATACTGCCAACAGGCTAAGCCTGTGTTTTGGAAAGGAAGAAGTAGCCTGCATTACATTTCCATTACCGTTACGAAAGTCTGCAATGAGTACAGGAAGCACTCACTACACAATCCATGTTTTCTTCTTTTATTGATGCATTCGCATTGTTCCTTTGATGACCAGCATGACTGTATGGCCATTGTGGAATAAATCAGGCTTGTAAGAATAATTCAATTTGGAATATACCAGATTTGAAGCCTGGATATTATGTACAGCAGTCCTATCACATTATATGACATTATGGTAGGAAAAAATAGAAGAGATTTTCTTTTATTAGCTCTGCTTCAAATCAGCCATGCAAATTTTGAGTTATCTTAATGTTGTTCATTGATGTTTTGTTGTTCATTCATAGTTTTTCTTCTTTTATTTGAGATAGAGTCTCACTTTGTCACCCTCAGTAGAGTGCCATGGCATCACAGCTCACAGAAACATCAAACTCTTTGCTTCAAATGATTCTCTTGCCCTCCCAAGCAGCTGAGACTACAGGTGCCCACCACAACACCTGGCCATTTCTTTTGGAGATGGGGTCTGACTCTTGCTCAGGCTGGTCCCAAACTTTTGAGCTCAGGCAGTCTACCCACCAGTAGCCTCCCAGAGAGCTAAGATTATAGGTGTGAGCTACTGTGCCCGGCCTACACACAGTTCTTAAACCTTTTACAAAGCAGGGTGTTTTGTATTACCAATTTGACAAGTTCCACTAGAAGAGCTTATGGTTTGTGGGGTGAGGGTCTCTAGTAGAGTTTATTTCTTTTTTTTTTGTAGAGGCAGAGTCTCACTTTATGGCCCTCGGTAGAGTGCCGTGGCCTCACACAGCTCACAGCAACCTCCAACTCCTGGGCTTAAGCGATTCTCTTGCCTCAGCCTCCCAAGTAGCTGGGACTACAGGCACCCGCCACAACGCCCGGCTATTTTTTTGTTGCAGTTCAGCCGGGGCTGGGTTTGAACCCGCCACCCTCGGTATATGGGGCCGGCACTTTACCGACTGAGCCACAGGTGCCGCCCTAGAGTTTATTTCTTAATTTTAATGGATTATTAATACCATCACCTTATCATAAAGTGAAAGAAACCACATGCAATATGCATTCATTTGGGCCAATTTTTTCCCAGGGCTTGACACTTCTTGCACGTGAGGCAAAACCTTTATCACTCAAGTTGATATATATATCACGTATGTGTGTGTGTGTGTGTGTAAAGAAGCAATGCTGCACAGTGCTCTTAACTGAAATGTTTAAGAATCCTGTGTTTGTTCTACCCACAGGCCAACCTCTTGTGTTTATTTACACTTACGGTGTAACTTGGGGGCACGGACAATATTGTTTCTGATCTGTGCAGAGCTGCCAACAATCCATTGCAGTCACACATTCAGATAGCCAGATTTATCCCAGCTTTTTTATGGACCTGTACTGGGAAAAAGACCTTTACTTCTCTCATACATAATATTTAAGAGAATACATTAAAAAAATCACTGTGTTGTATTGTATTTGGCATATGATAGTTTTTCCTATCCCAAACTGGATAGGATCTCTTTAAAATATATGTTTGTCATGGATAGTTATGCAATATTTAAAGGAGCACAAGGAAGATAAAGCTTGGAAACAGAGCGTATCTCCAGCTAGTGGCCTGCCCCACAGGTGATGTTGACCTCTGCTTCCTAAGCACCGGTAGAACCAGGGGAACAAGGGAAAGCATGCAATGGCCCGACACAGGTAAACAGGAGTTTTGTCAGACCAGCAGTACTGTTACAGCAGGATTTCTGTTAGGAGAAATGTCCATGTCCATTTCCTTGTTGTTGAGGGGTTTGAGCAGTGAAAAGATCAGGAGAGGGGTCCTCATTCACCATCCTCTCTCCACCAGGCAAACAGTGATGTGCTGTGCTCTATATTTAACTGTACTTCAAGTCCCCACAAAAATTATATGAACAGTCAGTAAATAATGAAGGTTGCTTTTTAAAATAAAGAGTGTTTTAGAAAAATATGTTTGCAATTTTCATCGGCGCCTTTGAACTTCTGTAGGTAGATAAATAAATTGCTGTGTTACTTCAGGGCACGTTCTGGAGGTTAATATTAAATAGCTCCCTACTTTTTCTGACTTTCTATTTTCTCCTCCACTATGTTTGTGCAACATGCAGAGCTGAACCGCCATGGTTTGGGACAACTGAAGCAACCTGAGAGGAGTGATCACATGTTTGTTTGCACAGCTCCTTTATCCAAGGAGATCTAAGTGCTTCACAGGGCCATTAATTCTTGTAGCAAACTTTGCATGGAGGCCAGAAGCAGGTTCTGCTCTCCTGGTGCTTCCAGAGAAACTGAAACGTGGGTAGGCTCAGTGACCACTCAAGGAAGGAATTTTCTCGATGGTAGTTGATATCTAGAGGTGACTGGGTCTTGGCAAAGGCTTGGAAACTGGCCAGCTTCTAATGAAATTTGTCCCAGGTGTTTTGTTCAACAATGATATTGTTGGCGATGTTAAAAATTGAAGAATTTATTTTTAAAATATAGATATCTAGCTTGCAGAAAGAAGTAATGAAAACATTTATCATCTTAACACAGGGGTCTACTCCCAGGGGACCAAAATCAGCTGGATCCAGGAGCTTTTGCTCCGTTAGTGAAGCAGGCATGATTGTCACCTGTCCTGCTTACTGTTCTCTCTTCCTTCCCTGGTCCCTGCAGGCATTTGTGTTTGGGACACTTTGTCACAAACATTATAATTTTATAATCAATTGAAAGAGTAGTTGTAAATGGGAATCATGCCCACAGCAACTGTTGTCTCCTAATTAGCCTGAGAGCTCCTTGCTCAGAGACTGTGCCTTCTCCATGGTTCAGTCTCCAGTTTTGAACAGTGCCTGTCCTGTGGTTATTGGGCAATCCACATTGGATGAATTAATGAAGGGGCAAATGAATAAATGTTTTAAAATGATATTTGAGTTAATTATTGGGACTATTTAATAGGAGGGAACTCTCTCTTTACATGGAAAATAGACTTGAGAGGTTTTCACATTTGAACTTGGTTAATGGATTTTTACATTTGCTACAGTGATTAGTGCCTGACACAAAGGACTCATGGTAAATGGGATCATCAGTCCTAGAGTGAGTCAAGGATGGTAAAGTGCAGCCACAGAACATTAACACATATGTCAAAGAGTGAAGCGTGGTCTGATGAACTTGGACCACGTCTATGAGAACAGAGCTCGGAGGGGTCAACATCCAGACGTTCTGCTGCATGGTTCTTCTAATTTATTCGATTTTTGGTGTTCCCCACCATAATTTTAGAAAGTCAATTGTGAATTGCTCCATGAGGAGAATGTCTCCTCCCTTGTGAAACTTATACCAGGGAAATTTTTTTTTTAATGGTGACATTGGTGTCAAAGGGCATTTTCCATCTACAAATTGAAGAATAGCTACTTTAATTACAATAATATATGTAAAGTATATAACGTTTTTGCATGTGATAGATTAATAAATTTGTTTAATTAGAATTTATATTCAAGTGAATGACAAGGACTGTATGTGAATTTAGATAGAAGTTATACGATGTATGCAAAATTATACCTTTTTGTGTTATACAGACATAATCTCTTCTACAGAATTCAACCAACATAGAGGGATACAAAGCAAAACTTGAAAGTACTAGAATTACAGGCGCGAGCCACCAAGGTTGGCCCTGTAAGTCGTGTCCTCACAACACCATACCCAGTAGGCTTCCTCCCACATACACTTATACATACCTGTGTTACTATCCCAGAGTTAGCTGTTATCAAAAATTTTATATACAAAAAAGATCTTTACGTACTTTTTTCCGTTTTGCTTGTTCTAAAAAACAGTTGTTTAAAATGCTATATAAACTGATGCAAAATATAATTGAAAGGTAAGAAAAACATAAGAATAAATAAATGATAACGCATGCGAATTTCTAATTATTTTCAAATAAAGTCCCTGTTTTGAGATTTAAAAGTTATCCTGTTTATTGAAAGCCAAATAAGCTACCAATAACAGCTGGATGATGAACTTAGCATTCACTCATTTGTAGCATAAGTCTCTTCCCTTTTCCTTCTGAGTTTGCACATTTAGAAAGGTAGGCTATGAGGTTGGAACTGCTATTAAGTAGCTTAATGCTTCTTCTGAATGAAACCCCATTCCTGCTTTCATCATGAAACAAAAAAGAATTCCAACTTAAAGATGGTCAAAGGAAACTAAAGTTGCCCAACACGTAAAAAAACTCCTAAAAATTAGCAGGAGAAGGGAGATCTTACTGCAGTAAGAAAATGCATAAAATATACATATAAGCTGTTTCTAAAATTAAAAAGAATGCATAAAGAAAGATAGAGACTTTACATCTTTTGTGTTTACCTGGATGGAGTTGAAACACATTCTTCTTAGAAAAGTTATCACAAGAATGGGGGGCGGGGGAAGTATGCAATGTACTCAGTACTATTATGAAACCAATATATAAACAACTATACACCCACACAAAAGAAAAATCACAAGTACAGTCTAGCAAGGGGGAGAGGAAGCGGGTAGGAAGGAGGGCGATTGGAAGGATCTCACCTAATGTGCACAATGTGCGGATGTTGAGCACACCCCTGGGTGAAGGGCTCAACTACAAATTGAACTTTACCTTAGAACTGAAAGCAAGGTGACCCAAATATTTGTATCCTCATATTACCTTGAAATAAATGAATAAATATAGGCATTAATTTTATTAATTACTCTATATTTTACCTTTGTCTATCTTTGTTAATATGTTTGAGTAAAAATTTTCTGGTATATTAAAATCATATCTTAAAAAAAATAGTAGCGTAGACTCTTAGTTCACCAATATTTGCCATGATAATTGAGGAAGTGTAAGACTCATGACAGTAAGCATTAGAAAAATGGAGATTTATATGTGAGAATAGAGTGGGAGGTAGAATAACTGAGAAAGTGGAAGTCAGTTTGCAGGGTATACTTAGGAAACTTGAAAAAAACTGAAGCAAGAGTCCGTGAACGCTAGGACATTATTTTTGCTTCTTAGGAAGGCACAGCTAACTGTAGTGTTGGGGCTGATGAAGCCAACTGAGGAATATTTTTAGCTCTTCTCTGCTTTGGTATGGACGTGAAAACGACTGAAAAAGTCATCTTACTTTATATAAAGTTGAGATCATTAAAATGCTGAATGCTTAAGAGTATTTTTATTTAATTTTTGTCATTTATTTATGAAATACTGCCTGAGCTCTTACTATGAGCCAGGTAATGTTCTAGAAGTTGGAGGTACCTTACTGAATAACACAAAGTCACTTTAATGATAGCATTTACATTTTATTGGGAAGATAAGTTAAAAATAAAAAAGAACAAATACATAAATAAGCAATAGACGATATCTTGGCTATGGTGTCACGGTTACCTGGAGTGACCAACAAAAGGTCAAGAACTGGGACACAGAAGTTGTAGCACTATCTGTGTGAAATTATGTGTGTATTGAGTGTTTTCTATATGCCAGGCAATACACCAGTATTTGATGTCAAGATGAGTAGAACAGAGATGGTTCCTGCCCTTCTACAACTTTTGGGTCCTTCATCTACAGAATGAGGTTACTCCTGATGACCACTCAGAATTATTTGGAGTCTAATATTTTATCCCAATATCATCCATGAAACCCAGGTACTGTTCCCTGTTCCAAGTCCAAAGGACAACTGGTAGTGTGGGATCAACCAGTCTGGTAACACAGAAATGAGATAAATTGTTGTTATCTAGTGTGAGATGCCAGAAGACCAGCCGAAGCTACAAGGCAGACATCCAGAAGCCAGTCAGATGATCACAAACACAGGTCCCCACTGCAGGAATTCTGAAGATAACTAGAACATGAGTCAGAGAGAAAGGAAGATGAGAACAAGAAATAGGCCGAGTGAACCAGAAAGTCGTATGGAAAGCCACGATAAAGCTAACTTCTATCTGCTGAATGTTTACAGCCTTCTGGAAGCACTTTCCACGGATCGTGAGACTTCATTTAAAAGGTTCCAAAAAGCTGCTTTTTAATGAGATGAAGGGTGGCTGTGTAACCAGTTCCATGAAACCCCAATATGATTTTTATAATCCTCCTAACTAACTATTTGACCCTTTGAGTTATTTCCCGGAAATGATGGACTCACTTCTGGCCTCAAGTGATCCTCCAGCCTCAGCATCCCAAAGTGCTGGGATTATATGTATGAGCTACTGCAGGAGCTCGAAATGGTAGATTTTCTACAAGACAAAGGAGCTGAGATTCTGAAGCTCCCACAGCAGACTTTCTGCTGCCACGATTCACCATACCCCACTACGCAGTGCACATAGCCCCTTCTGAGATATCCCATGACTTGCCCTTTCCCATGCACATGGCCCTTCCTTTAAAAGCCTATCTCTTAGTCAGGATACAACTTTGAGATAGCTTCCCCATTCTCCCAACAAGAAATCAGTCATATTAAAAGTCCCTTTCTTCCTTGACAATGCTCATGGTCTCAATAAATTTTGCTTGAGGAACAGCTAGAACTAGATTGAATCCCTCTTGTGGTTTTCACAACAGCTGCTCTCACCTGTCTCTACACTTAATGGTGTCTTTTTTTTTTTTTTTTCAATTTTTGGCCAGGGCTGGGCCACCTCCGACATATGGGGCCCTCTACTCCTTTGAGCCACAGGCACTGCCCCTTAATGGTGTCTTTATTCCAGGTGAAAAGAATGGTTCAGATCCTTCATGCAGTGTTTTACCATGAAGAAAGTGGGACCTACTGACCAGATCAGCACCACACCTACAGTGCGACTCTTCTCAGGACACAGCTGCCCACAGTCTTCTTGGTCGGAGTGCTGGTGAATGTGGGGCCTATAAAGGCAGGCCCAGGCTCCTGCCCCTGGAGGAAGCTGGAGTCTGGAATGTTGCAATAACATCACAAGAATATGAAAACATACAGGTGCTTTATTAAAAGAGCCTCAAAAACAATAATCTGTTAATGTTCATGAAACTCCTTTCCATGAACATACGCGTAAAGGACTAGGAAATCAGCTGTTATTTATGCTGACACAGATAAGTCTCCTATTTTAAAAGCTGCATAATCATGGACTGATATTATCAGTATCACTTTTAATTACTTGGTTTAATATGACAAAGTTAATAGACTCAGGCGTTTCTCCTCTCACTCTGTGTGCGTGTAAAATCATAAGGAGCAGAGACTATGTCTTATATTTCTTTTGTCTCCAGAGTCTGTCATAGAGCCTGATACATAATGTTCCTGTTGAATAGTTAGAAAAGGATTATTCAGAAGATATACGACCAGATATCTTGAGAATTTTACAGGAAGTGCAAAATCTCTGTAAATATTTGAGATGAGGATTTGAACAACTTCTGATTTCCTCATTGAACTCATTATACTCATTGAAAAGATATTAGTGCATACAACATATTATTATATATTATAACTGAAATATATAACTGAAAACCAAGAATGGCTTTCACTGCTTGTTCTGATAATCATGCTCTAGTGCGGTCTAAAGTTGGTTTTAAGCAAGGAACTTAATGTCCAGCCCTATTAAAATTTGCAAATACTGGTTGCCTAAGGCAGACAGAATCTTAATTTGAATTTTAAGTGGAAAGTTAATTGTTTTGTAAATTAATCAGTAACATGGCTTAGCTCTATTTGCCCGGTTAATTACTTTTCTCTGTCCTGTTAACTCTGACTTTACGAGGCAAAGTCATTTCTTGTGCTCCCCTATTCACCGTTTGCTCGTAAGGACATGTGTGTCTGTGTGTGTGTGTGACCCTACATGTGTTTTCCATAGGTGTGATCTTTTGTTTCATAAATTTCTGTCTTATAATTTCTCATATTGAATAATGGCTTCTGCTGCATGAAATGGAGGTGCCTTATTTCTCTTCGTACTGCTCAAAATCATATTGAAAACTCACAATATGCAGGACAGTGTTTAAAATAAGTACTTCTGGTCTACCAACATTTATATGCTTCACCAGTGATAAAGCTGTACAGTAATGCAAGCTGTTAGGCTTTGAACTAGTTCTATAATGACATATAGATGATAGTGGTTCAAGTGCATGGGCTCAGGTATTCCCATGTAGGCCTTTTTGTTTGTTGTGAGGCTTTGGGTCAGTCATTTAATTTTGTAATCTCAGTTTCTTCCGTAAAAGTGGTATAAAAATAGTGTCAATCTAGTAAAATGGTTAGAAAGCTCAAATTATATAAATAATTATGATAACACTTAATTTTTATATAACAATGATTATTAAGTAACTCTTCTGATTAGGACAATATTCTTTTAAATATTTATTTATTTAGACGGAGTCTTGTTCTGTTCCCCGGACTAGAATGTAGTGGTGTCACCGTAGCCACTACAACCTCGAAATCCAGGGCTTAAGTGATCCTGCTGTCTTGGCCACCCAGAGGTGATAGGATTACAGGCATGAGCCACCTCACCTGGCAAATATTCTGATGTCACGTTTCTTAAAACACATTGTTTTAACAGATGTACTCATATTAAAGATATTACCCTACATGTGTTTTCTGTTCTCCTCCTTTTCATAGTCAACGTGAATTAAACCTATTGTGAATTGCTATGGATTCAAATGCAATTACGAGAAGTGTTCTGTTTGGGCCTATTCATTATTTGATGTTACCATTTCTAGCACTAATTACACTCTCTGCCTGGCCACAAATTTCTCCCATGGACCTTTTGTTTTCCTCATTCAAGGCTACATATCATTCTTTACATTTCAGTAAAAAGGATTATTATGGGAGATTAAGATATTTTTTAAAATCTGTTTTTTAAGCAATTCCAAAAATAACTGAGTGGGATGCAGTTTTATGCGATGTAAAAAGTGCATTTATTTTGGCCTTTAGCAAAGATGGAAAGAAAAGTTGTTAGTCACTGAAAAGAATAATTCTACTAGATTAATAAAGGTAAGAATGGTGTCATTTTCTTTGTTGGTCACTAAAATGATTATAAAATACAAAGCAAAGTTTTCCCATATTGCAATAAACTGAGGGTATTGGCACATAGAACTGTTCAAATCACTTCACTGAGTTTGTTTGATGCTTATTTTAGCCAAATACATGTTACAGTGATGTTCATATCATTGGGTATCATGGGTCTGTAACACAGGGATTATCAAGATGGGGACAAAAAATGGAAAATTGACGAGAAAGTGTTGGTAATGCTAACTTCAGCATGGGGACTCCCTTAAACTCTAAATAAAAAATGGTGATGGTATGATCCGAAAGATTTCTCCAGTAGAAACTTCTCTGAATAGAGTGTCTAAAGAAATAGACTTTAAATTTCAGCGAATCAGGTATTTCTTTTTCAAATTTCAAAACTCAGACGTGAACATTGTTTTCAATCATGTGCTAGCCAAGCAAAATAGGTTCGAACAAATATTATTTCTTCATAAAGTTTGGCCATATATACTAATAGAAAAATGTCCTTTCCTTAGCTCCCCTTGGGTAGATAGCAGGAACACACACACAGAACATGGGCTTTAGGTGCACATTTGGGTTTTACATCTGTTAACTCAGAAAGCAAAAGCTGTGTGACTTTTAAAAAGGCATACTCTCTCTTGAGTTTTAATTTATTCATTTATAAAAGAAGACTAATAATCCCTGTCTTGTCTTCTAGGGATGTTTCAAATATAAGGTGCTGTGCTATAAGGAATAAGCGTAAGGAACATTGACTACTCAGGAGTCACAGTTGTTACTAGAGAAAAAAATCTGTTTTCATTTTTTGAAACTTATTAGAATTAGTGTGGTTCATGGTAATTCTTTCCATACCAACTACTCATTAATTTACAGAGAAAGATTCTATACTATATGAATTTTTTTTCAATTATTTCTCTGGCTTTCCAGGTCCTTAGTGGAGACATCAAATACATCACAGTTAGGAGAGCACACAGCTCTGACTTCAAAATATATCAAAATTTATCCCACACTCTGATTTTAATTTTTAAAAAAGCAGTGGAAAGTAGAGTGGTAAAACTTGTCAATAATCACCATTTCCATTGTGTACACTTTATTTATATTCTCATTTTCTTTTCACCTGGGGAAAAAAAAAAAAAAAGATGTATTTTGGGTGATATCGTATGAGTAAATTCCTGAGGCAGAAAGCATAGACCATTTAGAATTATGCACAGTCAGTGTTTGGCTTTGATGGTAGCTAGATGTTATGGACCACATACTTGAGTCCTCCTAAAAAACTCACCTTGAAACCTTAACCCCCCAGGTGATGGTGTTTGCAGGTGGGGGCGTTTGGCAGCTCAACTCTGGAATGTTCCAATGAGGTCAGGAGAGTGGGGCCACATGCTAGCATGAGGGTCCTTATAAAGCATAAAGACGGCCTCAGTAAATTAAATTAGAGAGCAGGGTCTCACCAGAACCAGACTACGCTGGCACCTGATCTCAGCCTTCCCAGCCTCCGGAAGGGTGAGAAATAAATTTCTATTGTTTAAGCTACCAATGGCCTGAACTGGCTGGGTCACTAGACAATTTATATAAAGAAAGGAGCTCATGTTTAAGCAGAGAAATTGAAAAAAGATCACGGTTGAAAAATAAGCGAGCCACTAATGGATACAGGACACTTTGTGGGTAGAGAGCATTAAGAACAGCTGGCCATTGTGAAGGCCACACAGGGTGGTGGGTCAAGAGAACTTGTAGCAATGTACCGCATTATTTTAGGGAACAACGAACAAAGAGACCTATTGATATGTTCACTCATTTTCTCAGGACAAGATGGTCAGCCAAGTTTGGTTAATTAACAATGAAAGATAATTAAAAATAAATACAGTTTGAAAACTACCAACACAACAGAAAAAATACAAAAACAAATCCAGAAAACAATAGACATTGATAATTACTTGATAGGCAAAAGCAAAAGTTATTTCAAACAGTCATAAGAATTAACAGAAAGCCAAGACTGAATTGTTGAGGTAGGTTTAGGATTAATGAGTGTAAAAATATGATGGCAAAAATAAAGAGAATCTGATAGTGAATTGTGTTTTATCATTTAGGAAGAGAAATCATTTGCATGTGCTACATCGTTATCGGGGCTGAGTTTAATTAATAAATTGAACTGCCAAATTTAAATTGTGCCTTCTGATCATGTAGACAAAAACGGTACCCCAAGGGATTGTGCACAGGGGTTCACCACGAGTACTCATTTCTTCTTGGGGTTCTTGATAGGATTTTGGTTCTTATTAGAAATGAAAGTGCAATTTATAGAATAATCTGAATAATCTATGTAGCTTACTCATAGTTCCAAGTTAAAGCACAGTACAAAAAATATTACTTTGATACATCTTTATTTCTGCTACTCGAATTTTGTAGCAAAGCTAATCATTGCAGTAGGATACGAAAGTCAGGACGCCGTATACTTTTTATCTTTGATTTTAGACTTTCTGTCTCTGACAAACTTGTTATTACCACATTTTCCTGTCTTTCATTTCCTGTCTCTTTTGGGGCATGATTATTTCAGAATATCATGGGATTAACTGGATCATCGTCTGATAAGAAACCTACCTGGATGCCCTGAGGCTGGTTCATTACCACTAAGACAGTTAACGCTACAATATTCTAATATGAACCTAGGGTTGATTTCTCTTCCGGATCCTCATCTTTTGGCCCGGACAATCTCAGCAGTAAAGTATCTAACACTTTTGAAATGAGGAAACTATTTTTGTGTGAACTAAGTTCCCGATAAAGTTCAATGATTAAGGGACAAGAGATTGGGTAATACATAAAGCCAAGAGACGCATTCATGCACAGCTGGGAGGTGGCACCTATGCCATTCAGGTACATAGACACCTGTTTCTGGCTCTTGTTTTCCTGTTTTGATGTGGATGTTCAACAGTATTTCAACAGAGTGCCTAAAAAATACGTCACACAGGAATTCCGAAAAGAAATTTTGACAGATTAACATATGTCCTGACATCCCTAAAAATATGTTTTCGTTTAGTCTGTCATTATCTTAACCAGTTATATTACTCCTTTTTTGTCATTCTGCCATTTGTTCACTTTTTGTTCTTTGACAACTAACAATTGAAAGTCTCTGCTGCTTCAATTCCATCTCTCCTTTTCTGGATTGCAGGTTATTACCCTAAAACTAACCTATTCCCCTCTCCACCACCAATCTGTATCTTACACAAGCCTGACAGAGAAAATGCCACATATTTTCTACATCATCATAAGGACCGCCCTGTAGTTTAACCCTTGAGCAGATCAACAAATGAGGAAATTACCGTAAATATCATTTTTTCTTACATTTATTATGCCTAGCTTAATACAATTATACACACAGATTTTAATTTGTAAAACTGTTCGGACTACCATACATTTTCTCTCTGTCTCTTTTGAAAAGAGAGTTAGTTTATCATCTTCCTTTCTCCATCTCTGGCAGACCTGAGTTTTTTTCCATAATCCCCATAACTGACTCAGGTTTTTTTAACCATTAAATTTTCAGAGTTTAATCAGCGGGCAGAAAACACTTTCTCCTATATTTATATATAGGGTCTTACAAGGAAGCAGAAAGGAAGTAAACTTGTAAAGAAAACATCATTTGTAGGATGTTGAGATGAAAAAAAAAATAATGGGGCGGCGCCTGTGGCTCAGTCGGTAAGGCGCCGGCCCCATATACCGAGGGTGGCGGGTTCAAACCCGGCCCCGGCCAAACTGCAACCAAAAAATAGCTGGGCGTTGTGGCGGGCGCCTGTAGTCCCAGCTACTCGGGAGGCTGAGGCAAGAGAATCGCTTAAGCCCAGGAGTTGGAGGTTGCTGTGAGCTGTGTGATGCCATGGCACTCTACCGAGGGCCATAAAGTGAAACTCTGTCTCTACAAAAAAAAAAAAAAAAAAAAAAAAATAATGTATAACTTAAAATTCGGGTAAACAGGACAGAGAGCTCAAGGTGATCTCCAGAGCAAAATTGCTAGTGGAGTTTTCCCAAATCAACATTTATGTTTATTTTAGCAGCACTGTTCTCAGTATCATTATTTTGGGAAAACAGAGTTCAAATTGCCTTGCATTTTTAGGGATTTCTGGAAAGGAAAGATAAATTTGATCAACACTTAATATAATATAGTTCAATAAATATAGTTCCCTTGTCTTATAAATATTTTATTCAGAAATACCACCTATATGCATAGATTCAAGACCCTTATACCATCTGCAAAATTCTAGCTCCTTTAGCCTACGAAGACAGAGTGACTTATTTATAAAGCCACAAATAAGCTAGCAAGGCAACCAGCCAAATGTAAATCACTGCATTATTTAAATGCCTAGTGTTTGCTTCATAAGAAAATCATCCCGTGTTCTGAGGGGCATTCGTTTTTATTTTTCTTATAAATCAAGGTTATCAGAAGAAAACCAACAAGTAATTTTCCTGGCATAAAAGAAATCAACATGTTTTTGGTGCCAAGGAGAATGACAGCCTTGTGTATTCAACAACTTTAGCTTTTTTTTTTTTTTTTGTCCTTTGGCATGATCTGTTCCCTGATTTCACCCCAGCAGAGCTTGCTTTGAAGTTGTAGACAAATTCAGTCAACCACTTGGATCCCATGTGTCCCAAAGAATGTGGTTTCCCAGGTAAGAGCAATCTTTCCTTCCCCTACTCCCCTTTCACTTTGACATTTTGACAGTCGCTGCAGATTTCTTAGGAATATATTTTATTCTATCCCTCAGTCACAACAGCTCTTACTAAGAGTTTCAGAATTGCCTGTGCAAGGAGTACCTTTCACCTTACAAAGGATTGGCTCATTTCTTGATGATTATACAAATGCTCATAATTATGCCTCCGGGTAAACACACTGCTGTCTTCTTGGAAAACTGGGAAGCACAAAGAATGTTTATATGCAGGTTCAGCCATTCCAAGTATCCAAGTCAAGTGCTGGTTGAGACACACCTGGATTACCATCCCCCCTCATTGGCTGAGAAAGTTGCCACACCTGATCTGTAAGTTTACCTGTTACAGTTCATGGAGGGGGGAGTCGCCTCAGCCAGTGAACACTGGATTTTATCTAGCTAGAAGCAGCAAAACAGCTCTTGTTTGCAAAACGACTGGGTTCTGAGTTCATCACTACCAGAAGAACTGTTCTCTCCGGTGGCACAGAGATCTGAGAAGCTGAACCAGCTCAGCAGTCCAGTCGGATATCCTGGAGGATTATGGCAACCAGCGCCTTGCAGATGGCTGGACTGGTGCTTGGTGGTGTTGGCATGGTGGGCACAGTGGCCGTCACCATCATGCCTCAGTGGAGAGTGTCAGCCTTCATTGAAAGCAACATTGTGGTTTTTGAAAACAGGTGGGAAGGACTGTGGATGAACTGCATGAGGCATGCCAACATCAGGATGCAGTGCAAGGTCTACGACTCCCTGCTGGCTCTCTCTCCAGACCTCCAGGCGGCCAGGGGACTGATGTGTGCGGCTTCTGTGCTGTCCTTCTTGGCTTTCATGACAGCCATCCTTGGCATGAAGTGTACCCGGTGCACTGGAGACAATGAGAAGGCAAAGGGCTACATTCTGCTAACGGCTGGAATCATCTTCATCATCACAGGCATCGTGGTGCTCGTCCCTGTGAGCTGGGTTGCCAATTCCATCATCAGAGATTTCTACAACCCAGTCGTGAACGTTGCCCAAAAACGTGAGCTTGGAGAAGCCCTTTACATAGGCTGGACGACGGCGCTGGTGCTGCTTGCTGGAGGGGCACTGTTTTGCTGTGTTTTTTGTTGCAGTGAGAAGAGCAGGAGCTATAGATACTCCATACCTTCCCATCGCACGACCCAAAAAAGTTATCCCGTGGACAAGAAATCCCCGAGCGTGTACTCCAGAAGTCAGTACGTGTAGTTGTGCATGTTTTTAACTGTACCTGTAAAGCCATGCAAATAACCAAATTGTCTTCTATTTTTAAGATTTGCTCTTCTTGACTGCCTAACATTAATTGCAGGAGCCATGCATCAGCTATTTATGATTCTATGAGCCGTTTCACCAGAATGAGACACTAAACACTCCACTTTGATTTCACTCCACAAACACTCCAGCAATTTGTTTTCTAAAATGATTCGTGCATCTCCTCTATCAGTTATTTCAAAATGACATTGTTAAAGACTGTATTAGTTTACGACAGTAATTTCTCTATGACAACGTTATGCATGTACGTGAGTGTGATGTTTATCTCACATAGAGACCTGCTTATATGGTTTTATTTAAAATGAAATACTGATCCATTACACTGAATAAATAGAGCTCAGCTATTGCTTTTCAGGGAAATCACGGATGGGATTGAAGAAGGTTAATATTAATTGTTTCAAAACAGCTTTAGGGATTAGCACCCTCCATGTATAATGAAGGTTAAAATGAAGGCTTTGATCATTTAGTGTAAAGGAAACTAAACTGCTTTCTGATATCCCCTTTTTAGCCTAGGAGTTAGAAATACTAACTCCTTTATCCTCTTCCTTCAGAGGACTTCCTTTTCACGTAAATTAAATTAACATTTGTTCAAAAATTGATATTTTGTCAAGGGGCTTTGCATTCAAACTGCTTTACCAGGACTATACTAAGAAGAAAGATAAAAGTATGGTCTAAGAAACATTAATGGTTTCAGGATAGTGAAATGTTTTTTTCCTGGTAAATTTTTGTAGCTGGAGAAGAAGGATGTATGTTGACAAGAAATCATATATGTATGGATATTTTTTCATAATAGTCAAGTACAGATTTGGGGCTTTTCTCAACATAAATAATAGGCCAGAAAATATAACATGTCTGGTTTTTATTTGCTCATCAGAAACAAACAAACGAAATTCTCCTTGGAGAACTTCATCTGCTCTTATGTAGATATGCCGGACAAAACTGTCATTTCAATTCTGTGGAAGATCAATTTCCTACTTGTTTCATTTTTGTCCATCTTTGGTAAAGTTTAGAAATACTATGATTGCAGGAGGGTCTTACCTAACAAATGCAATCAGTGTAACCTGGCTTATTGTACCCTCGATGAATCCCCAACAATAAAAAAAAAAAAAAAGAAAGAAATACTATCTCTCTCAGTTTCCTCCAAATTTGATAAAACTAGATGAAATGTGGAAGTTTGTATTTACACTTGTTTAGCTTGAATTGCTGCGTTATTTACTTTATGGCTATTAAATTAATAAATTGTGCCTCTTTCTAATTATATAACATTCTCTCATTCTTGTTTTATTACATTGTTACTATAGTTTTTTTTTTTTTTTTTTTGTGGTTTTTGGCCGGGGCTGGGTTTGAACCCGCCACCTCCGGCATATGGGACCAGCGCCCTACTCCTTGAGCCACAGGCGCCGCCCGTTACTATAGTTTTTTATAAACTTAATTTTTTTTTGTTTTCCAAACTTAAAAAGAATGCCAAAGACACATTTCAAAGATAAATTCAGCATTCATTTTGAGTATAAAAAATAATACATATCCCTTAATAACAATATACCTAATATTCATCAGATTCATACACTGATAGTAGGTCTCGATAATATTTTTATAATATAAAATAGTACTGTAGATGCTAACAAATATATATTATAAATATTATGTTTGTAATATTTCAAAACTTGTCATAGCTAGATATGTATCTCTACCTCTGAGAAATAATATTAATTAATAATAGTGGTCAATATTTGGGGGGTATGTATTACATACTAGGCCCTCTATTGTTTTGTATGAATTATATTATTTTTTTATGAGATTCATAATGAGGATATCTCAGAACAGTTTTGATTACCCTACAGAGTCAGGAGAAAAAAATAAGGGCTGTTTGGCACATAGCTCATGCTCTTTCTTTTGGGGAAAGAAATTTTTTTTCAGCAGTGTCCACTTTGTAAACTGATTTTTCTATGTAAAAATTGTTTGATTTTTTTTCCCTGATGATTTTCCCATACCTAAGTGATAATTCATCCTAAGTAGTTTTATCCCTTTGGGCCTAAACATTCATAAGAAAAAAAAAATAAATAAAGCAAACCTAATTGAGTGAATTGGGGAAGAAATTCGGAGGGCCAGACTTCTAAATTCCAGTCTCTAAGGAACCATTCTTTTATTTGGAAAGCTGCCTTGAATGTCTCAAACTCAATTCATTATTTCTTTCTTCTCCTCCCTAAAACAGAATGATTAAACCACCTCTTTTCCTTATGGCAACTTCTCAAGTATCTCTGGAATCTTTCTCTATTTTTCCACCTTTACCATCATCTCATCTCTTACCTCCTTAGCTGGAAAAGCCTTCCACCTCGTATATTGTCTGCAGAATCTTTTTTCTCCAGCGCTTTCCCCCACATTTATGTTAGTTCTTTCTAAAATGCAAATCAGGTCCCCTCATGGGGACACCCCATTCCCTACAAAGTACCAAATTCCTTAGCATAACAACAACTGACAGGAAGGAAAAATTATAATCTTCAGGGCAAATTTTGACAGAATTATATCAGTGTATGCAAAAGATAAAAACAGTTCTAAAGTTGATGTTCAAAAACTGGAATGCCAATGACCTCCTTTAATACTGTAAAAGAGAAACACTGAGAATTAGAAAACAATTCAAGTGGTGGCAAATTACATGCAACAGCAGGTTTTTATAATGTAATTTTACAGAAAAACAATGTCATGTGACAGAAAGATTATAGGGAAGTAGAGGACGTGGGGTTAAGTCTTCACATTGTAGTTGGTTGGCTTTAGGACGGTGGCAAGTCATAGAATCCAATGTACCTCAATTTCTTCATTTAGTATTTTCGAATTCCCTGGTAGGGATAATAATGCAAAATGTTTTGCGGTAATGAATTTAGAGCATTAAACATATTGCACAAGGGAAAGGTGGTATGTACAATACAAAGACAACCAGCTTTTGAGAGAGTAACCTGAGGGAACCATCTCACACCCTCTACCAACAGCATTATGGATTTAGCAAGGCTCATTGACCCTTTCGTCTCAATGCACTTGTCTGTAAAATGAAAATGATAGGATTTTTATAGGAAGGATGTATACAAACTAAAAAGCAACTAGCTCAGTGCTAGAGTGAAAAAATCCAGGGCCATTTCCCTTTTCACAACATTCCTCCTTAAAATTTCTTGGAGTTGGATGCAAAATATACACATGAATAAAATAAGAAAAAAGGTGGACTAAAATATTAAATTCATAATTTTTCTACATCAGGTATTTATTATGAATCTTATCAATAAGCTATTGTATGATTAATTACATAGCCCTGGGAAATGGTTATTCCACTAAATTAAGAGAAAGATAGATATAATTTTATAATTTTATCATTACTATATAAAGCAAAAATATTAATATGCAATTATTTTTTCTTAATAAGAAAAAAGCTACATCTATCTCTATAGAGCTGCTTTAGGATACACACTTGAAATACTATTTATTTATTTTTCTAATCCATTGTCACATCTTTAATCACTAACTTTATTTATAGCACACATCTCCAGATATTTTGGACATGTTCTGTTCCAGTGCCCTTCTCGTCTGAATAAGTTTCTAAGAATTTGTTCAAACAAATAAAGCTTTTAGATAGTACTCAACACTTGCCTCATTGACTACTCAAAAATTGCAGTATGCCTTAGTATGTGGAAAATTCCATTTAAAAAAACATTAAGGAAAGAAATGATTACTCTCACTGTTAACTTTTGACAATCATGTCTTTGTGCATGGAAAATCAGTATGTACGCATTACAGTTTCTAAAATGTTTTAACTTTACCAGAACATTCATCATGTCAGACAAACATACGACCACTCCAGTCAGAAGCAATATGCTGTAGTGGTTAGGAGCCCAGGTCAGATAGCTGTGTTCAAATCCAGCTCTGCCACGTGTAACAGTGTGCTCCCGGGCAGGTCAGCTCACCACGTTATGCTTCACGCCTTCATCTGGAAAATGGGAATCAACACAGGGTCTGAGTCTTAGGATTGTTGTCCAGAGTAACTGAATCAATGTATGTTAAAGTCCTTAGACCAATAATAAATTATATATCAGTCTTTGCTGTTCTATCTACTTTTTCAACCAAAATAAAATAGCAACTTTTTAAAAATGCTGTACCACTTGCTACCTACACATGAACACACTTCTGATGATTCTGTATCCAAAATGACTCCCTCATGCATTCAAAAACAGTTCCTAAGCTACATTAATGATAAGTACTAGGGGTACAGGCATGGGTAAAATACAGTTTAAATTCCTTTAATCAAGGAATTTACAACCTAACAGGAAGAGACAAGACATGTAGCTTTTCCTACACCTGCCATCATGTGTTGGTGTTTTTCTTTCTTTTTCTTACTGATCCTTCAAGAATTGTATGAATTAAATATTAAATTATGATAACACTGAGTCCCAAAGAGGCAATGTGCTTTATACACACACACTCACACACACCCACCCCCCAAAAAAAACATATATTCAAAAACATTTTAAGAAAGGGAAAGAACTATATTAAAATTGCAATACTTGCTACATACCAATAACAAAAGATGAATACAGGACACATTTGAGCACCTCTTGTAACTGCAGAAGTCAAATGTGACTTAAGTATTACAATTTTAATACAGTTTTTTCCTTTCTTAAAAGGCATATATGTATATATTTGCATATATACACATACATATGACCTCTTTGAGATTAATTACCTTGAACTGGGGAGAATGTATCTCCAGGTCTTCCCTGTAACACACTGGTCACAGCACTCTATCTCCTTGAAGCCTAGAGTGACCTCATCATCCATCTTTGCTAAGTTTTAACTTCCCTCTCCTTCCCCTTGCAACTTCTAGATAAATTACTGTTTTTAATTCCAGACATGTATCACCTTCTCTCTTAGAATAACATTCTATTTTTTAAACTCCCAGCAGAGGTCTTATATTTTAATTCACTGAGCCTCCTTCCTTGCCCTAGAGAAGGACTCTCAGAGCTGCCTAATCAGTGTTCCTGCAAACCTCTCCTCCCAAATCTGACCTAACTGCTGGAGCAAACTAGAGCAGCAGCTGAGGCCATGCCTGGAGGCTTTCTGTGAAGTTTTAGGCACTGCCACCTTCCTGGAGGAAACAGAAGTGCTGGGTTCAACTGCAAGGTAAGGAGAAGCAAGGGATCTCTGGTGCAGGTCCTGAGGCCAGGACCTTCAGGCCTGAAGCTTTGCTGGGGTGCGAGGAGCAGGAGAAAAATACTGGGTCTCACTGCATCACAAATAGTCACGGAAGGAAGAAGGCATCTGTCCACTTGTGTAGTTTTAGGGGCATAACCTCAGAACCAACAAAACCATGGCAGACTTATTTGTTTGCTGGGTTCCTCCTTATCTTGGAGCCTCGAGGAGTCTTGGACCTGCGACTGAGGATATGGAACAGCTGGGAATGTGGAGGTTGCTTTCCAGGCGCCCAGTAGAAGCTGGGTGTTGCTAATAACAATGATTTGACTGCCATAGAGAAACAGATCCTAGAATCGTGAAAGGGAGCACCAAATGGTACTCAACAACTAGAAATAGAGAAATGAAGGTAACTGCTATAAATATGGTGAGGCTGATCCTCAAGTTCAGAACAACCACTTTCCTGGTCCTACAGATAAGTTCAATATCTTGAATATGACAAAAAACAAAACAAAACTCACAAAACACCTAATGGTCTAACCTCTGCCTTCTTTCCTCTGATCTAACATGGGCTCCATGCTGCCCATATTCTGGTCTCGTCAGACACCATGTCCTTTCTTTACTGTCCAGAAATGCCTTCCTCCAAAACTTTGATGATCAGCAATGCCCTCATTGTCCTTTATTGCCTGGGATGGTTGAACCCCTAACTCTGTTATCCCCCACTCATCCTGGCTGTGGCCACTCAGCTTCCCCTATGCCTGACAACACTGTGTTATCCCTGTCCTTCTGTGAGACAAAGTGTACCAACCGTCCCATGCTCCCTTCTGGAATCAACACTTGGTCCACATTCTTGCTCTATGCCATGGGATCCCTGCTTGTCCTTGAAATCAACCTCTAGTAAGTCCCCTCATTTACCTATATAAACCTGGCAGTAGCTACCTCTTTATAACTATTTAGCGGTCTTCTTTGAAGAAGGAGCTATAGCTTATTAGATGCTAATGGCACCTTGCTAGATCTACCATCTGCCTCTTTCCCTGACTCACCTTCCAATTCCAATAAAATACAAATGAAAATATTGGAAACAGGAAGAATCTTATATATAAAGAGAAAACATCAGAATTTAGCATTTTCTTGATTCAGGAAAGAATTTATGCAACCTTCCTTACGAATGGGTTAACCAAAAATCATTGGCATTTCTTGTTTTACTCTTTCCAAAGATAGAATAAACTTTCGCAACATAGTCATAAAAACAAAAACAAAAACAACCTAGCTCTACACTCAACTTTTTCTCTATTGCTTGATTTTTCTCCTGATGCCTCTTTGACCTCCTTATCCATCAGCCATTATGATCATTAACTTTGTTACCCACGGTTGCTTCTCTTTTTGCTGACTTCTGCATTTGCAGTTGACCTGTGAAAACCATTATGAGAGGGAAGGAGGTTTGTAGTTGATTGAAGGTTTTTTCTTCTTTGCTTTTGTCTGCAACCTAGTCAGAATATATTTGTGTGAGCATCAGAAATTAATCCTGTCTCTTCTTTCTTTCCCCTGATTTGGGTTACTTTTTCAATATTGCTTTTTAATTTTTTTGAAAGTAGAAATATGAGTAGATAATATTTTCATAGCTGTATGGAGATCCCTTTTGAAGAATAAAATGTACTTTATTATATACTAAAGTAAACTAAAAAAAAAAATGCTTTAGAAATCAAACTGCCCTCCAGCTTAAAGCTGAGAAACCCTCTGAGGAAGATGAAGCTTACCCTCATAATTCAACTGTCATCCCATACTGAATCTCAAAACAACCTCTTTTACTTTCGTCAAAGGAAGAATAAAGAGGGAAAAAAAGGATTCAGCACTGGGCTCTGTCTGATTATTACTGGCAATATAACAAAATATCCCAAAACTTGGTGACTTGGAATGAGACACCATTTTATATGTGGTAAGGTCAGGGGTTAGCAATTTAGGAAGGGCTCAGGTGACCTGCAGCATCAACTTTAGCTGGTAGTTCGGGTGTAAAAGGTCAGCAATTTCCTTGACTGCCTGGCACCTTGATAATGATGTCTAAATGTCTGAATTTGTTAGGTAGACAGGGAGGGGCCTCCAGCTCTCCTGGGGACACAGGCAGGTACCCTTAGTAGCAATGGCCATACCTGGGAGAGGAGTGAATCTGCCAGTCAGAAGTTAGTGCACCAACTGCAAAGAATGCAGAGAATTCCCTAGGCCGGTTGTGCAAGCTGCATAGGTACAGTAGTAGGGTCTGGAAGATGGCCTAGAACTACCTAAGGCTACTTATTATGTCAGTATCTTAAATCTGCATTGCATTCAACACCCTCTTCCCCACCACCGGCATTCAGAGACGCTCACAGATCTTCATGCTGAGTATGACTCAAGTTATACAGCTCCCAAATGTCCATCAAAGTGGCTTGATGGTGACATTTGAAATGTCACTATATGAATGTCACCACATATGAAATGTCACCACATATGAAACAGGACCCCAGACCATAATCACAGATCTTACTTTACTCAACAAACTTACTTGGGCATGCCTTATTGTGGTGCATCTAGTCAATCTTTGGCCAAGATCATACCAAGAGCAGAGAACAAGATGCCAACTCACTGAGGGGACTCTGCTCCTTATCTTTTCAGCAAGACAGTCAAGACCATCAGACTGAGGCCTTAACAATCCAAGAAGGGGAAAAATATAAAAACCACCACCAATCCTTTTAGCAGAGCAGATGTCACTTTTGCCATATGCAATTGGTCAAAACCAGCCCCAGGTCAAAGAGAAGAAAAATAAGCCCTAATTCTCAATGAGAAGATGAGGGCTGCACAGTCAGGGCCCATTATTGATCAACTCCAGGCACACAGTAACATTTTCAGAATGTAAAAGGAAATTTTTTCTTTCTGATCGACTTCATTTCATGAAACATAGGCATGATTTAACAGACAGATTTTGTATTGTAAATGAGATAAGGGAAGAACGTGTGTTTCCTACTAAACAAAGGCAGGTATAGGAAAGTTTCAACTTTTCACCTTGAGGAAAGAAAAACCTAGTGTCTGAGAAATGAGATCCCGTTCACATTATCAGCCCAAGAGAGGTATCAAAATGAGACAGCAATCACGTTCTACTTCCCTTCGGGACCTATATATTCATCTCTTGAAACCGTTTGCCACTGCCTTAAGTAGCTGTAAATTACACTAAAAATGTCACATCTGACACTATAACGCACAGCTGCCCGCTCAGCTCCATGATGTGTAGCCAATCACCAGGCAACTTTATTTTTGTTAACCAATGAGAATTTTTGACTAACAGCTTTGTATCAACCCAGTCTTTGAATCCACCCCCTACTTCTGCTTATTTATTTATTTGCCTTTTAAATCCTGCCTGTGAAAAAGTTGAACAGAGATTGTATCCAAGGTTACTGTAAACTGAGCCTTCTAGGTAGTTATCCCTACTTTGGCTCAAGTATACTTTTTAAATTATGTTTTGTGCCTTGGCCTCTTCCTTTTAGACTGAAATCATAAAGGTTCGATAATTTCAGCTTGCTAGTAAAACAAACTGATAATAGATACACGGCGGGGGGGAGGCACACAAATTTATAAATGTGTGTATGTTAAACATTTCAAAGAAATGGGTTGAGGCTTTTAAACCACTCTGCAGTTACAGAAAGAATAGAGGCTTGGAGGGTGGGAGGGAGCGAGAAAGAGACAGGTGGGGCCATGGCAGTCTTGTTATGAAGATGAAAACTCACAGGTCATAGCTCTTAGAGAAGATAAAGACCAGCCTGTGGTCCCGTTTCTTGTGAGACCTTCAAAGGTGAGAGAATCAGTCTCTCTCTAGTGACTTCATCTTTCCCAGTTCCAAATAAGAAGGCTCAGAGAAAGCCTGTTTGCATCACTATTTCCTCCACAGACGCAAATTCCCTCCACAAAAGGCAGTATTGTTGGGCTATTCCTGTCTCCAGGCCCCATGAATAGCCATCTTGAAATGAGTCAAAGAGGATAGAAATATTTTTGGTGTTCTTTACAGGTGAAAGGACAAATACAAAGTAAAAAATAAGAGGCTTAATTTTCCCTCTTCCAAGTAAGGAAAGAGGTTTCTCACTCTTCCTAGAGCATTAACTTTTAATTGTAAGTGCTTTATCCTTTCATTGAAATGTATATTAATCCTTTTAAAATTAGATGGGCATCTTTATGGCCCACAGTTGACTTTCCCCAGGACCTGGGAACCGGCTCTTTGAAATGTAAATATCAAGGGAGATAGCGCCTCCAGCCCCACCTCCTGCAGAAGGGTAGGAGCCTAACTTCAGTGGGCATCTGCTCCAAGTGGCAAAACAACCTCTTGCCATAAAGGTATGAAAAATTTGTTTCTCCTCTGGATAAAACCAAACTAACCTAGATGGCCGTACCAATTACCCAGCCAATTTAGGATGTGACGAATGGTGCTTATTTGAGAAGTAGGCATTGTTTACCTTGAAAACGTGTATGTAATGAGTTTTATCTGCTCGGCTACAAAAGAAGGTAAGATTTCTATCTTTTCAATCTCTCAGCAGATTGCCTGTAATGCATATCACATTCTGGTTTAATGTTTATGCACTATTGAAACTGTTTTTTTCTCTATTACCACTGTGGAGAGGTTTTCTGGGCTGGGAGTGAAACTGCCCTTACAAATTCAAGAAGGCATGCAAGGTGAGAACTAGAATAAGGACCCCCTAACTGTGAAGGAACCTTAGCTAAAATAATAATAATAATAGTCACTGTCCCCTTGTTTGACTATAATTGCTATTGTAGCAGGCACAGCTGGGAGTTGTAAAGATAATTAACTTTTCTCTGTAGATAACATCACTTGTTTAGAATCTAGTGGTAGTTTTTGAGAAATCTTCCAGGTCCTGCATCCCACTGGATTGACTGACCTGCCCAGGCCAAGGAACTGACTCCACTGGTCTTGGCCCCTGGCCTTGCCCAAGGCACTACATTCCTGTGGATTGGCTGAATGGTCCAGACAGGGGTCTACACCAAGGAACTGAGGGATCTACCCCGGACCTAGCCAATTAGCAGAACTTGATTGTCTCTGCCCATCAAACTATCTTTAAACCCTGTCTCCCCAGTTGCTGGAGAGGCAGATACGAGAAATTCCTCTCATTTCCCTGCTTAGCCCTATGTGGAACAAACTTTTCTTTGCTGTAAACCCTGCTGTCTCTGGATATTGGCTTCCTCTTGGGTAGTGGGCAAATGAACCTTGTTGAGCAACAGGAGGTGATTTTGTTTTTAGTTATATTTCCCCCAACATGAGACAAGATTTGAAAAAAGATGAGAAAAGAATTTATATACTAGAAATGTACGCTTAGTAACAATCAAACATGATTACAAATGTTTTGTGAATGCATATTCACTTGAGCATACAAATGATAAAGGAACGTTGGACATAGTCTACATGTCCCACAGATAGAAAGGTTTAATAAATATGTCCATCCATCATGTGGCTATTTTCCTGCCAGTGAGGCATCCTTAGTGAAATAAATATTGTTCCTGATATTTGTTATGAAAATAGAATAAAAACCATTCAAAAATTACATAATTACCATAATCATAGCTTAACTCCCCTCCTCCCACTACATACATACACATGTGTACACACATAAGCACGCATAAAAAGAAATGGCTAAAATAGATGAAATATAGAAATAGGTGTGATTACTATTTTCTTAAAATCTTTTTTTTTTTAAGTGAGACACTTTATTTTATCTGATCTTTTGCCATATGCTTTGAACATGGATAAGCCATGTTAAATTACCATGAAAACTTCCTTTTTCAGCCTGGTGCAGTGGCTCATACCTCTAATCCTAGCACTCTGGGAGGCTAAGTCAGGTGAATTGCCTGAGCTCACAAGTTTGAGACCAGTCTGAGCACGAGCACTGTCTCTAAAAAAGTAGCTGGGCCTTGAGGCAGGCACTTGTAGTCCCACTTACTCAGGAGGCTGAGGCAAGAGAATCACTTGAGCCCAAGAGATTGAGGTTGCTGTGAGCTGTGACGCCACGACACTCTACCCAGGGTGGCAAAGTAAGACTCTGTCTTAAAAAAAAAAAAGGAAAAAAAAAAAGAAACTTCCTTTTTCAACTTTACATAATAAAATGAGGAATATAAGCTCTCTTCGAATAGTTTTATATAGAATTAGATAAAAAGCCTACAGCTTTAAAAAGAATAAAGAAATCACTTCCTTGTACTCTTTTTTAAAAACCTTAATAAATGAATGCTAGGATACCATAAATGTTACACACCTCATCTAGAGAAAGCACCACAATAGACTCCTAGAAACTGGGGAAGGAGGGTGTATTAGTCAGGGTTCTCCAGAGAAACAGAACCAGTAGGAAGTGTGTGTGTTTGTGTGTGTGTATGTATATATACACATGTATCTGTTTAGACAGTTATAGATAAGATATATATATGTGTGTGTATATATACATAAATATTTGAAGTGAGGGTTTGTATACACACATGTATATATACATATACATACACACAGACATATATACGTTTTATATATATATATATATATATCTTTCAAGAACTGTCTAAATGGAGAGAGGCAGAGATCAGTGTTCAAGGGAGTGATTCATGTAATTGCTGGGGCTGACACGAGTGAAATCTGCAGAGCCAAATGAGACCTGAATACATATGAGTAGATATACTGCAAAAGAAAATATATAAATGACCACCAGGCACATGCCAACATGCTCAAAATTACTAATCCTCAGAGAAATGCAAATCAAAGCCACACTGTAATATCACCTCTCAACTGTTAAAGTAGCTGTTACAAAAAAAGTGAAAGATAACAAGTGTTGGAGAAGATATTGGAAAAAGAGAATCTTTGCACACTGTTACTGGAAATATAAACCAATATGGCCATTTTGGAAAACAGTTATAGAGGCTCCTCAAAAAAATAAAAATAGAACAACAGTAGTTCCAAAAATTATAATATTGGCTATATTTGTAAAGGAAATAAAATTGATATATCTAAGAAATATCCACACTTCTATGCTCATCACAGAATTGTTTACAATTAGCCAAGATATGGAATCAACAGAAGTGTCTATCAATGAGTGAATGGATAAAGAAAATGCACAATATATACACAATGAAATGTTATTCAGCCTTATTAAAGAAGGAATTCTGTTATTTGGACATAGATGAACTTGGAGGACATTCTGTTGAGATAAGCCAGGCACAGGAAGTCGAATACCCCTTAATCTCACGGATGTGTGGAATCTAAAATCGTTAAACTCATAGAAGCCAACAGTGGTGAAGTGGTTTCTAAAGGTTGGAAAAATGTTGGCAAAAGGATCCAAAATTTTAGCTTGGTAGGAGAAATAAGTTTAAGGGATCTATTGTACAACATGGTAATTATAGTTAATAACATATTTCTTAAGAACTTTTTAACTTCTATTTTTGAATGAACTAAAGAGGCACGTGCCACCATGCCTGGCTAAATGAGTATATCGTAAGAATAAAATATAGAAAAGACAGTAGATAGGCAGTTTATGCAACATGACAGAAAATCAAAGCAGGAGTGTGAAGGAAAAGAGTGAGGAAAGTTTATTGAACTATAATCAAATGATGGGAAAAGAAGATAAGAAACGGTGGAGGAGGGTAAAAAAAGGACAGGTGAGCAAGAAAACAGAAGGAAGAAATCATAATATTTTCTACATTTGTGGAAATAAAGACTTATGCTTGAAAGATGGCTAGTTTACTGTGTTTCAAGCAAAATTATGGATCTTAAGTGAAAACTAAAAGCTAGATAGAAGAGGCTTCAGATTTTAAATTTAAAGAATGTTGGAAATATCCAGGTGGACAAGTTGACAGATCACGTAAACAAATATTAAATTGCACTTTGATTTTTATGCTAAAACTATATGTAGCACAATGAAATAAGTAGTTTTGTTCATTTCACTCTTTGATTTCTGCATTTAACCTGTTTAGTCATCTTATTTCACAGACAGAATTCACTTCCTTAACATGGGAAAGGTACAAATAAACGTTTAATGTCCTATGTAGTAAATTTTTTAGCTCCCTTTGTTAAATTATCCATCCCCTGCAGTTTACTGATGCATTATTTATCAAGTAGTAAATGCATACATATCTCATTGTTTCTAGGCTATTTATTTTGCTTCATTGATCTCTGGAAGAGATCAATGTTAAAAGTAGATTATCACTAATTGATGTAAAGGCTAGTGGTTTCATCAAGTCTTTGGGTACTTGTCTGGAATATACTTCATATTTATATTCTGTTGACTTTGTAATGGAAATAATTTCATGGAATGTGTGCCCCAACTCATCGCAGAATGAATGCTGAGGAGAAAATATTGCATTAATAGTGAAGAGAACCAGATCAGAAATCTTTCTTTTTTTCATTTTTTAGCATATGTGACAGGCATACTCTGTTAGTATCTCTTTCCCACCTATTCTTATTAATTTCAAAACAGCTGTGACATAAAGGAATTCCTTTGGCATTTAGAACACAGCTGGCATTATTCAGCTGGATATGCCTTTTAGAAATCACGATTTAATCAGAATACTTTCCTCCTCAAATCTCTCAAGCTCAGTGTTGATTGAAGGGGACTAGAACCCTATACAGGAAGCCATAATTCCAGTGCTTTCCCCAACTAACCTGGAACCATCTGTGTAATGAATTCCTGCATTAGTTTCTTCATTGCTAAAATGAAGACTTATCAGGTGGACTAGATAATAAATTAGAACACAATCTATCTCCAAAACTCTGAATTTAGGGGTGATGGTGATCGTGTAAAGTTAAAAAATAAGTATCTCATTTTGTTTTGCCAACTGCTCTAAATAGAAAGTCATTAATGTTGTTTTGTAACCAGAGTCTCTCTATGCCAGTGGTTCCTAACCTTCCTAATGCTGCACCCCTTTAATACAGTTCCTGTGGGTCGCGACCCACAGGTTGAGAACCACTGCTTTATGCCATTTGCTCTCATTTATGCCTTTTCAGTGATTATTTGGAGACTTGAAAGAAGAAGCTAACTCTAGACAGCTCCAGATTTAGAAATAGGCCATACTGCATTCTTTAGGAAACATGTACCTCTGGCAACCAATAATCTTTTCTGATGGTCACTTCACTTCAGTTACCTAGAGAATGCTTTCAGGTATATGCAGCATAGTTACATAGAAGTGAAGTTCATAAATGCCAGCAGAAATTGCTGGATTTTGCTCATCTAGGTCAAGAAACTAAATGGCAAATTGAACAAGCAACATGTGTTTATTAAAAACGTATTACGTAAGTAATATTCTTTTTATGATTTTTAAATAATGCACAACAATTGCACATGTTATGCAATGTTATGGAGTAGAGTATGATATTTTGGTACATGTATACAATGTGTAATGATCAAATTAGAGTGTGTGTAATTAGTGTCTATATTATCTCAGACATGTATCATTTCTTTGTGTTGGGAACATTCAAAATCTGCTTTTCTAGCTATTTGAAAATATACAAGAAATTGTTTTGTTTTGTTTTGAGACAGAGTCTCACCTTATCATACTTGGTAGAGTGCTGTGACATCATAGCTCACAGCAACCTCAAACTCTTAGGCTCCAGTGATCCTCTTCTCTCAGCCCACTACAACACCTGGCTATTTTGAGAAATGGGGTCTCGCTTTTGCTCAGGCTAATCTTGAACTCCTGAGCTGAAGCAATCCACCTGCCTCACCCTCCCAGAGTGCTAGGAATATAGGTGTAAGCCACTAGACCCAGCAATAATTTTTTTTTTAATTATAGTTATCCTGAAGTGCTGTCTTAATTAGATACAATTTTGTAACTATTAACCAACCTCTGGTTATCTTCAGCCCACCCCTCCTATTTTTGCAGCGTCTAGTAACATTATTCTACTTTCTACTTGGAAAAGGTTAACACTTTAACTTCTACATGAGTAAAAACATGTGGTATTTGCCTTTCTATGACTAGATTATTTCACTTAGCATAAGGTCCTCCAAGCTCATCGATGTTGCTGTGAATGACATTATTTTATTCTCTTTGATGGCCAAATAGAATGAATTTTCTTTATTCATCTTTTGATGAACACTTACATTGATTCTACATTTCAGATATTGGGACTAGTGCTGTAATCGACATGGGAGTGCAGATATCTTTTCAACATACTGATTTTCTTTCCTTTGGATATAAACCCAGTAGTGGATTTAAGCAATAGTCTTTTAACAGTAAAACTTTTAAGAAGCTGATGAAACAAGGAACTATTCAGAAGCATCGATTTATGCCTGCCCTGTCTTCGACATACCCCCAAATATTGAGATTACTGTAAAATCTCTGTAAATCACTGTGATGGGAATATAATTGGTCTATCAACTCAGATGTATATGACCTTGGGTCTAAAGCATAAGGCAAAGCATATTTTTTAATAATAGAAATACCAGGTGCTATTTGAAAATAAGCCTTGGATTAACCTAGAACAAAGCTCTATGTTGAGATAATATTGATCTACACTCTGCCATCCATCCAATTTTACTCCTATTATTTCATAATCAAAATCAATTTGATAATTGCTTCTGTTTCTGATTACATGAGTGTACACATAATTTATAAAATTTTGTGCAGTACTTATTTAAAATTTAAACAAATAATATATGAAAACCTAAAATTATCTAAAACCCCACCCAAAAGAGTTAGCAATGACATTTCAATATTTAATTTTAGTTTTTAAATGTTTGTATTGATACATACTATTTTGCATGTTTGTAAAGTACATGTGCTGTGTTATTGGGAGTCACTCCTGAGACTAGGAGTGTAGGAGGGAAGGGGAAGTGGCTGCTGGGGGGCTCTCGCAGACCCCTTCCCTGCATTATCAAGCCTCTTCAACTCCCAGCAGATTCCAGCAGGACAAGCTCCTTTGCTTCCCTCTTCTGTCCTGCCTTTGGTGTTCGCATCACTTCTCTGTTGAATTCCAATGTTCTACCTTATTCAAATTGTGCTTATCTGTTGTCTGTTTTGTTTCTTCTCCAAGGAAGAGGTGAGTACCAGATGTCTCCAGTCAGCCATCTTGAAGCCCTCCTCAGTATTTCATTTAAAGCAGCAGTTCTCAACCTGTGGAGTGCTACCCACAGGAACTGTATTAAAGGGTCACAGCATTAGGAAGGTTGAAAACCACTGATTTAAAGGATCACTCTACCCAGGGTGACAGAGACTCTGTCAAAATATATATATGTATTTTCCAGATGATCTGCACTAAGCTTGATGCCAGAGATCCCTTAGTGTTCCTGAACTAGGCAGGAGGGCTCCGAGTCTCATTCCCAGGGTCAGCTGTGGGAAAACTTGCTTTGTGGTTTCTATACAAGGAAATTAATAAACATAAATGTAAGAGCCTAATGCTCAAAAGCCAAAACAAATAAATAATAAAATACGAGTTCTGGATGAGCTGGATTAAGGAACCTGAGTTATACAGAACTCAAGCAAACAGAGAGCTGATGTTTAGACTTTTGGAGTCTCAAGAGTTTTATAGAGTCTGATCAAAGCCATGAAAATACATTACACACACATGCACAATTTCTGGGGAGACCCTGAATAGATTACATGCATGCATGATTTATCCATTCAGCAAATAACTGACGAGCACCTACTATCTATAACATTCTAGATGACTTAAACTTTAATGATTATCTCGAAGAGACTTTTACAATTAAAAATGATTTTATTTTATTAACTTTAGAGAAGATTCTTGCTGGATTCTATGATGTTCAAAAGAGCATCGGCCCTTAGCCTGTGCAATATACCCAGACCACATCTCTTTAAAAAACAAAACAAAACGAAAAAAACAAATATAATAAAACAGGTGCAGTGGTGCATGCTTGTTACCCCAGTGACTCAAAGGCAGGAGGATTAGTTGAGCTTTAGAGTTTGAGGCTGCTGGAGCTGTGATTTTGCCACACACTCCACCTGGGTGACAGAGGGAGATCCATCTCTTAATTAAAAAAGAAGAAAAAAAAAAAAAGAAAGAACAGCATCAGGCCTGGAGCATGTGAAAAAAAAAAGTTGGAATAGAATGATAGGTGATAAAAGAGATCAAACCGAAATTGCAGGGTTCTTGGGCCCTAAATAACTGATCTACTTCGTAATTTCACTGAGCACCAGGTACATTTTTTTTTTAGTGTTAGAACATTGGTTTCAGGGTCTTGGCCATCTGGTGACTGTGTTGCAAAGGTGGCTGCAGTGGTTTTCAGTAATGAGGCCTCACATAAGGAGATCATCCACTGAATTAGTGGTTGCCAACCAACATCAAAAACCCTTGAGAGAATATGACACAGAAGGGACATGTTGAATTTGAGCAACAGGAACATAATTTTAGGCTTTTAAAAAATACCCCACCCGCGGCCCGCCCAGACCACCATATGAGCAGTGCCGTGACCTGCGACCCACGCTGGGCCTCCACACGCCCTGACAAGGAACTCTGGGAGCCATACAACCCCACATCCTCCCTCCCATACCCTCCCTGCCTCCACACCAGACTGCTCATCTGGCCAGGGACTCTGGTAGCTGCGCGCCCTCTGGAGCCCTCCCTGCCTCTGCCCTGGAGCCATTCTCCTGGCCAGAGACTGCCAGAGCCTTAGGCTCTCTGTGCCAAAGTCAGCGGGAGGCAGGCACTCCCAGAACTGGGTGCACCTCCTGCCGCCTGATTGCTGGACCCAGGTGTGTCACACTCCAGAGCTGCTCCCACAACCAGAACTCCCCGGCTGGGACAGCCCTATAGGAGCTACACAGGGTCACTCCCTACAAAGATCCAGCAACGATAGAGTGATCCTGCTGGGGCTAATCTTGGAGAGACACCTCCCCAACTCTGAGGATGGCCAGAGGCAATGGTGAAAAACAATCATGAGGCAAAATCAACGGAAAACTCTGGCAATATGAATAATCAGAGTAGATCAACTCCCCTAAGAAACAATGGGGCAGACACAGCACAAGATCCCATGCACAAATAGCTGAGATGTCAGAAATCAAATTCAGAATCTGGATAGCAAATAAGATCGAATTAGAATTCCAAGCAGTAACCCAAAAGATGTCTTAAGAATTCAACGAATTCGAAGACCAAATGACCAAAGAACGAGACAAGAAGTTGCAGCCCTCAAAGAGCTGAGAAACACAGTAGAATCTCTCAGTAACAGAATGGAGCAAGCAGAAGAAAGGATTTCTGACATTGAAGACAAAGCTTTCAAATGGTCCCAAACTCTCAAATAGGAAGAGAAATGGAGGGCAAAAACAGATCACTCTCTCAGAGAGCTCTGGGATAATACAAAGAAAAATAATATTCATCTTATAGGGATCCCTGAAAGCGATGATGTGGCTTCACAAGGCACAGAGTCTCTTCTTCATGAGATTATGAAAGAGAACTTCCCAGACATTCCAAGAAATTCTGAAATTCAGATAGCAGACAGTTTCAGAACCCCAGCATGACTCAACCCAAATAAGACATCCCCTTGACACATTATAATCAATTTCACTAAATTAATATGAAGGAGAAAATTCTGAAAGCAGCCAGATGAAAGAAAACCATAAACTACACGGGGAAGAATATTAGAATAACTGCAAATATCTCTGCTGAAACCTTTCAAGCTAGAAGAGGATGGTCATCGACTTTTAATCTCCTAAAACAAAATAACTTTCAACCCAGGATCCCGTATCCAGCTAAACTGAGTTTCATTTATGATGGAGAAATTGAATATTTTAATGACATTCACATGTTGAAGAAATTTGCCATAACTAATCCAGCTCTCCGGGATATACCCAGACCTATCCTCCGTAAAGAGGATTACCAGTGTAATCCTCCACCACAAAAGTAAACCCACACAGAAACTTTTGATCAAATTCCAACTTGCACAGTCACAAAAGGGTTAAAAATGTCCACTGGACTCTTGAAAGGCTTATCAATATTCTCAATTAATGTGAATGGTTTAAATTGTCCTCAAAGAGGCACAGGTTGGCTGACTGGATACAAAAACTCAAGCCAGATATGTGCTGCATACAAGAATCTCATCTTACTTTAAAAGACAAATATAGACTCAAGGTGAAGGGATGGTCTATACTCCAGGCAAATGGAAAGTAGAAAAAAGCAGGCGTTGCAATCCTATTCACAGATACAATAGGCTTTAAACCAACCAGAATAAGAACGGATAAGAATGAACACTTCATATTTGTTAAAGGTAATATACAATTTGATGTTATTTCATTTATTAATATTTATGCACTCAATCAGAATGCACCTCAATTTATAAGAGAAACTCTAACAGACATGAGCAACTTGACTTCCTCCACTTCCATAGTAGTTGGAGATTTTAACACCCCTTTAGCAGTGCTAGATAGATTCTCCAAAAAGAAGCTAAGCAAAGAAATTTTAGATTTAAACTTAACCATTCAACATTTGGATTTAACAACATCTACAGAACATTTCATCTCAACAAAACTGAATAAACATTCTTCTCATCAGCCCATGGAACATACTCCAAAATAGACCACATCCTAGGCCATAAATCTAACCTCAGCAAATAAAAAAAAAAAAAGAAATTATTCCTTGCATCTTCTCAGACCATCATGGAATAAAAGTTGAACTCAATAATAGGAATCTGCATACACATACAAAAACATGGAAGCTAAATAACCTTATGTTGAAGGATACATGGGTTATAGACGAGATTAAGAAGGAAATCACCAAATTTTTGGAACAAAACAACAATGAAGACATGAAGTATCAGAACCTCTGGGATACAGCAAAGGCAATCCTAAGAGGGAAATTTATAGCACCGCAAGCCTTCCTCAAGAAAGTGGAAAGAGAAGAAGTTAATAACTTAATGGGACATCTCAAGCAACTGGAGAAGGAAGAACATTCCAACCCCAAACTCAGCAGAAGAAAAGAAATAACTAAAATCAGAGCAGAATTAAATGCAATTGAAAACAAAAGAATTATACAAGAGATCAATAAATCCAAAAGTTGGTTTTTTGAAAAGATCAATAAAATAGATAAACCTTTGGCCAAGCTAACAGGAAAAAAAAAAAAAAGAGTAAAATCTCTAATTTCATCAATCAGAAATGGTAAATATGAAATAACAACAGACTCCTCAGAAATTCAGAAAATCCTTAACAAATATTATAAGAAACTTTACTCTCAGAAATATGAAAATCTGAAGGAAATCAACCAATACTTGGAAGTACGCCACCTACCAAGACTTAGCCAGAATGAAGTGGAAATGTTGAACTGGCCTATGTCAAGTTCTGAAATAGCATCAACTATACAAAATCTCCCAAAAAAGAAAAGCCCAGGACCAGATGGCTTTTCATCAGAATTCTACCAAACCTTTAAAGAAGAACTAGTAGCTATACTACTAAACCTCTTCCAAAATATAGAAAAAAGAAGGAATACTACCCAACACATTCTACGAAGCAAACATCACCTTGATCCCTAAACCAGGGAAAGATCCAACAAGAAAAGAAAATTATAGATGAATATCACTAATGAATACTGATGCAAAAATACTCAATAAGATCCTAACAAACAGAATCCAACAACACATCAAAAAAATTATACACCATGACCAAGTGGGATTTATCCCAGGGTCTCAAGGCTGGTTCAATATACATAAATCTATAAACATAATTTAGCACATAAACAAACTAAAAAAATAAAGATCATATGATTCTCTCAATTGATGCAGAAAAAGCTCTTGATAATATCCAGCATCCCTTCATGATCAGAACACTTAAGATAATTGGTATAGAAGGGACATTTCTTAAGCTAATAGAGGCCATCTACAGCAAACCCACAGCCAATATCGTATTGAATGGAGTGAAATTGAAGTCATTTCCACTTAGATCAGGAACCAGGCAAGGTTGCCCATTGTCTCCACTGCTCTTTAACATTGTAATGGAAGTTTTATCCATTGCAATTAGGGAAGAAAAGGCGATCAAGGGTATCCACATAGGGTCAGAAGAGATCAAACTTTCACTCTTTGCAGATGATATGATTGCATATCTGGAAAACACCAGGGATTCTGCTACAAAACTTTTAGAAGTGATCAAGGAATACAGCAATGTCTCAGGCTACAAAATCAGCACCCATAAATCTGTAGCCTTTATATATACCAACCATAGCCAAGCCAAACAAACAAACAAACAAACAAAAAAAAAAAAACAGTCAAGGACTCTATTCCTTTCACAGTAGTGCCAAAGAAGATGAAATATTTGGGAGTATACCTAACAAAGGACGTGAAAGATCTCTATAAAGAGAACTATGAAACTTTAAGAAAAGAAATAGCTGAAGATGCTAACAAATGAAAAAACATACCGTGCTCATGGCTGGAAAGAATCAACATTGTTAAAATGTCTATACTACCCAAAGCAATATATAATTTTAATGCAATTCCTATTAAAGCTCCATTGTCATATTTTTAAAGATCTTGGAAAAATAATACTTCTTTTTATATGGAATCAAAAAAAACCTCGAATAGCCAAAACATTACTCAGAAATAAAAACAAAGCAGGAGGAATCACACTACCAGACCTGAGACTGTACTATAAATTGATAGTGATCAAAACAGCATGGTACTGGCACAAAAACAGAGACGTAGATGTCTGGAACAGAATAGAGAACCAAGAGATGAATCCAGCTACTTACCGTTATTTGATCTTTGACAAGCCAATTTAAAACATTCAGTGGGGAAAAGATTCCCCATTTAATAAATGGTGCTGGGTGAACTGGCTGGGGACTTGTAAAAGCCTGAAACTGGACCCACACCTTTCACCATTAACTAAGATAGACTCTCACTGGATAAAAGATTTAAACTTAAGACATGAAAGTATAAAAGTACTTGAAGAAAGTGCAGGGAAAACTCTTGAAGGAATCAGCCTGGGTGAATATTTTGAAGCAGTATCAAAAATACATTATTGGGACCTGATCAAACTAAAAAGCTTCTGCACAGCCAAGAACATAGTAAGTAAAGCAAGCAGACAGCCCTCAGAATGGGAGAAAATATTTGCAGGTTATACCTCTGATAAAGGTTTAATAACCAGAATCCACAGAGAACTCAAACATATTAGCAAGAAAAGAACACGTGATCCCATCTCAGGGTGGGCAAAGGACTTGAAGAGAAACTTTTCTGAAGAAGACAGTGGCGTGATCTACAGACACATGAAAAAAAGCTCATCATCTTTAATCATCAGAGAAATGCAAATCAAAACTGCTTTGAGATAACACCTAACCCCAGTAAGAGTAGCCCACATAACAAAATCCCAAAACCAGAGATGTTGGTGTGGATGTGGAGAAAAGGGCACACTTCTACACTGCTGGTGGGAATCCACGCTAATACGTTCCTTTTGCAAGGATGTTTGGAGAATACTTAGAGATCTAAAAATGGACCTGCCATTCGATCCCATAATTCCTTTATTAGGTATATACCCAGAAGACCAAAAAATCACAATATAACAAAGACATCTGTACCAGAATGTTGCTGCAGCCCAATTCATAATTGCTAAATCATGGAAGAAGCCCAAGTGCCCATAGAGCCACGAATGGACTAGCAAATTGTGGTACATGTATACCAGGGAATATTATGCATCCTTAAAGAAAGATGGAGACTTTACCTCTTTCATGTTTACATGGATGGAGCTGGAACATATTCTTCTTAGCAAAGTATGTCAAGAATGGCAGAAAAAGTATCCAATGTACTCAGCCCTACTACGAAGCTAATTTATGGCTTTCATATGAAAACTATAACCCAACTATAGCACAAGAATATGGGGAAAGGGCCAAGGGAGGGGAAGGGAGGGGGGAGGTTTGGGTGGAGGGAAGGTAATGGGTGAGGCCACACCCTAAGGTGCATGCTAGAATGGGCATAGCCAAAACTTACTAAATGCAGAATACAAATGTCTACATACAATAACTAAGAAAATACCATGAAGGCTATGTTGAACAGTTTGATGAGAGTATTTCAGATTGTATATGAAACCAGCATGTTGTACCCCTTGATTGCACTAATATACACAGCTATGATTTAACAATAATTAAAAAAATAATAATAAATAAAAAAAAGAACATTGGTTTCATAAGAGGACAATGTGGTCATCTTTAGAATGTAAAGTATTCCTATAAATATTGTGCTGGGATGACTCTTTATGAAGAAGATGAGAGTCTGCATAAATCAAAATAAAACATGAGACTATGGACTAGAATAGTTAAGCTATCTACTGCATTAAGTTATATAGACCTGGCCACAAATCCCACCTTTGTAACTCCATAGTTGTCAAAACCTGGGACATTTATTAAGCCTTTCGGGGGGTTGGCTTTATTATTTGAAAAACTGAAATAATAGCAGGACCTTTCATCAATATATTAGGTGTGAAGATTCATTATAATGATTCCTGCAAAATGCTTATCTAGGGCTCAGAACAGTGGAGGTGTTGCCCATAACACTGAGTCACAAATAGTCCTTCTTGAAAAGTAGATAACTATGTATTAGTTAAGGACTACACGTAAATGTTTGGGTGTTTTGGATGGACATGGTAAGATCTGGAGAAAACTATTCGAAATTCCGAGATCAGAGGGGATATATAGATCAAGGTGTTCTAAAATCAAAATAGTAAGAATGCAACTGAGAGGTCCAGCAGAGATTGCCACATCAAAATTTCTGTCATATTAACACTGCATGGAAACACAGACACCCCTTCCTGAGTGGTACACCAGAGAGAGAGAGCAGTGATGTCACTCACACACCAGAGGGTGCTCTAGTCTCTTTTGTGCGAAGAAACAAGTATGAGTGACCTTTGTAAATTGAGAAAGTGAAAGGTAGGTAGGTATGTTAAAACATGATAAATGGGAGGGCATGGACCTAAGCCACGTGGATATCCAGGGAAAGGCTTCCCGGTGTGGCAGGAAGAGAGTGTGGTCTTGAAAGGGAGACCAAACTGCTTATGCAGTTTGAATAAGTGCCAGGATTTCAATTTTGGTGGACAGTATGAGCAAGAGAATGAGTAGTTAGATTTGATTTCAGAGGGGTAACAAGGTGTCACAAGGAGCTCGACGTTTACTCTGAGTAAGAGGAGATGTCTTTGAAAGCTTAAGCAGAGGAATGACATGATCTGACTTTGTTTCTAAAGGATCACGCTGCTTGCGGCATTGAGAATAGATGGTAGGGGTGCAAAGTCTAGGAGTGCTGGTGGCTTGGATCAGGCTGACAGCAATGGAGGTGGTAAGAAGTGATTTGATTCTGAACCCATTTGAAGGTGAAAGTGACAGGCATGCTGTCAGTGGAACATGAAGGGTGCAATGAAAGAATAACATGAAGATAACACCCAGGTTTTTGGATGAACAACTCTGAAGGAGCAAATTGCTACCAAGGAGATAAGCAATTTGGGGCTGTTATTTGTAACAATTGGCAATTTGATCCTCATCATTCTAAATTTCAGATGCCTGAAAGATTAGTTGCAAAGTTGGCATTTGCGTTTGTCTCTGGATTTCAGGGAAGAGCTCCAGGCAGGGAATAAATGACGGGTGTTAATAAATATACAAAGAAAAAAAAAATTCATCTGGTCACTCTGAAACACCACCATGTTTGGAAGTTGGGAAATTAGGAAGAATTCACAACAGAGAATGAGAAAACATGACCAGAGAGCTAGAAAAACAAGCTAGAGAGAGAAGGCAGTAGCCCTAACGTTTAGCAATGAAAGAAAAAGGGACTTGCCATTGGGTCACTCTCTTCTTACATAATATCTGTTAAAGTATGGTGCGAACTAAGAATGCAGAATGGAATTGAATAAGGTGGAAATTATCAATGACTTCAAAGAGTTTTTATGGGAGCTGTATAGAATGAAATCTGCTTGAAAATAATCGAAAAAAGAATGAAAGGAAATAAATCAAACATAGCAAGAAAAGCAACTCTTTTGGCCATATTTACTTTTATAAGAGCTGAGCAATAGAAGTAGAAAAGGATGGTAGCCCAAGATAAGGTTTTTGTTTGTTTGTTTGTTCATAAGAATGCTTATGATAGTCAGAACAGTGGCCCACCTAAGATGCCCACATTCAAATCTCCAGACCCTGTGACTTTGTCACTGTACATGGCAAAAGGGATTTTGTAGATGTGATTAAGCACCTTGAAATGGAGAGATTATGGGTCTTAAACAAGTGAGTCCATGAAATCACAAGTCCTTATAAGATAAAGAAGGAGGCAGGAAGGTCAGGAGAGATGTGACAGAGGAAGAGAAGGTAGAGGGGGAGAATGAATTGGAATATGGAACAAAGAGTTGTGAGCCAAGGGTGAAGGTAGCCACTAGTTGAATAAGACAAAGAATGGAGTCCCTCTAAGAGCCTCTGGGAAGAACACAGCCCTGCCAATCCATTATGGACTTCTGACTCCAAGAAGAGCAGGGTAGTAAACTGATGTTTGTTTGTTTGGTTGGTTTATTTTGAAACAGTAGCTCTCTTTTGCCTAGATTGCAGCCCTATGAGCATAGCATAGCTCAGAGCAACCTCAAACTGCTAGGCTTACTTGACCCTCCAGCCTCAGCCTCCTGAGTAGCTGGACCTACTAGGTGCATACTGCCTCGCCCGGGTAATTTTTCTTATTAATGGTAGAGACTCGGTCTCTCTATTACCTACTCTTGTCTCAAACTCCTGGCCTCAAGGGGTCCTCCCATCTTGGCCTCCCAAAGTGCTAGGATTACAAGCATAGGCTACTTTGCCCGGCCTGAACTGATATTTTTTAAGCCAGTAAATTTGTGTTAATTGTTACAGCAGCAAATAGTAAAATGCTATAATAGATTGGAAATGATCTAATCAAGACAGAAAAAATGATAATGGAGAAAAAATAGCACTAATACCTACAGTGATATCTTTCAACCTATTTTGTTGAGATACGAATGGTTCTAATGCACAGAGGGTAGATGTGGATATGATTTTCATTCATAATAACAAGGAGGGAATAAAGATTCAGATGGAATCAGTTGAAAGATTCAGTAGAAGACGGGCTCATGCTTTCTTCATTAAAGTACAAAATAAATGGCATCAGTTAAAATTAGGGAAAGGGAAGAGATATTGAGAAGATGTGCAATAATCCTTTGGGAATGTGAGCAAATAACAGACTAGATAAGAACAATAGGATTCCATGATAGAAATAAGATAGTGGTAATGGATTGTCTACATTTATTTCATTTTTTTCTTCAGTCATATTTTACCACCTGGATTCACTAGAGAGTCTATGGAGAGTTGAAATCACCAAGACTGAGGTTTTGCTGGAAAGAGTAAAGCAGACAAAATTAGAAGTTAGGAAATGAGGGTGTATGGAAGAGAATCTAGGATGTTTTAGGAAGAAAGTGAGGATGAGACAGAAGTTAGAGACATTAAAGAATATGGCAAACCTAAATTGTAGATTTCGATGTGGTCAAAGAGGTAGAGGGAGAGGGAAGGTCAGAGAGTGGGAAGTTTAGCGTAATCTCTGAAGGGACTGAAGTTATTAAGAATGAACATGTCTCGGCAGCTGTTCTCATGGACTGCATCACCCGGGGAATTTAAATCAAAGCTGAAATAAATCAGTATCTTTGGGGACGGGAACCCAGAAATTAGTTATTTCTTCTGCGTGATTCTAATATGCAGAGAATATTTTTGTACCTTGAAAATAGGCTGCTGTGCTGGAGTAGAAAGCAGGAACATGGGAAGTGATGTTGGGAACTAAGAGGCCAGAACATCAGAAGGAATGTTGTGATGTATCTTGAAATTCTTGCAGTTGAGACAAAAGCAATGGTAGACAAAATGACAGAAAAGCAAAGGCTAGCATCTTCAAAGAATGAAAGCGATCTAGGAGTCTTTAAATGACCGTAACAAGTGTTGCAGGGGTGAGCAGAATTATGTAATATAATCTGAGACTAAGATCTTCAAATTTGGAGGTTTTAGGGAAAAGAGAGGGACATTAGTCTAAAGTTGGCAATAGTGACAAGTAAGAGGAGATGTCTCCTCACTTCCAAGGTTGAAATCAAGTTGAATCAAAGCATTTGGGGCAGTAAAATAGGCTTATCCACCTTTGGATTGGCACCAGCAAAAGCATGTTTTCAGGAGGAGTATGGGTAGCTGGGTCTCCCTAGGAGCAGGGAGGTGAAGGAAACAGTCAGGGTAGAGGCTAGAAGAAGCAATGTGAGTGATTAGGGGGAGAATGGTCCAGAAGGTACAGGAGATAATATGTGTATTGTAAAGGTGAACGAGATAACATGTGAGCTGCAATTGACCTTTTTCAAGGAAAAGCAGTAAGGAAATCTCAGCTGTTTTATAGTATAGTTCTTCCTTTCATCATTATCATACATTGGGCATAAGAACAATTGAATTAATTATTAAAGAATCTTGGGTAGAGTGTTGCTTGGCTGTTGGGAAAGGAATAAGAAAGAAATACATGAATTTCTGTCACTCACCTCTACTGTTACACATGGGAAATCTTTATAAAATCCTAATTTAACGTATTTGACAAATATAAGGACCTCAAATAAAAATTACATGTAACAATAGTTTTGTTTAAAGATCTACAGTTAAAACCCAAGATCAAACTCAGAGATTAGTGGGCACTTATTCAACCTTGTATAAGATATATCTCACATAAATACTTGTATTTCTGTGACAGACATTGCTAGTTGTATGTCCAACATCTATTTTCCCTTCTTCTTTTCTAAGAGAGTCTCAATGTTATTCAGAGTAAAAACTTTGCCTGGTGAAAATATGCTCCTCCCAACAGTTCCTTGACCTAGGATGTGTTCTGTGTCCTGTGGTGAACATCTGGCCTAAGAAACATCAGTGGAAATTTCCTAGGTCAGTCTTCCTGGAAACTTCAGTCTCTTTCTGACAGAGACAGACTCAGGAGGCCTCTTTGCCTCTTTGCCTTCCTCCTCAATTTACCCGGAGGTGACTCATCCCTCAGATTCTGAGGAGCAGCGACGCATACTTGGCTGCTAGGATTAGGCCTCTAGACAGAGCCTCTGTCCTCCAAGACATGATAGAACAGCTGTACCAGCCCTGACCTGCCAGACTACATTTAAAAATATATATATATTCAGAAGTTGATATACTAGTAAAACATATTGAAAAATAAACATCAGCTGGAACATATTCTTCTTAGTAAAGTATCTCAAGAATGGAAGAAAAAGTATTCAATGTACTCAGCCCTACTATGAAACTAATTTATGGCTTTCATATGAAAGCTAAAACCAGTTATAACCTAAGAATGGGGGGAGGGCGAAAGGGAGGGAAGGGAGGGTGATTCGTGGGATTACACCTGCGGTGCATCTTACAAGGGTATTTGTGAAACTTAGTAAATGTAGAATGTAAATGTCTTAACACAATAACTAAGAAAATGCCAGGAAGGCTATGTTAACCAGTGTGATGAAAATGTGTCAAATGGTGTATAAAACCAGTGTATGGTGCCCCATGATCACATTAATGTACGCAGCTCTAATTTAATACAAAAAAATTAAAAAAAAAAAAGAAAAAGAAACATCTTATTTGTGTAAGCAATGCTAGTAGAGTGTGTTTTACGTAAAACTAAGCGTCATTAGTACCATTTCCTTTAGAGAGAAAGTTTAAAAGTGCCTTACTTTATCCTCTACTGTAATTAAAAAAACAAAAACAAAAACAAAAAAGACATTTAATTAGAAGATCACATAAATTATGTTAATGCACATTCATGCAATTTCATATGGCATCACCGTAAATATGATAAGGTTAAACAAAATACAGTGACATGAAAATGTTCATGGTAATGTATTAGGTGGTAAAAAAAATCAGCTAACAAAACAGCTATGTGCTATGTCTTGACCAGATTTATTTTAATCTAAATTTTGTCTCTCTCCCCCCACCCCAGTTTGGGTTGTGGTGAGTCAAGGTCATAGAAAAGGAATTAGTCTATGGAAATACCAAAAAGACACCAGTCTGTTCAAAGTCTAGGTTGGGTTGCAGCATTGTAATGGAATGAAGAAAGTAATATGGGTTTATCCCTTCTTATGCCCCTGTAGATGGTTGTGAATCTCAAAAATCTCACAGAGCCAACTCTAAAGAAAGTTTAAAAAATTATATTAGTAATTATATTAGTTTTTTTCATGCTTAAATTTATCGAATTTTTTTTTGCCCCAATGTAGCTTGTTATTGTTAAAAACATTTCACCTGTGATTTTAGGGAGATCAATTGTTAATAAATATGCAGATGTTACTTAAATGTGTTAAATAATGTTTAGGGGCTCTTTTGGGGATATAACATTTTATAACCCAGAAGACATTGTGTCCAATTATTGCTAATATTGAACTTATTTACTTGTAACCACAAATTATTTTATAATCTGGCTTCTAAAGTCATACGTGATATGCTCCAGGGAACACATGTTTTCATGTTGTTAAAAATGCCCTTTAATTGCTATCCATTTAATTGTAGAAAAGAGTAAAGTATAAAATTACCCTAAATCCATGGGGCTATGCATGTGTGCAATCGCCTAAATAATTAGTGTTTCTATTTACAAACACATGTTTAATACCGGCTGAGTACTCTGTGTAAGCCTAATGTTGTTTTATTAAGCCATTTATACACATTCAGCTCACAAGTGCTTGAAAAACCTAACTGACTTATTTTATAACCTTTCATATCATTTGGACAAAAATAACTGGGTTTTTGCTTCTTTGTTTTTGTTTTGAGAAAGTCTTGCTCTTGTCGCTGGCCAGAGTGCAGTGATATCATCGTTGTTCATAGAAACCTCAAACTCTTCAAGCAATGCTCCTGCCTCAACCTCCCAAATGGCTGGATCTACAGGCACCCGCCAGCATGCCCGACTAATATTTCTATTTTTTGTGGAGACAGAGTTTTGCTCTTGCTCAGATTGGTCTGGAACTCTGAGTTCAAGTGGTTCTCTTGCCTGAGCCTCCCAGAGTGAGGGAGTTACTACACCCTTCCCTATGCAAAGATTATGATACATCTCAGAGATAGTCAGTGTGTTTACACCTTTTCTCTTGAAATCACTGATTAGTAAATTTATAGTCAGCTAAGAGGTGCATTTCTTTTCTTTTTTTGTGTTGTATTTATGACTGGTAGTTTTTTTTTTTTTTTTTTTTTTTTTTTTTTTTTTTTTTTGAGAGAGTGTTACTTTGTCACCCTTGGCAGAGTGCTGTAGCATCACAGCTCACAGCAACCTCAAACTTCTGGGCTCAAATGATTCTCTTGCCTCAGCCTCCCAAGTAGCTGAGAATACAGGCACCCGCCACAATGCCAATCTGTTTTTAGAGATGGGGTCTCATTCTTGCTCAGGCTAGTCTCAAATCAGTGAGCTCAGGCAATCCACCTGCCTAGGCCTCCCAGAGTGCTAGGATTACAGGCGTGAGCCACTGCACCCAGGCTAGACTGGCAGCTTTTGAATATTCTTTAGAGAAAGGCTATACTCTAGAGGTCCCTGCTTTATTGAATTTTGAAGGCATTTTCAACTCAGGTGAACGAAGGTCTGACATTTTATTGCCTTAGACATGAATTGGCACATATCAAACACAAGGACAACAAAACCCCAAATTTGTTCATCAAGGGGATCACATCTAAAATATTAAATAAGGTAAGTCTTTTGTGATCAATAATTCTCTTAGGCTTCAGGTGGATTTTTTTTCTATGCAAGTTTTTTACACATCTCTAATAATCATATGAAAATAATATGGCTATTTTATGTGCTTATCTGATATTTTCTAGGCATAACACAGAATTTCCCTGGGTAAATAATGCCTGCTGTTTTACAAGGAGAAAACTTAATATGCCTTAAGAATAGAGTCTACTTTCTCTGACAGTTGACAAAATTTATCTTGGACTATGGGTATAATTGTGTGAGGCTGGTAAATGTTGGCATAATATTTTAGAAGATTAATTAGTACGCTTTAGGTATAACAACAGAGGAATTAAAAAAAAAAACACCACATCAAATTTCAATTAAAATACCCATCCTACTTTTTATTGGGGCTAGTTTCAAATTAAATTAATTCCATATCTTCTTATTGAGTATATAGTATTTTAAACTCAAGGTAGGCACTGTGGAAAAAGACAATGTTAAAATGTGTAAGTATAATAATAGTAATATATCATCTTGAAGATGTTTGAATCCAGGGGTGAGAATAAAGTTTGAACAATTGGCTCATGAGTATTATGAAGGGACAGACTTGTCATAGGGAAGGACAAATACTTTAAGTTTTTACCAAAGAGAGAAAAAAATAGAACATATGTTGGGGTGAGTACAGAAATAAGGAATAAGGTTTTCATGAATTGGGTGGAAGCTGAGATGAAGTTAGAGCAGAAATAGACTATTAGTTGAGGAGGGAGGAGTCAGAGATGTTCAGGAAAACATCTGAACATCTGAATGATGGAAGAGCTTTAACCAAAGTAGGGAGCTTGGAAAAGACCGGAAGAGTTTAATTTGGGTGAGAGTAGGTAAAGAGAAATAACAGCAAATGAGATCAAAAAGGTAGTTTCAAGGTGGAGTACGAGTCTAGGACCATGAATACCCAAAGAAGTTACTTCATTAAGCTTTGGATGGAGGGAATGACATGATCAGAGATGCCCCATGCTAATGCTCAGCCCTGGGTGAGCTGAACCTTACGGATCTCTGTTCCACTTGACTTCTGTCCTATGTCAAAATAAAATGGAGCCGCATTTGGTTCCCTGAAGATGCTAGTGGGTTCACATGTCTGTGCTCTTGCTAACACCACCTATTCTAGGATTCAGTGACTCATTCTGCAAAAAATCCTACATGTCCATCAGATGCTCTTTGCTACAAGAGACACAGACTTCGGTATAGCAGGTTTCTTGTTATTGTGGCTGGTAACAAAAAGGACAGGAGACGCCAAGTCCTACGGCAACCCCAGGGTGCTCTCAACGCCTATATATGGAGCACCTATTTAAATCACAGGTTTGGGGAGACAGGGAAGGCATATTGGGAGAGGTTACCCATGAGCTTGTTTGCATGGAATAATACATATTTCCAGATTTGGTTCAAGTTTCATTTCTTTATAAAAATGTTTCTAAATCTTTCTACATGGTACGCATGCACGTTACAATACGCATTACCTGTCACTCATGGCTTACAATGCTCTTGGAAGAGAATATAAACCACTGGAGATTAGTTTCCTATTGCTGCTGTAACACATTTCCACAAATTTAATGGCTTACAACAATGCAAAATTATTTTCTTACAGTCCTGGAAATCAGAACTCCAAAATGAGTGTTATAGGGTTAAATCAAGGTATTAGACTTGCATTGCTTTCAGGGGCTCCAGTAGGAAAAATATCAGTTTCCTTGCTTTTCCCAGCTCCTGTAGGACACCTGAATTCCTCAACTCAAAGCCCGTTCTTTCATCTTCAACTTGCGTCACATATTCCAACCCCTGTTGTCATTCTCATTTCCTCCTTTTTCTAACATTGACTTTCTTGCCTCTCTCTTTAACGTACTCTTGTGCTTTAATTGGGCCAATCCAGGTAATGTAAGATAATAGTCTCATCTCTAGATCCTTGGCTTACTCATATCTGTAAAGTCCTCTTTTCTTTGTAAGGTAACATTTTTACAGGTGCTGGCAACTAAAACGTGGCTGTGTTTTATTTACTTCTGAAGTCAAAACAGGTGGCACACTCCTTGGTGAATAATTTCCATTGGATTTATATTTGCTCCATGCATTTGGGTTTGGAGAAGTGGGAATTATCAAACATTTAGGAAGATATTTCTGTGCCCCTCCCAATCCTATATTGCTGATTTCTCTCAGAGGCAAAAATCTCCCCAATTTTTAAATTTCCTTTTCCACTGCCTTCTAGTTTCCGACATACAGTTGAAAATGTAGCTGTCATTCTAAGTTTTGTTTCTCTGTAAACAGGTTGTCTTTTTTTTTCTTTATCAACTAATATGAACATTTTTCACTCTTGTTTTCATGTTCTGCAGTTCAACTCCACACATCTAGCAGAGGCCATCATTTTGTCTGCTTAGAATTAAACAAACTTCCTAATTCTGACAATCTGAAAGTTCTGATTTTGCTATCTGACTCACTAGAAAATTTTTGTTTATCTTAAATATGGTCTTTCCCATTGTATATATTATTTCCAGTTAATAATAACCCCAGTCAGACTTATGTTGGCATTATCTTCCATAACATTCAAGCCTTCTTTTTTTCTCGAACTCTCTTTTTTTTGTTATGTGGGAATAATTTTTTAAGTACATTTTTCAAAGAACTAATACTTTATCTATCTCTTATAAAGACCTTTTCTCAGTTTCTAACTATAATTTGTCTTGAATTTCTATTTGCATTGTTTTGTGTCGAATATACCTGTTTATTTTTGATAAACTCATAAATAGTTGAGTCCATACATGTATTTCATTTTGTTATACATATTTTTATCTTGTTTCCTTTTCCCAGTTATTTCAATATTAAGTTTTTAGGGACCTTGTTTTGCTGTTATTTTCTTCTGTAGTTGTCACATATTGTGATATTTTCTTGCATATTTGGGGATTTGTGATTGTGAATCCTGTTATTGGCAGTCTATCTGTGGGGATTTCTTTAGGACTCCTTCTGAGTAATGTTCATTTGTTTTTGGTAGATATTTTTGGTCACTATCAATCCAGATTTGCTTTGACTTAAAATGCCCAGCCTGCAATTTTCTGAACCATGCAAAAGGGTTAGTATAGGTTCAAATCTCCATAAAGAACATAATGTCAGCCTTTCCTTGAAATGCTAGGCTAAGATAAATCTCTTTTTTTGACTAACTTGCAGGTAGAGTTTTTTTTTTTAAGTTTTTGGCCAGGGCAGGTTTGAACCTGCCACCTCCGGTATATGGGGTTGGCGCCCTACTCCTTTGAGCCACAGGCATTTGCCCTAGAACTTTTTTCTAGTTTAATTCTTCTCCTTAAGTTGTTGCTCTTTGAGAATCTTAACTTTATTTTGGAGTCTTTAATCTGAATACAATCTTGTTTCCCAAACCCTACACACCAGATATCCTAATGGCAACTCTAGGTCATGTGGGAATAGTACATTTCTTAAGGGCATTCACAGTTACCTTTCTTAGCTTGTGTCCCAAGAATTATGTTTCTATTTTGTTATTGTTCTCAAAATCTTTCCTAATTTTTTGACAACTTCCTATGCACTAAGAAAGATGACTTTTTGCCTTCAAGAATATTTGATTTTTTATGAGGCGGTTTTGTAATAAAAGTCTGTAATATAAGAGACCATTCTGAGTATCAAAAGAAGTGCAAAATTGATATCCTATGCTTAATAGCACAAGTAGATTCCTTTATTAAAATCACATAACCATTGACTTAAACTGAACAAAAATAAAATGATATTTCTCAGGTTTTGTGTTTGATCTTAATATCTTTCTTGTCAAATAAATAATCTGCTTGAGAAACTTATAATTGACCTCAATTTTTATCTCTTCTCTTGTGCTTATCTCTAAGGCTCTCAATATTTATCCCAAAATCTTCTTTACTATGTTTCTCGCTAAAATATGTAAAAAATGCATATGCATTAAATTTAAAACATGACTTATGCCAATATGCAATGAACATATTTCATACATGTATGTAACTCATTAATGAAATATCCATTCAATTAAGAAAGCTTCTTCCAGGGTGGCGCCTGTGACTCAGTGAGTAGGGCACCGGCCCCATATACCAAGGATGGTGGGTTCAAACCCAGCCCCGGCCAAACTGTAACAAAAAAATAGCCGGGCGTTTTGGCGGGCGCCTGTAGTCCCAGTTACGCAGGATGCTGAGGCAAGAGAATCGCCTAAGCCCAGGAGTTGGATGTTGCTGTGAGATGTGATGCCCCAGTACTCTACCGAGGGTGATAGAGTGAGAGTCTGTCTCTAAAAAAAAAAAAAAGAAAACTTCTTGTAGAGTATTTGAAGAAAGCTATACTGAAATATGTTTGCTAAATTAAAGATATACCTTTTTGGTGTCCTAGGAGCAATAAAACCATAATTTATCTTTCTACTATCCAGAAATTATTTGCAACTCTACTGCACAAAAATCTATAATATAGCGTAACTTCATAAGATTTGAGCTCTTGCCCATAAAAATTCAAATAAAACCAAGTTACAATCTCCTAAAGAATTAAATAAACAACAACAACAACAACAACAAAGAATTAAATAATACTTAGTTCAGTCTACAAGGCGATATTCCAGTGTGACATTGAAAGGGTATGCGGGCCTTATTTTGCCTTGTTTCTCAGCAGTGCATAGTTTTTTCATGACAAAAGTAAAGTCTATGATGAGACTAAGGGTTTTGTTCACTGTCCTATGACCACTTCAGAGTAGACGGGGCTGATACACGGTAGGAGCTCAGAAAAATCATTAAAATAATGAAAAAGTGAATGAATGAATCTGTTCTATTCCCAGACTCTTTCTTCATACATTCATCTGAACTAGGGTATCACAGCTTTAGCATACTTAAACCTCCTATTATATCAAATATTTTATAATATCCTATTGATTATTCTGGAAAGAAAGTCACAGATGACATAAAATAATTATTTGGAAATATCAGTATTATGTCCTACTGGTAATATAAGGGAAACTTCAAAGAAAAAAATAAGTTATTTAAAAGAATGCATATTTTATTATGCGGTAGAATAAGGACATCTAGACTGGAAAATACAAAAATTAGTCAGATGCTTGCTTTTTTATGTGAATTCACCAATAAAATGAGAACTAGAAAGACAGATTGATACTGATATTAAATTTGTGATTCAAATTCTATGACTACTATTGCCATGGGTAGCATGATTTTTTAAAATGTTGAACAAGTTTTGGTATAAGTTCAAAACAAATCATAAGTCAGTCTTCCTTTGATTTTTCTAGTTACTGCATTCCTGGAACTTCACTGTGCATTAAAAAATTTACTTTGTGTTTAAATATAAGATGGAGTCGAGTTGTATGTTCTTGATCATAAACAAGTTTTTCAGTTTTTGCTCCAAGATTATAAGGAAGTTGTGGGAGATGCAGGCCAGTGCATCTTTGTTGGTTTTATGTCTTCTTTATACAGGATGATTAGCAGACCTCTGTGTATGGAATGCCAATCATCGCAACAAATAAATTCTCCTCCCTCACACATGAACACACACACACACACACACACACACACACACACACATTTTCAAAATGATCCTAACATATCCCCAGTAGTTCATACCAACCAATTAAGGCATGTCTGTCTTATTTTTAAAAGTTCAATTTGAACATCATGAGTATTTGCCAGTGATTTGGGGGTCATTATTCTCTCATTTCTCTACTACCTGACAAATTAAATTTAAAGTGTATGTACGGTATAGTGATTGAGACCATGTGTTCTGAAGTCTCCTTATTTGGCTTTCTATCTCAGAGATAATGTATTTTGTGACATTAGGCAGCTCAATCTGTGTTTTAATTTTTGATTAGTAAAGAGAGAAAGAAATTGGTATCTATCTCACTGCCTGGTTGTTCTAAGAAAATTCATGTTAATTGCCAAGTTGAAAAGTTTTCCTAGTACATACTATCTATTTTTCTTATTATATTCAATCAGTTGATCCCTTCAGTATGTTTCACGGTTTTATTTCTGTAAAGTAGAAGGAATAGCTCTGTAAGTAGAAGGATAAGCTCTTTGAACACAAGGTAGTCTGCACAATGCTAGAAAAACTATTAATAATCAATACATATTTATTAATTAAGTATATTTAGTTTGAGCCACTGGAAAGGCATAACAAAACATTTGGACACGTGTTAAAATTGCCAAAAATACTATCTTTTCTTTCCCACAGAGCAGTTACTACTTCGAAGACAAGCGCACAAAAGCAGAGAAAATACAACCATTTCTTAAGTTCCTGTTTCCAGAGAACTTTTTGCCAAGTTTCTGAGCTGTGCTACATTCTCATTTTTCCCATGACCAGATGCAGTACACCTGCCCCTTCCCTTCCTCTTGGGAATGTTGTAAGGTTAGATAATATAAAGTCTTTGTTCTTCAGACCATGGTACAATTATCTGTCATCTTATAAAATTCTTTCTGTCATGTGACATCAGCCATAATAAAGGATCTTCATGAACCATGTCCTCCTGTGAATTTTCTTTACTAGAGGAAGGTATGTCTGTCTGCTTTTTCTTAACCACTGAACAATGTAAAGTATTTATTACCTTATTATATAGTTGGGCAGTATTACATAAGGATTCAGATGTCCCCACTATCAGCTTTTATGATCCCCATAACAAAAGTTCAGGAGAAAGCACTGAACTCAGTTGACAGAGAGCTTTGGTTTTATATTCTCATCTCTCACCGTCAAACATTAACTTTCAATTTAACTCTGAGATAAACTGACACTTTTCTATCCCTATGCAATTAAAGTAATAAATAAATGCCAATTGTTATTGATCTTTCAATTTGTTTTTGTAAGATAAGTTCATAGATTTTAACACCAAAGGAGATATTAACTTGAACTTAATTAAGTGAAACCAACTTAAAGTAGTATATAGTATTTGAAAATATGTTTGTGATGCTGCAATGCCCAAGGCTGAATCTTGGCTTAGCTGAATGACACTGCACCTTAGTTTCCCATGCTCAGAATTCTTTTCTGAATGGCGAAGATAAAAATTAATGCCAGTCCTACAGGTTTATTTTGAGACTTGATGATGACGAGTAATGTCAGGATGGCATGTACTACCTATCTCTGTGGCATATCCCAGTGCTTAGTTGAGTGTTAGCCATGATTCACCATGGGCAGGTAGCTTGTTCTGTGCAATGCTAGGTGCTCAGTGGTATCCATAGGCTTTATCCACTCAATGCCAGTAGAATCTCCCCATTGTGACCCCAAATTTGACATTGTCAAATGTCCCTTGTGGGGAACACAGTCCCCAGTTAAGAATCACTGTTGTATATTGTATTAGCTTTTATGGATGTATGTGAAGAAGTCATGATATGGCATAATTCCAGAAGACAGGAACCTACAATCAGTTGGAGAAGGGACCTTCAAAGTGCAGAATTTGAGCTGAGATACATGTAAGCTTGAATTCAGGTTCTGAACATTGTTAGCTATCTCTAGTTGCTTCGTTATATCAACTTTAAAATGTAGATAATCTTTAGAACTAAATAGATAATTCATGACCTTGGCTAGTGGCAAAATAAATAAATAAATATGTAAAGTAAATAATACTCTTATTGTACAGTTTAAAATTAAAATAGATATAAGGTACAATTTATGATGGCAACAAAATATAACACACCCAGGAATGAAATTAATAACTTCTCCCCTTACTTCTCAAATTCAACAAAGTCAAACCATTCAAGAAAGGAATATCGATCAGGAAACCATGTGAGGCTTTAGTATTATAAAACCTTTGGTCACCCCAATGTTAATCATAACATTTATATATTTCCTATCAGAATCTAAGGTGGCTTTTTTCATATCATTATTTTTTTTTTTTTTTTTTTGAGACATAGTCTCACTATGTTGCCCTTAGTAGAGTGCTATAGCGTTACAGCTCATAGCAACCTCAAACTCTTGGGCTTAAGCGATTCTCTTTTCTCACCCTCCCAATCATTTGGGACTACAGGTGCCTGCCACAATGCCTGGATATTGTATTGTTAATTTAATAAAACAATTTTGAAGTTTATATGAAAAAATTCTAAAAATATTTAAAACTTAGAATAATAGAAGTTTTAAAAAACATCTTCTAATAAAATTATAATAGCTGAAATATGCTATTCATGTGAAAATAGAAAAAGAAAGTTGGCCCAATTATAAAAGTGGAAAAAAATATGAATATATCTCTGGAAAATTAAATTATATAAACCCATGAAGCAGAGTAGAAAATCCAGAAGCAATTCAAGTATGCTTTTAATAAGTTAAATAACTCCAAAAATATTTTCTAAACTCATACAATCTTTCTTGCACTGCTCTGATTGTTGAGGATATATTAGCACATAACATCAAACAAGTCATTGTTTTCTTGGAGTTTACCTAGAGTGGGCAGAAAGATAGTTAATTTTCAACATAGATATTCATTATGTAATGCCTGATAGTGATGAGTGATTTAAAACAAACATAAAGAAGGATAGACTGCCAGGGATAAAGGAGGTCAAATTTAAAACAAGTGGCCATGGAAAAAGGAAGTCTTCTTCATAAAGTAATATCTGACCAGAGATCTTTAAAAAGCAGTCAGGAAGGCCTAAAAATATCTGAAGGAGGAACATGGAAGGCTTTGGGGCCAGAGCACTGGGAAATAAATCAAAGAAATGCCTTAACACTGTAGGATGTTGAATTTTATTCTCAGTGTGATGGAAAGCCACGGGAAGAAGCAGGCATGAGACATGATCTGTGTAGAATAAATAGTCAAGGGCAGAAAGATAGAAGTTCAACTTATTAGAAAAAAATGTCAGTAGTTCAGTAAGTTAGATGATAAAATTTACAGTGGAGATGATGGGAAATCAATTTGGGATTTGAAGATAAAACATAAAGAATTTTTGATGGATTATAGGTTGGATGTGAGACAAAGAAATGAGTTAAAGATAACCTTTTTTTTTTTTTTAATTGTTTTTGTCTGAGAAACAGTGCATGTAGAAGTTGCACTCATAGGGAAGGAGTAATTTGGGGAGAGATTGAGTAATCAAGAGCTTGGTTATGAAAAATTATGTCTCAAATGTCTAGTGGACCCTAATGTGGAGAAATGTCCCATAGTCTGTTAGACAGATGAATCTAGAGTTCAAAAAAGTGGCAGTGATGGGAGATATACATTTGGGGATGGTTTTAAAGAAACAGGTTAAATTAGGTCACCAAAAGTGTGCATGAAGATGAAGTGTAGAAACCCCAGGGGCTAAGTGCTTCAAGTATAGGTCAATTTGGTATGGTACATGTATTAGTTTTGCTGCTATAACAAGTTACCACATATCTAGTGCTTTAAACATCAAATATTAATTTATTATTTTAACGTTTTATAACGTTTATAAAATCAAAATATTGGCATGGCTATGTTTTAGTTAGTGGCTCTGAAGAATCTGTTTCTTTGCCTTTTCCAGCTTTTAGAGGCTCATTGGCTCACGACCCCTAACCTCCATCCTCAAAGCCACATGTGTTGCCATCTCTCTGGCTCTTTTTTCCCCTACACCTCACTTTTAAAAATCCTCTCACAGGGACCCAGGACAAATATCCTATCTTAAAGTCATCTGCAATTATCTAAGTTCAACTTCAAACCTAATTCTTTGCCATGTAATGTGACTATGATTAAGATGTGAACATCTGGGGTACGATTCTTCTGCTTACTGGAGTGTCTGATAAAGACAGTGAGTTTAAAAAAAAAATAATTGAGGACAGCACCTGTGGCTCAAGGAGTAGGGCACCAGCCCCTTATACTGGAGGTGGTGGGTTCAAACCTGGCCCTGGCCAAAAACTGCAAAAAAAAAAAAAAACAAAAAAACTGAGAAAAGAGACTTCAACTGGCTCATTCAACAGAAATATTGATATATAAAATGCATAGATTAAAAATATAAAAAAGGAGAGTAAACTCTCTCTCACATTGTACATTAATAACCAACTTCTATGCAAAAATAAAAAATCTTTTTTATGGTAGGATATTTATAATTTATTCTTAGTTATTTTGAAATACACCTTTGCATTGTGCACATTAAGTGAGATTCCACCAAATGCCCTCTGTTCTCCCACCAATCACCCTCCCGCTTCAGCTTCCCCTTCTCTCTCCTCCTTCTCCCCTCCCACTTGTTAGGCTATATTCGTGTTTTATCATTCATGTGAGTGAAACTGTTTATATACTGGTTTCATGATAGTATTGAGTACATAGGATACTTTTCTCCCCCCATTCTTGAGAAACTTTACTAAGAAGAATATGTTTCAACTCCATCCAGGTAAACATAAAAGGTGTAAAGTCTCCATCTTTTTATGGCTAAATAGTCTTCCATGATGTACATATACCACAATTTGTTAATCCATTCATGCGTAAGTAAGTGAGGTGACACCTATGTTAATCAGTTTGATGTAAGCATTCCACATTGTATATTAAATCACCATATTGTACCCCATAAATGTAGACAATTGTGATTTAATTAAAAATTAAAAAAATAATAAAATTATTGGGTTATAAAAAAAATCCTTTTGAAGACCAGAATAGTTATGAAAGAATGTACTAAGGATTTCCAAAAAGTAGAGTACTTAAAGAAAAATATTAACTAACTCTATTCTAGTATTTTGTACTGTATTAGTACTGTACGAAGGATATGTATCTAAGGAATGCGTAAATAAAATTAAAAGGCAGACAACACAAACTCTTTACATGGGTTTAGATTTCATATTCTTATTTCTAACATATAAAGAGTTACTGTAAACATTTTTAAAGCATATACATATGTTCATAGAAATATGATCAAAGAAAATATTGAAGAACCATAAAAAAGTTGTCTAACAACAGTAATAAAAGCAATGATCAATTCTAAAAATCATATAATATAGTACCTCACGTATTAAATTAAAATTTGTTTATCATAACTTCACTAGTGACAATGAAGAAACACAATAATAGGTACTTTCAAACAACTATTTGTAGAAAGAAGTTTATTGCAGCCCTATTCATAATTGCTAAGTCATGGAAAAAGCCCAAGTGCCCATCGATCCATGAATGGATTAATAAATTGTGGTATATGTACACCATGGAATATTATGCAGCCTTAAAGAAAGATGGAGACGTTACCTCTTTCATATTTACATGGAGCTGGAACATATTCTTCTTAGTAAAGTGTCTCAAGAATGGAAGAAAAAGTACCCAATGTACTCACCCTTATTATGAAACTAATGTAGGACCTTCACATGAAAGCTATAACCCAGTTACAACCTAAGAATAGGGAGAAAAGTGAAAGGGAGGGGAGGGAGGGGGGAGGGAGGGGGAAGGAGAGGGATTAATGGGATTACACCTGCGGTGCATCTTACAAGGGTATATGTGAATCCTAGTAAATGTGGAATGTAAAGGTCTTAGCAAAATAACTAAGAAAATGCTACAAAAGCTATGTTAACTAATGTGATGAAAATGTGTCAAACGATCTATGAACCAAGTGTATGGTGCCCCACAATCATACTAATGTACACAGCTATGGTTTAATAAAAAAAAAATAAATAAATAAAAATACATACTGAAAATCTGTATAATAGTTGTATTGCACATTATTTTGTTCTATAATTACAAGTCTAATAAAAGAATCAGAAGTTCTCAAAAGAAAAATTAAAGAATTTTAATATTGTAAACAAGCTAGAGAAAATTTGTTAAATAATTTTCTCATGTACTTGCTATATGTTAAACATTATATCAAATGTTTTACGTATTCTAACTTTCATCCTTAAATAACACAGAGTGATATAATACACTGATATTCAAAAATCTAAAAAATGATGTCATAGAAAACTTTTTAATAAAATAGGAAAATTTTTATAATACACAATTAAAAAATAATCAGATCAATCATTCATTTTTTTAAAATTCAATATACTGCTATATAACCATATTCCATCAACTTCCATGCCAGGTGTTTGCTTGTTGCTGGAAAGATACCAAATACCAAGATAAAAAATGTCTATCCTAATTGAATTCAAACAATGAATAAACAGGGCAGCACCTGTGGCTCAAGGAGTAAGGCGTCAACCCCATATACTGGGGATAGGGGGTTCAAGCCTGGTCCCAGCCAAAACTGCAAAAAAAAAAAAAAAAGGAATAAACAATAATTGTAAGGATTTGAGGGCTCTGGGCATTTGTGTGTATGCACAGGTTAGTAGACACGCATTTTTTTTTTTCTATATTAGCTGAGAAGGTTAAAAGAAATGACACCATCATAGCAACAGGCACGTCTAGAACCCAGATTTTGATTTCTAACACAATCATCTTATAGAAAGAGTCAGGGCTCCTCAGAGAAATGCCTGATTATAGGACTGGAGCAGGAAATGTACAAGAAGGACACGGAACATTCTGTAGCACCAGAAAGTAAGGAAGAGTATAGGAGATGCTGAAAAACGTCCAATGTTCAAAGCTGGAACAATTTGAACTGAGAAGCAAATAGTTCGGGATTACAACTCACCAGCCCATGTTGATGTTATTATGAGATTGGATAGATTAATAAATGTGAGAGGAAATATATACTTGCTGAAGAACTCTCAGTCGTCTGGGTAAATGCTCCACTCTTTAAGCGGGTGTGGATACACTGGCTTCTTTCTGAAGAGCACCATATGGAAAGTGAGAGAGAGGAGCTTTACAGTGGAGACATCTGACAAGCCCCACTTCAGCCAGATGGTCAAGGTCAGCTCCAACAGTCGTAAATCATGTTGATAGGATGTGCTCTTGATGTGGTATGATGAAAATGGCGCTTTGCCTCTATGATCGTCTTTTGCCAAAACCCATAATTCAGTTGAATTGTGACAAAAACATCGCACAAATTCTAACAGACGGGCATCTTATAAAATATTTGGGTGATATTTCTCAACCATCAAGGACACCAACAGCAGGGGAGTCTAAGAAACTATCACAGACGAGAGGAGCCTATGGAGACATAACCAAGGTAATGTGGCATCGTGGGTGGAATCCTGCCACAGGAAAAGGGCATCAGCTAAAAACTAAGAAAATCAGAATAGGTTATGAACTTTAGTTAATAATGATGCATCAGTATTGGTTTCTTAATTGTGACAATTGTACAATGTTAGTAATAGGAAAAACTGAGTGTGGGGCATATGAGATCTCTCTGCACTCTCATTTTGATATTCTAGTGAATTTAAAACTGTTCTAAAATACAATTATCTTTAAAATGTAATAAAATTGACTATTTAGAAAATCTGAAAGGTGTATCATAAAAATCATTAAATGAACGTATTTAGACCAATTTTAACATAAAATGAGTATATAGAAAATGTGTTTATTATAGACACCTAGTTCAGCAACTTATGTTAATTACACCATTTAATCCATCCACACAGAAGCACAAAGGGGATTAGAAAGAAACCCTGATATCATTTCTTTAAACTGATGTCTTTAGGAACCCAAGAGTTATCAAAGTATTTAGAGAGACATCTGCTCATTGAAAATGTTCGGTTCTTCTGGATTATGTAGATGACATGTATGCTTGCCTACTGCTGTATTATTTCATAGGCTCAGTTGGGAGTTGTGTTAATGATCCCATTAACCCAAGTGAAAAACATTTCATGCACTTGAAGTACATCTGACTTATTTCAATTTGGCCTGTCCAAATTTAAAAAATGAGACTATTTAGTCTGCATAAAGTGGTTATTGGATGAATTATTTTTATTGCTTATAAAATACTTCTTTTTTCAGTAAGAAGTCTCGAATTAAAGATAATCAAAATTAATCTTTAGTTTCGTAAACCAAATAACAAAATAAAAGTCTAGTGTGGTCTTGTCATGCTATAGAGTTGACAACCACAAAGCCAACTTGTGGAATAGTGAATGTTTATAATGTGCAGAGATAGGCAATATAAAATGAAAGAAAGAACTTGCTGAACTTTTTTAATATTTGTATCAAATGTAAAAAGCAGATATGACCTTTGTACTGCTCATTAGTAAGTCTAGCAGTGAATATGCAGCAGAGAACTGTATTTTTGAATTTGCTCATATTTTACTTTGGGGCATGCTCTCAGACGTTTTGGCTCATCAGACTACTGGATCAGATTAAGAACAATCTCCCTGTTAAAAAGAAAAAAATAAAAAGGACAGAGATAAATGGATGCTTCAAACAATGGTGCACCATACTCATAATCTAATAAATAAAAAAAACAAGTGGAGGACAAATTATCAAAGTACATTTTTCTTCTAGTAAATCTATAATCAAGAATTTAATTAAAAAATTCAATATTGTCTACCCAATCAAAGTAACATTGATAATTTAAATTTTATCAAATGTGCAGTTTTCCAGCATTTGTCACTTTAGTTTTATAGTTTTTGTAAGAGCCATAAACATAAAAGTTTTATGCCTGAAAAAACTGAGGTAATATTATAACGTAAATATGTTTCTGGTAAGACTTGTTTTTCAAAGATATTTGAACATAATTCACAGTTAGGAAGCACTGTGCTAATGCCCAGGTTGAGATGTTTTCAATTATAACTGATAAATATCATTCCCTTCCCTGCTTTTTAGAAATAACATTGCCTAATTGCAGAGAGATAAAAATAATGAATTCATCATTTTTATTTCAAAGCTTTTCACTACCTACCCACATAAGGCTGAATTTAATCATCGATGTAAAATATTTACACTCTAGGTTCTTGTCAAGGGGTATAACATCAAAGTTACTCTTATGTCTGAAAAACTCTACTGGGAGAAATAATATTAATATAAAATTGCCTTGAGGATATACAATCCATCCACTCGCTACAGGTCAGTGTCTGTCAACGCCAGCTGCATGCTAGAATCATTTAAGACATTTAAGAAATACTGATGCCTTTTTCAATCTTAAGCTATTTTGATTTAATTGGTTTGATGTGGAGCCTGATACGGTAATAAGTCCCCTTATATAATTATAATTAAAAATTCAAACTAAGAGCCACTGCAATAGAAACTCAAAGCAACTTCTGATCCTAGACTGCATGTCAATATCACAGAGGATGCTTTTTAAAATACTGATGCAACTATAATAAAATATAATAAAAACAAATATGCTGATGCCAGATCCCCACCCCCAGGATTCTGGTTTAATGGGTGGGCCCCAGGCATCGCAAGGAACTATTTCAAAGCTCCCATCAGTGATTCTAATGTGAAGTTAGGGCTGAGAACCAATGATCTAAAAGTTTAATAGATGAACACCTGGGCCACATTGTTTCGGCTCCTATAAAATAATAAACACCTGGACAAATATACCACTCATGTAGTATACTATAAAATTGTTGCTCATTGTATTCTATTCAGAGGTTTTGTTTTTTTTTTTTTAAGAGTCTCACTCACTTTAGAGTTCAGTGGCCCACAGCAACTTCAAACTCCTGGGCTCAAACAACACTTTTGCTTCAGCCTCCCAAGCCCCTGGGATTACAAGCACCCTTCACAACACTCAGCTACTTTTTTTTTTTTTAAGAGACCGGGGTTGGGTGTCACCCTTGCTCAGGCTGATCTTGAATTCCTGAGCTCAGGCAATCCACCTGCCTTAGCTTCCCAAAGTGCTGGGATTACGGGCGTGCTGGAGGTTTCTTTCCAGTCTCACAAGCAAGAAGAATTGTGTTAAGTCCTAAAAGAGGGGGTTGTTTCTATTCCATAGACACTACATTGTTGGCAAAATCCTTAGAGGCAAATTCTTTGTTATCATTTAGCAAATACACCATATACAAATTTTGTGGAAAACCCCCATACTATTTTTATCATCTATTGCCTGCTTTTATTTTACCTTGTCACCTAAATTCTCATTTTGTTTTCATGAATCACAAGCTGTATTTTCTTTCTTTCTTTTTTTAATAAGTCTTAATTATTTTAGCATCCATTTGTGATGGAAAAACAAAGAAGAAAAGAGAAGAGGAGAAGGCCAGGAAATTCAAAGATTTCTATAGCATATACTCAACTTTCTGTGCTGAAGCAAAAACATACATTTAAAACAAGTTTGCTTTAAGGCTGCATAATATTCCATGGTGTACACATACCACAAGGGTACATGTGAAATTACTAGGTGTAGAATATAAATGTCTTAACACAATAACTAAGAAAATGCCATGAAGGCTATGTTAACCAGTTTGATGAAAATATTTCAAATTGTATATAAAAGCAGCACATCGTACCCCATGATTGCATTAATGTACACAGCTATGATTTAATAAAAAAAAATAAAACAAGTTTGCTCTAGCCGGAGTAGACTGTGTTTCCCTCATTAGTTTCATAGGAAAGTCCATTTGCAATGCTAGCATGTATGTAGCCTTAAAATAGCTGAAATTCGAGGTAGCAAGGCAAGATAATGGAATACAGTTGAGACTGCCTGGTAGTAATAAACCTAATTTAGATGGTTTTTAGATTCTGAATGCATTTCTGGATAGAAAACAATGTTTTTTAAACAAATGAGATGATTTTCTATTACATAAATCCAGTCTTTAACTCTGTAGAACAGTACCCAAACTGTAAATTTACAATTCAGGAAGATATAATTAAATGCTAAAGCTTAAATTAGAGGATTGTATTGATTAACACATTTATTATTCATTCAAAAAATATTTCTTGGGCCCCTACTAGATATTCTGAAATTTATGCTCTACACTGAGAATCTAATGGTTCAGCTAATGGTTCAGCTATACTCAAGATGGAAAATAAATAAATATGAATGGAAAGGTATATTCAGGCAAAGCTTATGACAAATGCTATGGAGAAAAATGCTTAGTGATGAATGACGAAAACAATGATAGGGATGGGGATAGTATTGAAGCTGATATAATCCAAGAACACAGACAAATTTCTCTTGTGACTAAATTTGGATCAAAATTCAAAGGAAAATGAGTACTTATTAAACAGGCGAGGTGCATGTGTTAACATGGCAAAGGGAAACTGAGAAAGTCGTTTAGATAAGGGAACAGGTATATGAAGGTCAACAATAAATAGCAGTAGAAGTGCATGTGTGTGTTTGTACACCTACATATATATTAATTCTTACAAAAGCTTCACGTCCATCTATTGGAAATGCAGCTAAAACTTTTTGAAAACTCATTTGTACTTATTAAAATTTGAAATGGCCCCTGAAGAAGACAAGACACCATCTTTCAAAATAGTCATGCAGTAAGTTAGAAGAACGTCTGAACCTTTTCCAGGTGTGAAATTCCTAAAAGGAGAGAGAAGGCAAGATGAGGATGCTTTGCGTGTCCTCTGATTTTTTTTCACTCTGATATTATATTTCTGCTCTATGTAGTGAGTCGCCAAGGCTGGGCTGCCCATGTGAATGGGGAGTGACTTAGACAGGAAGGCGCTGTCTCCCTCTGAATGTGATGGAGACAGCTGGCATTGGCTGTGAGGGGAATATAACAAGGGCTCCGACATTACTTACATTTCTCAGCTTATGCCTGGATTCAGGATGTATATACCTCTCCCTGTATTTTGGGAAAACATAAGCTCTCACTTGTGTTTACTTGTAATACAGGTCAGAGGCTTCGGCTGTGAAAATCAAACAGTTGTGAAAAACATCAGGTTGGAAAGTTCCAGGACAAAACGAAGATAAGAATAAAAATTAGATAGAATGCGGAAGAGGAAATTGGACAAGGAAGATGAGCTGGAAGTAACCAGGCAGAATAATGCCAGCAAATCCTGTCAGGGTGGGAACACTTAAGCCTCTGTCTCAATAACCCAAACAAAGGGATGAGAAAACCTATCATCTTGAGCTGATGTTAGGAAACTGAACTGTACAGAAATCATCTGTTTCCTTAATGATTCATATTCCCTAGAGAGGGACTTTTATGGAGTTCTAGGACCATTCATTTTGAAAACTGGCTTTTATACTTATTAATTTCCTCAATGGGTTCTTTAAATCTGCATGGTACTGAAGCACCCCTACACTCTTTGGCCTGTGAAGCCAAAGATATGGTTGGGGTGCTGTTTTGGAGTAGTTTTTATTCTTAAAATGGATTTCTTACAATGGTATATAAAAGGAAAAGGAGAAAGGTGCACACTTTCCATGTGAAGCACCCCCAACCCTGGCCAAGGGCAAGGCATTAGCTGTCAAGTATGACAACTTGATTCCTGCATTTTAAAACAATTTCACTTGAATTTTGCTTGCTTTGAAAACCATTGAGAAAGTATGGAATTGGTAGGGTTAAACTTCCTGTGTAGTCCATTTATATGAAAATATTTGAAAAAGCATTTCTGCCTCCTGGTTTTGAATCAGACCAGACAGAGGAGGTGGGAGAGACTGGATGTGTCCTCAAATCAACACCACACAGGCCCCTTAGCCAAGCACTCTGCAGAGCTGGCAAATGAGGATTACCTTGAAGATAACTTTCAGCTCTAAAAAGGGTACTACTATCTGAATTTCAGCTAATTCAAAGAGCCACTTCTGTATAGTTCCATAATTCAATTTCACAGCTAATTCAAGAGCCACTTCTGTATAGTTCCATCAAAAATGAAAGATACATTACTGGCTTTGATAAATGTAATATATTTTAAGCTGCCATTGAAAAAACATCTAATGAAAGTTTACATACTAAACACTGTTTCAACAGAGAGGTGTTATGTAATAGTTAATATGGTAATTACCAGTTAATTCAAATTAATTGTAAAAAATATTTCTGTATTTTTTTTTCTTTATGGATCTTTGCAATAGACTATGAAATCTGAATTTCTTGCTTTGGGAGCTTCCTAAGTGTCAATGATTTTTGCAGAAGTCTGGACACTATTACCTAAACAATTCTGTCAGAAGTCTCCATTAAATCCGTAGTTGATTAGCTATATTAAGGAAAAGTGCCTTCTTACACTAGAAGAAAGTAATAGTCCAAAGTGTTATTCAATTACTTGCCAATAAGGTGGCAAGATTTTGGTATTGTTTTCAACTGTACCTTAACACATATATTTATATTTTTTATCCGAGTGACTTTTGGAGAGGAAGTTTTCTGGTCTGTAATTAGCAATCCACAATGGAAGCTGTGACACTTAATTACAGCATTGCTAATACAATAATAATATGAGAACACTAAAGTTGAATATGCAGTATTTCTTGACACACCTCTGGCTACTTTCTTATTGGCTGGGAAACAATTATATATGACTAGTAAATAATTCATACAGAACTGAGTGCGTGTGTACAGAGGCTGCATGTGTTTACAGCAGGTACTTCTTGTTAGGCCAAGTTCAGTTGCTTTTGCTGTTTGGATTAAAACGTTATGGGCAGCAGCTGAGGTGAACGTCGTCCGAGATTGCTCTAGACTCAGCCCTCCACTATCTGAAGCGTGAGCATCTTCTGCCATTCCAGACTGGACCAGTCTTAAAAGCAAAGGCAATGGCGTTTTATCCCCTGCAAATTGCTGGGTTGGTTCTTGGGTTCCTCGGCATGGTGGGGACGCTTGCCACGACCCTTCTGCCTCAATGGAGAGTATCGGCTTTTGTTGGCAGCAACATTATTGTCTTTGAAAGGCTCTGGGAAGGGCTCTGGATGAACTGTATCCGACAAGCCAAGGTCAGGCTGCAGTGCAAGTTCTACAGTTCCTTGCTGGCGCTCCCGCCTGTGCTGGAAGCGGCCCGGGCGCTCATGTGTGTGGCCGTCGCTCTCGCCTTGATCGCGCTACTTATTGGCATCTGCGGCATGAAGCAGGTCCAGTGCACAGGCTCCGACCAGAGAGTCAAAGCCTACCTTCTGGGGACTTCGGGAGTCCTCTTCATCCTGACAGGCATCTTCGTTCTGATTCCAGTGTGCTGGACAGCCAACATCATCATCAGGGATTTCTACGACCCAGCCATCCATGTCGGTCAAAAGAGAGAGCTGGGAGCCGCTCTGTTCCTCGGCTGGGCCAGCGTTGCCGTGCTCTTTATCGGAGGGGGCCTGCTCTGCGGGTTCTGCTGCTGCAACAGGAAGAAGCAAAGAAGGCTCAGATACCCAGCCCCTGAGTCCCGCGTGCCGCGCACGGATCCGCGCAGGAACTTGACCGTGCTCAGTAAGACCTCCACCAGCTACGTCTAACTGCGGAGTGCGCTCAGTGTGCTTTATAAGGTCCTTCCAGAAACTGTAAGTACACTCGGCAGGAGAACTGGCCTTATGACTGGATCTAAACTGAGATGAAAATTTCAGTTTGCCACCTAAGGTAGCAAGTAAGACTTCCTTGACCATTCTGACCCCCTGTGTTTTAAATGCATTTACTATCATTGGACTTATTCCCCATTCCAGTTTGCAAAAGTCAAGTATGTTTGCAACCACCAGCAGATGTACAATGATAAATTATTCACTTATTTTTTTTACCATAATAGATTATCTGATAAGAACTAAAAATGCAATTAGTAATCCATACCAATAAAGCATATGCATTTTCCAAAACCTAGTCTGTTATTTTCCCTTCAAATTATTTCTTATACTGTATAAATGGTGATTTTTAGTTTTTTTTTTTTTTTTTTAGTGACTATCCTGGAAAGCTCTAGACATCAAATAATGATTTTTGGTTAAATTTATATGAATAATAAAATGGCCATTCAATGAAGAGTTTTGTTATTTCTTTAGGAAACTCTAAACACTTTTAGGGAAAAGTGAACTCTGATTTCTCTTAGGAAGATAGATTTTAAGAAGATAGATTTTAACTCCTCTAATAATTTATACAGTTAAACTTGCTTAAAAATACATATAAAGGAAAAAAAAAAAAAGAAAAAAAATACATATAAAGGAAAATAACATACAGATGAAAAATAACATGCTTTTGTATCCCATGATTTGTACCTACAAGCAACTAGAAGTGTCTGTCTTAATAAGGCACACCATTAGGTTGGGGCCTGTGACTCAAAGGAGTAGGGCACCAACCCCATATACAGGAGGTGGTGGGTTCAAACCCAACCCCAGCCAAAAACTGCAAAAAAAAAAAAAAAAGGCACACCAATAAAAGGCTATTGACATTTGGTTCTCATCCAGAGGATATACGGTCCTACTTTAAAAATTGAGGTTTGGGTGTTGAAGGGAATGGTTTCAGTTCCTTGTTTTATTCTTTAGTCATGGTACAGGTCTTAACATGCAAAACAAAATGAGGAATCAAGGTAATGATTCAGGCAATTAGTCAGGCTAAAATAAATACCTCCTTTTAAAATTCTCTAATAAAAAATATGTACGGTGAAAGTATTTGTATTTTGTTTTACTTGAATGATATGCATTATTTTCTAAATTCTCCACTTCTCACATGTACATACAGGGTTAAAAATGTGGTGTTTAGGTGGAGTGAAGATGGGTAGGGAGGGTATATGAGGCAAGCCCTCTCCTGTGGTTTGTTTCTGAATAGCTCTAATAACTTGTGAATCAATCAATGTTTGTATATACATTTTTAACTGTTCAAATATTGTGCTTGTTTTGTAATAACAACATATTTAACTTATAGTATATAATTGTAATAAAAGGCTAAAACGTGTTTGACCAGTATTTATGTATGTTCGTCTTTGCTATAATAAAATAATAAAATAACACAGGTACATATTACAATGGTGTTGATGTATTTAAGTGTATAGTCAATTTGAGAATAAGTTTCTGTCCTCAAATGATCATCTAGTGACTCTGAAACATTATATCAGTGATAACTCAAGGTTAGATATTGATGTCATATCTTCATTCCCTTCTACAAACCGCCAGCAAGTCTGTTGAGTCAAACCCTGGGTAATATAAAACTGTACTTAAAACATTAGCAATACTTAAGTGGTAAGTACCACATCATGTAAATATCTTCAAATTTATTAGAAATAAAAGAATAAAAACAGTGATTGACAGGGATTTTTCCTAAGATTATTTGCTTTATCAGATTTAATTCAGAAAAGCCTAACGTTGGGTGTGTTGGAAGAGTCATTTATTTTATGTAATCATACAAGGAAGCCATCAAGACAAACAAGATACATGCTTAAAGGTTCTCATGGAATCATTTGTCTTACCCTGTGGCTCATGCAGATATATTTACCTCTACAAGAATAGGTTCCTCAGTCTAAGTGAGAAGGCCCGTCATTCTCAAAGAGGAAAGACGTCTAACACCTTGGTGGAATCATAATATTATCAGCTATTGAATATGGGCAAAAATGTTAAAAACTAAGAATTACATTGCTTAGTTTTATTAGTCATGGTGTAGTTTAGTAAAAACTCTTTCTACCTCCTCCCTTCTGCTTCAGTACTTCTCCCATTGCACAGAAACAAATTTTACTAATTTTTGATGAATTTCAAGATGTGTTACAAATGTCTATCTCCTACTACAAATGCTGGTGTGCAAGAAATGTATCCATATTTTCTAAAATGTAACTTAAATTCAAATTATTGGGTGCTTCCCCACATACTTTCTAGTTCTGGAGTCTTTTGCAGGGCTAAGCACTGCTTGCTGGTGGTTTCAAGGGATCAGACCACAATCATCAGTCCCCACAGGTAACTAAGATGTTATTGCCCCTGTTCACATAGTCTTTTTAGGCTTCTCGGTTCTATCAATTCTGTCATGTTAGCTATCTTTTTTGAGACTCTTGTTCTAGGATGCTTGAATCAGTGGATTTAAATTCCTATTGCATATTGAAATTTTGAAATATACCAATAAAGCTGGTATTGAGATGATCTATCCTACTATTTCCCATAGTCATGGCCAAGAACCTGACTTGCTGACCTGGTTACCAGCTGTCCACGAGTAGTAGTGAGGGAAATGGCTACTTCCCACATAATATACTTTTTAATTTTGCATCCATAGCTCTCCTCCCCTTATTAAACAACAACAACAACAACAACAAAAACTGTTCAATTTCATAGAGGTTTTCATAAGCAAAAATGTGTAGACTGAAACTTTTCTAGTTTGCTTTTACTTTATTTGTTCTGTATATTCAGAACATGCATTCCTGGAAGGAGAACCACCTTCTGGAATGAGAACCAGGGAAAGGGGAAAAATATAAGAAAGGAAAAAATTAAATTAACAATGCATAATATTCAGAAACACATGGTTGGAAATGTTTTAAAAGTTAGCACTTTTACAATTTACAAATTTAATTAACTGGCACTAACAATCATTTTTATTTGCAAAAAATCTTGATATATTTAAAGATTGATGGGCTTTCTTGCTCCTCACAGCTACCATGTACTGTAGACAGAATAGGTATCATTATCAATTTTGCCTACTACGAGAACTAAAACTGATGAGGTTATTTGACTTGGCCAAAGTCACATGAAAAATAATTAAGAAATAATATACACGCAGTATAATAGCTTGAGGTTTCATCAGTATGGATCCCCTCATCTCACAGAGAAGAGAGGAAACAATGGAACTTAGAAATGTAAAGAGAGTCCTTGACCTTCGAGTCAGAAAAAAGCATAAACTCTGAGGGGATTATAGGCAAAGAAAAACATGGCTCAGTGAGAACTATGTTTTCTTCATGCATAAGATTATAAAATGATTTCCTTTCATTTCCAAAATAAAGAGTGGCTATAATTAGGGATCTAGGAGATCAGTGTACCCCTGGGAGGGAGGGCCTGGTGGCTTTCTAGTCTAAAGATAGAAGACTGCCTGGAGATTGGGGTGCATGAAAAAGATGGACACTCAGATGCATTTGAGACTCCAAAGGCAGGCAGGATCTGTGTCGTGACTCAGGTGAAACTGAGGATATTGACTGAGTTTTTTTTCCCATGACCTAATTGTGTTGGGGGATAAGAGACATCTCTGTGATGCATTTAGTCTGACAGCCTAAAAGATAATGTCGCCACATTTTCCATAGCTAGAGCACCATAGAAGCAGGGGAATAACACCCACTCATTCAAGAGTGCACAGCACACTGCCAGACTACCAAGTGGGGACACAGCAGTAACACACAGGGGCGTGCAGGTGGCCCATCATGGCCTGGTCTGTTTGCCCTCAGATGTGTCCTTTGCCTTGTCTCTTTCTAATTTGTATCCTATGGCTGTTGATACCCATGGGCTTGGCAGGGTGTGCCAAGAGCTGGTGGTAAGAGTGGTTCTTCTGAGGTACAGGCAGTTCTTTATTCTATCTGTAAAGAATTGAAAAGCTATAATAAACCAGATAAATATTGAGTCTGTCCTTTATTATCATCACATGCTGACATTTCCAAATAATGTCACCGATTAATACATTCTTGATAAACAAATGACATCATCTATTGATTTAAGTCCTGAACAATCAATATTATTACTGATCATAGCAATAGGCAGTGTTGTGTGCCCCCCCCAAAATTATATGTGACAGTCCCAACCCCCAGTATGTCAGAATGCAGCTGCATTTGAAGGTAGGGCATTTATAGAGGTAATTAGATTTAAACCAAGTCATTGGGGGTATGCCCTCATTTGATATACCAGGTGTTTTTATAAAAAGAAATTTGGACACAGATAGGTATAAAGGGAAGGCAATGTGAAGAGACACAGAGAGAAGATAATCATTTACAATCCAGGGAGAGAGTCCTGGAACATTCTTCCCTACAGCCTTGGAAGGAACCAACCATGCTAATGCCTTGATATCAAGCTTGGATCCTTCAGAACTGTGAGAGAATGAAGTCCTGTTGTTTAACCCTCCATTCTGTGGTATGGCAACCCTAGAAAACTAAGACAGATGGGTAGATCAATGGATATATGGATGATAGATAGAAGATTGATGGCAGGAACATGATGGATGGATGATGCAAAGACAGAAGATGGATTGATACAGAGATGATGGATAGATGCATGTGATCTGTGCTACAGCTGGGTAGAGAGACGTTATCCATGCACAAATGAACAGGTGGATAGACATTATCTATGCCACAGTGAGCCCTAGTACATGAGGACTTGGCTTCATGTGCTTGTTGCAAAGGCAAATGAGGTATTTTCTCCTCAGGTTCAGATTGCACAAGGCATGACTTTCAAATAATCACTCCCCAGCCACTCTGCTTTGCTATTTTAATTTTTAACACAATGAAAACTTCCACTCATGTTATAATAACAGGACGGAAGTAACTCAGGGTCTGTTTTGATGTCTTCATGATATCTGTGCCACAGAAATGAGAGCCACAAACTACAGCTAGCCCGAGTGACTTTAACTTGTTATGAGCTCTCTGGAATTTCTTCAGAATAATGTCTATTAAAAATGTACCCCATAAATGCATTAATGTATGCATTATCTACTTCTTTATGATTTAATAAAAAAACAAAAATAGAAAAATGTTTATTAAAGTATAAGTGATAAAAATGTGTTAACTTGACAGTCATTACTTAAACCAATTTCTCTCATGGAGGAGTGCTGCATTGCTCCAGGTCAAGTTCATGACCCAGGCCACTGAGGCTGCCTTTGCCAAGCTCCTGTGTGCAGCTACCACTTGCTGGGTTTAGCTGACAGGAGGCACTGTGAAAAACTGAAGGGCAGAGGCGACAGTGTTTTTCCCCCACACCCCAGCTCTGCCAGAAGGGACCAACTTAGGCCTCGCTCTGCCCTCTGCCAAGCAAGCCTCATCCTTGGGCCCAGCAATAGTGCCTTTTCTTTTTGGCCCATAGTCAGCAAAGTACCAACTTTCTGCCATGGTTATTGTGCAGGAGGCTTCATGGTCTGCTCTCTGGTTTCATAACTCTCCCTCTAATGTGTTAAAGTCTATTTATTTTAATATTTAGAATAATTTTGGTTATCCTGCTTGGATCTGAGAGATACAACTGAAAATCATTTTGAAATGGGAACATCTCAAGGAGGATCCAGGGTGAATCATGAAAGTTTCTAAGTATCAGGTCAATGACTCAACTTTGCATGAGCCCACAGCACTTAGATACAGCCCTGAGAAAAGTAGGCACTCTCATAGAGTAAGATTAAGTTTGTATTCCATGAAACAAGGATTAAGTTCAGTGTTTTAAAATATTTCATAATCAATCATGTGTCAAAACATCACACATAGGAGATGGCAACTGTCTCCTGAGAAAATGAATGACTGGTGAATTAATGAATGAACAAAACATTAAGCAAATTATTAAATGAAAAACTGCCCATTAAGAAATTATGGCAAATGAAACATGATACAAAAACAAAAACAAACAACAACAACAAAAAGCCCTTTCAGATGGGCAGAAGGTGTAGTCTGAATTCAGATTGCAATTAATAAAGCTCAGAATTTGCTGGTAAGAAATAACTAATAAAATATTTAGTAAGAAGCAAATTACCAAATAGACATAACTATAACAAAAAGACTACAATTTTTACTACAATAAAGATGTATCAGATGTCTTTCATAGCTGGGTCGCTTGAGGCACGAAGAATGCTTTCATTGGACATAGATACTCCCTTATATGCTGAATACCAAGGTTGATTGTGAATAAAGATTTGGGAGAAATAAAGTGGTCAACTAAATCAACAAGTTACAATAAAGAAGAACTAAAAGTATAACAAACAACTGATAACAAAGAGAAGGTACAACCAGAAAGGGGGCAGGAGAGACTATGGTTCTGGAAGGCAGAATTTCAATAGGCACAGAGGGGAAAAAAAAGGGAACATTCAATTTCACGTGGAGGAACATTTTTGTTTGAACAGTGGTTATTTCACTGGTGACGACTATTCTCAGGAGCATTGTAGGTAGCACTGCTTCTGGTACATTCTTCTCTTCTCCTATCTAAAGCTGATGACTGGGTCAGAATCCTAGAATTATGAGACTGGAAAGGATCGTGGAGGAATTGAAGTCCAGAGGGGTAGCCCATCTGGCTAGCTCCTCTTCACTTCCATCTAGTCTGACACAGGGCCTCCCTGTGCCCATCAGCCATCACCCAGACTGAACTCTCACCTCAGGAAACAGCTGCCCTTTAACTTTTCACTCACCTTCTCTGGCATCAACTATTACTCCTGTCATTTAATCCACATCTCAACTTGAACCGAGACCTCTCCCTCCAGCTTTGAGCTTCCATTTATATTGCATTTGGGACTTCCTGAAATGTCCTCTATGTTTACTATTCTCAAAAAGTTGGACTCATCTAACTTGCCAAAATTGGTTTCAACCATCTTGTCGCAGTTTTTAAAGCCTTTCTGAATATTTTTTCTTAAATTATTATTGGGAACTCTCTCCTTAAAGGTTTTTAAAGACACAGTTGTTTTTGTATTCCTTCCCTAGATCACCTAGGCACTTACTTCCTTTGAAAACTCACTCATTCCAATTGTTTCAACTGCCGGTAAATGACCAATTGTTCAGTACAAAGAACCCTTAACTAGGAGGCTTGAGTTTATTATGTGGCTCTTCCAACCAAACTGAGCTTCATGTTGTCATCAAGGAAAGTATGGAAAGAAACGTTTTCAACGTGTGCTATATGTTTATAAGTAGACATCTGTATATGTAAAGTAAATTCTATGTGAATTCACAGAGAGAGACTATTTAATTCTCATTCCTATTTTTATATGTTGAAAACAACTAAATAATAAAAAACCTTTCTGAGATGACTGGTGCCGCCACCCATACCACCTCATCCTGAAAGAGCACGCCCTTGTCTACGCAGAGCACTTCCTCCCTGGATAAGGAGGGTAATAACCACCCTCTCTACCTGCAAGGCCCACTGTGAGGATAAAATGACCCAGTGCCTGTGAAAGCATTTTAATCACAAAGCATTATGTACATGTAACATATAATTACTATTATTATCTCCCAACCGTCCAAGTTTTAAGTTCTTTGTCGTTCTCTAGCTTTCTCTCTCCATAGGGAATTTCACTTGTATGCCCTTTTGCCCTTAAACTTTAGCAAGAATAACGTTCATTAGGTTTTTCCTAAGCCTCAGCTTTTACCAATTTTCCATTACTTTCATAAGTGTCACAACTGATTTAGTCCTTCAAGGCAGTGGTCCCCAAATGTTTTGGCACCAGAGACCAGTTTCATGGAAGACAATTTTTCCATGGACTAGGGGGAGGGGATGGGGGATTATTTGGGGGTGATTCAAGAGCATTACATTTATTACACATGCCATTTCTGTCTTATCACAGTGTAATATATAATGAAATCGTTATACAACCTACCAGAATGCAGAATCCCTGGGACCTCTGAGCTTGTTTTCCTGCAACTAGACAGCAGTCTCATCTAGGGGTCTCATAATCTCATTTTGGCTTGCTGTCTCGTCAGAAAATTCTGCTTTTAATTTGAGTTCTTTGAGGATTCTCCAAACTTCCTTCCAAAAAGGTTGCATTAGTTTGCAGTCAAGTCTAATATGAAGCTAGTAGATGATTTAATACCCACGTAACAGAAAAATGTGAATCAATTCAAGGTGGGCATAGAGGGAGGGGGAAAGGGGAGGGGGATGGGGGATGAGTGTGCTCCCACTTAATGGGCATAATGTTAGGGTGTATGGCACACCTCTTAGGGGAAGGACACAATTATAAGAGGCATTTTACCTAACAAATACAAACATTGCAACCTAATTCTTTGCACGCTCAATTAACCTGAAATGATAAAAAATAAATAAATGAATACATTAAAAAAAAAAAAAAGGAAAACCCTGCCTTACAAGTATAGGATGTTGGAAATGGAAGCAGGCTTTTTGTGCTTTTGTGGCAATCTAAGAATATTCTGCCTTGACTTTAATCCAAAACTTTGGATTTGAAGTCTCAAACTTATTTTTTTTTTTTTTGTGGAGACAGAGTCTTAGTTTATTGCCCTCAGTAGAGTGCCGTGGTGTCACACAGCTCACAGCAACCTCCAACTCCTGGGTTTAGGTGATTCTCTTGCCTCAGCCTCCCAAGTAGCTGGGATTACAGGCACTCCCCACAACGCCCGGCTATTTTTTGTTGCAGTTTGGCCGGGGCAGGATTTGAACCTGCCACCCTGGGTATATGGGGCTGGTGCCCTACCCACTGAGCCACAGGTGCCCTACCCTCAAACTTACTTTTAAGGCCATTGTTATCTGTGATCTCAAGCAGTTGATCCTCTTCTAGCATGGACAAAGTCAATTTACCCAACTTATTCACAAATGGGCCACAGACACATTCATTCTCAGTTTGGGGGTCTTTTGTTGTTGGGAGTTTATGCTCAAAGTCTTTTGAAAGCTGAGATAGGTGATCACGCACCAGCCAGGAGGAAGAAGGCCCTGGCTCCGTCTCTTCCAAAATCTCTGCTAATGTTTGAAACATATCAAAAATCCCAATGTTTTATTATTCCGGCTTGGCTTTGACTGCAGCCACTTTACCTGCCTAGCTGAATGCACTGTCATTTTCCCCCTGAAGTGACAGGTTTAGTTTGTTGAGCAGGTTGAATACATCATCCAGTAAGTCAGTAGTGTGACCTATTCTGCATCACAGAAATGTGTTGCTGGTGATAACTGTTTTTTCTAAAAGAAATCTCTAGAGTGTCTCTTTGTAACTTAAAAAGTCTCACCAGTGATCTATCTTCGCCCTACCCACTTCTGTCTAGAAGGGAAGGTACATGTGGGTGCCCCATGTCCATCTCCTCATGGAGCTCCACAAACAGACGTGAGTTGAGGGCACACACTTTCATGTGGTTGATAATTTTAATCACATCCTGCAAAACGTTGTTTAGCATTTTTCAGGTAGTCAGTATTTCTCTGTGGATGACACAGTGTGCAGCCTTGCATTCAGAGGTGACCTCTTTGGCTTGAGTGCTATAACCAGAAAGCCGTCCGGTCATGGCAGCAGCTCCATCCATGCATGTACCCTCACAAAACGACTGATTCAGTTTCCCTGACATGTAATCATTTGAAGACTTGAATAGTTCTGCAGCTGTGGTGTAAATTGGCAACAAAAGTGCACATAACATATCCTCATGCACATCCTCCTGAAAATGTATCACACAAAAACAAGGATTGTCACCTTGCTGTCAATAGCGGTGGTCTCCTTAACCTGGATTGTATACCATGGTAACTCATTAAAACTTCTCTAACAATTGTCTCCAATATTCTCTACTATTTTATTAATTCATCTAGTATTGTGCTATCCAAAAAAAGCAAAATGTGCTACCTTTTTTTTGAGACAGAGTTTCATTTTGTGGCCCTCGGTAGAGTGCTGTGATGTCACAGCTCACAGCAACCTCCAACTCATGAGCTTAGGCGATTCTCCTGCCTCAGCCTCCCGAGCAGCTGGGACCACAGGTGTCCGCCACAACGCCCAGCCAATTTCTGCTGCAGTTTGGCCAGGGCCAGGCTCGAACTCACCACCCTCAATATATGGGGCCAGAGCCCTACCCATTGAGCTACAGGCACTGACAAAATGTGCTACCTTTTGAACAGCAGCCTTTCCTAAAAGTTTACAGCAAGCATCCTTAGCAGCAGCCAGGATCAACTCTTCACCCAAGAAGCTAAGTAAAAGGCTTCTTAGCTTTCCAATGCGGTTTCCTCTAGGAATGATGCTGTCAGTGCAGACACATTGGTGAAGAGCTGCCTTCCATAATTTCTTCTATTCTTCTTATTCATGTTTTTTCTTTTGAAAAACTCCAAAGACTTGCCTTTTAATGCAGCATGCTTGGTCTGCATGTGGTCAAGCAGTTTTGAAGTTCCATAGCTTCATTTGATAGCGGGCTGTCCCATATTATACAAAGTGGGCCTGAAGAATGTCAATCACCTGTAGAAATGAAACGAACCCATAATTTAAGTAGGACTCTAGGTATTTTCTTTTAAATACAGCTTTTGTTTTGTTATCTGTCTTAGAATCTTCTCATCCTTGGGTCTTTTCTTTTGAAAGAAGCTCCAGTGATGTTTGCTTTTTATTTATTTATTTATTTTTTGCTGGGGTTAGCTTGTGGGTTTACTAAAACTGTGAGGAAGACAAGTGTGCAGTGTGGCAAACAGGCATGCGAGGACAATTAAAATAATGGGCTGGCCGTGGATGGACTAAAATAAGTGTTGGATTCTGACTTAAAGCCTGCCGACAGACATAGCTTTACTATTGAGGATGTTCACTTGCCACTATGAAGCCAGCCACCAGATGCGGCTTCATTGTCACTTGTCACTCCCTGATTGGGTTTTGATAAGGTTCTGCAAGCAATTGATTTCCTATGGTCTTTGTGCAGTCCAACTTGTCTGCTACTGATAATTTGTATTTGCAGCCACTCCCAAGCCCTAGCATCGCTGCCACCACTCCATTAGGGATCACCAGACGTTAGATTCTCACTTGAAATGTGCATCCTAGATGCCTCACATGTGCAGGTTACAGTAAGGTTTGTGATCCTGTGACAATCTAATGCTGCTGTTTATCTGACAGGAGGTGGAGCTCAGGCAGTGACGCAAGTGATGGGGAACAGCTGTAAATACAGATGAAGTTTTGCTCACTTGCCCACTGCTCACCCGCTGCTGTCTCACCTGGCTCCTAACATGCCATTGACCAGTGCCAGTCCACGACCTGGGGTGGGGACACGACCCTCACACCTGGATGATTGTGCATCTTGGCTTATCTCCTATTTTGCTGAAGTAATAATTAATAACATTCACTTTACCTCTCAGAAGTCCAAGTTTGGATGGTAAATTATATATTCTGCCTAAGGTCTCTTTAGATGCTTCCTTCTTTTACCTCTACCTTCTCCATTGTTGCTCGCCACGCTCTAAAATGTCACCAAACACCCTATTTCTCCCTTCTTTACACTGACTTAACCCAACTTCTCCTCGTCTACATTCCTGATTACCCCTTTGCCCTCTTTTCACCTTGTGAATCCCTCCCTTTCATGCGTCTTGCATAGACAAGCATGGGTTCTCATCTCCAAGCCAGGCTGTTATCATTTAACTTCCTTTATTAGACCTCACGTGCTTGATAATCTACTTTCAATTATCCCTTACATACTTTACTTTTCATTCCTCAGCTCTCTGTCTTGAAACTATATGTTACGACTCTGAGTACATACAAGTGGTTCAACCCGTCTCATGTTCCATCAATTACACACATTCACTCTAAATCTGGAGCACATTCTGGGTTGCTTCATTGCTTGGCTAAGCTCTGCCTTCTCCATACTGTCTGCTCTATGGTGATAGAATGCAAATGGCTACCAATTGTTCACAGTTCCTTCCATGAAGATGTGGGGTCAACTTCTCCAGCCCTGGAATCAGCACTGGTCTTGTAACTTGCTCTAACCACCAGAGTGCATTAGAATCTTGTTCTGTTGGATTGCGCCTTTCATGTTGTTGCCCCTCTCTGCTGATGGAGGATGGCAGGTCAGGTGGAGAGAGAGAGGTACAGACTCCTAAGTCATCCCAGTCACTCTAGCAATCCTACCTGAGGTTCCTGACATATGAGTGAGATTTGTCACTCCACGTGGAGCCAAGGAGATAGCCTCCCTGATCTCAGGCCCAATTGTTGCACCATGAAATTTTGAGCAATTAAGTGATGTTTGTAACTTTTTCAAAAAAGCTTTAATTGGCTTTACTTATGTCAGTCATCCCTTAATACCCTGTTTCCCAGAAAATGTCTTATTTTAAGGTGTGCTCCCAAAGATGCGCTAGGTCTTATTTTCAGGGGACGTCTTATCTTTCCTGTAAGTAGGTCTTATTTTTGGAGGATGTCTTATTTTCGAGGAAACAGGGTATTTGTATCCATATATCAGTATCAACTTTAATGTTTTGTTTAATGCTCTCCCTATTTTTTTTTTTGTATCTACAAAGACGTCTTTGACATTTTTAAGGGTATAAGTACTTTACATAAATAATCTCACTTCATCTTTGTAGCAATATTATAACACTAGTCGAGGAACTGAGTTAGATATTGTGAGAAATTTAAAAACAAAACCTCTTAAACTACCTCAAACCAAAAAGCTTCTGCACAGCACACACACACACACACACACACACTCAATTAAATGAAAAGGCAACTATGGAAAGAGAGAAAATATTTGCAATCTATATATGTGATAAGAGATTATATCCAAAATACATAAAGAACTTACACAACTCAGTAGCAAACATATGAGTGTGTGTGTCTATTATCATATGGCGCACAAAACACACAACAATAATGAGTGACACTCAGCAAGACACTACCACACATCAACATGAACACAGTTGTGAGGCTCTGGTATGCCAAGGTTATGAAATCTTATCAAGTTGTTTGTACAGTGCTGTCAACGGACATCCACAGTGGCAAGTTTTTAAACTTTTTTTTTTTTTTTTTTTTTTTTGAGGCAGAATCTCAAGTTATTGCCTTAGATAGAGTGCTGTGGTGTGGCATCACAGCTCACAGCTCTTGCCTTAAGTGATTCTCTTGTTTCAGCTTCCCAAGTAGCTTGGACTACAGGTGCCCACCAAGATGCCTGGCCATTTTTTTGTTGCAGTCGTCATTGTTGTTTTAGCAGGCCCAAGCCAGGTTCAAACCCGCCAGTGTTGGTGTACGTGCCCAGTGCCCTACCCACTGATCTATGGGCGCCCCTGCAAGTTTTTAAACTTAATCGACAGTTCTGATGGTCCTTCCAGAAGATTTCCAAAATTGCTTGAAGGGTGGACAAAGCACTGACCTTCGTGCATAGCTTCCCAAGGGGAGTACTTCAAAGGTAACTGTAGTGATACTCAGCAATGAGTTATGTAGCACTTTTCCCAGAATGAGTTCACAAACTTAGTTGTCAGATTTTGAGTGCATATATATAATTAAAACATAGGCAAAGGATCATAGATAGATATTTTTCCCACAGAAGATGTAGAAATGGCCAACAGGTACATGAGAAGGTGCTCCATCGCTACTAATTAGAAAAATACAAATCAAAAGCAATGTAAAATATACATTGCATCTGTTTGAATCACTAATATCAAAAATATGAAAGATGAAGAATGTTGACAATGGCATAGAGAAAAGGGAAGCTTTCTTTCCCACTATGAGAAGCATTTTGGTTTGTGGGATTTTAGTGCCAGTTGTTAACAAAAACAGCCTTTTTACTTTCAGAGAACACATTCTCCACAACCTGTAAGACATTTATATTTCATTACATCTAGAAATTACTAGATGGTGCTTCATCTCTAATTAATGGTTGATAGGATCTGCCTGATTTTAAAGAAATTTCAAGCATCAGTGGGCCAACGAAGGAAGTATTGGGGGAAAGATAGAATACATATACCCTGCAAATTTTTAAAATTTTACTCACTGGTATTGTTTTCCTATAACAACTGTATCAAAAACATTTGGCATATTTGTTAAAAATGCATGTCTCTGTGTCCCATCCAGGATTTACTCAATCAGATCATCTGGGATGGGGTCCAGGATCCTGCACACCCCAGAGTAATTTTATACCTCATACTTGCCAAAGGGAATATGATGGGTAAGCCGGGTTCTCCCTCACGTTGTAATTATCTGCAAGCAAATGGAGTAGATCTTGTAGGTGTTGTTATAGGCATTAATCTATTATCCACCCAATGGGTCTAATGATCCACTCTGAATTTCAGGAAGTTCCTTTGAACCTGCATTCTTATTGCTTCTTCTTGCTTTTGGAAGATTTGCTATTGTATTTTAAACACCACTACAAGTATAAAACTACACTTTCTTTTTTTTTTTTTTTATTGTTAGGGATTCATTGAGGGTACAATAAGCCAGGTTACACTGATTGTAATTGTTAGGTAAAGTCCCTCTTGCAATCATGTCTTGCCCCCATAAAGTGTGACACACACCAAGGCCCCACACCCCTCCCTCTGTCCCTCTTTCTGCCCCCCCATAACCTTAATTGTCATTAATTGTCCTCATATCAAAATTGAGTACATAGGATTCTAATGTCTTCAAAAACTACTTATGGCAGCTAGCAGAGCAACTTCAAATGGATGTTTGCAGGAGTCATTTCCTAAAGACTGCTATTGCATCACTTCTGCTGGAGTTATTTAGTTTACAACAGGAGTCTTTAATTTAGGGGAGTGGTGCAAACATGTGGGACTTTGGGAAGGCAACTGCAGCAATTATCCCTGGATTGTGCCTGAACAGGACTGAATCCTTGACTTTTGGCTGGTTTGGCGCAGCCTTGCCTACCGCAGGGTAAGACTGTACCTGCATTTTGGAAGCCAATATGAGTCTATGTTTTTATTGACTGGGAGCCACTGGAACCTCCTGGTCAAAGAAACTCCTTCCCTTCATCACATCAATCCCTTCAACTCGCCACTGATACTCATTACTGGTACATACGAAGATGTGCGGCATCATGCATACCAAGTAGGTATACTCATTCAGCTAGAGGAGCAAGTAAAATATGCAACTTAAATATCAGCTTAAATTAACTTATTTGCTGAGAATTGAATATAATTAGAAAATAAATTCCTGGGGGTGGCGCCTGTGGCTCAGTGAGTAGGGCGCCGGCCCCATATACCGAGGGTGGTGGGTTCAAACCCAGCCCTGGCTCAAACTGCAACAACAAAAAAAAAATAGCCGGGTGTTGTGGCGGGCACCTGTAGTTCAGCTGCTCGGGAGACTGAGGCAAGAGAATTGCTTAAGCCCAGGAGTCGGAGGTTGCTGTGAGCTGTGTGATGCCACGGCACTCTACCGAGGGCCATAAAGTGAGACTCTGTCTCTACAAACAAAAAAAAAGAAAACAAATTCCTGGAATATGACTGTTTCTGTGTTTGTTTGTTTGTTTTGAAAACTCATCACTCTCCAAAAGATGTTTTTGTATTTGGATTTTTTCTTACTAGCCACCTGCAACTCTGGGACTTAGACCTCATCTCTTGCGGCTGATTATTCTGTATCTATTTCCCGTTTACTTTCCTTAATTCCCAACTTCCACCCCTATCTCTCATAATGAAATCTACATGTAATAGATTCTACCAGAAGTTTGATAGAGTGTTTAGGTAACAAAAATGCAAACAAAAACCTATCTTAAAAATGGAATGTTGAGGGTGGCGCCTGTGGCTCAGTGAGCAGGGCACCGGCCCCATATACCGAGGGTGGCGGGTTCAAACCCAGCCCCGGCCAAACTTCAACAAAAAAATAGCCGGGCGTTGTGGCGGGCGCCTGTAGTCCCAGCTGCTCGGGAGGCTGAGGCAAGAGAATCGCGTAAGCCCAGGAGTTGGAGGTTGCCGTGAGTCCTGTGACGCCACGGCACTCTACCAAGGGCAGTAAAGTGAGACTCTGTCTCTACAAAAAAAGAAATGGAATGTTGATTACTTCTGATTGTAGAAACTCTCAGACACAAGCAGCAGCAATTTCTCAGCAGACGCTTTTCTTTCCTGCCTCCACTCTGTTTACTTCCACTCCACGTGATCTCATGTGGTAGTTGGGATTTCCAATTCCTGGGATATCTTCTCTTTTCTTATGGATGTTGTTACTCAAGAAACTTAGACTCTACTTTCCAGTTCTAGGTTTCACTTTGTATTTCCAAAGACTCTCTCTGTGCTCACTCTTTAGTCCATATAAAAATCGGTTTGGATTTTAAATAATGTCTTTCTTACCACAGCGTAGATAAGTAAAATGATACACAGAAAAGACAGAGCACTGGTGAGCAGATGAAAGGATGGGAAAGAGGTGAAGGAGATTAGACAGACAGATAGAAAGATGGACAAATAGATAGATAAATAGATACACTACATAAATAGATAGACACGGATATCCCTTCAACACTGTTACCAGTGCCAAGAACATTCCCTGGCAAATAGTCTGTGACTATTATGTATCTATTTAAGGAACAAAAACTGTGGCCTCCCTAATTTTTCACTAACTTATCAATTCACACACTCATTCAACAAATATTTCATTAAGTTTCATAAGTGCCAGTGCAGTTTTCTAGATTATAGAGTTAGAGCAGCAAATAAAACACTCAGTAATTTCTGTTGATGTGACCTCCAATTCTACTGAGTTTACGTTCCTGCCAGTTTCTCCCTGAGTAACTCTGGATGCCATCACCTCTGTGACCAAATCTTTGTCTTCTTTTTAACTGGATGGATAAAATAGCCTTTTGACATTTCTTTTCTTTTTTTTTTCCCTCCTGTAGCCTTAATTCCTTGACCTGGACCACCTTCATTTTAACCATAATCCTTTTCCAAGACTCAAATCTGATTCTGTCCCTACTTTGCACTATTCACCGTGTTTCCGTACTTCACAGAATAAAACTTGAATTTCATAGCTTGGCGTCTGGGTCTCATTATGATCTCACCCTTACCTTCTTTTTATTTGTAAAAAGTATTCATTTATTTGGAGATGGAGTCTCACTCTGTTGCCTGGGCTAGAGTGCAGTGGCATCATCACTGCTCACTACAACTTACAATGTATAGCCTCAAGCTATGCTCCTACCTCAGCCTCACCAGTAGCTGGGACTAGAGATGTGTGCCACTGCAACTGGATACTTTTTGTATCTTTAAACTTTGTAGAGCTGAAGTCTCACGATGTTGTCCAGGTTGGTCTAGAACTCCTGGCCACAAGTGATCCTCTTGCCTCTGCCTCCCAACATGCTGAGATTACAGCTATGAGCCACTACACCTGGCCTTTACCACTTTTAAAAGTTTATCTCTTGCTATTCTGAAATACACCCTGAACTTAATGCCCCGCTGACTTACTGGCATGTCTTGAAACTTGTGTCAACAGTACCTGTTTCTGGACCTTTGCACAGTCTGTTCCCTCTGCCTTCCTCCCGGTCAAACCTCGGCCGTGCCTTATTCCCTGCCTCTCCAGTTTCACCTCCCTTAGTTCCTCCCTTCATTCATCACACTCAGTTCTGCCAGACTCCCTTTCGCTTTCTGAACAGGCCAAGTGCTTTCCATCTGTATTCTGGTGGTTCTGTACCTGGAATGCCCTCCCCTGGCTCATCTCATGTCTGACTCACACTCAACCCTTAGGTCTCACCTTGGCCGTCACCTGTTCAGAAATACCTTCCAGGAATACTCCTTCCACAGTCGCCTTCTCTGATTACCCTCTACCCTAACAAACTGTTTACATACTTCTTTGCACTGTCGATTTCAGGATAAAAAGTTTAAACAAATTTCTAGTATCCTGACACTGTTAAAAACATCACTGTTTTATGCAGTGTCAGGGCAGCCAGCATTCAAGATGGCCCTCATGGTCTCTTCTCTGCTGCCTGGTCTTCAGAGTCCTGTGCAGTCCCCTCCACACGGTCCTAGATTTGGTCTGCAAGACAGATGAGAGGCAGAAGAGACGGCATGTCACCTCAGAGGTTCCATTATAAAAGCTTGCATCTGCCCTCTTTCCCATTTGGGGAGAAACAACGCAGCTGGTCTAGCTGGTCTCTGAGGAGTATGGAGCAGCCCTGAGCAACAAAGTGAAGCCTGTTTGGGCCAACTGTGAAGCCTGTTTGGGCCAACTGCCAGCAAGAACGGAGGTGAGCCAAGAACCACGTGAGTGAGCTGGGAAACTCTAGCCATGGTTTCCCCAGCCACAACTAAGGCCCAAGATAAGGCTGTAGCCCCAGCTCCCGCAGCATGAAAGCAACCTCCTGAGAGAAGTGACCCAGAACTTTCCAGAGAAGCTGTTCTTGGGTCCTAACCCATAGAAACTATGTGAGACAGTAAATGTCTGTTAACTTTAAGCTGGCCAAATTTGGGGGTGATTTTTGCCTACAGATAAATAAATGGAATGTCAAATCTGATTTATTTGGTGCACTGCATATCTGAAACCCAGTATGCTTAAAAAATATATATAGAATCCTGTACACAATAGAATAATTATAAAGGCTATACAGGAAGTAAAGCAGAAAATGGGTAATAAAAAGAAAAAGAAGGAAGAAAAAGTTGTTTGTAGAGTTTATAGTGGAAGTTTGCTCCCATGTCTGTGGCTAGGGTAGTGATTTTGGAAGACTGTGCGGAGTTGTGACTCTGCATTCAAGCCTGAGATAGAATTTTCCAGGGTTCCCTCTCATAACTTTAAGGTATATAAGTCATGTTTATTTAACTAGCATTGTTGACTTTTAGGTACTTGTGGGTGATTTTTTTTTTCCAAATGGATCTACATCAATTATATAATCAGGAAAGGTAACTAGTATTTGTGTTAATTTAATCATGTTTTTACACACTCAAACATGCATGTTTTTCAATATCACTGGAGCTAGGAATTGGAAATGAATACCTTAAATTACCCAAATGAAATACCTTAAATTCAGCTAACTCTATGTACTTAAAAAATATTTGGAACAAGTGGAGGTGTTTATTTTGGAGAAGAGACAACATGAGAAAAATATGAGAACTACTTTCAAATTATTTCCAAGTTTTCGTGTGCCAGAAGAAACAAACTTGCTCTGTGTCTCTAGAGATAGAGTTAGCATCAGGTTACAAAGCAACATGTTCTAGATAAGCATAGGTAAGGACTTTATGACATATCTGAAAACACTAAAATATCTTGCCTCATGACACTATGAGTTCCGTGCCATTAAAAGAGTTTGTATAAGCAGGTGTTCATTCACTCCTTACTGAATGAACATCTTCCATGTGGGCCTGAAATAACATGGTGGTGGCCATACAGATTCCCCTCCAGCCCTATAATTCTGTGATTGTATCAGATCAATGATCAGTACTTTAATATTTTTGTATGGACTAGTAATACATACCTCAGAAGGAAATTTTTTTAGAAAACATTCTTGCATTATATCCATGATGACATGGCTCTCACACGTGTAGATATGTAAGAATTCTCCCACACCTGCTCTTTGTGTTCTAGCTCTATTTTCTTTATTTCTGTAGCTGGGAAAGTTTTTGAGGGAATTGATAGAACTCAAAAAAGAGCTGTAATAAACTAGGGCCTTGGGATTGGAGATCGGACCTCCAGACTTCCCGGCTCTTCGTTCTGCTCTGATTTTGGCGTATCATTGCTGATTTCTATCTTCTGCAGTCTCACACAAGCTTCCCCACCCTGTAGCTGCAGAGGGAAGATTCAAATCACCTGAAGTTCCATACCTCCGAAGCATTGGTCTGGCCTGGTTCAGTGGTCTACCTCTGAACCAGTGATGATGCCCAGTCAACTAGGAAAAAAGTCCGATGACGGGCCAGCCTTGATTCATGAATCCTTCCAATAGGTGAAGCATAGGAATTAAAGTATCAGAAATTATGAAACATGCATGGCAGTCAAAAAGTAATTCTTATTTCAGTCCACCATAATCTTTTATCCTTTTCTTGTTCATGATTTTGTTTATTATTATCTAATTTTATATAGTTATAAAAGTTATAGTCAAATGCATTGCAGTTACCTCTCGTGACAAAAACCTGCATATTTATTTTCCTCCATAAATATATAACACATTTTAAAGTTTCACTTGCTTCAGGAGGATATAATTCTTTTTATTTTATTGACATGAGTAGTTTTAAACCAGCATGACAGAATCAATGTGACTGAAAGATTTGGTAATTAAGAAGCACAACCCCGAATCTTAACAGCTTCTCAACTGGCAAAGAATTCCAAACACAGAAAATCCACAAAGAGTCTCCAAGAAATCCCTCTGTGAGACTTGGCCAGTGCCTCTGCAGTGGATCCACCCTCTGTGAAGACCTTCTTAACACAGGCAGGTGAAGCGTTCCTTTAGAGATACTCTTTGTTGCCGCGGTATGTTCTAAATGTTTTATGTTCAATTTTCCTATCATTTTATTATTTTTCACATGGTTTTTCAGGATAGAAATTAAAGAATTTCTCAGTAAAACATTATGTTAATTGAGTTGCTGAAGCAACAATGTAAGCATATCTTTATTTATAGCCTAAATTTGATGGGAATTAGACCTAGATAAATATAAGCAATTTTAGTTAAGACATGGATGAAATTGTTTTGTGTTCAAATTTCATGAAAATAATAGTCATAAAGCACAAACAGTAACTTTCCTTTATCTTTACCTCACCTTTAAGTTCACAACACTAGTCAAAATTATAAACTAAAACATAAACTATTAGATGAAAACTAACAATAAAATATGAACTCTAGAAATATTGATTCCATGAGTTAAAGCATGAACTAGTTCGTGTATTCCTCCTACAGAATACTTACGCCAGAGGAATTTGCCTGAACCAAGAATAATAGCTATCCTGGAACATCTTAATCATATGACTGGCTAGAGTTCAAACTTCCTGGTGTGTGTGATGCAAGTCCTCCCTCAGGCCATCATGGCTTCCTGGTTAATCTGGCAAATGAATGCAGATGACTTAACAGATAATTGACTTTCTGAAAAAGGCCCAAAGCCAGAAAGCACAACCTACCCCACCCAGGTATTTTTTAAACATTCTGGAAGAATTTATTCATTGCATCAGAATATTTTGAGGGTTACGCTAACTGATACTTGCCCAAGTTTTTCTCTTACGGGGACACTCACGCATAACTTAAGGAGAATGCATCATTTATTTTAATTTATGAGAATGGAGCCTGAGATTGCTTTGAAATACCTAAAGATATGTTACACATGTGTATAAATTCATTCATAAAACAGACCAAAAACTTAACTTCTTGGTTAAAACACTATAAAGCTTTCTGTCTGAGTTAGCTGTGTTTTGTAGATTTTTATTACTTTCCTAATATTTTACCTATTTTAGGTTATTAGTACTACTTGAATTTTCACAGATAAAAATGGTGCCAAGTATTATTAGTAAATAATTTGAGATTTATCATTTTTTTATTTGTTTATATACCCACTTCTTGACATTTTCAGTAAATAAAAATTTAAAATACATACAAGCTCCATTATGTTTGCTTATTAAAAAAATGAAAGATTCATTATGACAATTACACTATTGAAGTATCTTGTATATTTGACTAACTTGTATAAGCTTTAACCAAAAATACAGATTAATTTAGACAGGTATTAGCCTAGGGGCACAATGTAAGGGTATGTGGCACACTCCCTGGGTGAAGGGCTCAACTGCAACTTAGACTCTATGTAACAAACCCAACCAATGTAATCTAATCATTTGTACCCTCATATTAATCTGAAATAAAATAAAAATGTAAGTGAGGACCAGGCTCCCCAAAAGGCATTAGCAAGTAGTTAGGGCAGACATTGAGCTAAGTAGAAAGATATTTTCAAATTCTGAGTCTTGTCTTGTAAAAATGGAATGTAAGAGATCTCATTCACAAAAGGTAATACATTTTATGATGTGTCTGTTTGTTTTATCCTTGCTTTTTACCTTGCCCCTCAAACCACCAAAGAAGGAGATCGTAACCAGTAACATAACCTCCTGACATGATTCAATTTACAATCTAAGTTGCAGCCTTAGTTGGTGACTGAACTCTAGGTCACTAGAACTATCCAGGTCCAGCCACTGCCGATGCTGCCTGTGAAAGCCGCCTCACGCAGGACAGTGGTGACTCTGCAGCAGAGGAACGCTCTGAACTTCCATTCCAGTTAACCTCTCCATGCCTCCCCATCATCTTCAGCCACCACCCAAAAGGGAAGTCCCTTGAGCCACTGTTTTTCTTTCTCTTACACTCTTACCTCCAGGTAGATCTCTAATTTTTCCACGGGGATCATTCTTTCAACATATTTCGCTATGCTTGCTGAAATCCAGACACTTTAGTCTCTTTCTGGTATGATCCTGAACTCCCTTTGCTTTGTCAGCAGCCAGACTCCCTCCAGAATCATTGCCTCAGTGGTGGCTGTTCCTCACCACCTGTTCAATGGTGGCTGCATATTGTCCTGTGGTCAGCCTCCTCCCAGAGTCCCATGGCTATTTTCAAAACATATGGTTTGCAGACAACTAAACCTACAATTTTTGAAACTTGTGATCTCACTCCACTTTCTACCCCAGCGTATTAGTGAAATTACTGGTGCAGGGATTACCAAATGCAAAAAATACCTTATAGTCTTTATGTAGCACCATTGTCAGGCAGAATTTGACACTCATGAATAATAATTAACCTCTAACATGCCTCCCCTCTAACATGCCTTTTGGTTTGCTTTTTAAACATTTTCCTCACAATTTTTCCCTGGTCTCCATTAATAGTTTCTTTTCCTCCTATAGCTTCTTAATATTAGGCTTATCAGTAATTTTTTCTGGGAGGTCCTCTTCTCTTTGCATTCTTACTTTCTTTCATTTCATCAACACCGATTATTTCAAATGCACTCAAGAACTAATGAATCCCAAGTCTCTTTTATTGTGCCATCTATTGTCCTGAGATTCAGGCCTCCGTTTTTCTCTGTGTTAGGAGTGTCCACTTACATATCTTCACCAACTGTCAACTAGGCCTACATGTAAGTGAAATAATTGCTGTTGTCTTTCATCTTGCTCCGAAAGACACCAGCACACACCACATCTCTCAACACGGACATCTGAGGACTTCCTTGATTCCTCTCTTTCATAATCTCTAATTTGATCAGTCAATAATCCCTGCCATTCCTTCATTCTAAACATACTAAAAATGTCCTCAACTCTTTCTGCTTCCCATTCTACTGCCACTCTCCTCAGGGGCTCTTTTGAATCTGCCACATGTCCCAGTACATTCAATTGGTTTCATTGCTTCTAGCCTTCTCTCTAGGTAGGTTAATGTTTCTTTAAAAAGAAAAAGACTAACTGTGCCTAATTTATGAGGATTAATGACACGGTGGGGCATGGGGGAAGGGGAGATCAGACAGAGAAGGAGGGAGGGGTGAGGGAAAGGAAAAGAAGAAAAAAAGAAAAGAAAATAGTGACTAATTCTCACATAAATTGAATTAATTTTGACCAAACCACCATTTCTTAAACATTACTTGTTAATTCAACTTGTTAATATGTTGTTTAGGATATTGCATCCTCATTTATACGTGAAATATGTTTGTAATTTCCCCTTTAAAATAATATATTTTCTCCCATTTTAATATGAGGTGTATCCAGATTAAGTAGAATGCTTTTGAAGTATTTCTTCTTTTTCTATTCTCTATAAGATTTGGCATGATCTGTTTTTTGAAATTATCTTTTACTTTTATTTGTGAATGTTGGTTGTCTATTTTTTGAGACTTTGGAAAAAAAAATAAGAAGAAGTTAACTGTTGACTCCATACTGAACCTCAGAATCAGAGCATTCTATAGTAGACATGCTCTTGTTTGACAATGTGAATGTTACTTTCTTTGCATTATTATTATTATTATTATTGCTTAATAATTTGATGCAGCAATTGTCTGACTTCTTTTCTGAATGTATTTATCTTCGTTCATTCTTTACCAGGTTTTTATTTCTAGTCCTTATCTTAAACATTGTTATTGTTATTAAATTTTATGCCTTTTAATATTGTGAAGGCAAAAAGTGGAAACCTAATAAACAAACGTATATGTAAAATAAATAAATAAATAAATAAAATTAAAATAAAAAAACCCGACTAATTATGGTACTCCCCACCTTAAAAATTCTCCCCAAATTCTTTTGGGCATCAAGATAAAATCCAAACTAGTTGTCAAAACTACATGTCAAATGATAGTAAGCTCTTAGTTATCTGGCCTCCTCTTACCTTTCCAACTTAATTTTATTAAGACTTCCCCCAATAACAACATGTTCTTACCTAATGCAATGCAACAAGTCACTTGCCCTATTATCATGATGGGGATCCAGAGACTCACTCTGTATCTTGGTGGCATTTATTCCTCATTGTTTAAGTTACGACCTCATCTGAATCTTGCATAATCTGTAAACTAAAATGAAGCTAATCACCACCAATACAACTCAACTATTATAATTGAAGAAAAGAGAAGAAGTAAGATAAAATTTATTCGTATGAATAAATATAAGCAAAGCAAGCAAGAAAAGAAGATTTTTAAGTAAGACCACTCAAATCTTGGTTTTATTCCCTCCATCTGCAGGAATCAAGAATAAATTCAAAAGTCTCCACCACAGCAAGAACCTTCACAATCTTCTCCCATCATTACAGGTCTCAAAAACACAACTGACCTTGCAGGCAACTGGAACAAGTCACCCGATGCCTTTACCCTCGGTCTATCAGGCACCTCCAGATACCCAAATTACAATTTATCCTTCATCACCAAGGCCAGCTCCTTCTTTTCCTGGCTCCTGTTTACACACAATCCTATCCCTCCCCAACTCTTCAAGTTCTCATATCCTTCTGCCTTCCCTTTTTATTTGAATTTTCCGTCTATTGGCTGGCCTTAACACCTGGTTCTATCTGAAAGACGACGACTTCTTTGATTTTTTTCAGGTAAAAGCTATTTTCTCTTCCGCATCCTTTACATCACCATCTTGCAAGTTCTATAGAGATCTTTCATTATCCTGAGTGTCTCCCAGACACCATCACTTCCCCTTTCTGAAGTTCTTACTCTGAAACTCTTGTTTTCCAATTCTGTCACTGTTTCCTCACTCTGTTTTAATCATTTACATACCTTTAAGATACTCATCCTTATTCTTTGAAAATTTCTAATTGTTCACTGTCACACTTTCAACACCACTACTGTCATAATTTCCTGTGATTTCCATACTTACATAGATGAACAATATGATAGACTATTTTCTCAGCTGTTCTGCCCTCTACTATATCTCAAAATTTCTCTCTCTTAATCCTAAAACAAACTTTGCCTTCACCATAGATTGCACACTTTCCATTCACCAACATTCAAGAGCTGCACACTCTGATCACCTTTTATTATTCCAGCCATTCCTTATGATGTTCCAATTAAAATAATTCTTTGGCTATGCCAAAATAATCAATTGAGCCCATCTCATCCTCATTAACCTTATATCTGTTCTTGTTTCACTTTCTAGCTTATCCCTAATCCATCTTTCTAATCACTTTATGACACATCTCCTTAAATAACTTTCTGATGCCTTGCTTCATTATTACTAATTGGAAAAGTCTCATCCTCATTAAATCAACACTCCACCCACTCTACACTTGCACTCAAGCACCTGAACAAAGTTGAAACAGACACATAAATAACTTGGAGTAGTCCAACTTCCGGTCATGACCCTTGCTGCTGCCTGAAACCCTCTATGTTTCTCTTGTCTGCTTTTCTCTCTGTGTCTCTCACTCTCTTAAAAAACTCTTTCCCATCTTTTCTGCCTTCAAGTTTTCACCATCTCCTTTTCCATATTTACTCTCCACTGAGACCCTTTCTGCACTGAAAAAATACAAGACATCAGAAAATAAATCTCTACAAACTCTTCAGATCACAGTCACCATGTGCATATACCCCAACATTCTGCCTTCCTTTTTACTTGTGATAAATTGTTTATTTTTCTCAGATTCTCTGTATTTGGGTTCTAGATTTCATTGTCTCTTGCTTGCTTAAGGAAATGGCTCAAGAAATTTCTCTCATATTTTCATTCTTTATCTTCTTTGGGGAATCATTCCTATTAGTATACAAAATGTTGAAAATCGTAATCTTCTTTGATAAGATATTACATTTCAGCTTCCTTTCCATATTTTCTGTTTCATTTTTTTCTGATATAAACTAGGAAAAGAAAATCTTACAATTTTCTTGGTTTCAAAACTTTTCTCTGCAGGCTTGAATTTTAATTGTCCCCTGGAACCTTCTGACCCAGGGGACAGAAGAACCTTCTGACTCCAGGTCTGGGAGCAATAATGGTTGGTAGGAGTGAAACGTGGAGAGAAACAGTAGCCCCTTGAGAGATGCTATTCCACATGAGAAAACAACCAAGCCTTTCTAGCAATGCATGCCAGCTCCTTCACAAAAGCAAGAAGCCTGTTTTTGTTGTAAGTTTTGGTAGGGTTTGGGTCACTTGAGTATTTAATGGCATTTAAATATTCCCAGATCACTATTTCAATTATTAAAGTCTCCTTCTTCTCTAATAAATAAGCTAATGAATTCAACTCATCTTATAAATGAACAATAAATAGGCTCAGACTCTAAAGTTGACTTCTTGACAAACCAACATTATGACCAAAGAAAATAAGATATATTTAAGTTAGTCTTAGAAAACTTTAAGTTCTCTGATAATTTTAAATGTTGACTTATCATTTTGTGCCTAGAAGCTTCTATTTTTTGTGACTGCAGTAATGGTCTGTTTTAAGTAGTTAATTTGTCCACAAAAGACTTTCCCTTTTGTGGATCTTATATCCATCCTATGTTTCTAATTATAAGTGGCTTCTCTCTGCCTTCAGATACATACTTGCCAATTCCCAACTGCATTTAACCAACTCTTCTATCAATCAGAATGGTGGCTAGGGTTGAGTTCTCAACAAAGAAACTTCTTTAACTCATTTAACTTGACACACATTTGGTACATGGACTTAGGAGCTTAGAAAGTTGTTGGAAAAGCTAGAGAAGGCATTAGGCTGAGTTCCTAGAAACCATCCCATTCACCAATTATTCATTTTCTGTTGACATTTGTGATCTCCCTTGTAGGAAGCTGGCAGTCAGGAAGCTGCTGTTCCTCCCACTAACTCCCAAAACACACTGTGTCTGCAACCTTTGGCAAAGCTGTCCTTGCTGCTATAGTGAACTGATGAATAAAAAGCTGCTAATCATGCCATGTATTTTATGATCTTAGTCAACAAAATAGATACAGCACACTGAGCCTGTCTGGGTGATTTAGTTCCTAATCTAGGTCCCATGGGAGTGCATTTAATAGGTGGAATCAAAGTCATATCCCAAACCCTAGCAATGAGTGGTAGAAGAAATTGTCGCTTTGGTCTTCCATCTTTCCAACTATAGAAAGGGTTAAAATGGATATTGGAAAAGCCAATCAATAAATCCAAGAAAACTATCAATGCTGTTTTAGGGCCACTGATTATTGTTGTAAAGACAAAATTATAGTTGTCACTCTTCCCAAGTCCATACCTCCTGTTACTAGAATGAAGCATCCTTGTCCCTGACACTTGTTTTACCCCAGACTACAGATATTACACATCATCTGAACAGGAATATCAGTGACCTCATCATATAACACTGTATCAACTCTCATCCTTTTTTGATTTATAAATTAGTTTCTATTGTCCTTTCAACCTTTCTCTCTTTTCTACCATTGGCTATATATGCCCTTGACTCTAACTTTTTAAAATAGAAGAGATGCCAGAGGAGAAGAAAGGATGAATACACAGAAAAATACAGAGTGGAAGAAATTTGGCACATGTTGTTTATCATCTGTTTGCAAAATAAAGTGGGGAATAACATTATATACTGAGAGTGAGAAGAATGGAAAATGGATCTTGGGTTTGGAGAGGATGAGAAGGGTAAGAATATTACAGGAGATATTTCTAGTGCCTGCTAAAAGTTTTAGTTCTTCTAACTCACATTTCCCTGCTCATGTTACTTGCAGAAAACCCTAAAGTCGTTGGAAGCACTGTTGGAGGGCAGAGAGTCCGTCACTCTGTGTCAGCAAAACTACCTACATGAACTAGCATGATATCCCCAGCACTTGTTATTTTAAGCTAGTAATATTTTAAGATTATTTGTTTCTGAAGAAAAAGGATTTTTATTTTAGAGACAGGCTCTTGCTCTGTTGCCCAGGCTGGAATACAATGACACAATCATAGCTTACTGTAACTGAATTACTGGACTCAAGCAGTCCCTCCAGCTTCAGCCTCCCAAGCAGCTAGGACTACAAGTGTGTGCCACCACACTCAGCCTTTATTGTCCTTTTTGTGCTGTCTTACATCAGCTGTCACCATTCCTCAAACTACTTTCATTTCATATCCTACACTGCAAACTTTTTTTATAAAAACAGCATCACATACTTAATTTATTCTCTTCCCCTCACTGAATCAGATGTTCCCCTCCTCATCGTGATCTTTACTTCCTTCACTTACCATTTTTAAGGTGTCATGAATTTATTCCCCATTTCCTGGAGATGATGTCTCTAAAGTAAAAATTTAAGACTGAAATTAAAATAATAAATAAATAAAGTAATGAAATAAAATATAGGACAACTAAATGGAAATGGGTGGAAATTATTGAAGTGGAAGGACTGCACAGTTTGACAAGTTGTGGATAGGAGAGCCATTAACAGGAGGATATTAAATCAGAAAAAGTGGTGCATATATGTAATGAAATATTGTTTAACAATTAAAAAAAGTAAAATTCTGTCATTTTCAACAACATGGAGGGAACTAGAGGATATTACATTAAATAAAATAAGCCAAGCACAGAAAGACAGGCTGAGTGTCCTCAGTAATATGTGGGAGCTAAAATCAAACAACCAAACAAACTATTGAACTCATGGACACACGGGGTTGAATGGTGGTTACCAGAGGCTAGGAAGTGCAGTGGAAGGTGAGGGTGGATAAAGAGTTCGTGCTTACTGGGTACAAAAATAGCTGAATAGAAGGAATAAGATTTAGTGTCTGGTAGCACCAAGGGACAATGATAGTTACACAATAATTTATCGTGTGTTTCAAAATATCTGACAGAGAAGAATTGCAGTTTTCCTAATACAAATAAATAACACATACCTGAGCTGATGGATACCCTAATTTCCCTGATTTGACCATCACACATTGTATGCTTCTACCAAAATATCACATTTGCTCCACAAATATGTACAACTAGTATGTATTCATGATAATTAAAATAAAAAAATAAAAAAGTAAAAACAGCTAAATACTTCCCCTGGAGAGTTAAAGATTTTTAAATACTTAAAAAAGCGCCAGTTGGACAAACAGCCAATGGAGCATTTTCCTCCATACTATACTAGGGCATATCTGTATACCTTAAATAAAGCAGTTAAAGCATGAGAGGAATACTTTTAGTATTTATATACCCCACTATTTGATAGTAATAATGATTGTTTTGAATATGAGTGCAACCACATGGGAATATGAGATAATTTTTTAATAGAAAAATATGTAGCCAGCTATCAACACAAATCTAAATTAAGATGAAAATAGGATACCTACAAGTGGGTCTAGGTGAAGACAATTGCTGCTAGAATGATTATTTCTTTCATCAGTTCCAGAATACTCACTGAGCCTTTCTGACTAGAAGGTTCTTTGCAAGATTTTAAATCACTGACCTTTATTATTGATCTGTTATGCTTTTATATTTTTATCAAAGGAGAGAGACAATGCTATTAATCCAAATAAAGATATTTCTCTCTCTGAATCTTTATTACACTTGGATATTAAAATTTGTATCTTCGTTTATAAATTGAAATGGGGTTTACACCTATAGGAGCCGTTCATAAAATGAGGATAATATCCACTCATTATACATATCGCCTATGAATGCAGAAATGGATGATCACTCACTTAGAGACTGTGCTTGGATTTCTCTCAGTTTTCATCATGGGGAATCCTTTCTCTAAGGCCCAAGTGGACATAACTCATGGTGAGTAAGTGAGTGATGACAATTTAATTTATGTAATGATGTGCTAGATACTACAAACCTCTCTGGCCTTCTGTATCAAGAAAGGAACACTATAAATTTCTTTCCAGGTATCAAGGAGAAAAAAATTGCAAGCATACTAAAGCCAAAAAATGAGCTATGTGTTGGATTGTTTGATCTCATGAGAAGCATACTGGACAGTAACTCTAAATCCATTTTATTGCTTTCTAAACCAAGATGGCTACAGCTTTCTATTACAGAATGCTGTGCCTTATAACAAATTCATTTGCACTTGAAGTGATGGAAATGAGGACTTGTTGAAAAAGGAAGCTCTTAAGAGTAAAAAGAAATGTGTTAAACTCATTCAAATGTATAAGAACAAAATTGAAGAATAATGAAAATGTCAACAACTTGACAAACATGAATATTTTTAACACAGAAGCTAAGATTTTTAACACAGAGGCTAAAACACACTTTTCTCAATTTAGTTTGTGAGAATGGTAAAGGAATTAACTAACAAAGGCTGTCTTAATATAATGTCAAATCATTCCATCTATCAGTTTACTGTTTCACTCAATGAGTGAAATAAATAGTTCATGTGAGGTAAGCCATTTTAATAGTGAAATCAGTACACATTTGATTGAATAGTCTACTTTTTAAATGTCACATGATACATCTTTTAAGAAACTGGTAAAACAGAGAAATGTCATACAGGGAAAAAAATTAACATAACATGATGAAAACCAGCAACAACGTTAAGTAACTGTCCTAGAGGCAAAGAAAAAGAATGAGTTCCAAGATTCTTGTCTAGTAAGAAACTCTGAACAGTAACATCCAGTTTAACACATTAATTATAACTAATGTGAAACAGAAAAACAAAACTAATTAAACCAAATATTTTGCTCATCAAAGAAAGACATGTCTCTGAAACTTAGTCTATTGTTCAATTAGGATGTCCACACAAAATAGACTACAGGCCTAGCTGGGATGAAGCCACAAAAGATAATTGTGTCCGCGTACTTCTTTTGTCTTGTTGAGAGTAAACCCCGGATCTGAAATAAACAAATAAATGTGGGAGATTGGAAGAGTGGAATGGGATACCTCTATATGTTTAACATGAAAGAAGTAAAATTCAAGATATAATTATATTCTCAATGAATAATGGACTCCTGATTGATGTAGTACAACTTTCTGGGAGAAAGAAATTTAACTGGTTGGTTGTGCTCTTGATTAACTCTCTTACTTTAAAGAAAACCATGCATCCTATTCATAGTTTCCATGATGCAGTTTGACTTACACACTCAGAAACATTGCTTGAGGTCTGAACTAGGGTCTGAGCTGAGATTCTGTAGTTCTAACAAGCTCCCAGCTGATACCACTGCTTTTGGGCTGTGACAGCATTTCAAGTGTGAGGCTCTCATGTCAACTAATATAGAACTTGAGACCTGGAGGTTACCCTGGAATATAGCAATGCAGCTTCTCATTTTGCAGGTGAAGAAGAGAAATCTCAGAGCAATCGGATGATAGAATTCTCACAATTTCTTCTGTAATGACTAGCTATGAAAGTACAAAACCCCCGACTCCCTGTTGAGTTTTCTTTTCTATAGGCACTGAATAGATCCACTTAGATACATAAGCTACATATGATTATGACCCAGGACAACACCGTTTTAATCTGAAATATGATGATGCCAATTTTGAAACTAGATTTGAACTATCATTTCTAAATACTCTTTCTCTTGCTAATGTTTTAACATTCTTGTCTCCCTAGTTCCCAGCTTCTGCTTGACTTCTATCACAGTGGTTCTCAACCCTCCTAATGCCATGACCCTTTAATCCTGTTCCTGTGGGTCGCGACAGGAACCACTGGTCTGTGGAATGTTCACATTCAAAACAAAGTTCACTTAAAATAGCAATCCATCTTTTACTAGCACACGTGTCTTTGTAAAACACATAGGCCACAGGCGAGACACCTCCCATAGTATTTCTGCACAAGTAATTCCGAGCTATGAAACTACCAAAGCAAGTACTTGTCACATTTATTTGATAAGTAATTATTGAGCAATCGGTTAGGCAATATCTCTAAGAAATGCAAAGCCTGACATCTGCTCTCACAAAAGTTGTAATCCAGTTTAGGAGACAAGACATAAATGCAAGAAAGAGTTAAATAATGATACGTGGTATGTGAAAAGGGACTCTACCTATCAAATGCAAATGTGATAACCTGGTTATTTGTGCCCTGACATACATCTGAAATAAAAAATATTAAAAAACTAAAAAAAAAAACAATAATACGTGGTTTGTGCTCACAAAGTTCAAAGTGGATAGAGAAATATTAGGTGGGAAAGATTCTTTGTGACTTGTTTGTGGATATGTGTATTTCTAAAGTATTTCTCCCTTTATTTTGATCATCTGTTAATAGACGCCTGCTCATCTAGGAGTGCTAGGTCTTCTTGCTAAGCTGACTTTTATCATAAAACAGCTCTGTTTATTTCTGGTAATGCTTTGTCATTAAGTTCCCTTTACTGGATATTACTCTAGTAACTTTGGCTTTGTTATGATGAATGTTTTCAATTTTTGCATTTAAAAATATTCTAGCCAATGTGTATAGTTGAATGACATTATTCCTTGTGGCCAATTTTCACTTGAAGAAAGTGAAAGAAAAACATTCCACCTGTACCTTTTTATCTTCTTTGGTCAGTCCAGCCAAGTTCTGTTGTCTGTAGATTGCCTTTTCAGAGAATTTCATTTATTATTATGAAGCCAGTAGCTGGCAGAGTGTATTTTATACAGTAGTTCATTTGGGACCGATGATAAACAAATTGTTTCTTGAAATGAGCTCTCTTTAAATGGTCTGAAGTGAAATCGTTTTTGATCTAGCATCTGGTTTACTAAGTGTCCAGAAGTGAGATGCAAAGTCAATTCGTTGCAGGTATGGCATTGACAAAAATGGTCTAATTCTTTTGATTAATTTGACATTTTGAAAACGTAAGTGAATTTCAGAATTTCAGAAAAAAAAATTAAAGCCTTATCAAAAGGTTATCTGAATCGGTCTATTTTCTCTTCTGATTTTCTACCTTTATCCCCTAATCCTTCTCCCTGGAATACCAAACTGATTCATTTCCTTTTCTCGTTAATTAACCTTTCCCTCCCTGTGTTTTGCTCAGTGACTCACGGAAGAATTAAATCCCTCCCCCAAATGCCAAAGCCTCCCTTAATTCCTTCTCCCTCAGATCTGTATTTAGCTTCTTCCACCTTTGTTGCAACTCCCAGTATGAATTATTAGTCAGTTAGACTTGAGGTGGACAATCCTGTCACCTTAGTAAGAAGACATTAAACCTCTGTTCTTATAAAATGAGTGGAAAAATCAGGCTAGCTCATATATTTAGAGTATTGTCCTAAGTATCAATCTGTGTAACCACATTAGTTTCATTCCACACACTTCAAGGCTAATCTTGCCTAAGAATTATACAGTTCTGAGTTTAAATTGTGTTGGAGTAACTCTAGGAAAATGATTTTACCAATCTGTAATTTATTTGGTTCATTTAAAAAATGAGAATGCACATACCTATTTTAAAGTTATGTGGTTAGGTTTAAATGTGGTAATTGTATAAAGCATCTATCAGTGTTGCTGTAGTATTAAGAAGAAGCAATAGTTGCATTTGTAACAGACACTATTTTGTCCAGTATTTCAGTGTTGTATCCTGATCTCTATGCAAATTATGGAAGTAGGATATCCAGAAAGGTCTAGAAATGAACCATTCAGGTCTGCCTCAATCGGCAGAATTCACTTCAAGAAAGAGGTAGTGAAGTCTCGTGATCATTGTCCAAAGGAAAGGGCTCTCCTACCATAGGAAAAAAAAGGCTCTCCTACCCACATAATTTTGTATATGAGACTGTCATCCCCTTCAATGCCCCTGTGTTCATGCCAGTTTTCCAAGGGAGGAGTTCATCAGAAAGGAACACACGAAAACAGATGGTGTCCTGCCAAATAGCTCTGTGGGTATAGACAGCTTGGGAAACTATACAAAAATGTGGCTGAAGATTAAGCTAGGTCACAGATAAGCCTTGTTGGAAGTATACTGGAACACCGAGCAGAGAAGAAAGGGCCCGGCGGACAGCACGTGGGAAAAGTGGAAGGAGCAGAGACCCCGGCTCTCAGTGGCCTGGTCAGAGACTCAACCTCACTAGTCAATAGCAGAAGTCAGAAACCTTTCTGTGGCCCTGTGTTTATGCTGCACAAATGGCACATCTAAAGAAACCAGATTTGAGGGCCATGCCACAAACCACCAAAACAGTCTTGTGTGATGGGGCCATATTTTAAAGCATTGGTGAGAGGACAAGAGATATAATGTTTTAAGAAAACTCATGTCCAAAAGGACTAACACATCCCAGTACACTTAGGACATCCATGCACCAGCATAAAGGGCTTTGAGACGGTCTCCTGGTCCCCAAATTTGCAAGAGGAGATGAAGGAAAATCAACACTAACAGCTTACATACTTGTGTCCTGAAGGAGTAACTTCAACATTCAGCTTTGAAGAAACAGGTTGCAAATAATATCTAGTCATTTTCCATTGCACACTATTTTAAAAATATGAATAGTAATAAATAATTTACACATAAAGATTTTTTTTTTAAAGATTTTTTTTCAAATAAACACAATACATTTGCTACTTCTAAATTCACTAAAGTATATTCCTTAGGGGAGTAGACCAGAGTATATTATTGCAGTCGAGTGTATCTTGAGCTTGGAAATATCATGCTCTTCCAATTTCAAATCCTTGCTGAAAGGAAAATTAGAGTAACAAGGACTTAATTTTAACTATCATCCTGTAGAGTCATCTTCACATGCAGAGTGTATAAAGACTGAAATAGATAAAATGATAGGATTCTTCCATTACTTAGTGCATAGCTGTCACTCAGTAAATAATAGTTCACTTAATTTAGCACAATTAATAATGTATGCAACTGACTTAGTTGGATATTGATGCTTAAAAGGATAATGACTTTACATTAATTGCTCTCAAACTCTTTTCTACTTTTAGCGACAGTTTAAGAAATACATATATGTATATATTATACATGTATATTATATGACAACTAGGAGCCACATGCATATACAGTGCAACTAAAAGAAAATTTTCAATAAACCTAAATATTATTCCTTGCAATATACTCTCTCTCTTATTCTATAATGGTCTAGTCTATATTTGAATTTTAAATCTGGCTGGGTCCCAGTGGATGGTTTCCATAAGAGCTAATAACTTGAAAATTCAGCTTTAAATAATTTAAGACCCACAGCAAAATTATTTTACCTACATAGGAGACAAATCTGTCTGTCATTATTTTAAGAAACTAAAAATGGCTGTTACAACATGAGATGCTTTGCTCTACAGCCACAAACCACAAATTCTAATTAGGAAACTCACCTATATGGCGGGGGTTCAAAATTTGTTTCTGAATGTGAGAAGTAAAGTCATCAACCTTATTTAGAGAATCATATATACCAGAAAATATATCTAAAGGGCTATAATGGGCTCTTCAAAGATTATATTTGAAATGAACATTCTAAATTCCAAAGTACTTAGTAGAAAAAAAATCAAATTTATCTCTTCAAAAATAGAGTTCTATATCTTTTGACAACCAGAAATTCTGGCATGTGTCTGTATCCTGGATAATTGTGATAGGATTTCTTACTCCATGTTTTAGATATAGGTTCTTAATTTCTACTATTTGTGTTACTGAAAAGTAAAATTGTACAAAATTTCCATATGTCAAGATGATGATTATATTAGCATTTTCTATTCAGAGATTCTTTGATTGACAGATTGGCAAGTATGTTTATTCATTAAAAATACATTTATACTAAATTTTCAGACAGTTCTCCAAGAAAAAAAATAAAACAATTGGACCCTAAATAAGCATTTACTTTCTGTGAATTCCTGCATGCGTCTCTAAAACAGCAGCAACAACAAAACATGGATCAAAGGCAAAGTACCCAAATGTTCGGAGAAAAAGCATTTCAATAAATAAATGCATTTTTAAAGTTTCCAACTTGGGATGGCTAAATTGATTTATAATCTCTAATTTGTTATTCGGTTCCATGGGGCCGAGCATATAAATCTACAAACCTTGCTCAGCATTTATAATTATGTAGCTGTGCAATGCTGAATACAAACTCTCACCACTATGCACAAGCGGAGAAAAAAAAGAGTAACGTGTTGAAAGTCTGTATGTGCTATCGTATAAAACAAAAATATATGCACCGGCAGGACTTGCTCAGAGTACCCCTTGTTTATCTTCATGGCCACATCCTTCACTGCAGCTCCACAGACACTCCTATGACATACGCAGCCTCAGTGCTCTGCCTTGAAAGGCTCTGCTGGGAATATTTCCAAGTACAGGACTGCACAGCTTCAGATTATAAAAGGCGACTCAATTTCAGGCAGGTCCTGCAGAGAATGTGCCTGTGAATGTGACCATTTTGAATCTTCCTGGGGTGGTCATAGGTTTATGGATTTGGACGTTGCAAAATTTTGAGTGGGATAAGCAATGACTTTTTTTTTTTTTTTTTATTGCAGTGTTCACTAAAAGCCACAGAAATTTATCCAGCCATCAAAACAGAATGTCCAAGGAAAGGGAAAGCTTTGAATCTAAGAATTCTTACTGACAGGATTTTTCTAAATGTCACAGAAAACATTAGACAAGTAGAAAGTTATTCCCAGAAGACTTTTCACAGTCTTCCGACTCTAAGCAAAGTTCACATAACCATCTCTACACAAATGGGTAACTATCCATTTGCAAGTACCTCCCAGACAGAATAGCACTGGCTTCTTAGGCAATGCACTCTGGTGCTTCAAAAGATTTAGAAGTGTCTGCTACTTCAGTCCAAAGGGAGGTATTCACACAGATGATACAAATAATACTTTGACTATGAAAGAGTAGTGCCTTATCTGCCAGAATACAAGTGCACGATGTTACCAGTGCAGAAATAGTAAGAGTTCTTAATCTGCTTTATAGTCATTCTCTCATAGATGAACCACCATTCTGGTCAAATGCCTCACTGATGGGTGTCTTGCAACAAACATATCTGTACACGTATACTCTGTGGTTTGTGGCATCAATCCATGGTTCAAATAAAATTTTTCCTCTAAAAGGCCAATAGTTGTCATGGAAGTTGCACTTCTTTGTCTAAATTAAAACAAAAATCTCAACTCACAAGTGAAAGACATAATATCATGCCTCTGTAGCTATAATTTTTTTCATTATGAAATTCTAGAAAGTCACTAAAATGTATATAAAGTAAATCTGCACTAGATTAACAATAGAAAAACTCATGTAAGAGCTGAGAAAGAAAGTATTTCTGAATCATAAACATAATGGCCATATTTAAGGAGGAGGAGAAAGAAAATCATTATTTAAGGAGTAATTGCACAAATTAATAATAAATAATGACAATGTAATTGTAGAATTTTCAGAAAGAACAAAAGATTATGAAGACTAAAGACATTTCCTTAGTTGGGATATTAATAAAACAAAGGCTAGAAGAGATCAAAATGCAAATTCAAAAAACAATTTACAGTCCAGATGATTTTTTTCCTTACGTAAGAAATAGTACATTTTGCAGACTAGCATACGGGACATAATAAAATTCACAAAAAGCTTACTATCACCTATAAAATGAGGTCAACTTCACATTTTAACTGAATAAAATAGTTATCTCAAGGAGCCAAAAGTTATGTATGACCCAAAAATGGCATATGGAAAAATAGCTAAATAGCAAGAAATTATCAATAAAGTCACTGTCACTAATACCACTACTACTATGAAAGAGTGAAAAGGCAGTGCAATCAGGCAGACTCCCCCACGTGGAAGCACATGGAGACTGGGAGGGTAGAGAACACGCTTCTACTGTTCCGTTTACCCTCAGTACTTAGCATCACACGGAGGAGGAGCCAACAGTAGGGGGCCAACGAGTCCTTGGAGAGGGATTGATCCATACAAAAACAAGAGCGCTGGATGGATAATTAGCTGCCATGGGGAAACTGGTCTCTCAGCGTTAGTTTTCTACACTAACTGAAATCAAGAATGGGGGTGAAGGGATTTCTCAGGCTTTACAGTTTTGTTCCTTGACAAAATTCTAACGGTCATTTTGATCACACCTTTGCCAGTCAAGAATCAGCCATTTCTTATTACTGTACCATGGGACCAGTTCTAACTTGATAACAACATACTTGTGAAGTCCTTTCCTATTGTAGGCAATGAGATCACCTCATACATAAAAGAATGTAATGAATTATTTTACTGATGCTTTGCTCATCTTCTCCCAATACCTTCATGTCACTCGCTGTGGCTTCATGCAAACCTGTAGCTGTCCCAAGTCTCCCTTTCACAGGGTTGTCTAATTTGTTACAGCACAATGGATCTGTTTTAATACAAACTCTAGGTTTGGTTATATAAGTGCTGACTTCACAACCACAGGCATCTCTCCCCTATTTGCTACCTCAGGCACAATCATTCTTATCACACACAGACACACACGTGCCACCCTAAGCATGAGATTTACACTCAATTTTGGGCTTCTACCAGCCAACTGGTGAGCTCTGAACACTCCCTTTGTAGTGCCTATATCTTTAGAGAAAGGTGCAAACAATCACTGCTCTTTGTCATTTTAATCTGGCCTCCTATGCTTCTCAGCCATCCTATTCCTTCCTAGTCCAGACCTTTATTTTTCCCATTTGTTGACATTTTCCTTTGGTCATAGCCACGTCATGCACCGATGCTCTTAACCTCGTATTTCTAGGAAGAGCATTCCTACCTGAATTTCTTCATTTATCTCGTGTACACTGACATAAACCTACTTCTAAACCATTCTTTTATTCATCCAGTTACCCAGTGAATAATCACTAAGCACTTCCTCTCCACCAGCCATTGTTTTGACAGACACAATGGTGAACAAGACAATAATGACCCCAAAAATCTTATCTTCTACTGGGGTAGACAGGTGATTACAATAAAGTGTCATAAATGCCAAAAGTGGCATACACAGGATAAGAAGGAGCATTGGTGTCCAAACTGGAATTAGTGGTTCGATGAGTGATGACTCCCTGTAGTGACTTCCAGATATGACCCGAAAGCTCAATAAGAATTAACCAAGAAAATGAGGTCAGATGGGCTGGACAATAAATTCTAGGCATAAAACCAGAATGTATTCACAAGAAGGAGTATATAGAAGAGTTTCTATCTGGCTGAAGCGTCAGACACAGAGGTGGAGCCCTGAGAGACGTTCTGGAAGGGTCAGTGTGGTTCCACTATGAAGACTGGGGAGACAGTAAAAGGCACCATTTATGAATAGAACCTGAAGTGACCTAGGAGTTTAACCTAAGGGTTAAATAAGATAATCTGACACACAAGTATTTTTTTTTTTTTTTTTTTTTTTTTTTGTAGAGACAGAGTCTCACTTTATCACCCTTGGTAGAGTGTCGTGGCCTCACAGCTCACAGCAACCTCCAGTTCCTGGGCTTATGTGATTCTCTTGCCTCAGCCTCCCCAGCAGCTGGGACTACAGGTGCCTGCCACAACGCCCGGCTATTTTTTGTTGCAGTTTGGCCGGGGCCGGGTTTGAACCCACCACCCTCGGTATATGGGGTTGGCGCCCTACTCACTGAGCCACAGGCGCCACCCCGACACACAAGTATTTAATACTCTAAAAAGTTCATATTTGGGCTGGTTAAGGAACCTGTGGTTATACAAAGCACATTAGGGAACTGTACAAGTATGTTCATCCATGGCCTAGGGCTGCCTCATGGATTGGAAAAGAGGTATAAGGAGAGGGGTGGAAAAGAACAAAAGAAGTAGTGAAGGTGTCAGTTACTGGGACTTTCCACAATGACATAGGCAAAGATTATAGGGGCCCAAGTGAGTGTGGTGGCAGCAGAAGTGAAAACATAGATGTAGTAGCTATTTAGGAAATAAAACCAAGAGAATTTGTTGACGGCCAGGCTAGGAAGGTGGGAAAGATGGAAAGAGTGTGGATACCAACAAAGCATCTTGCGTGACTTACTGGATGGAGGGTGGGCTGTTAGTGAGACCCTGGGAAGAGAGTAGGTGTGGGGTTGTTCTGGCCTTTAGCCACAGAAAAACGTATGAGGCTTCTGTGGGATCTACTATGCAGTCTGCAAATCAGGAAAGAGCTCTGAGCTGCTGCCCTGAGTGGGGATTCACAGGGATGAGAATGAAGGTTGAGGCCATGGAAGTGACCTAGTGGATTACAGACCTAGTAAGAAGGTGGGGGAGCGGGGAAGAGACAGAGAGTGGAGTCAAAAAGATAAAAAGAAAGTCAGCAGCGTGGTGTCATAAAGTCAAGAGGAAAAATTGTTTTCAGAAGAAAAAAGATGCCAGCTGTTTGATCTGCTAATGAAGAGAACGAACATTCATGACCTTGGGAAGAGCAGTGTCTGTGGAGGGGAGGAGCTGTGAATAGAAAGGAATGTCCAGTAAGACCAAGGAAAGGAAACTTAATTTAAAAGTTGGTTTTGAAGAGGGAAAGAGAGATGGCCTGTGGCTGAAAGACTCGACACTAGTTGAGAAAACATTTTGTGGAGGGGGAGACAAAGGTGTGTTGGATCAGCGATGGGTCAGCGCAAACGGCTGTTTGAGGATACAGCCTCTAAGAAATAACTGAAGACAGAGGGTTTTGGAAGAGGTAGAGGAAATACACTGCAGAATCCAGCTAGGTTAACCTGGAAAAGGGAAAGACACATATCTCATCTATCCACGTGTGCTTCAAATCCATCTAGCTTCTCAAAAATCTTTCCTCTTAAACATTTCACTTTCAAACATGAAGAAATCTCATTTGCAGGGTGGTGAGAGAAGCTTGCTCTTTATCCTCTGCCTCCTCTAGCTATTGTCACCTCTCTTAGAGGTGACCTTTAAATATGCTGTCCTCCGGGGTGGCGCCTGTGGCTCAGTCAGTAAGGCGCCGGCCCCATATACCGAGGGTGGCGGGTTCAAACCCGGCCCCGGCCAAACTGCAACCAAAAAATAGCCGGGCGTTGTGGCGGGCGCCTGTAGTCCCAGCTACTCGGGAGGCTGAGGCAAGAGAATGACTTAAGCCCAGGAGTTGGAGGTTGCTGTGAGCTGTGTGAGGCCACGGCGCTCTACCAAGGGCCATAAAGTGAGACTCTGTCTCTACAAATAAATAAATAAATAAATAAATAAATAAATAAATAAATATGCTGTCCTCCGCCTCCACCACCTCCCCCTGCCTTCCTCCCTTACACACTGCAGTTACGACTTTGTTCCTGTTGTGACACTGAATATCTCCATTAGAAGTTAAGAGTTACCACTTGCTTGTCTCACTCAAAGGACTTTTCTTCCTCTTCCTTCTTTTGTAGCTTGATACTGAAAAGGCCAGACACGCCTTAGAACTCCCTCCTAGTCTGACGTCCTTGATATCATTTTTGGAACATCCCTGACTTCTCCAGCCAGTCACCTTCGATGTGTCATCTCCGCCCACCCGCACCGCACTGTCTTGGTGGACATTACTTTCATCAGCCGCCCTCTGCTTTCCTCTATCTCCCCCGCTGTCCTGGGGGAGCTCATTCCCTTAGGCATTTCAGCGTTCATTTAGGTGCCTCTTCCAAAATCAATAACACCGTCTTAACCTCATTTGGGCTTTTAATTACAATTACCGTTTGTGCGTCACATCTCATTAGGCGAGGCCTGGACTGCCCTGTCCTCCTCCCTTAGTAGGTCCTTCCCGTTACTGGAAACTACATGCTGTGGACACCAACTCTGAAAGCCATAACAGACCCTGCTGTGTGTCCTTTCTACAGTCTAAGGTATCGCCAAATCCGTTGCATTAATAATATCTCCAGTGTTTAACCTTCCACATTTTCTCTGCATTCACTCCAGTCCCAGCTCTAATGACTGGACATACAGGGAATTACGAGATCCCTTCACTTCAGTGTGTCCACAGGCAAGTCATCTTCCTCCCTGACAGTGTATTTGATTTTCCCTCCTGCTTGCTTTATTGGCACCCTGATTACCTGCTGGATCAAGTCTGTACTCCAGGTCCTTTTATGATCCACTAAGTGCCATAGTTTAGTTTAATTCCATTTTACTTTTCTAGACTGTTCTTTACCACACTTCAACTTTTGGCCTCACTTTGGGCTAGCTTGTCACCACAGGATGTGTGAACCGTCTGCATCCTTGTTGTTAAGACTTTGATACTGATTTTCCTCCCAGAATTCCTCACCTCTCTCCGGTCCTTTATCTTCTTTGGAGTATAATTAGGAAACACCAATAAAAGCAAATTTTCTCATTATTTTTCCACTGATTGGGACACTTAAATTTATATTAAATTTAGTTCTTCATTATGTACATTTTATCTGATTATACTTGCTTTGAAGAATGTAGTATATCTCTTTAAAAGTAAGAAATTTAAAGGCAACAATTATTTCACATGATTATATCACTATCTAGGATATTTCAGAAAACAACATAGTTATTTAATAAATACTCATTGGAAGGAGTGGTATGAAATCAAAGAACTTATTAGCCTAGTGTCACAAGAGCTGATTATCATTTACAATCCTAGAAGTAGGCAGATTATTATGTGTTCTTAATAAAAGGAAAGAATATAAGAAGCTGGAGTGTTCACTGTGGTCTTTGGTGCCACAGGTCTTTGGAATTTTCTCTGGCAGCACAAAATTATTCATAGAAACCTGTACAGAAATACACGAAGTGAGATGTTTTCCTTGTTTTTGTCCCGTGTCAGAGAACTCAAAACAATAGAACAAACAATATACTTTTGATAAGAAACATGCTCACACAGAGTCACACTCAGGGTAAAATGGTGGAAAGAATTTGAAGTGTGCTATTCCTCTGACACTTATCTGATTAATAGGTATTAAGACAGAGCCAGTCCAATTATTTATGATAAATATTGTTTTTTGAGAAAGTCAGGGAGTGCTACTTATCCCAGTCACAGACAACTTTTTAAATGTGACTCCTAAAATGTCATCATTCTATTTTGGAATGAAAAATAGCGTTTCTATTGCAGCAGGGTGCCACGTAACTCCAGAGTGAACAGGACAACAATAACTTGGAAAAGAATCAAATTTCTGGCAGTTCAATTTTTGAGAATCAGAAGGACACACAAAAGTGTATGAGCGCGTTAATGTACACTGTAAAACATCTGAGTTCAACACACTTTATTTTCCGAAGTGAATGACGCTTCCCTTTTGAAAGGCACTAGGAGGCAGGTGCTACCCTTTCCACTCTGTGGGGTGCGGTGGCAGAAGCTGCCAGTTTGCTGTATGCTGGTGACATATTCAGTGTCACATTCCCTAGCCCCTTTGAATTTTAAGTAAAACAGTAGAGAATCTGATAAAACACCAAAGACCGGCACACCTTATTTTCTTGCACTTCACTTTATTGTGCTTTGAAGCTATGGCATTTTTAACAAATTGAATGTTCTTGGCAGCCCTGGCTGAGAAGTCTGTCAGTGTCATTTTCCAACAGCGTATGCTCACTTTGTGCCTGTCTGTCACACGTGGTCATTTTCATAATATTTCAAAGTATTTCATTAGTATTATATCTTTTATGATACTCTGTGATCAGTGATTTATTTTATTTTATATTTTATTTAATTTTAATTTAATTTTATTTTGAAGAAACAGGGTCTCAGCCTCATGTTGTCCAGGCTAATCTTGAATTCTGGACTCAAACGATCCTCCCACCTCAGTCTCCTGAATAGCTAGGATGGCAGGATCCTAGCTGTATGTAATCAGTGATCTTTAATGTTACTATTGTAATTGTTGTGAGGAACCATGCACAATACCTATAAAGATAATGAATTTAACTGATGTTTTGTATATGTTCTGACTGCTCCACTGACTAGCCATCCCCTCTTCATTTCTCTTTCCTAGGGCCTCCCTATCCCCAGAGACACAATATTGAAATTATACCAATTAATAACCCTACAATGCACATGTTCAAGTAAGAGTTGAAGATCTCTTTCTTTAAGTCAAAAACTTTAAAAGCTCAATGAAGAAGAAATGTAGAAACCCAATACAGGGAAAGAGTTAGCCCTCCTGTGCCCAACAGGCAAATGAAAAATGCAAAGAAAAAGTTTTGAATGACAAAAAGAATCATCTGATAGTCTTAGGGCTAAACACTAAGTTTTCTAGATGGAAGTTCAAATCAGCCACAACATTTCCTCAAGCCAAAGTCTAATTCAAATCCTTCAATTCTCTAAATCTCTTCAATTCTATGAACATTGAGAGAGGTAAAGAAGTTGCTAACAAAAATTGAATGCTAAAAAAGGTTGGTTCATGTGACTTATGGAAAGCTGCCATTGCTATGTCATATGAGTGCAACATGAAGCACCAAATGCTAATAAAGAAGCTTCAGCCAGTTACCTAGGAGATGTAGCCAGGATAACTAATGAAGGTGATTAATCTAAATAGTAGAGCAAGGAGAAGTCAATGCCTGGCTTCAAAGCTTCAAAGGACAGATTGACTCTCTTGTTAGGGGCTAATAGATCTGGCAACTTTAATTTTAAGCAATGTTAATTTACCATTCTGAAAATCCTAGGAAACTCAAAAATTATTCTAGATGTACTCTGCTTGTGCTCTATAAATGGAAAAACATAGCCTGGATGACAGTACATCAGCTAGGAGGGTGGTTTACTACATATTTTAAGCCCTCTGTTGAGACCTACTGCTCAGACAAAAACACTGACAATGTAGTTGCTCACCCCAAAGCTCTAATGGACATGTATAAGGAGATTAATGTTGTTTCCATGCCTACTAACGCAACACAATATCTATGTTGCAGCCTATGGATCAAGAAGTAATTTCAACTTTTAAATCTTACTGTTTAAGAAATAGATTTCATTAAGACTAAGGCTGCCATAGACAGTGAGTCATCTGATGGATCTAGACAAAGTAAATTGAAATCTTCAGGAAGGGATTCACTCTTCTAGATGCCACTAAGAACATTATGATTCATGAGAAGAGGTCAAAATATCAATCCTAACCGGAGTTTGGAAGAAGTTGATTTCAACCTCATAGATGACTTGGAGGGATTCAAGTCTTTAGTGAAGGAAGTCACTGCAGAAGTGGTAGAAATATAAAAAGAAAAAGAACTAGAAGAAGAGCCTGAAGATGTGACTGAATTGCTGTAATCTCCTGATAAAACTTGAACAGATGAGAAGTTGTTTCCTATGAATGAGCAAAGAAAGTGTTTTTTTTGTTTGTTTGTTTGTTTTTGTGATGGAATCTCCTCCTGGTGAAGATGCTATGAACAACATCTGTGAAGATTTTGAAATGACATCTAAAGGTTCAGAATATTACATCAAGTTAATTGATAAAGCAACGGCAGGATTTCAGAGGATAGACCCCAATTTTGAAAGAAGTTAAACTGTGTTAAAAATGTCATCAAACAACATCACATGCTTCAGAGAAATCTTTCATGAAAGGAAATATCAATCCATTGACAAATTTCATAGTTGTCTTATTTTAAGAAATTGTCCAAGCCAGCTCATCTTTCAACCACCATTCCACTCAGTCAGTAGCCTTCATGGAAGCAAAACTCTTCCCAGCAAAAAAATGTCTTCCTCATAGCTCAGATCATCAGAGTATTTTAGCAATTAAATTAAGGTATATACATTATTTCTTTAGACATAATGCTATTGAACACTTAATACAGTATAGTGTTAATGTAGCTTTTATATGCACCGGGACAATTTTGTGAGACTCATTTTATTGTGATATTAGCTTGATTGTAGCTGTCTAGCACTGAAACCAGAATGTCTTTGAAGTACACCTATAGTAAACTTAACTCATCAAGCTTTTGCCCACATACCTTCATGATACATGTAGATCACTAAGCTAGATTCTGCATTCCAGTTTAGTTTAGCAAAGTTTGTGAATTGCACCATTTATTTTGAAATATCCTGCCTTAAAAGGTTAAGAAAACTCAAATTCTGTACACTCTTAAAATATTCCAGGCCTTTACATTCCTATATTCTTTATTAATATCTGCATAATGGACTGAAAACCATGGTGTCAGAACGTTTAAGTATCTAAAAATTATTCTTGGTAAGTTGGACCTTTGAAGATCCCCAAGCTCCCCTGGGATCTACCTTAAAGGATATCCTCCTACCATTGATCTACCTTAGATCTCTAGGGGACTCCCTGGCCCACACAGTGCCTGTACTGTTTGAGTTAATTCTGTCCCCATGTAAAGGTACTCACCGCTAAGATCTTGTCACCACAGAGACTGTTATGAGCTGAATTGTGTCCCCTTCAAAATTTGTATGTTGAAATCTTAACTTCTACAACCTCAGAATGTGACAATATTTGGAAGTAAGATTTTAAAAGCGGCAATTCAATTAAAAAGAAGACCACGGTGAGCCCAGATCCTATATGATGAGTGTTCTTATCAGAAGAGGAGATTAGGACACCAACACATACAAAGGGGTCTATCCTCTGAAATCCTACCCTTGCTTTATCAATTAACTTGATATTATCTTCTGAATCCTTAGTTGTCATTTCAACAATGTTCACAGCATCTTCACCAGGAGGAGAGTCAATCACAAAAAAACCACATTCTTTTCTTATTCATAAGAAAGACCATGTTCTCTCAGGGAGAAGGCAGCCATCTGAAAGCCTAGGAGAGAGACCTCAAACAAAAACAAACCTGCTGACAACTTTGTCTTGTACTTGTGGCCCCCAAGAGTAAAGGAAAATAAATTTTGCTGTTTGAGCCACCAAATCTGTGACTCTACTGTATAAATCCTAGTAAACTAATACAGAGCCTTTTCTCATGCATTTACGTTGAGAAGTCCAGGAACTAACTTAATGCTCCCATGACCTGAACAAAAGGAGTCTGACAAGAAATTAATGGGGCTAATATTTTACCATGAGCATTTTCAGGGTAAACAAATAATATACATTGCCAACTCTTTACAAAAATAATAGCTAACATTCAGTGAACATTTTTCTATGTGTCATACATGTTTCCAAGAACTTTAGAAACTATTGGTTTGAGACAGATCTATTATTTTGCTTGGTCCTCACAGTATCCAATGCAATAAATATTGCTGGTTTACAGACGGGAAAACTGAGGCACCAAGAGCTTACATAACTGATCCACAGAGACAATGTAATGTTGGAATGTGGTGTCAGTTACAATAGTTAAACCCTAAAGCACGTACTTGTAACTTTAGTAACATCTGCATGATGGACTATGATCACAATTTCTATTTTTCATGTATATTTGAACATATTGCTACCATTACCTTGCAAATGAAAATTATCCCAGGTATTTGTCCTTAAAGTATCAAATTCCAACAATCTCTCAGCTAGTCCTTCTTTAGGAATATGATCAAATTTGGTCTTCTCAAGTCTTAGGTTGACTACAAATTTGAATTCTTTTTTTTTTCTTTTCAGTTTATAACTTTGCCATTTTTTCATCTTCTATGTTGAAAACAAACATGTCTCTATTTATTTATGAATTTACTTATTCCAAATGTTAAAGTACAAATAATACTTGGCCCTATGTTTGATCTCAGCAGGATAAAAACTACACCAAATAATCAAAAGAAGAAAGAAGGAAAGAGTGGAGAAATAAAAGACAGAGAAATTAAACTACATATATAATCGTTTGACCTTACATCAAGCAGAAATAATCTATATAGTGAAATATAACAAATAATATTGTTGAAAAATGGGCGTGTGTCTACAAAAAGTATACATTCAAATTGGAGCACACTTGCTCACTAAAATCATTTGGCCAACGTGTCCTACATAGTCATAGAGTTCAAGGTTTCTATTTAATGTGGATCCATGTAAAGGTGACTCTTTAATGAGTTCTTTTCAGATAGCTACCTACTTCAAAAAATTCCAACTATTTTAAACTCAGTGACTCCGAGAATATAGAACATTTTGTTGAACTTTGCATTTGCATCAGAAGCAATATCAAACTCCCAAAGTAACAAAGATTGTTCAGATCTGCTGTATGGGCTAGTGGTCATGGGATTGTTGCCTGAGACAGGCCAAAAGTAATATGGGGCTATTTCAGTAACGTGGTCCCATTTTAAGAAGAGTGGTGACTAAAAAAATAATTTCGATAGTATCTTCAGAAGTTCCAAAAGATGATCTGACAGGAGTTATAGAATCTGAGGGCCTACAAGTTGGACAAAACACAAGTGGTCAGAAGCATCACCCTAGGTGAGAAGCACTTTAACGATACATGTGGAGAAGAGTTCAGAGTTTTGTTTCTATGCCTTGAATCATTCACTACATAACTTTTGAAAATCTTTATGTTGGGATAGCCATTGCTTCATAGTTTCTATTCATTGACTCTAAATTTGCCTTTTGTTTTAAACATAATTCAGTCTTATATTAGCCCATCCTTTGAAGATATAACAGAGCCTTCATTTTTCCCTGAAGTTATCTATTTCATTACATGATTGGAGCTTATATTAATACCCCCAATTCCTTCCACTCTTCCTCTATGAAATACTTTCCAGAACTTTTACATTCTGTCAGTACTTCTTTATTAACAACTATTTCAATTTGTCATTTTTAAAATGCAACATACAACATTAAACTTAATTTCCATATGGAATGTCTGCATGTTGAGAAGGTCATCTTTTTTTTTTCAAATCTTGACCGTGCTCGTCGTCGTATGTAAGCTAGTTGGTCATTACCTCGCTGCTAAAATTCCATTAACTACATTTTCCACTTAGTTTTATCTAAAATGTAAATGCAGGGCAGTGCCTGTGGCTCAAAGGAGTAGGGTGCCAGCCCCATATACTGGAAGTCGCAGATTCAAACCCAGCCCAGGCCAAAGACTGCAAAAATAAATAAATAATAAATGTAAATGCAATTGGACAGAGGAAGAAAATATTCTGATAAGTTTAATTGCTTAAATAATGTATGTGTATAATTTATAATTTACTGATTATTCCCTCTTGTATCAGCTATTCACCTATTTTCCCCAAACATTCTGTTTACTTATATTTTATGCCTTTTTTTCCTCCTCAGAAGTACATATGCTCTGATATAACCTGGAAATAAGATTAAAATAAAATAACCACTTCCAAACCTTAAATATTTTGCTTTTATTTCCTGTAAGAACATTCTATAGTAATGTACTAGCAGAGATTAAATGAACTATATCATTCATGAATGTATGAAGAAAACATTATTTTTAGAATATATTTTCTAACTATTTAAATAGTCTAAAACTAGTTTTATTCCTTTTTTATTTTAGAAAAGGCAGTGAATTCCTTTTTTTCCTTCTAAGAAAAATTAAGTTAACAAAACTGAGCTTTTATATTTTAAAAATACTCTTTTCATTATTTTGACTCGGGTTACACAATTTTTTTCATAAAATTGAACTTTTGGTAAAAAAGATCAAAACATATCAACAATATAACTGGACTATTATATTTTCTGTATAGCTGTGCTTAAACACAAAAAATGGCCTGAATAATCTGTAGGGGCAACCTCCCAGTGTTTTACATTCATTCATTTTGCTGTTATTAGTAATTGATTCATTAAGGAAACATGTATTAAACATTTCAATCATGTTAGAAATTGCATCTGGGATACAATAATGGACAAGAAAAAAATGGGCATATTTTCATGATCTTGGATTTGGCAAAGGATTCTTATATATGACACCAAAACCATAATGTAAATGGAAATGAGGAAAAAGCAGAAAAACTAAATCTCACCAAATTAAACATTTTTTCTTCAAAGGACACCATTAAGTTAGTGAGAAGATAATCCAAAGAAAAGAAGAAAATATTTGCAGATTACGTATCTACTAAAAGGCTTATATCTAGAATATTTAAATAACTTTTACAATTCAGTAATAAAAAGATAATACAATTTAAAAACTGTATGAATGATCTGAATAGGCATTTTTCCAAGGAAGATATACAAATATCTAATAAGCATATAAATAATACTTGTTAGTTATCAGGAAAATGCAAATCAAAATCACAACTAGTTACTACTTCATGCAAAGTAGGATGGCTAGAAACAACATAACAAGTGCTACTTGAAAAATTGTGGGAAAATTAGAATCCTCATACACTGTTGCTGGGAAATGGGGATGGAAAACAGCCTGGTAGTTCCTTGAATGATTAAACATAGAGCTAACATATGACCCAACAATTCTACTCCCAGGTAAATATGCAAGAGAAATGAAAAATATATGTATGCAAAAACTTGTACACAAATATCCTAACAGTATTATTCCCAATAGCCAATAAGTAGCAATAACCCCAATGTTCATCAACTGATGTATGAATAAACAAATGTTGTCTATCCATACAATGGAATATTATTCTTTCACAAACAGGGATGAAATACTGGTGTGTGCTACAACAGGGATGAGATCTGCAAATATGCTGGTAAAGAGAAGCTAATAAGGAAAGATTGCCTGCTGTGTGAAATAGAATACATTTATATAAAAGCCCAGAATAGGAAGATCAATAGAGACAGAATATACATAAGGGTTTCAAGGAGTATGGGAATGTAGGAGTTTATATTAATAACTAAAAACCACAGAATTTCTTGATGAAGTGATTAAAAGATAAGAGTGGTGATGGTTGCACAGGTCTGTGACTATATGTTACATATATTCAATTGTATAATTTAAGTGGGTAAATTGTATGGTATATAAATTATACCTCAATGAAGCTGTTAAATAAATTTATGAGAAAGAAAAATAAGGCTGGAGAATTGTCTTAACCAGATTTCAAGACTGGTAGAGCTACAGAAATAAAGACCAAGTGATCGCGGTTTGAAGATGGGCAAATAGCCCAGGGAAAAGAATTGAGAATGCAGAAACATACACATATGAATACTCCCTGACAAAGAATGCTGTACTGCAGAGCAATTGGAGGGGAGGGTGGTCTTTTAAATAAATAGAACAAAAGAACGAATGGATATGACATAGACCTGTTTTCAAAGATCCCACAGTCTCATTCCATTTAGTATGTCAAAAAGGTAAACTTGGGTTGAAAGGAAAAATTATCTCCTAACAAACTGACATAGAATTCTCTCTTCTCTATCCTGTGTGAACCTACCCAAATACTCTGAGGTGCAGAGAGACAGTCTAAAGAATTCCAGCCCAATTGAATAACTTACATAATATTCTGTTAATTAATTAAAGTATTTTTTTCTGACATTTTACAGAAGCAAATTGTTGTGGAAGAATAAGGCCCAGAATGTGAAGTCTGGTCTCTTCACTCCTTCTCTACTTCTTTTCTAGGGTTAAATGATCTCCGGTGTTTAAATTCTCTTACTCTTACAATTTCAGCATCACCACTCTGAAACTGTGAAGATCCCTGTTGTCAACTTTAAATGTTGCAAGTGGCCTCATAAACTCAGAGGTTGCCTTAATGTCATGCAGTGACTTTTTGTAGTTTTCCCAACATGCAGATTGCATACTTTATTCCATTGCAAATGGCTTTGAAATAGTTTTTTTTCCCAGAAAATATGAATGAAATTCAATAATATGTAATGAAGTGCTAACATGTTCCTACTTATAAGCTTCCAAGCCAGATTTCCACCAAGATTATCATATGTCAGATTCAGATCATTATTGTTTGCAGTATAACAGGTGTGTGTGTGTATGTGTGTGCGTGTGTGTGTGTATGTATGTGTGTGTGTGTGTGTAGGCTTGTTGATCCCTCTCTGGAGCTTAAAATGTGAAATCACCTTCTCTCTTTAAATAACCATATATATTTAATATTCAGTCTCTTTATCAAAGTTTTAACCATCTTGTCTACCTTATCTTTGCACAGCCTTATTTAAAACAACCTAAGAATTGTCAGCTGCATTTAGGAAGTAACATGTTAATACTGATTAAGACATGTTCACATATATATAATACTTAGCACTGTAATTTCTTTTCTGGGAATTTATCTTAAAATAATCCAGAAGTGGGAAAAGAACTGTGTACATAAATATAATAATTATGTTCTTATTTATGTTAACCAGAAAAATAGAAATAGTCTAAATGTTTAATATTGTGGGCATGGGATATGGCAGGGGATTATAAATAAATTATGAAATCTATTTAATGAAATGATAAAATCATCAAAATAGTGAATATGAAGATTATGTTAAAAATATGAGAAATGCTGAAGATATATGTGCTTATACTAAGATTTCCCTTAGTCTAATAATAATTATGCAAACCTTAATTTAGTTTGTATAGGTAAATACAGAGTAAACTCTAGACAGCAGATTGAATTAACTTGTTTAAATGTTTAATAATATATTTAATAGTTGTACAGTATTTTCTAGGAGGAAATACAGTTAGAATTATAGTCTTTGGTAAACATTTGTCAGTTTTTGGCTATCCAGTACCAAATCTCTATTATATTATTACTCAGTCTTCCCTTAGGAGGAATCCCTTATATGCAAGGGTGCCAAAAAATGTATTCACATTTTAAGAAAGAAAAAAACACAGTATTAAAATTAGAATAATATATCCTACAGCAAAAAGTGAGGGCAAGTCACATTTGAGTACCTCTTGTAATTGCAGAAGTCAAGTGTGGCTTAAGTATTACAATTTTATTACAGCTTTTATTTCCCTTCATGAATGTGTCGACATTTTTTTTTTACATTTTTGCTACATATTTTTATTTTGCTTTATTCATGAATTGACCAACATGTAATGCCTATGGCAATGAATCAATGCATCATTTTCATCCCAACATTGCCAATATTTGAAGTTCTGACAAAAAATTAATGCAACATTAAATGCAACATGATGATTTAAGATCACTTAAATTTCCATTTCTTTGACAAGGGGACAGTTATATTTAAGCTAATTAAAGCCATTGTAATCATTAACATTTGGTTCTTTGAGTTTTTTTTTTTTTTGTAGAGACAAGAGTCTCACCTTATCGCCCTCGGTAGAGTGCCGTGGCGTCACACAGCTCACAGCAACCTCCAAATCCTTGAGCTTAGGCGATTCTCTTGCCTCAGCCTCCCGAGTAGCTGGGACTACAGGCGCCCGCCACAACGCCCGGCTATTTTTTTGTTGCAGTTTGGCCAGGGCTGGGTTTGAACCCTCCACCCTCGGCATATGGGGCCGGCGCCCTACCCGCTGAGCCACAGGCGCCGCCCCTGGTTCTTTGAGTTTTTAAGATGAGTATTAAATTTGAACTTGTGTATACATTTTTTTAGCACCTTCTGAAGATAGACTTTGGAAGTAGTGGTCCTTCTCAAATAGAGAGAGAAAAGGCAGATCTACTCCAATTTTTTCACACTTGGTACTGTCAGGTGGCAGATATTGGTATGGGAGTCAGAAAATCTCAGGCTTTCTCTTAGGACTTTGAATTTGGAATAATTTATACAACAAGAAGAGGCTGGATGGACATCATGTCCAACACTAAAGCAGTGCCAGACTTTTTTGTTAGCTTCAATTTTTTATGAGAATAATAAACACTCCTGAGCTCTTCATGTTTTTCCTGATTTCTACAGCTTTTCCCTTTCTGCTCTAAGAAATCTTGAATTTACCCATTACTCAAAGCCCAGAATCCTTTATGATCTGTGGCACACACAGATCTCTGTTTGGTTTGTATTATTTTATTTTTTCATTTTAATTAATGCATGCTCTGTGGGGGAAGGGTGGGGTGTTTGTTGATGGTGACATTTTCATCCTTCCTATTTAGAAAGCATGAAAGGCTTTATGCTTAGATGCTCTGGTAAGGCAATTAGAAAGAACACGTTTTGTTTTGTTTTCTTTCTAACCTAAGAGTTTTGGCCTGACTCCTTATTAATAACAACAACAAAAAAGATAATATTGCATAAAAGTAAAGAATTTATTTCAACATCAACAAAAAACACACACAGACTTAGGACTGCTGTTTTCTAGAACCTGGTGATGAGCATTTAAGACAGAGTTGAGCAGTGGGCCACTCCCTCCAACCATCCATGGTTTATGGCCGAACTTTGCCAGCCTGAAACCTCTAGACAACTGCCCCAGAGGAATGCTTTACTTAGCGGAATCATAGGAACACCGTTCTGTCTGGCTGAACAGCTTACTCATGGAGGAACGGGCGTGGTGGTGCTAGTCAATTATTTCCATAAAGCTCCCTATTGGTTAGCTTCTGGAAAGAAAACATCATAAGTTTTCCTAAATATAAATGAGGGAAACTCTGAAAAAAAGAAATTAAAGGCTAAAACAGCTGGAGGAACAGATTTCAAACTAATAAAATTAAAATTTTAATATTAATGTTACTCTTATTTCTACAAAACAAAGCATGGGAATTAATCAGTTGTATTTAGACTAAACAAGCTATTATTTATCATGGTAGCCCAGGCTTTGCTGATCTCCACCAACCTGAAAATACAACAAAAGCAAAGCCTCAAAACCACATCTGGCTTCCTCACCACACCTTGCCATCCTTTGCTACCAGACTTGTGTGAAGCTAAGCCTTGATCAAATAGTGGCTATGTCACGGATTTTCCAAGAACTTTATGTGTCCCCAAATATAGACCCTGGCTGCCGTATTTTCTCACCCCAGGTTGAGCGGATTCCTCGGTTTGTTCCTAATAGGATTACAGGCTTGGCTGCTACACCACAGTTTCAGTCTGTCTCTGACTTGTTTGCCAACAGCCAGGTCACTGAGGTCTCTGGGTGCTTCTTCCTGGTTGGCGGCCAGCTTCTAGGTCATGGCATTACTATGAGCTGGTAGATACTGCTTCTCAGGCTCTCATGTCCCTTTTCTTCTCTGTATCCCCACAAGCTTCCATAGTCACCTGTTAAATCAGGAAACAAATTTGCTGCCCTCTACCACCACGAGCACAGACTTCTACCTGTGACCTCGGTGTCTTAGGTAGAGTAAGGATTTAATGGGATTAGACTGTCTTACCCATGGGATCCTCCGAAGTCTTTGCTGCGACTGTCTTGTTTTCCTATTGACACAGCCCTAAATCCTAGTCCTCATTTTCTGTTTTTCTCATAATTTCCCCTCAAGTTTATGAACAGAACCAAAAGATCAAAGCATTAGGTGCAAAAGCATAGTCTTCCACAGTCAGGTTCCAAAAGTATTTTAAGTCAGGATCATATCACTGTTACATTAACGTGGAAGACTTTTAAAAAGAATGACTCTAAATCAGGCAGTTAAAAAGGCTGATTCCTTGTGTAACCCATTTGACAGAGAGCATGAGGTAGGTAATGAGGAGGTTAACACGAAAGCCTTCAGTGGAGCTACAATGTCTGTGGGTTATTTTTCTCTGCAATGTCCCAACTAGGACTTTGTTCTTCACTAGTGAGTATAAAACATACTTTCCAGGGCGGCACCTGTGGCTCAAAGGAGTAGGGTGCTGGCCCCACATGCCGGAAGTGGCAGGTTCAAACCTGCCCCAGCCAAAAACTGCAAAAAAAAAAAAAAAAAAAAAAGCTTTCAAATCAGCACAGGGCACAGGGAACAGAGAAAAAAAATAAGAGTGCTAGACACACACAGATGAACTCTCAGATTTACAAGACACAGAACTGGGGCTCTCTCATATGAATAATGAAAGCAGGAAGCTATTATTTTGTCAAAAGCATTTGAGAAAACAAACCTCCTTAACAACAATAGAAAAGTCCTGATGCTGAAAGGGAAATGTCAACAGTGGTATAAACACAGCCTAAGGACACAGACACAGCAAATGTTATTTTGCAGGACCCTACATGCAAAACTAACATTGCAGAACAGATGAGCCTCAGCAAAGAGACTCAAGGGCACTTCAGACGGCATTTGTGTAACCTGGCAAGAGGGAAACCTGCTTGTAAGGTTTCCCAACAATTCAATAATGAGAAGAAATGGGATTGCATAGCAGAACCTGTCCTCTTAGCCTTACTTTATATTCATTATTTTGTGTGGTTTTAAACATTTCTTTCTACATAGCATAAAAGAACTTAGGTAGCTGAAGGATTACCTCCTTATGACTCCAATCCCAAGGTTCACGGGGAGACTGAGGAAACAAGGGGTATAAGAGAGATTTGGCTGCAATGGAAATATAGCTCTTTTTTTTTTTTATTTCAGGAGGCGACAAGATGAAAAAAGAAATCAGAATAATGGGGCTTGCTGACATTTTTTGTTATTTAGGCTTTTGAATGTACTGCTCTTCATAAAAGTTGTTCTTAGCCCTTGGGAGATATGTGTGTGTGTGTGTGTGTGTGTGTGTCTGCTCACAGTGGCACTTGCTAGGGGATAATTGGCTTCCCTCTTCCTTTTTTCCCCTACAATGTTTTACTGCACTGTGCAATAACCTTAAATTCACTGTGACCACCAGCTTTGAATCCCCAAGGATCTGTACAAACTGGATGGCTCCAACTTTAATGCAGACAGAGTGGAGGAGAAACCCTGAGCAAAGGTCTCAAACCTCTAACTCGGATGCCTGCAGGGACCCGGCACTTAATGAGGAAGCCAGGAAGCCTGCTTTTACAGGACCCAGCTCTTACTCCATTCTCATGGATTATTTTCAGAGATTCTGGGTTTTCTAGATTACCCAGGTATTTAGATTTTTAGGTAAAAATCACTCTTATTGTAAAATGTTGGTTTCTTCTTTTTAAAAAGGCAGTCCCAGCCAAGTAAAACCTGAAGTTTTGACCATGTGTCTGAAATGAGAGCTAGTTCCCAGCACAAAACAAAGCCAGGTGGCCTGACTCATACCTGGGATCCTAGCACTTGGGGAGGTGGAGGTGGGTGGATTGCTTGAGTTCAGGAGTTTGAGACCAGCCTAAGCAAGAGCAAAACCACATCTCTACTAAAATAGAAAAAATTAGCCAGGCATTGTGGCAGGTTCCTGTAGTCCCAGCTAATTAGGAGGCTGAGGTAGGAGGATCACTGAACCCAGGAGTTTGAGGTTGCTGTGAGTAGGCTGAGGCCACCACACTCTAGCAGGGGACAACAGAGTGAGATTCTATCTCAAAGAAACAAAACAAACAAACAAAAAAAACTTTAAAAAAAGAAATCAAAGACAGCCTTGATAAATGGCATTTTGGTGAGGAGGGTTTAAACTGGAGAGTCAAGGAAGCCAGATCCAAAACCAGTGGGAAGGGAAGGGGCAGCAGCAGAGGCACCTGACCTTACACACACTTCAGCATCTCCTTACAATCAGCCCGACTCGTCAGCAGGGAAACACAGACGCACCATCTACCCGCCCAACCTGGTGGAAGGTAGGGGCTCATTCTTGCCCACCTTCTCACCGGATCCTCTTTCAGGGGCACATGATTCTAGGGAATATGGTTTGAATAAACCAAAGTGACCTGCGATCCACAATGAACAGTGTCCCCAAAGTGGGGTAGAATCACCCAAGCTGAGGTGTATTAAGTAGAGAACAATTCAACCAGTTCAGCAGAAACACTGTTCCTAACCCAAGCACCACATGATGCTAACTTCGAAAGCACTGGGTGGACAGACATGAGCACTGCATGTGTAACTCCATTTGAATACAGTTTCTGGATTCTAAAGACTTGTAATAAAGTTCCCAAAGAGCCCTTTCAAGAATTCTTACATATAGACACTGAAGCAGATACAGATAGAGACATGGATAGTACCTGACCCATCCAATATGCCAAGAGAAAGCAAATTATCCTCTTCACAGGAAGTTGTGCTAAGCAGATGTATTTCTGTACTATGTGTCGCAAATTACCATACAAGAAGTATGGATAAAGCAGACAGCCGTCGTTATCCAAAGATATGAATACATACAGAATTAAAATTTGTGTGTGTAATTTATAAGGCAATGGAAAGGTAAATTGTAGGCGCTTAACAGTTGTGACTTCTTATAAGTGAGTATTTCTGCCTCGTGAATACTTCCTAGAGCTTAGTAAAAGGTATAATGTCCAGTACATCTTCACTTGTTTGCTTTATGTTGCCCCTAAACCTGCTGACTCAAAAATCTATCAACTAGTCAAGACCCAATACCTGAGAGAGTGATTTTTAGGCATTTTAAGTAGTTGGTAAAACCATGTTTTAAACTCAGAAAAAACTGTCTGCAAGTAAATTGCTAATTCTTAATATTTTTAAATAAACTATATAAAGTTTTTTACTTGTTTTTGACTATCAAAGACATACATGTTCATTTTAGCCATTTTCAAAAATAGACAAAAGATGTCAAAAACTCTAATAATTATCATAAGCTCTGTACCAGATCATAATCTTATTCAACTGTTGAAATTTATAATTTTGGGGGGGAGGGTAGAACAATTATTTGTAAAAATCTATAGTAAATGTATTTATGAAAATCTTTCCTGATTATTGAGCATATTTTAGGATAAGTTTATGGATAAGAATTTATAAGACTATACATACTTCTATCTTTCTATACATTTTGCCAAATTTCCTTCCAAATGTTTGTACCAGTTTCACTCCAACCAGAATTATATGAAGGGCCAATTCAATCAGAAATAAAAATTTAAATTTCTAGAAGATCTAATTATTAAAATATACATAGTAAGATAGGTTGGAGAAAGATAATTTAGTAGTTTTAAAAGCATAAAAAATTAGTGTACTTTCACAATTGCATTCTTTTCATTGCTGAAGTTTATTTTTAGTGCAAGATCTTTTTTTCCTGATGATATAAAGATAAGCATAAATCTGTTTCAAAGAAGAAAAATGTGCACCACTGAATTCAACTTGTCTTCTGTGATAACATTTTTAGATTAAACCCAAATGCAGATTTTTAAGGTTAATGAACTTACAAGAGTTCAAGAAAACTCAAACGAAATTTGTTTTTAAAACCATTTGTGCATTACACTATTATCAAACCTATTGTGTTCACCTGAGGCTCACTTATAGACAAAAGATGTCAGTATGCTCTAACTTAATCAGCAAAAAGAAAATAATTACTATTGTTATGCCAGAGGCTTGATTGAAATTAAAAAGAAAGTTGCATTTTCTTTCACTCACATTGAAAACTAGACTTCAACAATAATTAGTTTATTTTAAATCACAGTCTTTCATTAAGCCTAAAGAAAACGGTCGCTCTCTGTTCTTTGAAATATTAAAGCAAATATCATCTATTTCGAGAACAAAATGTTCCTGGGACTCTCGTATTCTTCAATATGCTAAATTATAATCAAAGAGGTAAGATTAGAATTAAGTGGCAAAATAGCACAATAAGAATTTAATCTTGCTTCATAGTCAGTCTCTGGCACAGAAACTGTGGGTGCCCCAATTGATTTCAGTGCAACAAGTAATCTATGATGTGTTTTCTGGGTGCCAAGGAATCCCCAGATCCAGGAAGGCAACCATTCCCATTAGACCCCCTGCCCTAGCCATGCACATCATCTCGTGAGGATGCCTACTTGAAAAGTCAACTGGCAACACAATGAAATGTGCCAAAGCTGATTTAGTGGTTGAACAAGTGGGGACTCGGAGAAGAAGGTGGAGAGCATTTTCTATGTATGGCTGGCTCTGTGGCCAAATTTGAAGATATTTCATTCCAATGAACTTAACCTGAACATGAGTGGAGAATGAAAAATAGAAAGATACCTGGGAGAAAAGTCTCAAGAAAGAACACACAACTGGGAATTGAATGGTTTAAAGTCCTAGCCTTCCAGAAGCAAGGTTAGAAAGCAGCCTATGGGACATGGAGGGCACTCTGCAGACACAACAGGACAGCACAGGACTAACAGGAGTGACTCGATGTAGAGCCAGCCATGCGATGTGTCTGCGGGTTTACTTTCAGGGTATGTTCTAAGACAAGAAGAAAGTATCTAAATTTGGGATTTAAATACTATCAGCTACGGGGAAGAGTGGACTACTTTTATTCTTTGAGACAGAGTCTTGTTTTGTCACCTGGTCTAGAGTTCAGTGGCATTACACCCCCAAACTCCTAGGCTCAAGCCTCCTAAGTAGCTGGGATTGCAGGCATAGCCAGCAAGCCTGGTTGATTTTTTTTTTTTTTTTTTAAGAGAAAGGGTCTTGCTCTCATTACAGCTGGAATTGAACTCCTGGCCTCAAGCAATCCTATTGCCTCAGCCTCTCAGAGTGCTAGGATGACAGGCATGAGCCACCATGTCCAGCCTACATTTAAATAGTTCTGATACAACAGTGGACATAAACACTTAATGGAAATTGTCTTTTAGTGCATAAATTACGACCCAGACTTTATGATTCACTGTGTTGTGAGTGAGATTCGGATGTTTGGCCAGTAACAAATCACCAGAATGATTTTGCAGTTCACACTGCTTGAAATGAAAATCAGAATCTCACAGTCTTGGTTCCCAGAGAGAATGAAGACAAAAAGGGATTAAGGGCAGAAAATTTCCAAAAGTCAACACATACAGTAATCCCCAAATTCCCAACACTTGCCATCCCACTTAAAAATTATAATTATCAATTTCGAACACAAAGGCTCCCTGTTCAGACAGGGAGCCAAAATTAGTGAATTCATAGTGTGTGTTTTTTTGTATTTTAACATTTACAATCTAATCATTTGTTTGAATAAAGAGACTACTTCTTTGATTTGGAATTGAAGTATATTTGCATTTCCTAAAAAATTTGTACTTCAGACTAGGCCAACCACCTTTATATTCTAATACTATGAATAAGTGCATTAAAAATAAAGGATTTTAAACCTTAAAATGCATGCTTATGATGCTCAAGGAGCCAATGTATTATACCTCAGTTCATTTTTTCTACATATGAATTAAATAATGCTCAATCATAAAAAAAGGTCTGTGGAGGGAAATGAGCATAAACATAGCAAAAATAAAGGTAAGATGGTTTGTAGAGAAGAATATTATTAAAATGAATGAATCAGGGAAAATCAAAGAACACCAATTCCACAAGTGGCATTTATAACACAGAATTAATGAAGAACTATTGTTCTCAAATGGGAATTGTCAATGCATATGTCTTATTTTCCAGCACAGACAGAAATTTTTAGAAATGCCGTCACCACCTTCAGCAAATGCCACTCCTACAAAAGCTCCTGGGGGGACCCCATCCAAAAAGTCAACTGCAAAGAAAGGCAAGGTCATTGAGATCAGCAAATGGTTATGAAAAACAAACCGCACAAAACGAAACAAAAAAATAAACTTTCTGGTCAATATAAATATAAGACAAACAATTTGAAAATTCTTAGTCATTTATTTTCTAAATTTTAACTTAATGTAGGCAGCTAGTCTCTGTTTTCTTGCTCTTCTCCTCTCAGCAGCTTCTGTCCCTTAGCCATCGTCACATAAACCGGCCTTCAGCCAACTGTAACTGTAACATTCTAGGCCAGCTAACGAGGTCCTGAAAAATAAAATGCATTTCACAACCTAAGTTCATTTGTCACAGTGGGGTTCATTGTTAAGAATCGTCAGCTTCCCTTTGACTCTGAATTGTCTAATAGTGATCTCACAGGTATGTTTTTCTTATAACCAAAGTACCCAGATGGAATGAGGAAACTTGCCCCTGGAAGAGGTGTGGGAAGGTCAGCAGTAGGATAATAGTGAACTGAGTATGGGGTAGAAATAGTCTCCCACCTAATCAATTAGACAGGTGTGGACTTGCATAGGCCATCTTTTTTTTTTTTTTTTTAAATCAGGTGTTTTGAACATTACCCTGGAATTGTAGACAATACATTTACTTTTTTTCAAGGTTAGAACTAAGTCATTTTCCTGGGGATCCTTCCCTCAGCCTCCTAACCTAAAATTTCAATCTTTACCTCTTGATTTGAGGCCTCTGTTTTATTCTCCTTTGGATTTTTTACTTGCTAATATGTTGTATAGTTTAGTAATTTATCTTGTTTATGGTTTATTCCTAAACAAACTAAACAAACTAAAATTCCATGAGGGTAAGGATTTTTGCCTTTTTGTTTAAAACAATATCCTCTAGACCTAGCCTATGGAAGGCATTTGGTAGTGTTTGTCAAGTGGTTTTAGAAATAAATTCACATTTTTCATAACATTGCCTCAGATATGGGCTCTCTAAATTTTTTTTTTTTTTTTTTTTGTAGAGACAGAGTCTCACTTTATTGCCTTCGGTAGAGTGCCGTAGCATCACACAGCTCACAGCAACCTCCAACTCCTGGGCTGAAGCGATTGTCTTGCCTCAGCCTCCCAAGTAGCTGGGACTACAGGTGCCCGCCACAACGCCCAGGTATTTTTTTTTGGTTTGCAGTTCAGCTGGGGCCGGGTTTGAACCCACCACCCTTGGTATATGGGGCTGGCGCCTTACCGACTGAGCCACAGGCGCCGCCCTCTCTAAAAATTTTAATGAAATAAAAATAATGTTGTGGATACTGGGATTAACACTCATTGAAAGTATCATGCTTTTTAATCTGGCATTTTTCTCACGGTATGTAATTGTTTGTTAATGTCCACTACAATGATCTGAGATATTGATTAAAGCATATTGGCTTCAATAGTCAAACCTACCTATTGAATAAAGATCCTTTGTTATGGGATTCAGAAATATGCATGCTAGCAGGTTTCCTCACATGAATCGGGGATATGCTACAGGTAGAGAAACATTGACAGAAATACACAATGAAAGACTCTTAAAATGCTATGTGCTACCCTGCCTGAGAGTAAATGGTTTAATACATGACACGAATATGTACAGGTCAAATCTCTGCTTTTTTTTGAGAACAATTGACTCAAGAAATAATGGGTAAAATCAAGATCAACTTTTATTGACATATCATATGGAGAAAAGAATTATTTAAATTTTATCTTTAATTGAAATATAAGATAACAAGTGAGAAAAGGGGCATGAAATTGTTAAGAAAACACAGAAATAAATCTGAGATACTGAGTTTGGCTATAGAGGGAAAATGAAGCAATAGGTAAAAATGTTTAAAATATATTAAGTGAATAGTTGTACCAAAAAGAAACAAAAAGACTTATTAGTTCTACAAAAGATATGGTTCAGAAGGTATAAACAAGGATGAAAACAGATGTAGAAAATATGAAAAAGAGGAGAATAAGTGGGAAAAAAAGAAATGAGAATGAAAAAATATAAAATTAAATCTGAGTGGAAATCCAGGTACATTTAAGCTCCTGAACTTAAAGGAAGCCATCAAAATACCATTCTGAGAGAAAGCCCATGTGAAGGAGGGAGTAATTTTCTCACTGTGGCATGCTTTCTACCATCAGATGAGAAAAAGAAGAGTGGGGAACAGAGGGAGCCCGGTAGCTATGCAAAATTGTTGAATATATCCATATTCTAATATTAAAAATTCTTGCTTGTTTATCAAGAACAATTTACAATTTTATGTCAAGTTTAACTAAATAAATCCTTGCCAACAAGTTATTTCCCCAATGGGAACAAAATAACTGATTCGCATATAAAAGACAGACCCTCAGGTCAATCTACCTACTATTACTTTCATTTGTATCTTAGAATCTCACATGATCTTCTACAGAGAAAAGAGAAACCTTCAGAGTCAAGATGGCTTAAAGGCAGTTTTCCTATCTTACAATTAAGGATGCTGCTTTGCTGGCCCATGGGCCCAAAGGAAAAAATATTTCATTTTAACAGGACAGTATGTCTTTATAGCACACCAAAGAGAAATGTCTTTTCCCTGAGGTTCCCCTTCAGTAGGCAAACTGCAACTGCTCATTCATGCTAAAGTGTAAGGCAACGCTTTTGCTTAAGGTACTCGATTTTGGACACCAAGAAGTTTATCAGCTCAGGTTAACTCAAATACATTCAAGACACAGCTTACTATGTGCCAGACACTCCTCTAGCTTTATGAGGCATAAAACAATGGAGAAGACATAAATCTCTGCAGAAAGCACTTTATAAAACTGTAGGAGAAATAAAATGTGTACATGGATAATTGTACATTGAAAGGTACTATCAGTGTCATTATAGAAGCCACCAATACTATGGAAGTTTGCCACGGATCCTGTTTGTATTATTTAGGGGAAGGTAATGAATTGGTTGGGAAGTAGCAATGCAGGAGAACCTCTATAGTTGACCCCCGCCTACATTGACCACCTCCTTAAGAGGACCTAACGTTCATAGACCAGACATCCACCACACATACGTATCTGGATGTTAGGCCTAGTTCCTTGACCACTTTTGAATGTTGTCCAGTTTGCTATAGTCACTTGGGTGATCCAGTTACAGAGGTTCTACTGTATGTAAAAGACAGTATAAATGTATATTTGTAATCTCTAGGAAAATCATTAAGAAAATTACACAAAATAAATAATTTTTAAAAACCCCAAGGAATTAAGAAAAAAGAACAGCAAAAATATCTTTTTTTCTTTTTTTCTTTTATTTTTTTTTTTATTGTTGGGGATTCATTGAGGGTACAATAAGCCAGGTTACACTGATTGCAATTGTTAGGTAAAGTCCCTCTTGCAATCATGTCTTGACAAGTAAATAATTGAAGAATGGAGGAACACAAAATGACTCGAGACAGATAGAAATCAAATAGCAATATGACAGATGTAGAGGCCATGTTATCAACACTAACAGTAAATACTAAAGGATTAAATAGGCTGAGAAGTGGCAGGGTCTGGTTTCTTTCTTTGAAGGAAACAAGGACTAATTATCTCTCAAAGAGTTATCAGAACCAAGGACAAAATCTATATCATCTGTTTAACCTTGATTGATTTTGGTAAATAGGCTAGATAGCAACTCAAATAAAAATTAAAATAAAAAACTGTGTTTCTAATAATATAATCAAAAAGTTTAAGGGATGGTTTTCAATAGTAGGATAAATTTTCCTATGGAAATACTCACAACATATAAATTACAATTGATTCCACCATGAACAGTGAGGATTTTCTATTCATAGTGTTACTTTTTTCTTGGTAATGTTAATATTATTGAAAAGATTTTTTTTTTTTTTTTTTTTTGTAGAGACAGAGTCTCACTTTATGGCCCTCGGGTAGAGTGCCATGGCCTCACACAGCTCACAGCAACCTCCAACTCCTAGGCTTAGGCAATTCTCCTGCCTCAGCCTCCCGAGTAGCTGGGACTACAGGCGCCCACCACAACGCCCGGCTATTTTTTGGTTGCAGTTTGGCCGGGGCTGGGTTTGAACCCGCCACCCTCGGTATATGGGGCCGGGGCCTTACTGACTGAGCCACAGGTGCCGCCCTATTATTGAAAAGATTTAACATGCCAAAAAAATTTTTGACTTTTGTATATCTTATTTGATGTAAAGAAGATTAGTAGTTTGTCAGTTATTTAAAATATTTGATTAAGGACAAAGTTAGGCAAGATGGCAGCCGAGTAACAGCTTCCTTGCATCTGGGCACTGTGAGTCTGGGGAGATAGGACTCCAGGGATCTCTGGCTGGTGGGATCTGCCTATCATCACCCCTGAGAGGATACAGGAAGTCAGCGAGAGACTTCTGGACCCCAAGAGGAGGACTAAAACAGTGGAAAACCAGCAAGTGGTCACGTGTGTTCAATCCATCTAAACCCGCCCGCAACTTCCACAGGCATGAGAACTTAAAGAGCAAGAGGAAGTGAAAGGAAAAGTAGGGCAAGGAAACAGATAAAAGAAATCACTCATGAGGAAGAATCAGCAGAAAACTCCAGGCAACATGAAGAACCAGTCCAGAACAACCCCGCCAAGGGACCATGAGGTAGCTACTGCACATGATTCCACCTATAAAGAAATGTTAGGAATGACAGAAAGAGAATTTAGAATACAAATGTTGAAAACAATGAAAGAAACTGCTAATAAAGTGGAAAATAACCAAAAGGAAATTCAAAAACAGAATCAAATAAGAGATGAACGATATGAAGAATAGAAAAAGGACATAGCAGAGCTGAAGGAAATGAAACAGTCAATCAGGCAACTTAAAGATGCAATGGAATGTATCAGCAACAGGTTAGACCATGCAGAAGAAAGAATTTCAGAGGTAGAAGACAAAGTTTTTGAGATAACTCAGATAGTAAAAGAGGCAGAAAAGAAGAGAGAGAAAGCAGAACGTTCACTTTCAGAATTATGGGACTTTATGAAGCGTTCCAACATACGAGTTATAGGAATTCCAGAAGGGGAAGAAGAATGCCCCAGAGGAATGGAAGCCATACTAGAGAATATTACAAAAGAAAATTTCCCAAATATCACCAAAGATTCTGACACACTGCTTTCAGAGGGCTATCGGACCCCAGGTCGCCTCAACTCTAACCGAGCCTCTCCAAGACACATTGTGATGAACCTGTCCAAAGTCAAGACAAAAGAAAAGATACTGCAAGCTGCCAGGAGTAAGCGCCAGTTGACCTACAGGGGCAAATCCATCAGAGTGACCACAGACTTCTCTAATGAAACTTTCCAAGCAAGAAGACAATGGTCATCTACCTTTAATCTACTTAAACAGAACAATTTCCAGCCCAGAATTCTGTACCCTGCTAAGCTAAGCTTCAAAATTCACGGAGAAATCAAATCATTTACGGATATACAAACATTGAGGAAATTCGCCACAACAAGACCAGCTCTACAGGAAATACTTCAACCCGTTCTGCACACTGACAACCACAATGGATCAGCAGCAAAGTAAGAACTCAGAAATTAAAGGACAGAACCTAACCTCCACACTGATGCAAAAGATAAAACTAAGCAATGGACTCTCACAAAATAAGACGAATAGAATACTACCACACTTATCAATTATCTCAATAAATGTTAATGGCTTGAATTCCCCACTGAAGAGACATAGATTGGTTGACTGGATTAAAAAACAGAAGCCATCGATCTGCTGTCTGCAAGAAACACACCTGGCTTCAAAAGACAAATTAAAGCTCTGAGTCAAGGGTTGGAAGACAATTTTTCAGGCAAATGGAATTCAGATGAAAAGAGGAGTTGCAATCTTATTTTCAGATACATGTGGATTTAAAGCAACTAAAGTCAAAAAAGACAAAGATGGTCACTTTATATTGGTCAAAGGAAAAATACAACAAGAAGACATTTCAATTCTAAATATTTATGCACCCAATTTAAATGCTCCCAGATTCTTGAAACAGACCTTACTCAGTCTGAGCAATATGATATCTGAAAATACCATAATAACAGGGGACCTTAACACTCCTCTTACAGAGCTGGACAGATCCTCTAAACAGAAATTAAACAAGGATATAAGAGATTTAAATGAGACCCTAGAACAACTGTGCTTGATAGATGCATACAGAACACTCGATCCCAAAGATAAAGAATATACATTCTTCTCATCACCCCATGGAACATTCTCCAAAATTGATCATATCCTGGGACACAAAACAAATATCGACAGAATCAAAAGAATTGAAATTTTACCTTGTATCTTCTCAGACCATAAGGCACTAAAGGTGGAACTCAACTCTAACAAAAATGCTCGACCCCACCCAAAGGCATGGAAATTAAACAATCTTCTGTTGAATAACAGATGGGTGCAGGAAGAAATAAAACAGGAAATCATTAACTTCCTTGAGCATAACAACAATGAAGACACAAGCTACCAAAACCTGTGGGATACTGCAAAAGCAGTTTTGAGAGGAAAATTCATCGCTTTAGATGCCTACATTCGAAAAACAGAAAGAGAGCACATCAACAATCTCACAGGAGATCTTATGGAATTGGAAAAAGAAGAACAATCTAAGCCTAAACTCAGTAGAAGAAAAGAAATATCCAAAATCAAATCAGAGATCATAGAAATTGAAAACAAAAGAATCATTCAGAAAATTAATGAAACAAGGAGTTGGTTTTTTGAAAAAATAAATTAAATAGACAAACCATTGGCCAGACTAACGAGGAATAGAAAAGTAAAATCTCTAGTAACCTCAATCAGAAATGATAAAGGGGAAATAACAAGTGATCCCACAGAGATACAAGAGATCATCTCTGAATACTACCAGAAACTCTATGCCCAGAAATTTGACAATGGGAAAGAAATGGATCAATATTTGGAATCACACCCTCTCCCTAGACTCAGCCAGGAAGAAATAGAGCTCCTGAACAGACCAATTTCAAGCACTGAGATCAAAGAAACAATAAAAAATCTTCCAACCAAAAGTGCCCTGGTCCAGATGGCTTCACTCCAGAATTCTATCAAACCTTCAAGGAAGAGCTTATTCCTGTACAGCAGAAATTATTCCAAAAAATTGAGGAAGAAGGAATCTTCCCCAACACATTCTATGAAGCAAACATCACCCTCATAACAAAACCAGGAAAAGACCCAAACAAAAAGGAGAATTTCAGACCAATCTCACTCATGAACATAGACGCAAAAATTCTCAACAAAATCCTAGCCAATAGATTACAGCTTATCATCAAAAAAGTCATTCATCATGATCAAGTAGGTTTCATCCCAGCGATGCAAGGCTGGTTTAACATACGCAAGTCTATAAACATTATCCACCATATTAACAGAGGCAAAAATAAAGATCACATGATCCTCTCAATAGATGCAGAAAAAGCATTTGATAAAATCCAGCATCCTTTTCTAATTAGAACACTGAAGAGTATAGGCATAGGTGGCACATTTCTAAAACTGATTGAAGCTATCTATGACAAACCCACAGCCAATATTTTACTGAATGGAGTAAAACTGAAAGCTTTTCCTCTTAGAACTGGAACCAGACAAGGTTGTCCTCTGTCACTTTACTATTCAACGTAGTGCTGGAAGTTCTAGCCAATACAATTAGGCAAGACAAGGAAATAAAGGGAATCCAAATGGGAGCAGAGGAGGTCAAACTCTCCCTCTTTGCTGACGACATGATCTTATATTTAGAGAACCCCAAAGACTCAACCACAAGACACCTAGAAGTCATCAAAAAATATAGTAATGTTTCAGGATATAAAAATCAATGTCCACAAGTCAGTAGCCTTTGTACACCAATAACAGTCAACATGAGAAGCTAATTAAGGACACAACTCCCTTCACCATAGTTTCAAAGAAAATGAAATACCTAGGAGTATACCTAACGAAGGAGGTGAAGGACCTCTATAAAGAAAACTATGAAATCCTCAGAAAGGAAATATCAGAGGATCTTAACAAATGGAAGAACATACCACGCTCATGGACGGGAAGAATCAACATTGTTAAAATGTCTATACTTCCCAAAGCAATCTACCTATTCAATGCCATTCCTATCAAAATACCAACATCGTACTTTCAAGATTTGGAAAAAATGATTCTGCATTTTGTATGGAACCGGAAAAAACCCCGTATAGCTAAGGCAGTTCTCTGTAACAAAAATAAAGCTGGGGGCATCAGCATACCAGATTTTAGTCTGTACTATAAAACCATAGTGCTCAAGACAGCATGGTACTGGCACAAAAACAGAGACATAGACACTTGGAATCGAATTGAAAACCAAGAAATGAAACTAACATTTTACAACCACCTAATCTTTGATAAACCAAACAAGAACATACCTTGGGGGAAAGACTCCCTATTCAATAAATGGTGTTGGGAGAACTGGATGTCTACATGTAAAAGACTGAAACTGGACCCACACCTTTCCCCACTCACAAAAATTGATTCAAGATGGATAAAGGACTTAAATTTAAGGCATGAAACAATAAAAATCCTCCAAGAAAGCATAGGAAATACACTGGAATATATTGGCCTGGGGAAAGACTTCATGAAGAAGACTGCCATGGCAATTGCAACAACAACAAAAATAAACAAATGGGACTTTATTAAACTAAAAAGCTTCTGTACAGCTAAGGAGACAATAACCAAAGCAAAGAGACAACCTACACAGTGGGAAAGGATATTTGCATATTTTCAATCAGACAAAAGCTTGGTAACTAGGATCTATAGAGAAATCAAATTAATCCACATGAAAAAAGCCAACAATCCACTGGGGTGAGCTGTCTCAGAGGAGTCACCAGGCCCCTGTGATCCAGTTCCCAGAGACCTCTTGAACTCTTCCACCTGAGACAAGTGCCGATTGAGACAGTTGATTCGGACCTTTTGAACTGGGCTAATAGACTGAGGACTTTTCAGGTTGTGCCCTGGGTGTGCGATTGTAGGAAGGTTTGATTCTCCTTTTCCAACTGGGGCCAGAGGTGGGCAGGCGGGGTGACTTAATTGCTGATTTTTCCACACAGCTGAGACTTCAAGCCAGAGTAGAAGTTGCAATAGGATCGAACAGAAACCAGCTGAAAACAAGACAGAACCACTTTGCTCCACCACACCAGACAGGGCCCCAGTTTCTCAGGCCACAACACTGTACGGGCCCTCGATAAAACCCCAGGGGAAAAACCAAAGGGAGTAAACCATGGGGCGGAATCAGAGGAAAAACTCTGGTAACATGAATAACCAGAATAGATCAACCCCCCCAAGAAAAGATACGGCAGATGTGATTGAAGATCCCATTCATAAACAACTGGCTGAGATGTCAGAAGTCGAATTCAGAATTTGGTTTGCAGACAAGATTAATAAAATGGAATTAGGAATTCGAGGAGAAATTCAAAAACTGTCTCAAGAATTTAACGAATTTAAAGACAAAACCACCAAAGACTTAGACACACTGAAACAAGAACTTACAGCCCTCAAAGATATGAAAAATACAGTAGAATCCCTCAGTAACAGAATGGAGCAAGCAGAAGAAAGGATTTCTGACATTGAAGATAAAGTCTTCGAACGCTCCCAATCTCTCAAAGAGGAAGAGAAATGGAGAGCAAAAACGGATCACTCACTCAGAGAGCTCTCAGATAATTCGAAAAAAAATAACATAAGGGTTATAGGAATTTCGGAGGCTGATGACGTGGCAGCCAAGGGCACAGAGGCCCTTCTACATGAAATTATGAAAGAAAATTTTCCAGACATGCCTAGAGAATCTGAAATTCAGATAGCAGACAGCTTCAGAACCCCAGCACGATTCAACCCCAAAAAGCCATCTCCCAGACATATCATAATTAGCTTCAGTAAAGTTAACATGAAAGAGAAGATTCTCAAAGCAGCCCGGCGAAAGAAAACTATAACGTACAAAGGTAAGAATATTAGAATAACTGCAGATCTCTCTGCTGAAACTTTTCAAGCAAGAAGAGGCTGGTCATCAACTTTTAATCTCCTAAAGCAAAAAAACTTTCAACCCAGGATCTTGTATCCAGCTAAACTGAGTTTCATCTATGATGGAGAAATTAAATACTTCAATGACATTCATATGTTGAAAAAATTTGCCATAAGTAAACCAGCTCTTCAGGATGTTCTCAGACCTATCCTCCACAATGACCAACCCAATCCTATACCACAAAAGTAAACTCAATCAGAAACTTCGGATCAAACTCCAACTTCCACACTGGCGAAAGGATTAAAAATGTCCACTGGACCTTTGAAAAACTCGATACCCAAAATTCCACCAGACTTATCCTTACTCTCCATCAATGTGAATGGCTTAAACTGTCCTCTAAAGAGGCATAGGTTAGCTGACTGGATACAAAAACTTAAGCCAGATATTTGTTGCATACAAGAGTCACATCTCAACTTAAAAGACAAATACAGACTCAGGGTGAAAGGATGGTCATCCATATTTCAGGCAAATGGTAATCAGAAAAAAGCAGGTGTTGCAATTTTATTTGCAGATACAGTAGGCTTTAAACCATCAAAAGTAAGGAAGGACAAGAATGGTCACTTCATATTTGTTAAGGGTAATACTCAATATGACGAGATCTCAATTATTAATATCTATGCACCCAACCAGAATGCACCTCAATTTATAAGAGAAACTCTAACAGACATGAGTAACTTGATTTCCTCCAGCTCCATAATCGTTGGAGATTTCAACACTCCCTTGGCAGTGTTGGATCGATCCTCCAGAAAGAAGCTGAGCAAAGAAATCTTAGATTTAAACCTAACCATCCAGTATTTAGATTTAGCAGACATCTACAGAACATTTCATCCCAACAAAACTGAATACACATACTTCTCATCAGCCCACGGAACTTACTCCAAAATTGATCACATTTTAGGTCACAAGTCTAACCTCAGTAAATTTAAAGGAATAGAAATTATTCCATGCATCTTCTCGGACCATCATGGAATAAAACTTGAATTGAGTAACAACAGGAATCTGCATACCCATACAAAAACATGGAAGTTAAATAACCTTATGCTGAATGATAGCTGGGTCAGAGATGAGATTAAGAAAGAAATCACCAATTTTTTGGAACAAAATGACAATGAAGACACAAGCTATCAGAACCTCTGGGACACTGCAAAGGCAGTTCTAAGAGGGAAATTTATAGCACTGCAAGCCTTCCTCAAGAGAACGGAAAGAGAGGAAGTTAACAACTTAATGGGACATCTCACGCAACTGGAAAAGGAAGAACATTCCAACCCCAAACCCAGTAGAAGAAAAGAAATAACCAAAATTAGAGCAGAATTAAATGAAATTGAAAACAAAAGAATAATACAACAGATCAATAAATCAAAAAGCTGGTTTTTTGAAAAGGTCAATAAAATAGATAAACCTCTGGCCAACCTAATCAGGAAAAAAAGAGTAAAATCTCTAATATCATCAATCAGAAACAACAAAGACAAAATAACCACAGACTTGTCAGAAATCCAAAAAATCCTTAATGAATATTACAAGAAACTTTATTCTCAGAAATATGAAAATCTGAAGGAAATAGACCGATACTTGGAAGCACGCCACCTTCCAAGACTTAACCAGAATCAAGTGGAAATGTTGAACAGACCCATATCAAGTTCAGAAATAGCATCAACTATACAAAACCTCCCTAAAAAGAAAAGCCCGGGACCAGATGGTTTCACGTCAGAATTCTACCAAACCTTTAAAGAGGAATTAGTACCTATATTACTCAACCTGTTCCAAAATGTAGAAAAAGAAGGAAGACTACCCAACACGTTCTATGAAGCAAATATCACCCTGATCCCCAAACCAGGAAAAGACCCAACAAGAAAAGAAAATTATAGACCAATATCACTAATGAATATAGATGCAAAAATATTCAACAAGATCCTAACAAACAGAATCCAGCAACACATCAAACAAATTATACATCATGACCAAGTTGGTTTTATCCCAGGGTCTCAAGGCTGGTTCAATATACGTAAGTCTATAAATGTCATTCAGCACATAAACAAATTAAAAAACAAAGACCATATGATTCTCTCAATTGATGCAGAAAAAGCTTTTGATAATATCCAGCATCCCTTCATGATCAGAACACTCAAGAAAATTGGTCTAGAAGGGACTTTTCTTAAACTGATAGAGGCTATCTACAGCAAACCCACAGCCAATATCATATTGAATGGAGTTAAATTGGAATCATTTCCACTCAGATCAGGAACCAGACAAGGCTGCCCATTGTCTCCATTGCTTTTCAACATTGTAATGGAAGTTTTAGCCACCGCAATTAGGGAAGAAAAGGCGATCAAGGGTATCCATATAGGGTCAGAAGAGATCAAACTCTCGCTCTTCGCAGATGATATGATTGTGTATCTGGAAAACACTAGGGACTCTACTACAAAACTCCTAGAAGTGATCAAGGAATACAGCAGCGTCTCAGGTTACAAAATCAACATTCATAAATCGGTAGCCTTTATATACACCAACAACAGTCAAATTGAAAAAGCAGTTAAGGACTCTATCCCATTCACAGTAGTGCCAAAGAAGATGAAATATTTGGGAATTTACCTAACAAAAGACGTGAAAGATCTCTATAAAGAGAACTATGAAACTCTAAGAAAAGAAATAGCTGAAAATGTTAACAAATGGAAAAACATACCATGCTCATGGCTAGGAAGAATCAACATTATCAAAATGTCCATACTACCCAAAGCAATATATACTTTCAACGCACTCCCTATTAAAGCTCCACTGTCATATTTTAAAGATCTTGAAAAAACATTACTTCGTTTTATATGGAATCAGAAAAAACCTCGAATAGCCAAGACATTACTCAGAAATAAAAACAAAACAGGAGGAATCACACTACCAGACCTCAGACTTTACTACAAATCGATAGTGATCAAAACAGCATGGTATTGGCACAAAAACAGAGAAGTAGATATCTGGAATAGAATAGAGAACCAAGAGATGAATCCAGCTACTTACCGCTATTTGATTTTTGACAAGCCAATTAAAAACATTCAGTGGGGAAAAGATTCCCTATTTAACAAATGGTGCTGGGTGAACTGGCTGGCAACCTGCAGAAGACTGAAATTGGACCCACACCTTTCACCATTAACTAAGATAGACTCTCATTGGATTAAAGATTTAAACTTAAGACATGAAACTATAAAAATACTATTGGAGAATGCAGGGAAAACCCTTGAAGAAATTGGTCTGGGTGAGTATTTCATGAGGAGAACCCCCCGGGCAATTGAAGCAGCTTCAAAAATACACTACTGGGACTTGATCAAACTAAAAAGCTTCTGCACAGCTAAGAACACAGTAAGCAGAGCAAGCAGACAGCCCTCAGAATGGGAGAAGATATTTGCAGGGTATAACTCTGACAAAGGTTTAATAACCAGAATCCACAGAGAACTCAAACGCATCAGCAAGAAAAAAACTAGGGATCCCATCGCAGGCTGGGCAAGGGATTTGAAGAGAAACTTCTCTGAAGAAGACAGGCGCACGGCCTTCAGACATATGAAAAAATGCTCATCATCTTTAATCATCAGAGAAATGCAAATCAAAACTACTTTGAGATATCATCTAACTCCAATGAGACTAGCCTATATCACAAAATCTCAAGACCAGAGATGTTGGCGTGGATGCGGAGAAAAGGGAACACTTCTGCACTGCTGGTGGGAATGCAAATTAATACATTCCTTTTGGAGGGATATATGGAGAACACTCAGAGATCTAAAAATAGATCTGCCATTCAATCCTGTAATTCCTCTGCTGGGCATATACCCAGAAGACCAAAAATCACAACATAACAAAGATATTTGTACCAGAATGTTTATTGCAGCCCAATTCATAATTGCTAAGTCATGGAAAAAGCCGAAGTGCCCATCGATCCACGAATGGATTAATAAATTGTGGTATATGTATACCATGGAATACTATGCAGCCTTAAAGAAAGATGGAGACTTTACCTCTTTCATGTTTACATGGATGGAGCTGGAACCTATTCTTCTTAGTAAAGTATCCCAAGAATGGAAGAAAAAATACCCAATGTACACAGCCCTACTATGAAACTAATTTGGGACTCTCACATGAAAGCTATAACCCAGCTACAACTTAACAATAGGGGGAAGTGGGAAAGGGGGGGGTGGGTAGAGGTTGGGGAATCGGTGGGATCACACCTGTGGTGCATATTACAGGGGTATTTGCGAAACTTGGTAAATGTAGAATATAAATGTTTTGGCACAGTAACTGAGATAACACCGGAAAGGCTATGTTAACCACTGGGATAAAAATGTGTCAAATGGTTTATGAAGTGAGTGTATGATGCCCCATAATCATATCATTGTATACACTTATGATTTAATAAAAAAATTAAAAAAAAAAAAAAAGCCAACAATCCCATATATCAATGGGCAAGAGACATGAATAGAACGTTCTCTAAAGACGACAGAACGAATGGCTAACAAACACATGAAAAAATGTTCATCATTTCTATATATTAGAGAAATGCAAATCAAAACAACCCTGAGATATCATCTAACCCCAGTGAGAATGGCCCACATCACAAAATCTCAAAACTGCAGATGCTGGCGTGGATGTGGAGAGAAGGGAACACTTTTACACTGCTGGTGGGACTGCAAACTAGTACAACCTTTCTGGAAGGAAGTATGGAGAAACCTCAAAGCACTCAAGCTAGACCTCCCATTTGATCCTGCAATCCCATTACTGGGCATCTACCCAGAAGGAAAGAAATCCTTTTATCATAAGGACACTTGTACTAGACTGTTTATTGCAGCTCAATTTACAATCACCAAAATGTGGAAACAGCCTAAATGCCCACCAACCCAGGAATGGATTAACAAGCTGTGGTATATGTATACCATGGAATACTATTCATCCATTAAAAAAAATGGAGACTTTACATCCTTCGTATTAACCTGGATGGACGTGGAAGACATTATTCTTAGTAAAGCATCACAAGAATGGAGAAGCATGAATCCTATGTACTCAATTTTGATATGAGGACAATTAATGACAATTATGGTTATGGGGGGGAACAGAAAGAGGGAAGGAGGGAGGTGGGTGGGGCCTTGGTGTGTGTCACACTTTATGGGGGCAAGACATGATTGCAAGAGGGACTTTACCTAACAGTTGCAATCAGTGTAACCTGGCTTATTGTACCCTCAATGAATCCCCAACAATAAAAAAAAAATTTGATTAAAATAATACCATAAGAAAATACTTATTTATTATAAACATCTTGTATTTAATCCCAAACCAGAAAAGACATCTTCATTTGCCCATCCTTTTCTAGCTTTGGCTTCTTTCAAGTGAATCAAGAACTCATATAATTTGAAGTAATCTGAGCAAAAAATCATTCAGGAATTTTATATTTTTGCTATTTTCAATTCTTTCCAGTTTTTGTTTTGAATCCCACATCAAATTCCGCAGTATTTCTTTGCAATTCATCTTAATAAAGACTTTGAAACACATATTTTAGTTTTCTTATATAACAATTCTTGATATCAAGTTTTATTGGATTACATCATATATAGTTAACTTATGTTATTACAATAAATGGGTTGGAGGGAAAAACTCAGCTAAGTCTCAGTGAACAACAAATAAGGGTGAAAACTATTATATCACTGTGAACTAGAGAGGAGTTTTCAGGCTAATCAGCTATTTCACTGATTAGGAAGATTATTTTATTATAATATTGTAGAAAATGCTTTGTGAGGCCTGTATTCAGTAGTTAAAATTGATATTTCACAGTCAACAAAAAAATGTTCCTACTGTGTATTGATTTTCATGTTGACTCTGAGAGCAAAATGATACTCTGTTATTTCTAAATTTTCAAAAATATATACTTCATGAAATTACAGAGGTAGGAAAACTTTCATTTGTTCTATGACAATCATTAAACTATTCACAACAAAGATGGCATTTGAGCTTGGCTTTGAATAATAGGCAAGATGAAAGATGAAGAAAAAAACACGCGTGTTGGTAGAGTTGCCAGATAATATACAGGATTATCAGTTAAATTTATATTTTAGAAAAACAACAAATAATATGCTCTAGGATAAACATACTCCTTATATCACATAGCACATACTTATACTAAAAAAAGAACACCAAAAATATTTGTTATTTGTGTGAAATTCAAATGTAACTGGATTTTCAAATGGTCAGATATTTTTTGCTAAACCTATTTGTAAGGCATGGAATTAAATCTGAAGTGGTCCAGTTTTTCTGGGAGATAAACGTGTAACGGCAGATAAGAATCTGTACTTGAAAGGTCTTGTATTCATAGTAAGAATCTTAAAGGTAACTAAAAGAATGTCACCAATCACATTTCTAGCATAAGCAGGTGCATGAGAATAAACTAGCACAACTGGAAGAAGCAGGTTTATTTCCATTCTTTTTCTTTTTTTTTTATTGTTGGGGATTCATTGAGGGTACAATAAGCCAGGTTACTCTGATTGCAATTGTTAGGTAAAGTCGCTCTTGCAATCATGTCTTGCCCCCATAAAATGTGACACACACCAAGGTCCAACCCCCCTCCCTCCGTCCCTCTTTCTGCTTCCCCCCCACATAACCTTAATTGTCATTAATTGTCTTTTAGGCACTTGTTGGAGGCTTTGGGAATATGACTACGGAAATCAACACCTGATGTTCTTTATTTGCCAAATGGTGGGCACTTGAATGCCTCACATAGCTCCAGGGCATATATGGAATCAATCAATTGTCCTTGAAGATTAATGGCAGGTGCATTAATACAGAGCATATTTCACTCTCCATCCTTAGCCTACTTCCTTACCTTCCAGTCAATCCGCATCCTTATCACCTTCAGTGATGGACAGGTAGAAAGAGAAGTGACAACAGAAGCTCATCACTCCAGTTCAGCAAAGTTATTGAGTAATTTGTCCACACCAGACACTATTAGACTCAGGAAATGCATGGATAAGAAAGAAAATTCTTGCATTCAAACTTGCATTGCCCAGTGTAGGAGCTCATAATTGTTCCTTGAAAATGATAGTAAAAAGCATTTTATGATAAAGACGATTAAAATGTTTAAATAAAGTCCGGACATTTTATATATTTCCTCCTGTAGGGTTTTATATATTCCCCCAATTACTTTACTTTTAATGAAAACAAGGAGTTGCTCTTTGCTTATTCTGATTATGTCTGGCAAGCAGCCAATTAACAAGCATTGTGGAATTGACTTTGAAGAATTTTTAATAACCAGTATAAAATATCCTCTTAAGGCTAACTATGTACTACTAATTTCTAAGTGCTGTAGAGTCAAACAAGAAAGTACTTAGAATGATCTGGATTAGTCTTGGAAGTTGAAAAAGAATGGTGATTTTAATGGATAGACATTATTTAAATAGTGACGTGAAATGGGAGGAAAAGATACTTTTGCCCAGGAGGAAGGGTATGAATAAAGTTAAAGGAGATGCAGGCAGTGGCCTGGCCAGTGTACAGCACTAACATGGGGTGAGTAATAAAGCAGATTAGGAAGCCTAAGTAAGATAAAAATGTGGAAAGGCATGAATGTAGGGAGAGAATTTTAATGTTAAGAAAGTTGGAAGTAGGCTTTTAAAAATAATTATGTATCAGTTATATGTTATAAAAAACTCAAAACTTAGCAGCTTCAAACAACACGTTTGTCATCTCAGAGTTTTTGTAGGTGAAGAATCTGGGAGTAGCTTAGCTGACTGGCTCTAGCTCAGGGCCTCTCAGCAGCCACACTGTGAACTGGGGTTACAGTCCCGTCTCACAACGTGGCTGGGGTTAGGGTCCATTTCCACCTTTACTTGTGCAGTTGTTGGGAGGCCTCCATCATTTGACAGTAGGGTTTCTGCATAGGCTCCGTGAGTGTCTTCACTGCATAACATCTGGGTTCCCCCAGAGGAAGCAGAGAGAGAGAGAATGTTACAAAGAGGACATCTAACAGATAAACAGCAGTCTTTAGCAACCAATGTCACGAGCAGCATACTATCCCTCCTGCTGTCTACAACTGGTACACAGAGCAAATCTGATTCAGTGTAAGAAAGGATTACACAAGGATCCCTCTTAGGACATGAAAATTGAGGGCCATCTCAGAGCAAATATACCACATAATACAGTTCTGAAAACGTATCTTCAGTTACTCTTTAATTAAAAAAAAGAAACAACAATTTTTTTTTCAGCATACAGGATAGATTTGAAGTAGTAATTTCATTATTCAGAAGATAAGGTAGGAGCCTGTTGTAAAAATAAGGACCTTCAAGTAGAGAAAAAGGAGCAAATCTAAGATAGAGTCTATATTAATAAATCTAATGTGTAAATCAGTCCACTTTTTTTTTTTTTTGAGATGGAACCTCACTCTGTCACCCAGGCTAGAGTGCTATGGCATCGTCATAGCTCACAGCAAACTCAGACTCTGGGCTGAAGCAATCCTCAACCTCCCTAGTAGCTGGACGATAGGTGCTTGCCATAATGACAAGCTAATTTCTCTATTTTTAGTAGAGATCAGGTCTCGCTCTTGCTCAGGCTGGTCTCCAACTCTTGATAACCAGAGATCCTCCCACCTCACTTTCCCAGAGTGCTAAGATTACAGGTGTGAGCCACTGCACCCAGCCAGGGAATTCCATTTTTAACTTGGAGGTCACCAACTCTAGAAAGAGATTGCACGTATTTTCTTTCAGACTTTCATTTTATCAGGACGATAAGTGGTAGGTATCCCTACACTTAGGCTAAATTTATCACTATACTTCCTCATTTCATGTGTTTTTCCCCACAGGTTTTTTTTTCAGTGGTTCTCACACTGACTAAAATTTTACCTTAGACCCCCAGAGCAGTGTTTTGAAAGTTCACAGCGCCTTTCATTTACTTTCTTTAGCCTGGGAGCATTTTTGATACTCCTCAGAGCTTTGAAAGCAACTGGTTTTTCTCCCCAGAGGAAATTTGAACAGCTCCCAACAGTTGGTGAAATAGCTCAATTCTTTCTTTCAGAAGATAAAACTAATGATGAAAGGGTGTGATTTTTCTAATCACTGCTTCAGTGAGGACTCCCCCACTACCTAAAGATCAATCATATGAAAACCAGAACGTTCTTCAGCACAAGGATGACTATGCAATAAAGAGCAATGAAAACGTGCAGGAAAGTAGGAGATGGGGTTGTGTCCACAGCGGGATATATACATTCCCAAGGCTGCATAACTTTAGCCGATCAGATTCGAAAAAATGTTATAAAAGGGGGAAACAGTTACGGATTTAACTTGGATATCTTCTCGAAGCATGACACACATGGTTTAAGAATAGAAGTTCAGACACTTTCTAATTTTCAGTGATCTTTGATGAGCAAATCTGAGCTAAACTAATTACTTTAGTAGAATTCCAAATAGAAGTATGATTACAGAGTTAAGGAGACATTAGCAGTGAAAATTTAATTAGTGTGTCAATTTGTTACATAACTACAGATTAGTTTAGGTGCGATCGTAGCAATATTTTTGTCTCTCTGGTGTATTGGGAGCTATAGTCACAAGATCTACTTTCATGAATAAAACATCCTGAGTCTATTCCAATGTCAGCTGGGGTAACTAAAGCAAAAATTACCTCTGGGACAAAAGATAGCATTGAAGCGAAGATGCCATCACCTTGGGCCGCAGCATCACAACAAGCACAGACCCTAATAAAGAAAACTCTTCATTAAGGTCATTTTCAAACGTAATTCTAGCTATTCATAAGCCTAGAAACAAGGGTCAGTTCACTAGCACATGTTTTGTATATATACGGATAAGCCTGAAAGTCATTTCTTATACAACCAACAGACACACATAAATACACACACACACACACACATACGCACACCATTCCAAACAGCACATTAAAAAAATAGAATAAAAAAATAGAATAAGGCCAGGCGTGGTGACTCACGCCTGTAGTCCCAGCACTCTGGGAGGCCAAGGCTGGTGGATTGTTTGAGCTCACCAGTTGGAGACCAAGATGAGCAAAATCGAGGCACTGTGTTCAGAAATAGCCAGATGTTGTGGCAGGTGCTATAGTCCCAGCTACTGGGGAGACTGAGGCAGGAGGATCACCTGAGCCCAAGAGATTGAGGTTGCTGTGAAGTATAACGCAATGGCACTCTACCAAGGGTGACTGAGCGAGATTCTGTCTCAAAAACAACAACAACAAAAACAGAATAATCTTCAGAACTGAAAATTTAGGGTTCCAGAAATGATTCAATGAAATAATAACTAAACATAAACAGAATGTAAGCATACTAAAAGTGGGGACCGATGGACTTCAATTATTTGTATTCAAGATAATAGTAGTGTGTGATTTTGTTTTTTTATGAACTCTTTCTTTCATTGATTCATTCACAGACATCTAGTGTACTTTTTATTTAGTTTTGTTTGGTTTAGTGAATATGTGTTTATATTATAAATGTATTCAACAAAGAAATTATTTTTATGCACTAAACAAACTACATTCTGTTAAATAGTCTCATAATGTTAACACTTACATAAGCAATTAAATAAAATCTAGGGATTTAACAAATTAATTCCCTCAAGACCTAAATGTTGATTACAAACTCACTTAATTAAAATCTTCTTGGACATCTGTTGTGGGTTGAACTGTGTCTCCCAAAAAGATATGTTGATGTCCTCAACCTACGATCTCCTGTAAATGAAACCTTCTTTAGAAATAGAGCCTTGGCAGATGTAATCAAGTTAAAATGAGGCTAGACCTGGTAACAGTGATCTCTAATCCAGTAACTGGTAATGTTATAAGGGGAGGGGAGGGAGGATTGGAGACACACAGGTGTATAGAGGGAAGATAGCCATGTGAAGGCAGAGGCAGGAACTCCAGTGATGCAGCTACCAGTCAATAACTAAGAAAATGCCAGGAAGGCTATGTTAACCAGTGTGATGAAAATATGTTAAATGGTCTATAAAACCAGTGTATGGTGCCCCATGATCGCATTAATGTACACAGCTAAAAAAATAAAAATAAATAAATAAAATGAATTTCAAAAAAAAAAATGTTTTCGTACTATGAAACAATTATAGCCCAAGAATATGGGGAAAGGGGAGATGGAGGGAAGGGAGGAGGATGGGTGGAGGGAATGTGATTGGTGGGACCACACCTACGGTGCATCTTACAAGGGTACATGTGAAATTTACTAAATGTAGAATATAAATGTCTTAATACAATAACTAAGAGGGTGCCATGAAGGCTACGTTAACTAGTTTGATGAAAATATTTCAGATTGTATATAAAATCAGCACATTGTACCTCATGATTGTATTAATGTACACAGCTATGATTTAATAATAAAAGAAATATAATTTAAAAAAAAAGAATGTCTTAAAATTTTAGCCAACTTCTTCTTCCTGGTTTATATGTTCCCTCTTCCCCCACGCACTTGCAAAGGTGAAACAGGACATGTGTCCATATAGCCTCAAAATGTTTGCTACTCTTTGGAATTTAGCTCACGTGATTATCATGGGGTCTCAGCAGTCCAATGACTTAAAAAAAGAAAAGTTATGAGTTAGCAGATTATCCAGCTCAGTGGTAAATCATAACTGCAAAGGAGAGTGGGTATCAGCTGTGGGGTGGGGGCAGGCGTTGGTGAAGGAGTCAGCAAGTTAAAACTCTACTTGAAAGAAAATTACCTATCCTATTACCAGATCAGGAACTTCATTCTCTCGTGCTTTCTGTATTCTTTGGGGAAGAAGAAGTGAAGTATACTTTCTAAAATCACAAGTGTAGTATTTTGATGCATATTTTTAGTTAAGAACCATTTTTAGTATAAATACTTGATTATAATAATAGATACATTGAAAATAGTTTATCATCTCTCAAGGGTACATAAAAATTCTATAGGAACATACGGAAAAATATAATAATGCTCTATGGGATATGTCATAGGCTGGCTTCCCTAGAAATTTTCTCTGAAAAAACTAGAATTTAAGTGTTGTTTCAAAAGATGTAAAGAGATGATTAGGTAGAATAACTTTTATTCACCATCATGTCTAAGAACTGTTGAATTATATTTGTGGATAAAGGACACAAAGACTTGTTTTAAAGGGAGTTTGATACAGTTGTTGATAACAGCAAAAATCTGGAGAAGACTCAAATGTCCAACCATATAAATAAATTATAACGTATTCATAAAACATGATGGATACCATGTCGCCCTATATAAAAAAAGGTAATACATTTTTGAAGTTAAATGAACTTTACAAAAATATGTATAAGCCAATTGAATTCCTATGTATACTTGTATATACACACGCACACACGTATGTAGGTCAAGAGTGATACACAATAAAAGCCAATAAATACCAGTAGTTTTTCCTGCTATTGGTATTTTTCACCTTTGTAACATAAATTCTTATCTTTTTACTGATTATCCATATTTTTGATATGGCTTTATTTGAAATTTCTTTAATCTTTGTACCTAGACAATTTAAAAAATCTGATATAGGTGGGAAAATCAGACTAAAATAGAGAAAAATACAACAAAACCAGGATGAGATTAATGCCAAAAAATAAAAGGCTGCTCTAGGCTCTGTACTAAAGGCTAAAAATGCTTTTAGCTTTAAGCTAAATGTTTCCCCAAATCTACACATTTTGCTCTGAGCTTTCTAGCAACCAGTGAAGAGATATAATTTCATCATGAGTCACAGTATTCAGAAGGTAGGAAGAAATAAATTTCCAAGGGGAAACATGTTTATGCTTGATATTAGGATCTGAGAGAAATCTCTGAGTCCTTATAAAAAGAAGACATTGGATAACGGAGTGTACAATATGCACTACCAAATCCTGGTGGGAAAGACATGATTTGCATAACTCTATTTCTCTGGGAGTTATTTGCATGAGAAAAAAAGTGCCATGGAGTGGGGATGGCAACGCAGATAACGTCCAAGTTCCTTCTTGTTCTGGTTTACATGACAGGTTTAATTGTGATGTATAAAGGAATAGATGGGGAACATCTATTCATCCATTCATCAGCCATTCATCCTTAGTCTTTCTCTTGCTTCATATTTAGTAAAATACTATGTGTTGACAAGTTTTCTGTCCCATTCTCCTACAAGAACCTGAGATGCAGTGATTCCCATATGAGTGGTGAGGAACCCGACTGCAGACAAAAGTCACCCTGCTCCCACAGCAGGGATTTCAGAAGGTGGGTACAGAATTAAATCATCACCCAGAACTACTTCCAGCTCCATTTTAACAAAGAAATCGATGACCACTCAAGACTCCACCTTCCTCATCACTCTAGTGCTGGTAGCAATAACTTGACTCCAGAAAAATTGCAAGTCAATGTATCCATACCGCTACTACCTTACACTGTGTAAAACAGCAACAAGAACATCACAACAAGACAAAAACCAAACAAACTGGACACTTTAACAAATCGAGCTTGTCAAACAAAAAGCAATGTAAATTTTAGGTATTCCTCTGAATTAAAAAGGCTAAAAATTAATTCAATGATGAATAAAAGGATGGCTGAATTTTTTAAGACATGTATACAAGCAATGTAAATGATGCGGGGCACCCAAAATAAATGAAGCTGCTTTTAGCACCCCTGACTGTCTTTTATTTTTTTCCTGGTAATAATTAAATAACACGGCTAGTTATCACCTAAGCCCAGTCCTTTTCATGACAATAAAGCTGGCCATCTGCATATATGACTATGCTCTCTGCTTGTTCCAGTGAAGAAGTTTTGATGAGCTAAAATGAAAATGATAAAAAGTCATTAAGATAAGTGAAAAAGAAATGATGTCCCTCTTTTGTCCCTCTGGAAAAATTACCTGAACTATGAAAGGATCGTTTCTACTGAACCTGAACTTTAAAAAGGGCTCTGTGTAAACATTAATAAATATGGTCCTATAAGCTCATGGATTTTAGCCTTGAGGTTATTACTGTCTCAGAAAAAGGCTGAAGAAAGGTCATTTAGAACAACCACATGTTATATTTTACTGTAACAAGGTGATAAAAAATATG